>NC_089509.1:78340099-78972875 GCF_036850995.1 Saccopteryx leptura | reverse complement strand
CTCTCTGTGCTTCTTGAATTTGTGTGACTTTTACCTTTGTCAATTAAAGAAATTTTCAGCTATGATTTCTTCAAACAAGTTATCTCTCCCATCATGTTCATTCTCTTTTCCTTCAGGAACCCCTATGATGTGAATGTTTTTCTTCTAGTTATCGCAGAGGTCTCTTAGAGTTTCTTCAGCCTTTTTGTGCCTCTTTTCTTTTTGCTGTTCTTTTTCTGTGCTTGCATTTATCTTGTCCTCTAAATGGCTGATTCAATCCTTTCTCTGGTTCATCCAACCTGCTGTGGATTCCTTCTAGTGCAGTCTTCATTTCTGTTATTGTATTTCTCATTTCTGATTGGTTATTTTTTATGATTTTGATGTGTTTTTTGATGCTTGCTATCTTTTTAAGTTCTCATTGTGATCACCTATTGTTTCTCTAAGATCCTTGAACATCCTAATAATTATTATTTTAAACCCTGAATTAAGTAATTTGGTTATTTCCATTTCATTTAGTTATCATATTTTTCTGAGGATTTCTTCTGTTGATTAATTTAGGTTATATTTCTTTGTCTGCTCATTTTGACTGTGTATTAGGTACCTCTGCTCTGGATTTGAAACTTGATGTGGTATCTTAATGAGGAATATTGGCTCAATGGTACTGACCTCCAGGCCACTGTGATTCTTGGTTATAAGCTCTTCTTATTTAGTCCAAAGTTGGTTTATCGAGATAATTGTTCTTAAATTAAGTTGTAATCCGATTTGGTCCTTGAATATGGCCTTTGGAATGCTTGCCTGCTCCATAGCTATCCTGGAATCTCAGTATTTTTTATAATAATGTTGAATAAAGGTTTTTAATATAAGTTCTCAGATGTGTAAGGTCTCTCAGGTTCTTTAGGGATGTCCTTTCAGGGTCAAAATTTTCACAATAATGAGATAATAGTTTCCACATGGTTGGCATTTGTAGTGATGATGAAAAAGACACTAATAAGTGTAAGGACTGAAGGTTTGTGTACCTCTAAAATCTATATGTTTAAGTCCTAATCTCTAATGTGATGCAGCTGGGAGGTGGCATAGTTGGGAGGTAGGAGAGCTCGGAGATATTAGATTATGAAGGTGGAGTTCACTCATGAATGAAATTAGTGCTCTCATAAAAGAGACTCAGTAGAGTTATCTTTTTCTCTTTCCACCATATAAGGATACAAGGCAAAGTCAATGGTCTCAATAGAACCTCACCTTGCTGGCAGACTCCAGAACTATGAGAAATAAATTTACATTGGTTTTAAAAAACCTAGTCTGTGATATTGTATGTTTGCAGCCAGAAAGAACTGAGTACATGACATAAATCAATGATTTTCAACCAGTGTGCTACAAGAACTTTTAAAACATGCAGTAAATGACTATTTAGTAAATGTATACCTCTTTTTCTTTAGATTGTTTTTTTAGTTAATTTTAATGTGGTGACATGGATAAATCAGGGTACATATGTTCAGAGAAAACATCTCCAAATTGTTTTGACATTTGATTATGTTGCATACTTCTCACCCAAAGTCAAATTGTCTTCCATCACCTTCTATCTGGTTTTCTTTGTGCCCCTCCCCTCCCCCACCCCTCTTTTTCCTTCCTCGTCCCCTCCACCCACCCACCCACCCGTTACCATCACATTCTTGTCCATGTCTCTAAGTCTCATTTTTATGTCCCATCTATGTATGGATTCATATGCTTCTTAGTTTTTCCTGATTTACTTATTTCACTCCATATAATGTTGTCAAGGTCCATCCATGTTATTATAAATGATCTTATGTCATCATTTCTTACTGCTGAGTAGTATTCCATAGTATATATGTACAAAAGCTTTTTAATTCACTTATCCACTGATGGACACTTGGGCTGTTTCCACATCTTCACTATTGTGAACAATGCTGCTATAAACATGGGGGTGCATTTCTCCATTTGGAACAGTTCTATGGTGTTCTTAGGGTATATTCCTAAAAGTGGGATGTCTGGGTCAAAAGGCAGTTCAATTTTTAATTTCTTGAGAAATCTCCATACTGTTATCCACAGTGGCTGCACCAGTCTGCATTCCCACCAGCAGTGCAGGAGCATTCCCTTTTCTCCACATTTTTGCCAGCACTTATTCTTTGTTGTTTTGTTGATGAGCGCCATTCTGACTGGTGTGAGGTGATATCTCATTGTGGTTTTAATTTGCATTTCTCTAATAATTAGTAATGTTGAGCATTTTTTCCTATGCTTATTGGCCATCTGTATGTCCTCTTTGAAGAAGTGTTTATTCATTTCTTTGGCCCATTTTTTGATTGGATTGTTTGCATTCAGGTGTTGAGATTTACAAGTTCTTTATACATTTTGGTTATTAACCCCTTATCAGATGTATTGTCAAATATATTCTCCCATTGTGTAGTTTGTCTTTTTATTCTGTTCTTATTGTCTTTAGCGGTGCAAAAGCTTTTTAGTTGGATACAGTCCCATTTGTTTATCCTGTCTTCTATTTCACTTGCCCATGGAGATAAGTCAGCAAATATAATGCTACAAGAGATGTTGAAGAGCTTACTGCTTATGTTTTCTTCTAAGATGCTTATGGTTTCAAGGCTTAATTTAGGTTTTTTATCCATTTTGAGTTTATTTTTGTGAATGGTATAACTTGGTGGTCTAGTTTCATTTTTTTTTTCTGGTAGCTGCCCAATTTTCTTAACATTTATTTAAAAAGCTATCTTTACTCCATTGTATGCCCTTACCTCCTTTGTCAAATATCAGTTGTCCATAGAGCTGTGGGTTTATTTCTCGGTTCTATGTTCTATTCCATTGATCTATATGACTGTTCTTATGCCAGTACCAGGCTGTTTTGAGTACAGTGACCTTGTAGTATAACTTGAAATCAAAAAGTGTGATACCTCCCACTTTATTATTCTTTTTTAAGATTGCTGAGGCTATTTGTGTTCTTTTTTGGTTTCATATAAATTTTTGGAATATGTGTTCTATATCTTTGAGTATGTCATTGGTATTTTAATTGGTATTGCATTGAATTTATAAATTGCTTTGGGTAATATAGACATTTTAATGATGCTTATTCTTTCTAACCATGAGCACAGTATATATTTCCACTTTTTTGTATTTTCCTTGATTTCTTTTATCAATGTTTTATACTTTTCCTAGTACAAGTCTTTAGTCTCCTTGGTTAAATTTACTCCTAGGTACTTTATTTTTTTGGTTGTAATAATGAAGGGGCTTATTTCCTTAATTTCTCTTTCTGACAGTTCATTGTTGGTGTATAAAAAATGCCTCTGATTTCTGAGTATTAATTTTATATCTCACCATTTGCTGAATTCATTTATCAGGTCTAGTAGTGTTTTGACTGAGACTTTAGGGTTTTCTAGATATAATATCATATCATCTTCAAATAATGATAGTTTTACTTCTTCTTTTCCCACTTAAATGCCTTTTATTTCTTTTTCTTGTCTGATTGCTCTGGCTATGACTTCCAGGACTATGTTGAAAAAAAGTGGTAAAAGGAGGCACCCCTGCCTTGTTTCTGATCTTAAGGGGATTGTTTTTAATTTTTTCCCATTGAGTATGATGTTGGCTGTGGGTTTGTCATAGATGGCCTTTATCATGTTGAGGTATGTTCCCTGTATTCCCACTTTGCTGAGAGTTTTTATCATGAATGGGTACTTGATTTTATCAAATGCTTTTTCTTCATCTATTGAAATTATCATGTAGTTTTTCTCCTTCCTTTTGTTTATGTGATGAATCACATTGATTGATTTGTGAATATTTACCAGCCTTGCCTCCTCAAAATAAATCCCACTTGATTATGGTGTATGATTTTTTTCCATATATTGTTAGATCCGGTTTGCTAATATTTTGTTGAAGATTTTAGCATCTATATTCATCAGAGATATTGGCCTATAATTTTCTTTCTTTGTGTTGTCTTTGCCTGGTTTTGGAATCAGAATTATGCTCGCCTCATAAAAGGAGCTTGGAAGTCTTCCTTCCTTCTTTGTTGGGAGTTTTTTGATAACTATTTTGATTTCATTTGGTGTAATCAGTCTGTTTAGGTTTTCTGATTCTTCCAGGTTGATTTTTGGAAGAAAGTATGTTTCAAGGAATTTGTCCATTTTGTCTAGTTTTTTGCCATACAGTTCTTTATACTATTTTATTACAAAAATTGGTAATTCTGTTTGTCAGTTGTTATTTCTCCAGTCTCATTTCTAATTTTATTTATTTGAGTCCTTTCTCATTTTTTCTTGGTGAGTCTAGTTAAAGGTTCATCGATCTTGTTTACCTTCTCAAAGAACCAGCTCCTAGTTTTATTGATCCTTTGTATTATTTCTTTAGTCTTTATGTCATTTCTTTTTGCTCTGATCTTTATTATTTCCTTCCTTCTACTATATTTGGGCATTACTTGCTGTTCTTTTTCTAGTTCTTTTAGATGCAGCGTTAAGTTGTTTATTTGACCTTTTTCTATCTTTTTAAAGTATGCCTGTAGTGCAATGAACTTCCCTCTCAGTACTGCTTTTGCTGTGTCCCATACATTTTGAGTTGTTTTATCCTCATTATCATTTGTTTCTAGAATTTTTTTTTATTTCTTCTTTGATCTCATTCTTAATCCATTCGATATTTATAAACTGCTATTTCGTTTCCATGTGTTTGAGAATTTTTGAGTTTTTCTGTTGTGGTTGATTTCTAGTTTCATGCCATTGTGATCAGAGAAAGTGCTTGATATGATTTCAATCTTCGTAAATTTATTGAGACCATTTTTGTGCCCTAACATGTGGTCTATCCTAGAGAATATACCATAAGCCCTTGAAAAGAATTTATAATCTGCTGCTTTAGGATGGAAGGTCCTGAAGATATCTATTAAATCCAGTTGATCTAGTGTGTCCAATAAGTCTGCTGTTTCTTTGTTAATTTTCTTTGTTGAGGATCTATCTAGTGATGTTATTGAGGTATTGAAATCCCCTAATATTATAGTATTGCTGTTGATCTCGCCATTTACATCCATCAAATTCTGCTTTATATATTTAGGTGCTGCTATATTAGGTGCGTAAATATTTATAACTGTTATATCTTCCTGTTTGATTGCTCCCTTTATCATTATGTAGTGGCCTTCTTTATCTCTTACTATAGCTTTTTTTAAAAGTCCATTTTGTCTAATATAAGTATTGCTACCCCAGCTTTTTTTTCATTTCCATTTGCATGAAATGTTTTTTTTCCATCCTTTTACCTTCAGTCTTTGTGCATCTTTCATTTTAAGGTGTGTCTCTTGTAGAGAGCATATGTACGGGTCCTGTTTTCTTATCCATGCAGTTACCCTATGTTTTTTGATTGGATCATTTAATCCATTTACATTTAAGGTTATTATTGATATGTAGTTGTTTATTGCCATTTTGTTCTTTAAAGCTGTGTTCCTCTTTTGCTATATTCTTTTCCCACTTTGGTCTGTTTACAACAGGCCCCTTAACATTTCCTGCAGCATTGGTTTGGTTGTAATGAATTTCTTGAGTTTTTATTTGTCTGGGAAGCTTTTTATTTCTCTTTCAATTTTAAATGATACTCTTGCTGGATAAAGTCGTCTTGGTTGTAGGTTCTTGTTCCGCATTACTTTGAATATTTCTTGCCATTCTCTTCTGGCCTCAAGTGTTTCTGTTGAGAAGTTGGATGTCATCCTTATGGGGGCTCCTTTGTAGGTGATAGCCTTTTTTTCTCTACCAGCTTTTAATATTTTCTCTTTATCACTTAGCTTTGGTATTTTAATTATGATGTGTCTTGGTGTAAGTTTCTTTAGGTTTCTCTTTAATGGAGTTCTCTGTGCTTCTTGAACTTGTGGGAGTTTCTCCTGCATTAACTTAGGAAAGTTTTCAACTATGATATGATCGAACAAAATCTCTATTTCTTGTTCTTTTTCTTCTTCTTCGGGAACCCCTGAAGGGGAACCCTTCATTATGTGGATGTTATTTTTTTTCATGTTGTCATGGAGCTCTCCAAGAGTGTCCTCAGATTTTTGAGTCTCTTTTCTTTTTTCTTCTCTGCTTTCATGCCTTCATTCAAATTGTCCTCCAACTTGCTGATTCAACCCTTAGCTCCATCCATCCTGTTTTTAATTTCTGCCATTGTGTTCTTCATTTCTGATATTGTATTTGTCATCTCCGACTGATTCTTTTTTAATATTTCAATATTTTTATACTTGCTTTTTCTTTATTTAAAGAAATGGATGGTTTGCAATGACCATCCATTGTTGTTCTAAGATCCCTAAGCATCTTTACAATCATTATTTTGAACTCCACATCCGGAAGTTTGGTTATTTCTATATAACTCAGTTCATTTTCTAGAGGTTTCTCTTGTGGTTTCATTTGGATTGCACTTCTATGTCTTTTCATTATGTCTGTGTGTTTGAGTGTTTTGTTTGTAGAGCTGGTTGAGTCTAGGCTTGTTGTTGTCTGCCTCCAGTTTTCAATTGTGTTATTTCTAGGTCTTCTTGGGTTGGCATCAGCTATGATATTATTTGTAATCCACTTTTGGATTTGTGCTGCTTTGAAGTCTTTATTTGTTTGTTTTCTTAACAAGTGATAGTCTTGTTTACTGATCTCAGCAGGGGGCTTATTTGAAACTGTATCCAGGAATGCAGTTGTTATAACCTGAGACTCTGAAGACCTCTTCTGCCAGTTACTCTCTCTGGGGGCAGGATGTTTTCTCAGCTTTAGTAGGGGAAGTATATCTCAGATCTCCATGGAGACCTGAGTTACTGCCCCTCCTCTCCACTTCTTGTTTTCAGCTATGTCTTGTTGCCCTGATTGGAGCTGGAGAGATTTCCAGAGATCTGTGATTTGGAAGCCCTTTAGTCTTTTGTTTTGTGGAAGGATCAACCCCTCCCCCAACTATGGCTGCCTCCAACTCTGGATGAATCAGCTTCTCAGGTCATCCCCTGCATTCCTCTGCCCCTCACAATTTGTCTCCCTCTCTTTCCTTTCTTTTTGGAAGAAAAGCTGGCCCTTTCAACACACCTCATTCCCTGGTCACCAGGCAAGTGGCTGTGAACAGTATTTTCTGCTCTTTTCCTGGAGTGAGAGCCCTTCTGGGCTCTCAGGCTCACCCCCCCCCCCCGTTTCTGTAAGCAGTGGAGATTCATGTGCTCCCTACCAGGTTTTTTGTGGTTTCTTCTTTGCTCCTTGGTTTTTGAGAGCTGTTCTTGTAGTCCAGAGTTGGTTTTTCACGCTGATTGTTCCTAAATTAATTTGTTATCCAGTTTAGTGGTGTGAGCTGGGATTCTATGCATCTGCCTACTCCACTACCATCTTCAGGTCCCCTCATTTAGATTGTTAAATAAAAAAATGACAATAAGCTGCCAGTATGAATGCTCTGTCATGAACCATATCTATATTTGTCATGTAATAGAGTCACATCTTATTGGGGCACATCTCATAATAAGGTTGCATTTGATTGGTTAATTCTTCGAAACAGAATTCCTTATATATAAGTACCTTTCCTGATTTTTAAAAAAATCAGTTTGAAGCAAAAAGTATAGGTCGTAACTATTACCTTTTTTTTTGTAAATCAATCAAAATTATAGCCTGACTAGGTGATGGCACAGTGGATAGAGCATTATACTGGGATGTGGAGGACCCAAGTTCAAAACCCTGAGGTTGCTGGCTTGAGTTCAGGCTCATTTGGTTTGAGCAAAGCTCACTAGCTTGACCCAAGGTCACTGGTTTGGGCAAGGGATAATTCAGTCTGCTGGTCAAGGCACATATGAAAAATCAATCAATGAACAACTAAGGTGCCACAACATAGAATTGATATTTCTCATCTCTCTCCCTTCCTATCTGTCTGTCCCTATCTGTTCCTCTCTCTGTCTCTCTCTCTCTCTCTGGCACAAAAATAAATAAATCAAAATTTTGCCCATTTTTTGTTAGGTTGAAAAAACATATATATATTTTGGTGTGCCACAGAATTTTAATAACCAATGTATGCCATAAGATGAAAATCGTTGAAAATCACTGACATTACTCAAAGAAGTCAATCTTAACACCAATAAAATTTTATAGTGTGGGAATATAAAGATATTTTTTTTCTGTAAAATCAAACATGGGTCTCTACAATACTATTAAGAAATAAACATTTTGACCTTGGCCAGTTGTCTCAGCAGTAGAGTGTCAGCCTGGTATGTGGAAGTCCAGATTTGATTCTCTGTCAAGGCACAAAGGAAAAATAACTATCTGCTTCTCCACCTCTTCCCTTCTTTCTTCTCTCTCTCTCTAACTAACTCTATCTGTCTCTCTTCTCCTCCCACAACCATGGCTCAAATCATTTGAGTGAGTTGGCCCAGGGCACTGAGGCTGGCTCTATGTCCTCACTCAGGAGCTAAAATAGCTCAGTTGCCAAGTAACAGAGCTGCAGCCCAGGATGGCAGAGTATCCCCCAGTAGGAGACTTGCTGGGTGGATTCTGGTTGGGAACATGTGGGAATCTATCTCACTGCCTCCCCACCTCTCACTTAGTTAAAAAAAAATAAGCATGTCAAGTCACTTCTTCTTTAAAGTATTTTTAAATCCAAAAATTGAAAATATAAAATATATATCTCTTTGTGTACTATATTATATATGATATAGAAGATCAAAATAACAGTATATACACTTTAATTAATTTAACCTAATAATTACAGGACAGATGTATGTATATAGCAAAACAGATAAATGCCTTTACTAAATGTATATGCATATATTTTCATTTTCTTCACTATATATTAAAATAAAGCTTTAATATATTTTGAAATTTGATTTCTGGACACTACATGAATATTTCTGATAAAATTTAAAATTCATGAAATATTAAGCAAAAATTGGAAATATTAATTTTTTCATTAATTAGAACATGGATTGTTAAATTTATCAGCTTGGCAGTGAAATCTTATTGAAATAGTCATATCCACTTTTTCATGCCTTGTATATGGCTTTTGTTACATTGGAAGAACAGAATTAAGTAGGTGCAAGGGAGACATTATGCCCCACGGGAATAAAATACTAGCTAACCTTTAAAAAAAATTTTTCAAACTAGTAATCTAGAAAAAGTCATATGTAATTTCAGAGACTGTACAGACCCATACACACAACACATTTACCAATTAGAACAGTGGTTTTTAATCTTTTTATATTTCTGGACCAGTGAAAATATAAAAATTATTTTGGAGACCAATAAAGCAAAAATCACTCTGAACATAAGTGAATTCAACTAAGATCTTTGGGTCTAAAAACTCCCTACACCATCAGGGTGGTTACCTCTTTCACAGAGCAGCATGAAATTTCTGGTTGACTGGAGGTTGAAAAACACTGAATTAGAGCATTTCAGATACAAATCTATATCTATATCTATCTATATCTATATCTATATCTATATCTATCTATATATATATATATATATATATATTTAGAATTTAAAAAGTTTTCATCTTTCTGACCCTGCTTTAAAAGAAAAAAATATAAAAGATTATTAGGATGAGATGTATCTAAGAAGAACAAAGAGCTATATTACTTTGTAGGTGGAACCAAGAGATGATCACAATGGAAAATTTATGTCAAGAAAGAATGCAACCCTTGATAAAATAAAAAATTTTACTTGTGAAAATAAATTTAGTGGCTAGCATAGTATTTATGAATTTATCATGCTTGTGTCATCATGGAATTAAATCTAGAGAAGAAAATTTAACCGAGAAAACATAGTCATAAATAATAACTCAAAAATTCACAGGCAAAAATTCTCAAAAGAAAAATATGTTTCATATAATACAGATCCTTTCATTAAAGAAAAAAAATTAGGCAATAGAAAGTTTGACAAAAGTATGAGGATAATCCTGGAATTCCTTTTACCTGGCACTTGACCTGGTAGCAAGGGAAGGTGGAGAATGCTTAAGGTCTATTTCAATTTCAGTGCAATGCTATTGTAATGAGGCAAAATGGTTTATTATCTATTAATAGTGATTCACCTTGATATCATTTCCTACAGGGAACTTGTTGGACTTATTGGAAGTACTCAGGATCAGCACTGAAACTTAGATCTTCACAAACTGAAAGATTTCCTGTCCCAGGAGAGCCCCAACTCTATATCGATCAGGCATCCCTGATTCGACTTTCCCGTGCAATAGGACACTCCTGCTTAATATCAGGGCTGGCAGTCTCTTTAAGACTACTCTTGAGGTGGCTATGAGGAATTCTACCTATTGGTACTGAGACCAATTGCCATGGGAGGAAAGACACAACCAACACACAAGTTAGTTGCAAGAAGCACACAGGCATTTCGTACTCACAAATCCTATGGTGTGTCTTATTACAGCTTAATGGAGCCCTGTTGGCATGCTCCTCTAGGCTGTCCTTGGTGAGAGTGGTGTGGAGACAGGACAAGTTCAATGTTGGAGTTTGAATGACTATAGCTGGGGGCCTCTTGGCTTTAGTACATTTTTGTGGCATATGCCTTCTGACAGGTGTTAATCTACGGGATTATCACATCAAATCACTTTTTTTGGGAGTTCCTAGCAGGGAGTCTTTTTATATGTTAATCTGCAGAATTGCCCATCAAGCCACTTTTTATCTATAGATAACTTTACACACACACTAATTGACCCTATGCTAAAGGCATAGTCTGCCTACCATATCTGTACTCACTAGATTAGTTCCCACCCACAAGGCATAGCCTTATTTATTCACTTTCTTAATGACTTTTAATATTATACCCTAACTTATTTCTATATATCTTCTATATTTTTTATATTTCTATATATTTAATTACTATAACATTATATTACTGTAACACTTACTGAAACAACAAGATGTATTCCTCAGAAATGAACTTTCCAGTTCCATGTCCCAAAAGCTAAAGGTACAAATGTAAAAACATTTTTAAATAGATTTGAAGTGGTGTTTGTGTGTGTGTGTGTGTGTGAGAGAGAGAGACAGACAGACAGACAGACAGACAAGGGCAGACACACAGGAAGGAAGAGGGATGAGAAACATCAATTCTGTTGTGACACCTTAGCTGTTCATTGATTGTTTTTGCTTTCTCATAGGTGCTTTGATGGACGGGGGCTACAGCAGAATGAGTGACCCCTTGCTCAAGCCAGGAATCTTGGGCTCAAGCCAGCAATCTTCAGCTTCAAACCAGCAACCTTTGGGCTCAAGCCAGTGACCATGGATGGAGTCATGTCTATTATCCCAAGATCGAGCCAATGAGTCCATGCTCACACTGGTGAATTCACGCTCAAGCCTGTGACCTTAGGGTTTCAAACCTGGGTCCTGCTCTATACATTGCACCACCGCCTGGTCAGGCGATGTGTAGTATTTTTTAACTGAACAATTTTAGCCCTTACAAATTCATGGAAAAGCAATTCAGAAATTTCATTTTCATACTAAATATGTATGTAGTATGAGTATATTTAGTATGAGTATATACTCATAAATGTGTATGAGTATATATGTCTATGTACATATTTAAGTACATATATACATATCCAGAAATATTTCTAGAAGCATAGCTTGTATTCATATTTATCCCAGGGAATTCTCTCATTAATTTAAAAGAAATTTAATGAATTTTAATATACTTTAAGCTCTTTACTAAAATTTAGGATACATTGGTAATTAAAATAGCAGCTATCTTTGCTTCATGGAGTGTATATTCTACTAAAGGGGAAAAATTTATATATTAATATATAGATAACCTTTTTCTGTGTGTTATTACAGAATAATAAGTGTCAGGAGAATTTAAAAAAAACGTTAACATGTCAGGGACACTTTTGCCAAAGAAACAATACTTAGAACTGGGGCTCTAAAGAAGAAGGTAGACTCAGACTTACAGAATTTATTGGCAGTTTCAAGTTGTAGCCAATGGTTGTGCCTATGTGGCCATGTGTTAATTATTGCTTGTGAAGCTAGTGTTGGCTATGAACTAGCAAAATCTTGGGTAAAAATAAAGAAACAGCTAAGA
This sequence comes from Saccopteryx leptura, assembly GCF_036850995.1. NCBI lineage: Eukaryota > Metazoa > Chordata > Mammalia > Chiroptera > Emballonuridae > Saccopteryx > Saccopteryx leptura. The sequence goes on along the minus strand of NC_089509.1, from coordinate 78,960,909 downwards.
GTATGTGTGAATGACTGAAAGCTGTGAGAAATATATAACAAACACTTGGAGAGCAAACTCATAAAACATTTTTGAAGAGCTAAATAATAAATACATAGAACATAAAATGATTAATAGGGATAAAAGTAATATTTCGCATATAAGTTCAGAATAAGTTTATAGTAGCAAAGATGGGTTTAGAGATCCCATGGGGAATGAAGATATAGGTTTGGTTTACATTAGTAGTGCTATATGACTTCCAAAAAAATGAAAGTAAAGAAGAGAAAAAAAAAGAAAAAAAAAACACATTATATAAAATTGAATTAATAAGGTAGGCAATAATCCTGCATTAATCTGTAGTGGTGGAATCTTAAATTTATTTTTATATATGTTTTTAAAGAAATATAGACAAGATTCTATTTTATTTAAAAATTATACACAACATTGAATTATATAACATATAATTTTTAAAAATGAGAATTTTTAACTTATTCCCCAAAAAGATTAGAGACAAGACTTAGAAAACAAGAGAACTGCTACTACTTTCACTTACTCTTATTTATATTTTAATTATCTTTTTTACTAAATTATTTTGAATGATTCCAGAGTATTCAATCATATAGTATTTATTAATTTATTTTATTTAACTTTATAAAAGAATTAGACTGGTTTTATTTCATCAATATAAGCAATGTACTACTGAAAAGCCTTGTGACTACTGTAAGTGGGCACACTAAGCTAAAGAGCATATTTACTCAAAAGGATTTTGATAGGTATTTTCAATTTGTCCTCCCAAAATATTACACCACTCTCTATCCCACCAACAGTGAGCTAGATACCTGCTTCCTTACAAAAACTATTAGGTTAATAAACACAATATAAAAAATGATACAACCCAGATTAACTAGCTTGAAGGAGGTTCACAGTACTAATGAAATACAAACATTTGTGAAAAGAAAAAACTAACATTAAGTATAAAGTTACAATAAAAGTTGAAAAAGTTAAAACAGGAATGGGAATTAGACTTGGTAATTAGAGAGCAATATTATAAGAGTTGAGTTTTAAATTAAAATATTTTAATATCTATGTAGTATGCTAACAATTGCTGTTCTCTTACTTATAATGTATATTTATTATAATTATAAAATTATTTAAATGATCTACAAGCACAAATACAGCAAGAATCAATGCTAGGCCCTGGCCAGTTGGCTCAGTGGTAGAGCATTGGCCTGCCATGTGGAAGTTCCGGGTTCAATTCCTGGCCAGGGCACACAGGAGAAAAGCCCATCTGCTTTTCCACCCTTCCCTCTCTCCTTCCTCTCTGTCTCTCTCTTCTGCCTCCTGCAGCCAAGGCTCCATGGGAACAAAGTTGGCCTGGGTGCTAAGGTCGGCTCCAGGGCCTCCGCCTCAGGCTCTAGAATGGCTCAGGTTGCAGCAGAGCAATGTCCCAGAGGGACCCAGTATCGCCCCCTGGTGGGCATACCGGGTGGATCCTGGTTGGGCGCATATGGGAGTCTGTCTGTCTGCCTCCCTCTGCTTCTCACTTTAGGAAAAAAAAAAAAGAAAAAGAAATCAATGCTAAGCCATTTAGGAAGCTTCAGGATAATTTTGTTTAGTTTTGTTTAAATCTTACTAAATAAAATTATGATTATAATGAGTAATAGAAAACAGTTTGTCTATGAACTAGTTAACCTAACCTCAGAAAACCTTGGATTCTTCATACTATGCAATGAGAATAATAGTATATCTCATATAATACTTAAAGTACATTAAATGAAGTAAATGAGATGATGTATATATATCCAGCACAGTGTTTCGACACATGAAAATAGCTAGTATTTATTAAATCTTACTACATTTCAAGTATTTTTATATCTTTTTACACTTACTAGATCATTGATTTTCACAAAAATGCTATGGAATAGATATTATGATCATACACATTTTATAGATGAGAAAGTACATTAACTAACTTGTCAAATCACACACAAGAAAGTGGTATTGCCCTAGATGAACTAGCTGGTCTCATTTTAGAGCTTTTATTCTAAATCTTCACTCTTTACTGCCTCTTGTAGTAATCACTAGATAATATCTTTCTAAATAAATATAAATTCTGTAAATTGAAATTTTTATAATAGGTTGGTATATAAATTTAATTGTATGTGTTATTTTGATGGTTTTTCAAAACAAGGTGCATATATCACTTTAATTGATTTTCTCTTTAAAAATTCTTGCACTAGAACTTTGCAAGTCATTGTAGCTATAGAAAAGAATATCTTCTTGTAAGTTTTGTAAAGTAAAGAGTTTATTCTATCTAGTTGCAACATTCATAGCAACAAGCTAGCATTTTCATCCTTTAGAATTAATAATTTCAACAACATTACAAAACCTAATTTTTTAACAGGAGAGTACTCTAGATATAATTAGATTTCCATTCAAAGCATACTTTCATCTTGGTTCCAACATGAACATATATTTTTAAAGGGGTATCATCAGCTAAGCTTTTAGTCTCAAAGAGTCTTCAGGATAGTCCAGGGCAGAATTCACTACAGAGCATTATGCAATGTGGTGATGGAATAGCCCCATATTCTGAGGTAGTGAGAATTTGGAATTGAGGTTTAGGTGAGACATGGTGAGAAATCGATACCTGACTTCAGTTTTCCTGCTTAGTAATACTGGTAAAATAATTTATAATAGTAGGATTTTGCTTTTCATCAGATATCCAAATTCACTTCTAAGTATCTTTAGTTGTGTGGAAGGCAGGTGTACTTGATAACAGTGATATTAGAACTCCACATAAAAAGAGTAGTCTATTTTTACTTATCATATTTATCACTGTTTCAAAGAAGGCACTGTATGTTTCCATTTTTACTCTATTAACAGAATGCAGTAGAACCTGTAAAGAGACTTACACTGGACTTAGAAGACTAATCTTCATACTCTACTATGCCCATCTGGCTCAAAGATGGTAGGCAAGTTAACCTCTCTAAATTTCAGTTACAGAACCTGGCCTTGAGTCTGATACACACTCATACATGCACACAAATGCTTATCCCATCAGCTCTGTATAGTGTGGTTTTTCTTTCCTTCTACTTCTTTCTCTTTTCTTTTTTTTTTTTTTTTTAGCTTCTCTATACTATAAGCTGATGCGTGTTTGAAGGAAATTAATTTCTATAAATTTGTGAACAATTGTCAAAATGCATTAATGCTAGAAACTTTGTATCTCTTTGTATTGATTGTTACATTTATCTATTTCTTGGTGAAAAGGGAGAATTTTTCAATCTTCTGTGTTGTCTGCACCCCTTTTAGGTAGATGAAGAAAAGAAAAGAAAAAAAAAATGTTCCAGACCACGGAAACAGCATAGCCAGGTTAGTTGGGGTAAAATAAAGCACAGAGGAGTCTTTGAAAGACATTTAATACAACTGGAGTATAGATTTCATAAAAGAGGAGTGCAGTGTGGGGCTAGACATAAAGGTCAGGTGTAGAAACAGCAATATTGGAATCTAAGTTAAAGTATTTTGATTTTATTTAAGGTCGTTTGGAAATCACTGAAATATTTTAAATTAGGAAATAACACAATTTGATCTCCTTTAAAAATTTTTTTTCTGTGATTCAAGAAAAGATGAAAGGAGAATAGTAATAGAACTGGAGGCTGTGGATTGTCTGGTTTGGAGATGCAGTGGCAGGATTAAGACAGTAATTGATTGGGAGTGGAGAGTGGTCACTCTCAAGTTTTCTGCTTTGGGTAATCCACAGTAAAATGTACTAGACCAGGAGACACTTGAAGAGAAGATAGCTTGGGAAACAAAAATGAGTTCAATTTTGGAGTTTAGATCCCTGTGAGTGTTTATTGCGATAAGCTAGTCTGTGTTGAAAAAATAAGTAAAGCCTGAAATATCAGTAGCTTAACCCATAAACATTGTCAGCTGTCAGATTTTACTCTATTTTCAAACTAAACACTTTGGATGAAACAGTTATATAGATAAAAAGGATTTCTGTGTCAGAGACAAAAGACATTAGTACTCATGACACAGCAGACATCATGAGCTTCAGGTTCACATGTGTTCTCTTTGCTCCACAAACCCCACGGCAACACAGATGGATGTTGTGCACACAGTGGTTTCTTGTCACAGTAGAAGAATGCCAAGCTTAGAAAACCCTCAACTTTCAAAGTATGCTACTTATTCCACCCAACCTTCTCTACAGAAGCAGATAGATGTTTACCATGCTGGTCAGTAAACTAAGCTACCCTCTACTCAGGGGGGAGACTAACTCCATTTCCAAGGCTATTTGCTATACAAACATCTTTTCAAAGATAGAACAGAAGCTGTCACAAATCATATGAAAATATGTAGAGGAATTTTCCCCATTGTAAGTTTATTTTCCTTTTATGTAAAATCAGGTATTTATAAATCACCTCTTCAGGGTAGCCTTGTTGTGTGGGGATGAGTGTAGCCAGCAAGGCTACTTCATTCAGGTTGCAATGACATTTTCAAATGAAAGAAACTAAACAAAGATTTATTGATGCCCATGCCAAATAATTATAAAAAATATAAACAATCTGGTTATTTTTTTCATATTCTTTGTTGATTCATGGTGGGAAGTTTTAAATGGGAGGAAGAAATCATAATTTACCAGCTTACTTTAGAATCAGATGTCAAAAAAAAACACAAGGTAAAAAGTTTAAATCGACACTTTTATAGACACAGACCACTGGGGGGAAAATGGGAACTCCCCTAAGGCAATGCCAATATTCTCTGAAGGATTTCCCAAACAAATAGGGAATTTATCCTGAGAAAGACCATGAATTTTTCTTAGAAACTTAAGAGTTTTGTCAAGGCCTAGTGATGCAGAGCACAAAGTAAGTTTGTGTCCATTTAATGTCCTAGATCCAGTCCCTCAGCAATTCATCCCAAATTGGTTGTATAACAATTGCATGAAGGGAGATTATTTCTTTTCCTACCTTGGTTGCAGGAGTAGTAACGTAGCAATGACTTATTGGCCCTTAGAACTGATGGAAAAAAAAAACAAAAAACATGAGCTTTACCATGTCTATTGAAGCCACTATTGAACGAAGCAGACAAAAGATTCAGACACAGGTCACTAACTGTTCCTGGAAGGACCTCAACCAACTAGGACCCACTCAGTCAGGGGATTCTTGTGGAGCTTGGCTTGTCAGTGTTGGTCAAAGCACTTCAAATCATTTCCTAAGCTTGAATACCTCATAGTTTCTTTCATAAAAATATAATGGCATCCACTTAAACAGGATGAGCAGTTAGTGTTCTTTTAAGTCCATTTTTAAGTGTTAAATTGCTGATATACACAAGCTTAAACATTTACAAAGGAGATTTTAAATAATTTTGTTAATAAGTTGCCCATAATAAAACAAAACCAAAAACAAACAAAAAGTTTTTAGCCTCCCAGTCTCAGTCTGTAAACCAGTTAGCATGCCTGCAAATATTTTCTCAGTTCATCTTATACTATAAATGTCACAGCAGTCATAATGCTGTATGACATTCAGTCACAGTATATAAAAAGTGACACTTGAACCTGGTTTCCTCTCCTTAATCAATATTATATTTTTATGTTAGTTATAATAATGATCTTATAATAATTTGGAGAATTTTAAATTACCCATTAGATAAAACTGATATTAAACGGAAAGTATAAGTATCTATGTGAAGGCAAAAAGGTATTTATGTGGTATATTACTTGAGAAGAGTTAAATAGTTTGATAAGAACACTAATTTTAAGATTTATCATTCTGGCCAGTTGGCTCATTGGTAGAGCATCACTGTGTGTGCTGAAGAAAGTCCTCAGTTCAATTTCTGGTCAGGAAAAATAACCACCTGCTTCTCCACTCCTCTCCCTTCCTCTTCTTCTTCTTCTCTCTCTCTTTCTTCCCCTCCCACAGTCATAGCTCTATTGGATCCAGCAATGGGCCCCAGGAGCTGAGGATCACTCTATGGAACCTCTGCCTCAGGCGCTGAAAATAGCTCAGTTACAAGCATGGCCCCAGGTGGGCAGAGCATGGGCTGTAGACGGGGTTGTGGGGAGGATTCATCCTGGCACATGTGGGAGTCTATCTCTTCTCCTCTCACATAAATTTAAAAATAAAATTATCAAAACTGAAGCAAATATAAAAAATATATAGAGAATATTTATATATATTTAAAATATATAGAATATATAGAGAAATATATGTTATATTCTAGTATATTTCTATATACTCTAATTTTTTAAAAATGCGAACTCATCAAATTTCATGAGGAGCAGAAGCATTTATTTACTCAGGCTCAAAATCTAATGCCAACTTCGTTTTTGAATAAAATTTTTATCTTAGAACATTTTTAGATTTAAATAAATAATTCCAAATATAATACAAACTCTCCGTATACCCTTACCTAGATTGTTTCCACAGTATCTTACATTTAGTATGATACATTTATCACCACCGATGAGCCAATATTTACATATGCTTATTGTACTAGTCAGGGTTCTCCAGAGAAAACACAAATTATAAGGAATTGACACAGGTAATTATGGAGGCTGAGAATTCCCAGTATCTGCAGCTGGGCGAGCGGGGACTCCGAGAGCAGCTGTGGAGTTCTCGTTGAAGTCTAAAGGCCTGGAACCCAGGAGAGGTCCAATCCCAAACACCAGCAGGCTCCAGGCTAGACTGAGTGGATGTTTTGGTCTGAATCCAAAGGCTGGAGAAGATTAGTTTCCTGCTCAGACAGTCAGGAGGAGTTCCCCTTCACTCAGCCCAGTCGACGGGATGAGCCCGGTCACATCAGGGTGCAGGTAGACACTGGTTGCACAAGCTTGAAGAGCTACTGTGTGACGGAAACCCTGTGACAGTCCAAACTGCACATGCCTGTATTTTGGCTCACCCATCAATGCACTTAGCCTGTCCTGATGTCTGGCCATGTAGATCAAGTCAAGGTCACTGGGCAAGGGTCCCATGAACTACACAGCACCTCTGACAAAGTCCAAGCTTCCACCCTACAACAGAGGCAAGTCCCTTGAACCAGATACCACAAGATCATGGAAGTCTTAGCCAAACATGTCTGTGGTAATAGAGAATCCTGGGAACCTTGACTATCAGAGATGCCCCAGAATTCCTTAAGGCAACAGGACCATGTGGGTTTTTATTTCTCATGACCTTTGCTGGTCCTAAGGTAGTAAGTTTTCCTAGGATGATAAAGCTGAATGTTAAAAACTATGTTTTTTTCATGTTGGAAAATAGCTTAAAGGACATTTTTATAACATAACAATGGGTTATTTCCTTCACAGAAAGGAAAACAAACTATGTCTGAGAACTAAGCTCATTTTAAAAAACATTCCTAAGGATATTTTTCTTGCAAGAACATATATATAACTGTTCTTGCTTTTAGCAAATGTAGCACAAATGCAGGAACATTTTACATATAGTGTGAAAACAGGTGCTAATGCCTTCACAATGGTTCATCAACCGTCTGGAACTGCCAAAGATTTATGTCTCTAGATACTTCATTGAATAAAGTTTATTATACCTGGTAAACTTGCCTGTCTCTAGAGTGCTTTTATAAGATCCTTGAAAAACTCTTTGATTGCATTTTAAAATTGTATTTGAAGAATAAAGAAAAACAAGCTACTAAGAAATAAAAATGAATCAAACTGCTTTGATGGCAAATTGGAAATAGGAGCAACGTAATAAGAACAAACCTTGAAACACCATTGACCAAAAGGATTAAAAGCACAATTACAGGTCAGGAAATAATTATTTGTGATAGCAATGGATTAAGGGCTTTTCAATGATTACTAACTAAATCAAAGACATGACAGTCAACAAATCAAACCACTAGCAATATACACAGTTTCTATCACCATTTAGTGAAAGAAATATATACATATATTTCTTACATATACAATATATACATATATGAAATATATACATATATTTATATATATAAATATATATACAGACATACATGCACATACACACATACTCACATGTTTTAGAAATTATAACCAGTTCTGTGTATAAAAAGAAAATTCTTTATCCAGTCACAAGTGTTATTAATTCTTCTGGGTCCATTTAGAAATGTGATCAAATGTGCAAAAAATAAAAATAACCAAAATTTATTTGACTGAATTTTATCTTCAGCAAGAAGCAGATATTGCAATTGGATATTTTCTACATTTTTATTTATTTATTTTTTCTGTGACAAATGAGTGAGAATAGCTCTTGAGGAAAATCCATTTCCAAAGTGCATTCATTAGGGCTTTACTCAAGTGCAAGGAAGAAGATGAAGTGACAAGTCAATTACAATATAATATGGGTTTGAAAGGATTTTTTTCCACTTTAAGTAATTATGAGACTAATTTACCAATGCTCACTCTATTACTAGGCCTAGAAAACTCCTGATTACATATTAAAATAAAAGAACAGTATTTTTGGAGCACAACATAAGAGGGTCTCATTTTAAATTGAGGAATTTAAGTATATTCATGCTTAAAGTAAAAATCTGGCATACATTGAGAGAGAAACAGAGAGGAAAAGAACACAATCACTGGTCATTGTGGTAAAGCGAAAACTGACTCAAATTCTTTATCTTCAACGAAACTAGCTAAATGGTATTTGTAAATTTGTTTAATCCTGCCAACCTTTTGTCCACATGTGAAATGGGATTATTATTTATTTATTTTTTTTTTTTTGGTATTTTTCTGAAGTTGGAAACGAGGAGGCAGTCAGACAGACTCCCCACATGCGCCGGACCGGGATCCACCTGGCACACTCACCAGGGGGCGATGCTCTGCCTATCTGGGGTGTCGCTCTGTTGCAACCAGAGCCATTCTAGCGCCTGAGGCAGAGGCCACAGAGCCATCCTCAGCGCCCGGGCCATCTTTGCTCCAGTGCAGCCTTGGCTGCGGGAGGGGAAGAGAGAGACAGAGTGGAAGAAGAGGGGGAGGGGTGGAGAAGCAGATGGCGCTTCTTCTGTGTGCCCTGGCCAGGGATCGAACCTGGGACTACCACAAAATGGGATTATTAATGCTTAGTTTGTATAGTTGCTATGACAAGTAAATGAAGTAAGTACAGAGCCTTGGTATCTGTCTAAAAATAGATAATAAATACCATCCCTCCCCTTACTCCATTTGTGAACTTAATAATGCAAGGACAAAATTTTGTCTGCTTCAACCATTATCAAGAAAATCTGTCTTCCTTTATGATTCTCAAAACTTGTAACTTCCCTCTTTGAGCACAAAATTCCATCCTTTCTCTCTGTCTTTTATCAGCCATGAAATTGTCCTCCGGTTCTTGGTTTTGTTTAATCATGCTTTGCAAAACAGTACTAAGTATCAATTATTATCAGGCACTGGGCAGGCACTGGCAAAATAAATTTTTTTAAAACTCAGTACCTGAATTAAAGGGGCTTACCTGAATTAGAGGAGCTCACAGTTCTTTAAAATTAAATACCTCATTAGGAGAATATATTTTAAAATTGTGTGCAATTTTATTTTTATTTCCCCACTTTTATTCCCACAGATACAACTGGTAATAAATCTTCCATAAAGCCAACTAATTTCTGACTAATCTTCCACAAAGCCAACTAATGTTCTAGGGATTTGGCATTTCTCTCAAATCTTTTTTTCCCACACTCCACAACACCCATTCTTCAATTTCATTAAGGTATCTCTTTAACTCTCTTTATTTTCCTAGTTGTGTAATTTACCCCAGACTCTGTTATTCCTAATGGCCAGTCACTTTAATGACACTCTGATTAGAAACTTCAATTCCCTTATCCTTTTGGATGAGTTCAAGATGGTAACATCTAACCTGACCAGGTGGTGGTGCAGTGGATAGTGTCGGACTGTGGCGCACAGGACCCAGGTTCAAAACCCTGAGGTTGCCAACTTTAGCATGGGCTCATCTGGTTTGAGCACAGTTCACCAGCTTAAACCCAAGGTCGCTGGCTTGAGCAAGAGGTCACTCACTCTTCTGTAACCCCCCCTTCCCCGGGTCATATGAGAAAGTAATCACTGAACAAGCAAGGTGCTGCAATGAATAATTGATGCTTCTCATCTCTCTCCCTTTCTGTCTATCTGTCCTTCTCTCTGTCTCTCCTTCTGTCTCTGTCACACACACACAAAAAAGGATGGTAATATCTAGACCAGGGGTCCCCAAACTTTTTACACAGGGGGCCAGTTCACTGTCTCTCAGACCGTTGGAGGGCCAGACTATAAAAAAAAAAACTATGAACAAATCCCTATGCACACTGCACATATCTTATTTTAAAGTAAAAAAACAAAATGATAACAAATACAATATTTAAAATAAAGAACAAGTAAATTTAAATCAACAAACCGACCAGTATTTCAATGGGAACTATGCTCCTCTCACCGACCACCAATGAAAGAGGTGCCCCTTCCGGAAGTGCGGTGGGGGCCGGATAAATGGCCTCAGGGGGCCGCATGCAGCCCGCGGGCCGTAGTTTGGGGACCCCTGATCTAGGCCATGATATGGCCATTTAAAAAAATAAACATTTATTTAATATTTATTATAAACAGAATTTCTTATAGATACTGTGGATACATACATAAACAATACAGGTTGTTCTATTAGTTATCTTGAATTTATTATCTAATCTGTCATAAATTAAGATTTTACAATTTTAAAATGGGACTAATAATTCTTATATTGCCTGTCTCCATGAAGATTAAATCAGGGAATGGATGTAAAACATCCTGCATATTGTCAGATTTAATTATTTCATTTTTGCCATTATTAATATTAATCTAGGTATTTCAATCACAGTAGTAGCACAATCATCCAAAAATATTTGCATGAATGAGAAAACACAATAAGACTATATTTATTTTTTATTTTAAATGTTTCCTGTCCACCTGTCTCTCCACAATTATTTATTTTTTTTATCTACTAGCAAGTCATTAACATATGATCATGTATGGTCTAAGTAACATTTTAATACAGTTGTACATTTTTCTAAAGAACAATTTCTAGAATGCACATGTAAAGTTGCAGGATTACTGATGTTCTAGGGGTTTGGCATTTCTCCCAGAAGTGCTACAAATAAACACCTGAACATTTTCTCCCTCAGAACCAGTAGGTTTAAATAGAATTCTATTTAGGTCTTTGAATTGTGACATATGTTAATGCCAATGAGAATCTCTGCATGAAAGGAATGTTAGAAGAATTTTAACATGTTATTATCAGGAAAAAAAAATTGCCTCTTTATAGTAAATATGCTATGAATATCCTGACCTTCATGAGTTTAAACCTACAGGAAATAATTCAACAAACTATAATTTGTTTATCTGAGATCAACTATTATTTATTAAGGGGTCAATAATGCAACATATTGTTATTTTTTTCTATTTAAGTATATTACACACATTATTATATAAAAAAATTATTATTAACATATTTGATTTACCAGAACTTTTTTTTATTTACAAGTTCTATCAAATAGCAAATCTTATATGTAAATTTATATGATTTAAAATGTATCTGAAATTGTGTGACCAGATGGTGGTGCAGTGGATAGAGCATTGACCTGGAATGCTGAGAACCTAGGTTCGAAACCCCAAGGTTCTCAGTTTTAAAGTGGGACTCATCAGCTTGAGTGCTGGGTCACCAAGAACATGGGATCATAGACATGACTTCATCATTGCTGCTTGAGCCCAAAGGTCACCACTGGCTTGAGCCCAAAGGTCACTGGCTTGAAGTCCAAGGTGGCTGGTTTAGGCCCAAGATTGTTGACTTAAGCAGTGCTTCGCTGGCTCAGCTGGAGCCTCCCAGTCAAGGCAGGTATAAGAAGCAATTAATGAACAACTAAGTGCTGCAACTACGAGTTGATACTTCTCATCTCTCGTCATTCCTGTCTGTCTCTCTGTCTCTCTCTCACAAAAAAAAGAAAATGTATCTGAAATTAAAATTTTAGGTAATGACTGGTAAAGTTTTCTGTATTCTTATCAAGTGTTTCCAATTACTTTAGATATTTGTTTAATATATTTTAAATATAGAGAATAATAGAGTTTTTTCTAATGAAATTTAACGTCTTAGAGTTTCACTATTTATCAGTCAAGCCCATGCTTTAATATATAAACCAGAATCAACAAGAAAGTCTAAAAATATATCCATGTCTCAGTGTGTAAAACAGAGGGTACTTAGGCTCAAAGCTTCAGCATGTGAACTAGTGTTCCTCTTTCATACAAAATGGGGAATAAAAGAAGTAGGGAGAAATAGAGAGGAAGAAAGAAAGGGAGTGAGGGAGAAAGCGGGGAGAGGAGAGAAGGAAGACAAAAATTGAGAGGAAATCTTGTCAACTACTAGAGCGCATACTTTTCCTTATCATACTTTTATATAAAGGAACAAACACAATTACAAACACTGATTTATTGAAATTAATGATGACCTGCCATGTTCCAGACACTGTGTTTGGTGTTACTGCTATTGTCTCTTCTTAATAAGAGCTCTTTGACTTGAGTAGACAAAGAGGAGGCCACTAAGGATACGTATGGTTCACCCTCCTTCTCTGGACGTTCATGGGATGACAGTAAGAGGCCATTGCTTTACAAGTGGTCCGAGCCAGCTTCATGGTGGTACTTTAAATGACATTTTGAAATTTCTTTACATCATTACTGTGACTCATCTAAAATTATAAAATAATAAAATGAAATAATAGTTATCACTTGTGTAGTTTCCATATGATCTGCGGGAGGGGAAGAGAGAGACAGAGAGGAAGGAGGGGGGGTGGAGAAGCAAATGGGCACTTCTCCTATGTGCCCTGGCCGGGAATCGAACCCGGGTCCCCCGCACACCAGGCCGACGCTCTACCGCTGAGCCAACCGGCCAGGGCCTAGAAGTTTTGATTCTTCTTTGCAAAGTGGATTAGCCTTTTTGGATTGTGATCATAAGACAGGCATCACTGGTTTACCAGTATGGGTAGTAGATAATTCATTCTTGAGCTTTGCCACTGCTCATTTAAAATATCTTCTGAATTAGATACCTTAGAAAAGAAGATGTTAATCATGAATTGGAGATGGTACAAGGTACAGTTTCAAAATAAGAAGTACTTACATATTGTCTCAAATTAAAAATAAAAATTTGAAGCAGAAAACCTTTAGAATACTTTTATTCTAATGATTCTGGGAGCATCATGGGTAAAAAAATATTTTGGATACATAACCAAGTGAAAAAATATTTTATATCAAAATATATATATGTGTATATAGTAATTCTTATTAGGACTTACAGATTCTTGCTCTAATTTTCAAATGAGAAGTAACAATGACCCTTTAGGTTATTCATTTTTTTATTTACAAAGTTTTCCTTTATATATCATGGAACAAAACCTTGTGATATATACAATGCAAGTAAAATGTATTTAAGGAAAATTGAGTTTGTTTACTGAGATTATGAAATATTTTTAAATGAAAGTGAATTTATTCACCTGAGTCATAAAATGAATTCACTGACTTTAACTAAGATGTAAGGAATAAAAGTTTTCTCTGAACCAGACTCACAATACAAGGTAAAATCTATGTGCCTACCCAAATATACCTAAATATATTCATAAAATATAATCACACTTTTGTTTACATATATGTTTCAAATACAGATGACTCAAGACTTAAGACAGTTCTACTTACAATTCTTGACTTCACAATGGTAGGAGAGTAATACACATTGAGTAAAAACTCTAATTTAAATTTTGAATTTTGATCTTCCTGAGGGCCAGCATATTTGTCATGATATTGTCTCATGCTTCTGGATATTGTCTGCAAGCTCCTAGTCAGCCAAATCACAAGGGCAGTACTTTAGAGCAGTGGTCCCCAACCTTTTTTGGGCCATGGACTGGTTTAATGTCAGAAAATATTTTCACGGACCGGCCTTTAGGGTGGGACGGATAAATGTATCACGTGACCGAGACAAGCATCAAGAGTGAGTCTTAGACGAATGTAACAGAGGGAATCTGGTAATTTTTTAAAAATAAAACATTATTCAGACTTAAATATAAATAAAACGGAAATAATGTAAATTATTTATTCTTTCTCTGCAGACCGGTACCGGTCCGCGGCCCAGAGGTTGGGAACCACTGCTTTAGAGTACACTGCATTATCAATGTTTTCCGGATGTGGTGTTTTGTATTTTCACATCCCATCATGTTGAAAAAATGCTCATCTGTGTTTTCTGCTTCTGGTGAGAAGAAGAGGAAGGCAATTACTCTGGAGATGAAACTCAAGATTAATTGTCCAGCTGTAGGCTAATGTGAGTTGTTTTTTTGTTTGTTTGTTTTTGTTTTTTAGCACATTTAATATTGGCTGGGCTAAATGTGATGATTGGTAGGTTAAGTATATTAAGTGCATTTTAACATAACAATATTTTCAACTTACGATGGATTTATTGGGGACATAACGTAAGTCAAGGAGCATCATTATTCTCAATTACCTCGTGTTAAAATATACTTTATTTTAAGCCCTGGACAGTTGGCACAGTGGTAAGAGTGTCTGTTGGGGGTGTGGATGTCCTGGGTTGGATTCCTAGTCAGGGAACACAGGAGAAGTGACCATCTGCTTCTCCACCCCTTCTCATCCTCTTTCTTTCTTTTCCCTCTCCTGCAACCATGACTAGATTGGCTCAAGCGAGTTGGCCCCTGGCACTGAGGATGGCTCCCTGGCCTATGCCTCAGGTGCTAAAACTAGTTCAGTTGTCCAGCAATAGAGTAATTCCCCAGATTGGCAAAACGTCCCCCTACAGGAGACTTACGGTGGGGAGTACAGAGCTGGGGTTTATCTCTCTGCCTCCCCTGCTCTCACTTATTATATATAAATTTTAGTTTCTAAATAGCAAATCCTATCTTGCTCAGTTAGGCAAAAGTGATATGCTCTGGGTAAAAATTCAGCTTCAACTGCTACATCACCTTCACCAGGGTTAATGGGGCACCCAGAGATGTTTGTGTGCTCTCCCTTTGCCTCAACTTACCCCTTACAAATTGAAGGAATGATCACTAAGAAGGCCACTACTTTATATAGCACTACCCCCAATTTTCTTCCCGGCCACTCCAAAGTGTTTCCAATAAATTTAGGCTCTGAAACCAACTAGATAAAAAAAAAAAAGAATATGAATAGCAAAATCACAGAAGATAAACTAAAACATGTTAATTAACATATGAATAACATTTTTCTTACATTTATTTTCATTCCTTCACTGCACTGATTATTTCTCTTAACCTTTATAATTTTTTTTAATAAGCTACCCAAAATGTATTGAAGGTCACTGTAGACCTTCTGAATACTAAATCTAATCTTTCCCAAATTCTCTTGATCTTTCTGAAAATTTTAAACTTATGACTGTAACACTGTAATTTTTTTCTCTCTGGATATTTGTTACACCGGGTTATCCTACTTCTAATGAATTGTCCTCTTCTTTCTCTATCTTCTCACTGGGGAATACAATTGATTTTACCAGTGTTGTTTATCTCCATCTAAAGTAATTTATTCCATACCATTATCTTCAGATCTGAACTCTTTCTGAGAGGTCAGTCACAAATTGCAAATTCCAATTGACTTCCGGTGTTACTTTGTAAATATGCTAGCCATTTCACTCTTAAAAAATAGAAAAAAGGAAAGTCTGTGCTTCATGCTCACACTCAAAAGCCTATGTGTGTAATATAAATAGCATAAATTTTGGTGCAGAATATTTGAAGTTCCCTGTACTATTCTTGCAACCTGACTATGAGTTTGAAATTATATTCACATAAAAACTTACCCAAACAGATGTCAGTTGACTTTGTACTTTTTTCTCTCACATATCTATAAATGGTTTTCTACACTTCTCATAATCTGGATTTGAGATTAGACTTTTTAAGAGCCAAGAGTATGCCTTAGATGGATATTTCAGTTGGTTAGAGCATCATACCAATATTCAAAGGTTTTACATTTGATACAAGATCAGGACACATACAGAAACAGATCTATGTTTCTCTCTGCATCTTCTTTCCTCTCTCTCTCTAAACTCAATCAATATTTTTTTATAAAGAAGGCAAGAATGTAACATCAGATTATTCATTTCAATACCAGTTTTTCTGTTTACAACTAATATGACCTTTGCCTTCAGGTTAAACCTTTCTAAATAGTATTTTTTTCTGTAAATTAGGGGTGATACTAGTATTTACTTTATAGGATCATTGTGAAAATTAGGGAAAATAAGCCCCATGAAATGGCAAATTTACAGTAAAAATTTAACAGTTTATATAATTAGTAATATTGTTGCTATTTCTCCCTGTAATTTCACATCTAATCAGCTGCCACATTTATGAATCCTATCTCTGCAATACCATTATTTGTTTTTTTTATCTAGTCACATTACATAGTTTTTATCTGAGAATATTATTGCAGAGTTTTATAACTCTCTCCTTTAAACCTTTTTATAGTTGCTAGATCAATAAGCATATACTTCAATTCAAATTGTGTATTTTCTTTTATTGATAATCCTTTATTATTCCCCCATCACTGCCAAAATGGGTCAAAGGCCTCTGCTTGGCACTTGAATTCTTACAAAATATGGCCCCAATATATTTTATACTATTATTTATCTTCCATTATGCTCTATATCTATCTAATAGTTCAATTAGACTACTTGAGGCTCTGCACATATAACTTGTGCTTTTCTGTTTGTGCATCATTCTCAGACTGTGCTGAACCAGTCTCCTGTCTTGACTTTCTTCCCGACTTGTTTCTTCTGTCCTCATCCTTCATATAGGTAAGATCACATTAAAGCAACAAGATAAACCCCAAATGTCAGTAGATCATTTCATTTTTTAATTAATTAATTACTTGATTGATTTGAGAGAGAGGGAGAAACATCAACTTGTTATTCCATTTAGTTGTACCTTCATTGGTTGCTTCTTGTATGTGCCCAGGCAGGGAATCAAACCCACAATCTCTGCATATGGGAACGACTCTCTTACCAACTGAGCTACCCAACTGGGGCCAGTAGTACATTTCTTATTCATGGGAAGCTCCCAATAAGTGACACTGCTTAGATGGTAGCTCTTTTATACAAGGCAACTCAGGGTACCAGACTCCTTTGGTCTTGTGGTTCTGTCATTTATAATCATAATTTTCAAGCTTACCATGCTTATTTGCATCAAGTCAATGAAGAAGAAAGAAATAAAGAGGGATCAATGAGTCAGGCCTGGAGTTGTACATATCATGTTCTCTCTCATTTTATTGTCAACAAGTCAGTTTCATGGTTACACTTAATTTCAGTGGAGTCAGGCAGTATAACCTGTGTGTAACCAGGAAAAAGAAGAAAAAAGCTTTGGTAAATATACGATACAACACTACTTCCTGGGCACATTCAAATATTCTCTCTTTCTATAAAGCTTTGCCTCTACCTCCCAGAAAGATGTCATTTATAATACACAATGCATAGATGAGAGCAAAAAACAAATTTACATTTCTAAATTTGAAGTCAAGTATCATAAGTTTTTACTGGTGAAATATTTTTATTAAATTGCTATTAAAGTAGATTAGATTGTAAACCAAGATTATGCTTCCTCTTTTGTAGAATCTGTATAGAACAGAATATTCATTCATCTGTATAGAACAGAATACGAATTCATACCAGATGGCAAAAGGATGAGTTAATTAATCACTTAAGGTCCCTTATGACCTTCTAGTTCTAGTGATTTAAATGCTTTTGAAAAGGTATCTCCAAGTGTCATTTTATTTTCTATTGTGACAGTATACACAACTTATGTCAGGTTTTTAAGCTTTTCAAATGTCAGTGCAAATGGCATTTCGATAGAGTGGATGTTTTTAAACAGTGTTCACATTATTTTACTGAATTAAAGGAAGCTGAATAAAACTAAAGAGCATACTCTCCCCATGTCATATTTTGGAGAAATAAACCTTTACTGTAATTTAGTAATCAAAATCTTATTGCCCAGATTTTGAAAATATGCGAAGAAAGCCATCTGTATTGCAAACTGATTCAGATAATGTGGACTATTAGGGGACTTACCAGACAATGCTGCACTGGTGTTTTCACTGGCTCACAGATAGCTTTCTCCAGATGTTGCCAGGCAACAGCAACCCATATAAAGAGATTTCTTGTTCATAAACTAAACTTCATTGGTAATACAAAGAGAATCAAGACATTTACCACCTGTACAGGCAGAATTACATGTAAAATAACTTTAGTCATTTTAGTCAAAAAAAGAATAAATGTACACATTTTTATTTAAAAATAATGCAATGACCTTAAGAGAGAGACCTGAAGTAAGAAAGAAAAGCATTACATGAATCGCATGCATGTGTCTATATTAAGGAACTAAATGGGAAACTTCAGGAAAACATTTTCAAATTATATATATAATTTGAAATATATATATATATATATATATATATATATATATATATATATATATATATCCCATTATTTGAATAGAAAATTAATAGAAGGCAAACTGATGTAGTGAACCTTGTAAAAAATTATTAGACTTATAGTTACAATATAAAAGAACACATGGTCTGTTCTGACCTGTGGTGGCACAGTGGATAAATGTTGACCTGGAAAGCTGAAGTCACCAGTCCAAAACCCTGGTCTTGCCTGGTCAAGGCGCATATGGGAGTTTATGTTTTCTGCTTCTTTCTACCTCCTCTTTCTTTCTTCTCTAGAATGAATAAATAAAGTCTTAAAAAGACTACCACGTGTTAAGAAACTGAGAAGAAAACAAACAAATCAAGACTTCAAAGTGGCTCTACTAGAAAAGCCAAATCTGACAGTGGATTACAAATAACAGCTGATGCCAACCCAAGAAGACCTAGAAATAACAAAACTGAAAAGTGGAGGCAGACAACACCAAGCCTAGACTCAACCATCTTTACAAAAAATACACCCAAACACACAGACATAATGAGAATACAGAACAGTGCAATCCAAATGAAACCACAAGAGAAACCTCCAAGAAATGAACTGAGTGATATGGAAATAAACAAACTTCCAGATGCAGTAATGATTGTAAGGATGCTTAGGGATCTTAGAACAACAATGGATGGTCATTACAAACACCTAAATAAAAAAAATAGCAAGTATAAAAAAGGACATTGAAATATTAAAAAAGAATCAGTTGGAGATGACAAATACGATATCAGAAATGAAGACCACAATGAAAGAAATTAAAAACAGGATGATGAAGCTGAGGATCAAATCAGCGAGTTGGAGGACAACTGGAATGAAGGCATGAAAGCAGAGAAGAAAAGAGAAAAGAGACTCAAAAAGTCAGAGGAAACTCTTAGAGAGCTCTGTGACAACATGAAGAGAAATAACATCCGCATCATAGGGGTTCCTGAAGAAGAAGAGAAAGAACAAGGGATAGAGACTTTGTTCAATCATATCATAGCTGAAAACTTCCCTAAATTAATGCAGGAAAAACTTTCACAAGTTCAAGAAACACAGAGAACTCCATTAAAGAGAAACCCAAAGAAATCTACACCAAGACACGTCATAATTAAAATACTAAAGTTAACTGATAAAAAGAAAATATTAAAAGCTGGTAGAGAAAAAAAGGCTATCACCTTCAAAGGAGCCCCCATAAGGATGACATCCAACTTCTCAAAACACTTGAGGCCAGAAGGGAATGGCAAGAAATATTCAAAGTAATGCGGAACAAGAACTTACAACCAAGACTACTTTATCCAGCAAGGCTATCATTTAAAATTGAAGAAGAAATAAAAAGATTCCCAGACCAAAAAAAAAAAATAAATAAAGGAATTCATTACAACCAAACCAATACTGCAGGAAATGTTAAGGGGTCTGTTGTAAACAGATTAAAATGGGAAAAGAGTATAGCAAAAGAGGAATACAGCTTTAAAGAATAAAATGGCAATAAACAACTACATATAAATAATAACCTATAATGTAAACAGATTAAATGATCCAATCAAAAGACATAGGGTAGCTGCATGGATAAGAAAACAAGACCCATACATATGCTTTCTACAAGAGACACACCTTAAAACAAAAGATGTACATAGACTGAAGGTAAAAGAATGGAAAAAAAACATTTCATGCAAATGGAAATAAAAAAAAGCTTGGATGGCAATACTAATATCAGACAAAATGGACATTAAAATAAAGGTATAGTAAGAGATAAAGAAGGCCACTACATAATGATAAAGGGAGCAATCCAACAGGAAGATATAACCATTATGAATATCTACGCACCTAATAGAGGAGCAACTAAATATATAAAGCAGACTTTTATGGATATAAAGGGTGAGATCAACAGCAATACTATAATAGTAGGGGATTTCAATACCTCACAAAAATCACTAGATAGATCCTCAAGAAAGAAAATTAACAAAGAATTAGCAGACTTAAAGGACACACTAGATCAACTGGATTTAATAGATACCTTCAGAACCTTTCACCCTAAAGCAGCAGAATATACATTCTTTTCCAGTGCTCATGGTACATTCTCTAGAATAGACCACATGTTAGGGCACAAAAGTGGTCTCAACAAATTTAAGAAGATTGAAATCATATCAAGAGCTTTCTCTGATCAAAATGGCATGTAATTAGAAATCAACCAGAACTGAAAAACTCAAAAATTCTCAAACACATGGAAATTAAATAGCAGGTTGTTAAATAACAAATGGATAAACAATAATATCAAAGAAGAAATAAAAAGTTTTCTAGAAACAAATGATAATGAGCATACAACAACTCAAAATATATGAGACATAGCAGAAGCAGTACTGAAAGGAAAGTTCATAGCACTATAGGCATACTTTAAAAAACTAGAAAATGCTCAAATAAACAACTTAACCCTGCATCTTAAAGAACTAAAAAAAGAACAGCAAGTAAAGCCCAGATGTAATAGAAGGAAGCAAATAATAAAAATCAGAGAAGAAATAAATGACATAGAGACTAAAGAAACAATACAGAGGATCAATAAAACCAGGATCTGGTTCTTTAAAAAGGTAAACAAGATTGACGAACCTTTAACTAGACTCACCAAGAAAAAAAGAGAGAGGACTCAAATAAATAAAATTAGAAATAAGAGTGAAGAAAAAACAACTGACACAACAGAAATACAAAATATTGTAAGAAAATACTATGAAGACCTGTATGCCAAAAAAACCTAGACAACCTAGATGAAATGGAGAAATTCCTTGGAACATACAATCTTCCAAAAATCAATCTGGAAGAATCAGAAAACCTAAACAGACCGATTACAACAAATGAGATCAAAACAGTTATCAAAATCTCTCAAAAAAGGTAAGTCCTGGGCCTGATGGCTTCACAAGTGAATTATACCAAATATTCAAAGAAGAACTAACTTCTATATTTCTCAAGCTATCTCAAAAAATTCAAGAGGAAGGAAGACTTCCAAGCTCCTTTACAAGGCGAGCATAATTCTCATTCCAAAACCATGCAAAGACAACACAAAGATAGAAAATTATAAGCCAATATCGCCGATGAATATAGATGCTAATATCCTCAACAAAATATTAGCAAACCAGATCCAGCAATATATGAAAAAAATCATACACCATGATAAAGTGGATTTATTCTTGGGAGTCAAGGCTGCTACAACATGCGCAAATCAACCAATGTGATTCATCACATAAACAAAAGGAAGGAGAAAAACATATGATAATTTCAATAGATGCAGAAAAAGAATTTGATAAAATCCAGCAACCATTCATGATCAAAACTCTCAACAAAGTGGGAATACAGGGAACATACCTCAACATGATAAAGACCATTTATGACAAACCCACAGTCAAGATCATATTCAATGGGCAAAAATTAAAAGCAATCCCCTTAAGATCAGAAACAAGGCAGGGTGCCCCCTTTCACCACTCTTATTCAACATACTCCTGGAAGTCTTAGCCACAGCAATTTGACAAGAAGAAATAAAAGGCATCCACATTGGAAAAGAAGAAGTAAAACTATCATTTTTTGCAGATGATATAATGTATATAGAAAACCCTAAAGTCTCAGTCAAAAAACTACTGGACCCAATAAATGAATTCAGCAAGGTGCCAGAATATAAAATTAATACTCAGAAATCAGAGGCTTTTTTTATACACCAACAATGAACTGTCAGAAAGGGAAATTAAGAAAACAATCCCCTTCACTATTGCAAACAAAAAAAAAAAAGTTTCTAGGAGTAAATTTAACTAAGGAGATTAAAGACTTGTACTCGGAATATTATAAAACATTGATAAAAGAAATCAAGGAAAATACAAAAAAGTGGAAGCATATACTGTGCTCATGGTTAGGAAGGATAAACATCATTAAAATGTCTATATTACCCAAAGCAATTTATAAATTCAATGCAATACCAATTAAAATACCAATGACATACTTCAAAGATATAGAACACATATTCCAAAAATTTATATGGAACCAAAAAAGAACATGAATACCTTCAGCAATCTTGAAAAAGAAGAATGAAGTGGTAAGTATCACACTTCCCAATATCAAGTTATATTACAAGGCCATTGTACTCAGAACAGCTTGGTACAGGCATAAGAATAGGCATATAGATCAATGAAACAGAAAAGAGAACCCAGAAATGAACCCACAGCTCTATGGACAACTGATATTTGACAAAGGAGGTAAAAGCAGACAGTGGAGTAAAGACAATCTCTTTAATAAACGATGTTGGGAAAATTGGACATCTACATGCAAAAAAATGAAACTAGACCACCAACTTCCACCATTCACAAAAATAAACTCAAAATGGATAAAATACTTAAATGTAAGCTATGAAACCATAAGCCTTTTAGAAGAAAACATAGGCAGTAAGCTCTCTGACATCTCTTACAGCATTATATTTACTGATTTATCTCCTGGGAAGTGAAATAAAATACAGGATAAACAAATGAGACTTTATCAAACTAAAAAGCTTTTGCACAGCTAAAGTCAATAAGAACAGAATAAAAAGTCAAACTACACAATTGGAGAACATATTCAACAATACGTCTGATAAGGGGTTAATAATCAAAATTTATAAAGAACTTGTAAATCTCAACACCAGGAAGACAATCCAATCAAAAATGGGCTAAAGAAATGAATAGACACTTCTCCGAAGAGGACATACAGATGGCCAAAAGGCACATGAAAAAATGCTCAACATCACTAATCATTAGAGAAATGCAAATTAAAACCACAATGAGGCCTGACCTGTGGTGGTGCAGTGGATAAAGCGTCGACCTGGAAATGCTGAGGTCACCGGTTCGAAACCCTGGGCTTGCCTGGTCAAGGCACATATGGGAGTTGATGCTTCTTGCTCCTCCTTCTCTCTCTCTCTCCTCTCTCTCTCTCCCTCTCTCTCTCCTTTCTAAAATTAATAAAAAATAAAAACAACAACAACAAAAAAAAAGTATCCTTAAAAAAAAAACTACAATGAGATATCACTCTCACCAGTTAGAATGGCGCTCATGAACAAAACATCATAGAATAAGTGCTGGCGAGGATGTGGAGAACAGGGAACCCTCCTTCACTGCTGGTGGGAATGCATACTGGTGCAGCCGCTGTGGAAAACAGTATGGATGTTACTCAAAAAATTAAAAATCAAACTGCCTTTTGACCCAGTTATCCCACTTTTAGGAATATACCTTAAGAACACCATGGCACTGTTTTAAAAGGAGAAATGCACCCCCATGTTTATGGCAGCATTGTTCATAATAGCGAAATTCTGGTAACAGCCCAAGTGTCCATCAGTGGATGAGTGGATTAAATAGCTTTGTACATATATACTATGGAATACTACTCAGCCATAAGAAATGATTACATCGGATCATTTAATAACATGGATGGACCTTGGAAACATTATATGGAGTGAAATAAGTAAATCAAAAAAAAAACTAAGAACTATATGATTCCATACATCGATGGGACATAAAAATGAGACTCAGACACATGGACAAGAATGTCATGGTAACCAGAAGGGGGGGAAAGAAGAGGGAGGAGGTGGGTGAAGGGGAGGGGCACAAAGAAAACCAAATAGAAGGTGAGAGAAGACAATTTGACTTTGGGTGAGGGGTATGCAAAATAATCAAATGTCAAAATAATCTGGAGATGTTTTCTCTGAACATATGTACCCTGATTTATCAATGTCACTTCATTAAAATTAATAAAAAATGTAAAATGAGAAAGTAAAAACAAAACAAAAAACAAAAGAAAATAATAAAATAACACATGGCCTGAAAGAATTTTGCATTTGGGAAATGTGCAGTCACATGATCACTAGAGTACAGATAAATGAAATACAATATAAAAATGTAGAATATGAATATATTACTGATACATTATGGAGGATATTTTCATTTTTAAAAATAGTTTATTTTTAAAAGTGTTTTGAGTTTTTTTTAGTTTTCTTTACTCATTGATTTTTAGAGAGAAGGAGAAAGAAGGAGCGAATTGCAGAGGAAAGCATCAGCTCATAGTTGCTTCTCATATGTGCCTTAACCTGACAAACCTGGGGTTTCTTACTGGTGACCTCAGCATTTCAGGTCGATGCTTTATCTACTGCGTCACCACAGGTCAGGTGTGTGTGTGTGTGGGGGGGGTATTTTTCAAAATAACATTAATGCCTGACCAGACAGTGGCACAGTGGATAGAGCATCAGACTGGGACGCGGAAGACCCAGGTTCGAGACCCCGAGGTCGCCAGCTTGAGAGCCGGCTCATCTGGTTTGAGCAAAAGCTCACGAGCTTGAGCCCGAGGTCGCTGGCTCGAGCAAGGGGTTACTCGGTCTGCTGTAGCCCCTGATCAAGGTGCATATGAGAAAGCAATCAATGAACAACTAAGGTGTTGCAACGCGCAACATAAAACTAATGATTGATGCTTCTCATCTCTCCATTCCTGTCTATCCCTCTCTCTGACTCTCTCTCTGTCTCTGTAAAATTTAAAAAAAAATCAAAATAACATTAATGTAAATAATAACTTTTTAAAGTGCTTTCTATCAATAATAAAAATATAAACAATTCTTATCCTCTTTCTGAACATTTTTATAAGAAAATTGAAGAATTTATTTATTTTGCATATTTTCAGTTATGGGAAAATATTTTATATCCTAAAGAACTGCAAAAAGATGTAGGTCAGCTGAGAAGAGAAAATAGAGCCTCTTCAGTGTGAGTCAAGCAAATACAATTTTAATATTTGAATAGTATTCTAAGTTCAGAAAATAGTTTTAAAAATATTTACTTTGACTATTGGACACATATATTTTTTAATTCTTAATATATCCAGCACTTCACACATTTTTAATTTAGAATGACAATTTGTTCATATTCTGCTTTTCATCTTTTTGTATTCACATAATTTCAAATGCAAGTATCTTCACCCCATGTTCACCCATAGACTTACTCCTCTTAATTACAATCAGTTCTCTGTTATCTAATTTGGCAGGGCAATCTTATGTTCTCATTATTCAAATTTTCTGGTTCTCATCTACATTATACATGGATTGCTAATTTTTAAAGTATAGTAGTATAAAAATTACTTCAGTGTTAACATGATACTAGGAAAAATTATTACTTTTTATATTTATAGAACTTTACAGTTTTACTTAATTTAATCATAATTTCCTCAAAATTTGAATATGCATGGCAATAATTTAGAGTGTTTAAAGCTACTGTTAAAATTACTGAGTTTTTTTTCTTAGTAGGAATACCGTGTATCAATTTTATATAATAAATTTCAAAACAGTAAAAATTACAAATACAAAATTATATGCATACTTACTGTAGATTCATTCTCCATAGTGATTTATCACAATAACATTTTTTGCAGTAATGCAGAATCAAATCTTGTTATCAGTCTTTGATGTCCTGAAAGCTTCATAATGTTTTATAGTATTCTTTGTGTTCTATAGTTTCTCAGCTTTGTTTTATCTATTCACAGATGCCTTTTGAGGACAATGAGTAGAAAAAAATTTTTAGTTTTCCGAGTCATGCATTTTAATTTTTCAAACTCTGACATAGCTCTGTCACTTCACTGGCAAACCTCACTGCAAAACCAACATCTCAGCATTTATATCTTTATGCTGCATGGTGGCTATAGTTTAAACTTAAATTCATGTCTTATGGTGAAGTAGTTATTATTATCCCCATTTTTGTAGGTGAATAAAGTGAAGAGACATATTGCAATAATTATGAGATGGATCATTTGTGAACATTGATTTTATCTGAGACTTCCATTTTCAATGTGAAGAAATAGCTGATATTTGATTAACCTTCTGAAAATGGCCAAAAAGCTGCATAAAGAAGAGAGAGAGAGAAGGAAAGAGAGAGAGAAAAGGAGCATAGCTGGACTTGAGGAGCCAATACCCTAGACAGAGCATGCATGAAATTTTTGTTGCCACTGTAACAAAATACCACAAATGTAGTAGTTTAAAATAATAAAAATGTACTATGTTACACTTCTGGAGATAAATCTGAGTCTTATGGGTTAAAATCAATGTGTTAGCAGAGCTGCATTCCTTCTAGAAGCTCTAAGGGTGATTCCATTTCCTTTTCTTTTCCCACTCCCAGAGTATGCTCACATTCCTTGACTACTGCTCTTCTTTCAGCAAGCACATCACTCTAACTTCTGATTTTGTCTTCACATCCTCCTTCTCTGAGTCTCATACTCTTGCATCCCTTTTATGTAGACCCTTATAATTACATTGAGTTCACCCAGATAGTCCAGGATAATCTCCTCATTTCAAAGTGCTTAACCTATTCAAGCCTTCAAATTCCTTTTGTCATAAAAGGAAACATACAGATTTCAAGAATTAAGAAATAAACATCTTTAGGGAATTATGCTGCTTGCCACTGCAGGAAAATGGCATTGAAATGAGGCGGCATGCACCATTGTTTTATCCCTCTCTTGGTATTGGATCTTCCACTGCATAAAGGCACTCAGAGTCTTAAGACTCACAGTCAATTGCTTAAAGGATAAACAGAATTAGGCAACTTTGGTTCCAGCCCCATCTTTGGGCTGGGTAAACAAGCCAGATTTCATTGTTACCAAGAAAGCCAGGAACTGAGGGTCTGATACTAAAGAGAAAGGAGACTGAGAGAATAAAACCTCAATATTTTGCACACAATTTTCCCTCAAGACAGAAAATGAACCTTAATTTGTGTGCACAGCATTAGAAACCAATTACTGAGAGAGAAACCAAGAAAAAGACAACTGACAAAAGGTTAAAACCAGGTTATAGACAAACCTTGAAGTTTCCTCTGCTTCGTGATCCATGTTTTGGTATTCATGATCTTGTAAAAGCTCCTTCCTTGAATATAGGTGAGGTTTATTATTTCTTTCTACACAATAAAATAGAGCAAAAATAAGGGAATCTCACTGTTATAATTACTTTATATTATATAAAACTTTGTCTATTTAGGAAACTTATTCTAGAGACTCTCTTGCTGGTTTTAATGAAGCAAGCGGTCATGTTGGAGATTCCAACATGGTAGGGAACGTCTCGGAGAGCTGCCTGTCCAACAGCCCACAGTCATTAAGCAGTTGGGCTTTTTTATTTAAAGTCACACTGCCACAAGGAAATGAATTATCAATCTGTTAGCAATCTGAATGAGCAGGGAAGTGAATCTTCTTCAGTCAAGCTTCATGAGAAAACTGCCTGGCAGATATGTTGATTGTAGCCATGTGAGATCCCAAATAGGACCAACAAGCTGTGCTCAGATTCCCAACCTATAAAAACTGTGAAATAATAAATGTGCATTTTAAAATATATCTTATTTGTTGAGCAGTTTTAGGTGTACAGAAAATTTAAGCACAAAGTATAGAGAGTTCCCATATACTCCCTCACAGCCTTTCCCTCATTTTTTTCTATTTTTATGAATTTGCAGTATGGTGGTGCATTTGTTACAAATGACCCAATATTGATACAATATTATCATTAACAAAAGTACACAGTTTACATTAAGGCTCACCCCTTGTATAACACATTCTGGGACATGCATTCACAGTGACTGTATCATACAGAAAAGTTTCACTGCTCTAAAAATTTCCTATGCTTCACCTCCTCATTTCTCCCAACCCTTTAGTCCTGAAATGCACTAGTCTTTTTACTTTCTCTATATATTTATTTCCTTTTCTGGACTGTTGTAGTTTGAACCATATAGCACATAACATTTTCACACTGGCTTCTTTCATTTAGCAATATGTCTTTTTGTGGCTTGATAGCTCTTATTTGAATACTAAATAATATTATCTAGCATAAATGTACCAGTTTGTTCATCCAATGACCTACTGAAGGACATTCTTCTTTTTAGTGATTGGCTGATCATCTTTAGAGAGAGGGAGTAAGAGATAGAGAAGCATTCATTTGTTTTTTTCCACTTAGTTGGGCATTCCTTGGTCACTTCTCATATATGTTCTGACCAGGGATTGAACCCGCAACCTTGGAGTTTTAGAATGATGTTCCAACTGACTGAGCTAACCAGCCAGAGCTTGAAGGACATTTAGCAATTCATAAATAAAGTTATTCATGCATACGTTATTTATCCATACAGGTTATGTATGGATATAAAGTTTTCAGGTCACTTGATTACATACCAAGTACCACAATTGCTAGATCATATGATAAGGTCATATGTTCAGTTTAGTAAGCAGCTGCACTGTCTTTAAAAGCAGCTGTACCATTTTGAATTCCTAGCAGCAATAGATGACATATCCTGTTGCTCTACTTTCTTGCCAACATTTGTAGTCAGTTTTTGGATTTAACCATTGTAATAAATGTGCAATGGTGTCTCACTGTAGTTTTATCTCGTAATTACCTAATGAAATATGATGCTGAACATCTTTTCACCTACTTATTATTGGTTACCTTCTTTGGTGTGATGTCACTTCAGGGCTTTGCTTATAATTCAACGGGGTTAATTGTTTTCTTATTGTTGAATAAATGTGTATTACTTAAACTGCTAAGTTTGTGGTAACCTTTGTTCAACAATAGAAAATTAATACAAAACATAAACAGAGAAAGTAATAATCTCAGGATGTTGTTGTAAAAAAATAGATTTGACAGCAAAGCAGTAAGTCTTGTAACAAACTAAAGATGGCACCAGAAAAGTTATCACCTAGTAGTAGGAGCAAACCGAAAATACACCAACCTCTACTAGATTAGGAGTACAAGGGAATAAATTATCTGGTTGAAAATATAAAATTAACTTCTTCTAGAATAAAATAATATTATGAGAATCTGTGCAACTTTATATATAATATCTATCATTCAATTAAGAAAAATATCAAAAATTAGTCCAACCTAATCAAATTGAATTATCTTTTCCAACAAATTTATATAGCTTTATTTAATCATATGTATGTTTATATATACAATACATAGCATTTGCTTTACTGTATTTTCAAAATGCACATGCAATAACTTGCTTTATATTTGTATCTAACATGGATAAACTGCAAGTTATGTACATAGAGACATTGCAACCTAGCATTATATATAACATAATGGTCACTCTGATAAGAACAGATATTAGCATGAAGAAACTGATGTGGCTTAGTTGTAACTAAATATCAATCATGAATACATCATATTTTTATAGCTGCATAGTATACTATGATTTATGTAACATATTTCATTCCATTATTTTCTTATAGAATTATTTACATAGACTTGAATTTTGTATCATGTAATGCTTTATAACAAACCAATGAAATAAAATTTTTTTAATATATTTATAACAAGAAAAAGAAAATGATGAAGAGATTAAGCAAAAACAAAAACTCGGACCCAGACAATAGTATGAGGATTACAAGAGGGGAAGGGAGTAAAGGATGAAGAAGATGGCAAAAAGGGGTATAAATGGTGATAAAAGGAGACTCAACTTGGGGTGGTGAACATATAAATACCATACAATATACAGTTGGTGTATTATAGAATTGTATGCCTGAATAAAAAATTAAAATAATTTTTAAAAAGAAAACAAAGATGAAAAAGAAAAATTATGACATGTCAAGTTTTATATTTTTTCAAGGATTTACAGTAAACCATGTGGTTGCCTTTCTATGATTTGCACATGTAAGAAAAATTGAATTAAAATTTTTATTTACCAAAATTCCTATCTACCAGTGAGACAGTGTGAAGGAAAAAAGAAAAAATATATGTCTCTAGCCCTATCTTTCAAAAAAGGAACAAATTTAAAGGAGTAAAATGAGCCATGTAAATCATTGCTTATAGCTGATTTTGTGTAGAGAGAAGGTACAAATTATTGCTTCTGGGGTTAAGACAAACATAGGGATTTAATTTTGCCCTCAGAACAACACTACTAAGTAATTATTGTCATTTTTATTTTGTTAATAA
The DNA here is from genome assembly GCF_036850995.1 of Saccopteryx leptura. NCBI lineage: Eukaryota > Metazoa > Chordata > Mammalia > Chiroptera > Emballonuridae > Saccopteryx > Saccopteryx leptura. Next base: position 78,930,576 of record NC_089509.1, on the reverse strand, counting down.
AAAATATGAGACTCTAAAATTTTATATATATATATATGATCTTATGTCCCTAATAGAAATAATAAAAAATTCTTCTTTTATTTTAAAACAAACAAGAAATAAAAATACTATCAGAAAAATTTCAAGATTATTTATAACCTAACTTTAAAAGTCTCATAGAGTTATTTCTGGAGTGTTCTATTTATGAAGTTGTCACTGACACCAGGGAAGATTCAAAAAGATGGTAAGAATGGACTCTATCACTTGATGTGGGGATTAAAAGTCAGGAGATGAACAGATTAATAACATTTATCTAGAAAATAAGCTATCAGACCCCCTACCTTCTTGCTGACTGTGGTCAATGTTAAATTAGGACTAGGGCTATTAGGAGAGTGGAGAATACATTCTGGTATTTGTTCCATCTGTTCACTCCCTGTTTGATCATGGTTGTCAATACCTTTCTTCTTTTGTCTTCTTTCACCAATGGGCATATTCTCTTATTCTCTGTTAGACATTTCTTCTAATTCTACTATAAGTCTTTCCATTTGTTGTTGTTTTGTTTTATTTTGTTTTTAACCTCTTCCAAATACATTTCAATTATTGATAAATCCTGGGATTTGGGGTTGGAATTGAGGGAAAAACTATCCTGTTGCTTTTCCTTTATCAATCTCACACACTTGTGGATAACTTATTTACACACACATACACACACACACACACATATATATAATTATTATTTTAGTCATTTTTTTTACTGACATCTATTTACTGCGGACTTCAAACAATACACACAGAAACTTTTATAGAAGTCAATTTAGGAAAACACACAAGGTAATAATATATTATTTGTATTCAAAATTATGTATTTTGTTCTGGAGCTTAAATTCATTTTACTGAGACATAATTTACATATAATAAAATGCACAAATTTTAAGTATATAGTTAGAAGATTTTTGAAATTATATTCAACTGATTAACCATCAATCCAGGCAAGATATAGAACTTATATATCACACTAAAAAATATTGTGTGCCTTTCCAGTCAACTTTACTATTTTTTCTTAAAAATTTTTAGGGTTGTACAAAATCACGTGCTTAACATCCATGTAGGAGCATACTGTTGGGGGTCTTTATAGGTGTAGAAAGTGAAAGCATTTTATAGTAAGAAAAGGGCATTAAACCTTGATACAGCAAGCATTGGTAAAATTATAATAATACATAAAACACAATTTATTGTGGAATTGTTATATGTAGAGAATAAAAAAATTTAATTAGATGAAGCACACCTATAAAGTCATGTGAGTGCCACTGACTCCAAAAAAATTGATTTAGCTAATCTAATCATTAATTCTGTATGGCGATAGCTAAGTTTTCATCAAAAGTAGACTCAATTTTATTTTTTTTTTATTTATTTTTTTTTTGTATTTTTCTGAAGCTGGAAACGGGAAGAGACAGTCAGACAGACTCCCGCATGCGCCCGACCGGGATCCACCTGGCACGCCCACCAGGGGCTACGCTCTGCCCACCAGGGGGGCATTGCTCTGCCAGGACCAGAGCCACTCTAGCGCCTGGGACAGAGGCCAAGGAGCCATCCCCAGCGCCCGGGCCATCTTTGCTTCAATGGAGCCTTGGCTGCGGGAGGGGAAGAGAGAGACAGAGAGGAAGTGGGCGGTGGAGAAGCAAATGGGCGCTTCTCCTGTGTGCCCTGGTCGGGAATCGAACCCCGGTCCCCCGCACGCCAGGCCGACGCTCTACCACTGAGCCAACCGGCCAGGGCCTAGACTCAATTTTAAAAGAAGAATATCCTTGTTTTTAATTAATTAAAAATATATTGCATCTTTAATTATTTTTATTTACTGGTGTTTCTATTGAATGTGTGTGCACCATCATAGAAATAGAATACAGATCAAATGAAGAAAAGGTAAGATGCAGTCTGACCAGGTAGTGGCGCAGTGGATAGAGCGTCGGACTGGGGTGCAGAGGACCCAGGTTCGAGACCACGAGCTCGCCAGCTTGAGCACGGGCTCATCTGGTTTGAGCAAAAGCTCACCAGCTTGAGCCCAAGGTCACTGGCTCGAGCAAGGGGTTACTCAGTCTGCTGAAGGTCCGTGGTCAAGGCACATATGAAAAAGCAATCAATGAACAACTAAGGTGTTGCAACGCGCAATGAAAAACTAATGATTGATGCTTCTCATCTCTCTCTGTTCCTGTCTGTCTGTCCCTATCTATCCCTCTCTCTGACTCTCTCTCTCTGTCTCTTAAAAAAAAAAAAAGAAAAGAAAAGGTAAGATTCAAGCTTAAGTTAAAAACAAATTGTATCCACAGACAAATATAAAAGCAGCTAGAAGAAGCCACTCTTTTGGATTATTATTACAGGTATCTCCATAAGGCAACTCACATCATAGCAGCTTGCTTCATTAATAATAGCTAGTGAGAAGAATCAGAGAGAATCAAAAGGAGAGGAGGCAAGGAGAGAGATGCCATCATCTTTCATAACCTATTTTGGAAGTGACATCTATCACTTTGCCATCTATATATTTTTATTAGAAGCAAGTCACTAGGTCTAGAACAAACTCTTTGCACAAGGGCACAAATCCCAGGAGGCAGGGATCATTGAAAGTCATCTTTGAAGCTAATACCAGAATTTATACTTGCTTTCATTTCATAAATTATTATCTTAGTTCAAGCAAAATAAATTATCTTAAAATTTAGCAGCTAAAAACAACCATTTTATCTTGGTCACCACTTTGTGATAGAGAAATCTTGAAATGGTCGAGTGACTGGTTCCTGCTTGGACTTTCATGTTTCAGATGTTGGATAGGGCTACAATCATCTGAAAGCTCAAATGATTTGGGCTCGAAGGTGGCTTACACAAGGGGCTGGCGATTAAATCTAAGTGACAGCTGAAAGCTTAGCTGGAGTTATTTAACAGATTATTTACACATGGCCTCTCCAGCATTGCAATCTCATGGTGAATATAATTTTTACATGGTTTGTGGCTTTTCCTAGAGAGAACACAACAAAAATACATGTAGAAATTATGCTTTTTAAATATCCTTAGAAGTTACAAAGCCTTACTTCCACTATCCTCTGCTAATAAGAATTCTCATAAGGGCGACCAGAATCTATGGCAGGAAAGAGAGATGCCCAGATGCCCTCAGCATCTGTGCAAAGAAAGAGTGTTAAAAAAATAAATAAATAAAAATAAAACACTGGAATGAGTTAAAGGGCTCAAGGATCACATAATTTTTAGATAATTTATTTTGAGAATGTTTTCCTTGATGAAGTCCTCAGAAAGTCAAATGTTAGAAGTTGAGTCTGTGATGATTTGGGTTTTAGAAAGCCACTGTAAATGCTTCAGTTTTAAGGAGCCATATTGAAAATATATGATGGTTTTATGCTACCGAGTTGAGAAAAATGACTTGCTTTATTTAAAAGTTAATGATTTATCTGTTTTTCTCCTTATTTATATATCACAGAGTATCAAATTACCTTAAAACATAGTGGTTTCAAAAATAATAATTATTATCTCAGTTTCTGTGGGTAAGGAATCTGGGTACAGCGTAGCTGAACTTACGACTCAGGGTCTCTCAAAAGGTATCAATCAGCCTGAGCTGATCTCATCTCAAGACTAAAGGAGAAGCCACTTTCCAGCTGGCTTGTGTGATTATTGTCAAGATTTTGTTCCTTGCCTTGAACTGAGGGTATCAGTTCTCTATTAGCTTTCGGCTGGAGGCTATCAGCAGTTTATTGTCACACAGGTATCTCCATAAGGCAACTCACATCATAGCAGCTTGCTTCATTAATAATAGCTAGTGAGAAGAATCAGAGAGAATCAAAAGGAGAGGAGGCAAGGAGAGAGATGCCATCATCTTTCATAACCTATTTTGGAAGTGACATCTATCACTTTGCCATCTATATATTTTTATTAGAAGCAAGTCACTAGGTCTAGAACAAACTCTTTGCACAAGGGCACAAATCCCAGGAGGCAGGGATCATTGGAAGTCATCTTTGAAGCTATTACCAGAATTTATACTTGCTTTCATTTCATTAATATTTTTGTATATTATTTTTATATGCTTAGTAATTTTTTTTAACCATAGGTTTCACCAGAACTGTTCTTACCTGCTTTCTTTTTTATGTTATTTTCTTTTATTTTTTTTATTTTGCTTTTCTCTTTATTCAAAAATATTCCTGTTAACATTTTCATCAATATAATTACTTATTACATTTTCTCTTCATCTTTTTTCTTGACAACTACTTATTTTTCTGGTAAACTTTTTGTTCCAGTAGCTTTATAAAAGGCAGTGGAGTAACAAACATTTAAGAATATCTACCCTAAGTAAAAAGATTGGACCTACGGGGTATAAAATATATTCATTCTACAAACTTCCAGATTCCCTTATTTTGTGCGTTAACACATCTTCCAAAAAAACATTTTAATCCTATTCTTTCAAGTGTGAAATAATTTTTATTAAAATCTTAACTCATGAACATCTTCCAAATTCTATTAAAAATTTTACAAATTGTCAATCCTCATGTTTATCTGACAAATGGGCTGTATTTACCAGTAATGTTTGCTATAGCTCTGTTTGCTAGAGCCTTCAAATTCCAGGGCATCATATCTTTTTCTTTCTTTTTTTTTCTCCTATTTTCATTAGACTACTTTAATTTCTACTAGAGTTTGCTTCTTTATGCCTTTAACTTGTGATCCACTGCAATTATACTGCAGCAGTATTGATGTATTGAAAAGTGTGGGAGAGGGGCCATTTCTGTAATTAAATTTTTATGAGACACATTTTGTGTCCTAATATGTGGTCTAGAGAATGTTAGGACACATCCTAGAGAATGTATCATGAGCCCTTGAAAAGAATGTATATTCTGCTGCTTTAGTGTGAAAAGTTCTGAAGATATCTATTAAACCCAGTTGATCTAGTGTATCCTTTAAGACTGCTGTTTCTTTGTTAATTTTCTCTCTTGAGGATCTATCCAGTGATGTTAGTGGGGTATTAAAATACCCTACTATTATAGTATTGCTGTTGATCTTGCTCTTTATGTCCATTAAAATCTGCTTTATATATTTAGGTGCTCCTCTATTAGGTGCATAGATATTTATAATGGTTATATCTTCCTGTTGGGTTGCTCCCTTTATAATTATGTACTAATCTTCTTTATCCCTTATTATAGCCTTTGATTTAAAGTCTATTTTGTCAGATATGAATATTGCTACCCCAGCTATTTTTTCTTTTCCATTTGCATAAAATATTTTTTTCTATCCCTTTACTTTCAGTCTATGTGTATCTTTTGTTTTGAAGTGGGTCTCTTATAGACAGCACATGTATGGGTCCTGTTTTCTTATCTGTGCAGCTACCCTGTCTTTTTATTAAAGTATTTAATCCATTTACATTTAAGGTTACTATTGATATGCAGTTGTTTATTGCCATTTTATTCTTTAAATCTACATTTCTCTTTTACTAGATTTTTTCCCCTTTGTTCTGTTTTAAGCAGGCCCCTTAACATTTCTTGTAGCATTGGTTTGGTTGTAATAAATTCCTTGAGTTTCTTTTTTTGTATGGGAAGTTTTTTATGTATCCTTAAATTTTAAATAATAGCCTTGCTGGATAGAATAAGTAAAACTATCATTATTTGCTGATGATATGATACTGTACATAGAAAACCCTAAGGTCTCAGTCAAAAACTTAAATCTGATAATTGAATTCAGGAAGGTGGCAGAATATAAAATCAATATTCAGAAATCAGAGACATTTTTATACACCAACAATGAACTGTCTGACAGAGAAATTAAGAAAAAATCCCCTTCACTATTGTAACAAAAATAATAATTAAGTACCTAGGAGTGAATTTAACCAAAGAGGTTAAAGACTTGTCTTGGAAAATTATAAAACATTGACTAAAGAAATTAAGGATGATACAAACAAGTAGAAGCATATACTGTTTTCATGGATAGGAAGAATAAACATCCCTAAAATGTCTATATTACCCAAAACAATCTATAAATTCAATGCAATTCCTATTAAAATACCAATGACATACTTCAAAAATATAGAACAAATATTCCAAAAATTTATATGGAAATAAAAAGAACATGAATAGCCTCAGCAATCCTGAAAAAGAAGAATAAAGTGTGTGGGGAGGTACCACACTTCCTAATATCAAGTTTTACTACAAGGCCATTATATGCAAAACAGCTTGGTACTGGCATAAGAACAGGCATACTGATCAATGGAATAGAACAGAGAACCAGAAATAAACCCACACCTATATGGACAATTGATATTTGACAAAGAAGGTAAGAGCATACAATGGAGTAAAGACAGTCTCTTTAACAAATGGTGTTGAAAAATTAGTCAGGTACTTGCAAAAAAATGAAACTGGATCATCAATGTACACCATTCACAAATGTAAACTCAAAATGGATAAAAGACTTAAATGTAAGTTGTGAAACCATAAACATCTTGGAAGAAAACATAGGCAGTAAACTTTCCGATATCTGTCATACCAATATTTTTGCTGATTTATCTTCATGGGCAAGTGAAATATAGGACAGGATGAACAAATGAGACTATATGAACCTAAAAAGCTTTTGCACAGCAAAAGACATCATTGACAAAAGAAAAAGACAACGCACACAATGGGAGAATATATTTGCCAATACGTCTGATAAGGGGTTAATAACCAAAATGTATAAGAAACTTGTAAAACTCAACACCAAGAAGATAAACAATCCAATCAAAAATGGGCAAAATAAATGAATAGACACTTCTCCAAAGAAGACATACAGATGGTCAATAGGCATATGAAAAAATGTTCAACATCACTAATCATTAAAAAATTCAAAACAAAACCACAAGGAGATACCACCTCATACCTTTCAGAATGGTGCTCATTAACAAAACAACACATAATAAGTGCTGAAGAGGATGTGGAGAAAAGGGAACCCTTCTTCACTGCTGGTGGGAATGCAGACTGGTGCAGCCACTGTGGAAAACAGTATGGAGATTCCTCAGAAAATTAAAAATGCAACTTCCCTTTGACCCAGCTATTTCACTTTTAGGAATATATCCTATGAATACCAAATCACTGATTCAAATGAAGAAATGTACCCTCATGTTTATTGCAGCATTGTTTAGAATAGCCAAGATCTGGAAGCAACCTAAGTATTCTTCAGTGGATGAGTGGATTAAAAAGCCATGGTATATATACACAATGGGATACTACGTGGCCAAGAGGATGAAGGAAATCTTACCTTTTGTGACAACATGAATGGATCTGGAAACTATCAAGCTACGTGAAATAAACCAGGCAGAGAAAGAAAAATATAATATGAAATATGACCTCACTCATTTGAATAATCAAGGAACAATGTGAACTGAGGAACAAAGCAGAGGCAGAGGTGGAATCAAAGGGACCAGAGGGAAAGCGGTCAGAGGGAAAGTGGAAGAGAAGATGGGATCAGCGAAGGGAAAGAGATTAGTGAAATTATTGATATATACATAATACAGCATTATAGAGAACAGGACAGCAAATCCTAGTGGAAAGGGGAAAGGCATTGGGGGAGTGGGCAAATGGGGGAGGCCAGGGGAACACAGGAGTGGGGGAGATATAGTATTTGGTGGTACACTTGAATCTATGTAAACACAATAAATTAAAATCATAAATAAAAAAATTGATCATAAAAAATTATTATGACTACATCTTAGCATTTAAATCGGCTTGTATCCCTGGGTTGTGAACTTCAGGAGTATTTCTTAACTTTTATTACCCTTAGTAAGACAAGAAGGCTAGAAGACATTGGATAAAACAGGAATATCTTCATGCAAATGAGGACTTCTGATATTTGACAGCGGACAAATGTAAGGAAAGGTGGACTTTTCAATAACAGTGCTAAGACATAGAGTATCTATGAGTATTGTGTGGCTGCCATTACAAAAAACTATAAATTCAATGTCTTAAAACTAGAGAAATTTATTCTCTCTCAAAGTGTAGCCAGAAGTGCCTTTTGGTTACTGATTGTCAGAGTGTGTTTAATCTAGTATGTATTCATATGTATAGTACCAATTCTTTTAAATTTGTTCATGCTTCCATGACCGCTTTTCCTCTGAAAGACCGAGGAGACAATTCTTTCTTTGTTCTTCCAGTTTCTGAGTTTCTGTTATACTCAGGTGTCCTTTGGTTGTGCTTTCAGCCTAATTTTAATCTCTGTCTTTGTTTTCACATGGCCTTTACCTCCTGTGTGTCTTCTTTCTTCTCTTCTTTAAAAAAGACACATCCTTTATTTAAGGATCAGACTAATCCAGAATGATCTCATCTTACAAACCTTTATTACAATATATGTGCAAAGACCATTTTTAAAAACAAGATCACATTCACAGGTTCTGGGGATTAGGGTTTGCACACATATTTTGGGAAAATCATAATTCAACTCATTACACTGTGTCAAAAAGGCAAAGTTCAAAATAATAAATAAATAAGTAAATATATATATATATATATATATATATATATAATCTTGTGGAATGATAGGAAATTTGTCATAACATTGATATTGTAAGATTAATTAATAAATACCAAATTTAATATGTCAAGAGGTTTAGCAAACAAAAGGAGAAATTAAAAACCAAATACAGCTTGACCAGGCAGTGGTACAATGGAAAGAGCATTGGTCTGGGATGCCGAGAACCCAGGTTCAAAACCTCGAGGTTGCTGGCCTGAGCTCATTCAGCTTGAATGTGGGGTCACCGGCTTGAGTGTGGGATCATAGACATGACCCATGGTCGCTGACTTGAGCCCAAAGGTCACTGGCTTGAAGCCCAAGGTCACTAGCTTGAAGTCCAAGGTCGCTGGATTGAGCTCAAGATTGATAGCTTGAACAAGTGGTCACTCACAATGCTGTAGCTCCCTGGTCTGCTGTGCCCAGTCAAGGTACATATGAGAAAGCAGTCTATGTACAGCTAAGAAGGCGCAAGGAAGAATTGGTGCTTCTCATCTCTCTCCCTTCCTGTCTGTCTGTCCCTGTCACACAAAAAAAGACCAAATAAAATAAATAATATCATTAATGAATCAATCAATAAATTAAAAATAAGAATAAAAAAATAATAAATATTGTTATTTTTCAAGAAAAATGAAATAGATAATCTAATGAATAGGCTGGATAAAAATAAAGAGGTTAGAAAAATAAATAAATAAAAATAAAGAGGTTAGAGCTTTTGTCTGCAAACAGGGGCTCGTGAGCCACATGCGGCTCTTTGGCCCCTTGAGTGTGGCTCTTTGGCCAGCTTAGAAGTACCCTAATTAAGTTAATAACAATGTACCTACCTATATAATTTAAGTTTAAAAAATTTGGCTCTCAAAAGAAATTTCAATTGTACTGTTGATATTTAGTTCTGTTGACTAAAGAGTTTAATGCCGTTAGAGCTATTAGAAGGGTACTAAAAGATGTGAAATATAAAGTCATGTATCATGTAAATATTTTGTTCAATGGCAGTGAGGCAACCTGTGAAGCTGTCATCTGGGAGCTGGCTTATCTTTTTGTAACTTTTTATATCAGAGTTCATAGGTGACCATTTAAACAAGAAGCTTAGTTTTATTTCTCAATTTCTGTATGCAGCACCATTTTTTAATATGGAGTAAAACAATATTTTATTATACATATATATATATATTTTCTCCCATTATAACTTTCTCATGACTCAGTTTTGTTTTTATTTTATATCTCAAAATGCTTAATTACTTATTTAATAATTTAATTTAAAATTTTATGAATACATCTACCGGAACATTTGAATTAAGAGGAGAGAACTGTTCACTAACATTCTATTTCATTCATTAATTAAATTTTTAGGATTTTAAAATAGAGACAGACTCATATAGTGCAGGCTGAGATCTGTGAGGAGAGTTGAGGGCGTAGGAGGCTGGAAGGGGATTGTAGGGTTTGAATAAAAAAGGAAGAAAAAGAGGAGAAACTCCTGGACACAGACAATAGCGTGGTGATTGTGGGATTGGGGGATGAAGGCCATATAGGAGAGATAAATGATGATGGGCAGAGATGAAGACTTGACTTAGGGCAGTGAGCACATAATATAATGTACAGATGTGTAGTGGATTTGTGCACCTGAAACCTGTATAATTTTGTTAACCAATATCATCCCCATAAATTTAATTAGAAGGAAAAAATGTTGATATGTTTGCTACAAATAAAAGCATTATACGGGAATTGAGACACCAGGAATAGAATATTTTTATGCCATGTATGAAATTCATCATGAATAAGAACTTTAGAAAGATTTAAAATGTATTTTAATAGTGAACATTGACATTCTGAGCTATTTCATTCTTTTTTAATCCAGATTCTTAACAGCCTGTAGCAGCATTTCAGGGGCACTACAATTTCTGCCAATAACCTTTCACCAAAAAATAATTTCAGTCAGCATTATCACTCAGTGTACCCAACAGAAACCAGAATCCACTTCAAATGTCCTTCAAATAGCTAGAAGATGAATTCAAAGAGATAGGAAATGTAAAACTCAGAAGATGAGGACTGACTTTGATACTTACTTGGTCTGATAGAGTAATTTTGTCTCTATATAGATCTCACTGTATAAGAAAAAGAAGGGGGAAAGGAAGCTGTAATGTGTCACCTTATCTAAATAAGGTACCTGTCATTTCTGAAATTCTGTTTAAACTATGATAGATGTTCTTATTCAACAACAAAAAAAATCTATTTTCTCACTAGAAAACAAGTTTTTTAAAGGGAAAGTAGTTCAAACAAACTTTCTTTACTTGCTGAAGATGCTATGAACAATGGAAACTTAAGCCTTGATTAAAGATTCCCTAGTATTTAGAGGGAAAGGTACAAACTATGCACAGTGAACTTACCAAGTGAATTGTTTCCTTTAAAGTGAGTATCATATTGACTTACTGTTTTTTTTTCTCCACATACTTTACTACCTTTAATATTTTTCACTATATTACACTTTTATATATGTGGTCTACATGATAACTGTAGCTTACAATAAGAAATATATATTTGACCTTCACACACCACCTTTCTCACAAGAGATCCTAAAACCCTTGTAATGTGCTAAGTGATAAGAGTCAAAAGGTGTCATTTGTTCTGTTAGTAAGGTGACTTTTAGAAAAAGGATAGATGCTGTTTGCCAGTACAACCAGTTGTGACTTCTTGTCCTTCCCTGCTGACCTCCAAGGAAGGGATTAACCTAAAATTGAGTTCAATCACCAATGGCCAAGGATTTAGTCAATCATATCTATGTAATGAAGCTTCAGTAAAAACCCAAATGATGAAATCTGAGGAGCTTTCAGGTTGGTACACACATGACGGTGCTGGGAGAGTGGCACTCTTGGAGTCAGGGTGTTCATGGAGTTCTTCACCCTTCTCCCTTACCATTCCTTCTGCATCTCTTTCATCTCTTCCTGAGTTACACACTTTTATGATAAACCAGTGATTTAGTAAGCTAAATATTTTATACTAGTATAAAATAATTAGTCTTTCTCACTTCTTATTGAAGCATGACATATTAGCAACTTCTGCTTACTCCTGCATGTAGATAATCTAATTGTTAAAGGAAGCTAACTAGTAGCCTAGAAATTACTGAAACAACCTCTCTATTCAAATCTTCCACTACAAGTAGATAAGAAAGGTGTGTACAAAATATTTATAAGAACCTTATGACTGAGACCAAAGAACTTGGAATTTGAAGTTTCACTATCACCTTGGTCCCTTGCTAACTTCCAGAGTCTGTAGTCATCAACCTCAAATCCCTCTCATGCCTTTCTTCCTTTGAAAAAAAAAAGGCTTAATGCTATACTTTTTCAAGGTGGTTTGTTAGGACATTGATTCTCTATCTTCTTAATTTTCAGGCTTTCCAAATAAAGTGCTTTTCCTTACCCCAACTCCCTGTCACTTGACTTAATTGGCTGTCGTGCAGCAGGCCGAATGAGCTTTCCCTTGATTACATTTCCTGATTTGTGTGAGCCATCCCAGAGAATTTAACAAACCTAAGGAAGGAAGCGGTTGTGAGACCATACAATTTATAGCCAGTTGGTAAAAAGTGTATGTAACAACATGGATTTGTGACTAATGTCTACAGTGGGTGATTAGAGAGAGTCTTGTGGGACTGAACTTTAACCTAAGAAATCGAATACTATCTCTTGGTAGACAGGGCCAGAACTGAGTGGAATTCTCAGATACTCTGTTGGTGTTGTAGGAGAAGCCTTCCTTCCCATCCCCCCATCCCATACATATTGAAATTTGGGCTACATATATTAAAAGGTATAAAGGAGTGTACTTTTTCTGCCTTCACAGAATTTGAAACATTTTTTTAACAGAAAAATATGCTAAGCACATTATAAAAGTATAATATGCTTTTTACCTGGCTAGAACTGAAAAGAAATAAAGAAATTCTTGTTAAACAACAGGTGACTAGTACTGGGAAATCTGCGTTGTTTTATTTTGCTCTACTACAGCTACTCCTCTTATTTCTAATAATGACACTCTATAAAAAGTGTGATCCACTTTTTCAATTATATATATTTTAATTATATATATATTAAAATTTTTCACTTATATATAATTATAATGATGTAAAACCAGGCCAAATAGTTATCTCCTCTGATTTTTCAAAATATGAACTTGGATTGAAGGTGGGGAAATTGGCAAATAGAATAGGAGTCCACAGTTGTAGGTAGCTCATTTGTATTGAAATCTCAATATTGTCTAAGCAAGTTTAAGACAGTTTTCAGGAGCTAGCAACTAACTGACTCAAGACTAATACATGTATTTTAAAAAATCAGATTTCTAATGTCTAGCTTTAGTAACTAATTGGAGATGTGATAGTATTTGAATTAAATTCTTGGCAAAGTAAAACATTAAATCAACATTTTTTACATACGGTGCAATGGCTATGCAAATGTATATGTACATACATACATAAATACATAATGCATACTAGTTCCAAAGATGCGAAATATTTTTACAACTGAAATACTTTCTACTTAATGCTTTTCCACACATACAAATGACATTTTTTAAATGTTTTTCCAACTCTTTTGCAAGTATCTAACATCAAAATCATTGCCTTTTTCATATATATTTTCATGATTAATTATAATATGGAATAGAGCAGGCAGTATAGACTTACTTATTATTCCTGGTAAGAGCTGATTCAGCGAGCGCTGATATATTCAACCTCAATTAACAAAAAAGGCAATATAATAGTTATATGCTAGTAAGTATGTGGAATGTATTTACATTTTGGAGATTCTGATTTTACACTTAATATTTAAAACTTTTCACACTTTGGCTAAAACCTTTAAACTGTACATATCACATAATATTAAACAGAAAATATGTAAAAATATTTTTTCACTAAACCTTACAATTTCACTTGATTGCAGATTATATAAAATTATTTTTAACTTTCATTTTTTAAATAACTGACTAGATACCATATATGTTACAGCTTAAATATAAATACTATGGCCTGACCTGTGGTGGCACAGTGGATAAAGCATCAACCTGGAAATGCTGAGGTCGCCAGTTCGAAACCCTGGGCTTGCCTGGTCAAGGCACATATGGGAGTTGATGCTCCCAGCTCCTCCTCCCTTCTCTCGCTCTGTCTCTGTCTCTCCTCTTTAAAAAAAATGAATAAATAAATTAAAAAAATAATAAAAATTAAAAAATAATAAAATATAAATACTATGCCTTTTTTAAGTAGACACATGATTACAATTACAATTTCAGATCTAATATACTGTAACTGCTCTGCTAATTTTATTATTTATTTTTTCTTCTCTCCTTTTCTATTACCATATTTCCCCAAGTATAATACACTCCCATGTTTAAGATACACCTTAATTTTGTGGCCAGAAATTTGAAAAAAAATGACAACAAGGGCGAAAAAGTGGAAAATACAAGTAAAAAAATCTACAACCATAGTATGAGATGCACCCAGTATCTAGATCCCAAATTTTTCAAATAATTGGTGCATCTTATATATGGCAAATATGATATATTTTCTTTATCTATTTTGTCTTCTCTTCTTTCTTCTTCTTCCACCTCCTCCTTCTTCTCCCTCTCTCTCTTCCTCTGTCTCTCTCCTCTCCCTCTCCCCCTCCTGTCTCTTTCTCATATTCTTACATGAATGATGGACAATGTCAGCTGCTGAAATTAAATAATTAAATAAATTAATAAATAAATAACAGTAAAAACAGAAAATGTAACAGTTTTTACATAATATACACAAAGACCTTTTCAGGAGAAACTTGACATATATCATGCTTAACTACTGACCTAAAACAAAATAAAAATAAAAGTGTGGCTTTATTTAAAAATTAAAATTAATCAATAAATACAATCATTACCAATGAGAAAAATAATATAGCTGACATATATCCATTAGATTCTTGGATTTCAAGATTAAAATAAAAGTGAAAAAGAAGGAAACAAAAACTCTAATTACCACACATTCTATATTCAGAAATGGCAAGTAGTTGATCTCATCTTTCTGCAAATAAGAATTATAAACTCTGAATGAGATATAAAATAAAACAAATATAAAAATATTATCATTTAAATCTCCTAAATAATTAATTATTTAAAGCCAAGACAATTACAGTGTATTTTGGGTTTTATAACATATAAAAGTAAAATAGATCAGAAAAATTGCACAAAATCTAGGAGTGGGAAATAGAAGCATACTCTTACAAAGCTGTTACATAATACATAAAATGCTTTATTGCTAGAATGCATACAGTAATAAGGTAAACATGTATAAAAAATAAGCCATAAAGTCACTGACCACTAAAAAAAAAAAAAAGAAACAAACAAAAAACCCACAAAGAATTATAACTAATATGACAACAGAGAAGATAAATCTAATATTAAAAATACTCAACCCAAAAGATGGCAGATAAAGAAGACAGGTAAAATAAAACAGATAAACAAATAGAAAACAAATAGCAATCTGCTAGATTTAAATCCAATCAATAGTCACATTAAGTATAAGTGATGTAAACACATCAATTAAAACAAAAAGATATTCTGACCAAGAAAAATTCAAAACCTAATTATGTGGTGGGTACATGAAGCCAAGTTTAACATTAGCGTTGTATATTTGTAGCCTGAGGCAAAAGAAATAGTGGCAATAGTCATCTTATTTTACTTAAAATTTTATTTATTTATTTGCTTATAAATTTATAAATTAAATCTGATTTTTAAGATATTACATTAAAATATTGTTTTGATAGCTGTGAGATTTTTGTTTGGGTTTTTTTTTTTTTTTTTTGGTGCCTCCTGATAGTTTACATTCAGTGTAAGTGTCTTACTCACTCCATCCTACTTCCTCTACTGTAAATATAAACATGCATATATTTTAAAAGCAAAAAGATAGAAAAAAGACATACCATACAAACATTAATGAAAAGAAAGCTGAGTGTCCATGTTAACATTAAAGTAGATTTCAGATCAAAGAATATTATTATCAATAAAGAGGGTCATTTCAAAATAATAGCAATGTCAATTTAAAAAAACCCAACAACATTAGATGCTATGTGCCTAATAAAAAATCTTAAGAATACCTTAAATAAAAAAAAAAATGAGTAATCTACATTTGTAATGGGAGATCAGAAAATCAGTTAGGATATTAAAGAATAGTATAGCATTATCAACTAACTTAACTTAATTGATATTTTTAGAACACAACAATCAAAACCAGAAAAATACACATTCTCTACTTGTGCACATGGAACATTTGCCATATGGGCCTTAAAACAAGTTCAAAATATTTAAAAACTTCAAATCATACAAACTCTGTTTTTGGCCCAATGGAATTAAATGACCAATCAACAAAGAAAACTATGTGGAAAATCTGCAAAAATCTGAAAACTGAATAACACGCTTTTACGTCACTTATGCGTAGAAGAAATCAAAAGAAAATTGGAAAATATTTTTCACTAAAGAAATATAAAAAATATAACATATCGAAGTTTCAAAATTTATTTCAATCTAGCCAGACTGATCATTTAAAAAGAGAAAAGACACAAATTATAAAAATCAAAAATGAGAGATGTAACATTAGTGCAGATTCTACAAATGTTAAAAGAGGGATTATATGAAAATCTTATTTGTCAATTGATTTGTCAACTTAAATGGAAAGCACAAATTATTAAAGCTCTCTTAAAATAAATTGATTACCTAAACAGCTAGAATTGAATTTTTATTGTTTAAATTACAAAGTTTTTTCTTTTTATATCAATAACTCTTTACCTCTCTTTTTTTGCTTTCATCTCTACTACTTTAATTCATCCTGTGTTTCATAGGCTCAGAACTGCTAATGTATTATTTTCATCAAATTCTATGATCCCAAATAAAAAACAAAACAAAATTCCAATTGGCTCCTCATAGTAAAATGCTCAAAACTTTTTGGTCTTGTTTTAAAAAATATATTTTATAGAATTTATTGGGGTGACATTTGTTAATATAATTATACAGGTTTCAAGTGTATAATAATATAATATATCATCTGTATATTGCAATGCGTGTTTGCCATCCCAAATCAAATCTCCCTCCATCACATCTATATTCTCCCTCTACCCTTCTCTGCCTCCCTCATCCTTCTTACTCTCTTGCAATCATCACACTGTTATCTGTGTCTATAAGTTTTTTTTTCTTTGTTAAATCCCTTCACCTCTTTCATCTAGCTCCTCAAACGCCAACCCTCTTAGAGTTGTCCATTTGTTCTCCATATTAATGAGTCTACTTCTTTTTTCTTGTAATTTTTTTTCTCTAGATTTCATAGATATGTAAAATCATGTAGTACTTGTCTTTGTCTGATTGGCTTATTTTTCTCAGGTCCAAAAGTCAGTAGAAAATTTCACCAACTATTTAATGGTGAAATAATATGACTTGTACATAAAATCTTTCAGAAAATTGAAGAGTATAAAATAGTTGTAAACTCATTGTATGAGGCCAGCATTACGCTCATACTCAAAAGAGACAAAGATACTACAAAATAAAAAATCTACAATCCAGTTTTACTCATGAAAAAATTTCCAACATAAACTAGGTGTTTAGTTTTACTAAGAATATTTCAGGAAAAGTAATTTTTCTAATTTTTAAAGTTTTCATATCAATAAAATTTAACAATCTAGATTGTGTTTATAAGCATACATAATTTAATGAGTTTCAGTACAAATTAAAATTTGATAATTGATATAATATAGAAATTTCTAATTTTGAGCCAAATGTATTTTTTACAGAATGGATTTTTCTTCCTGTGCTATTACATCAATTATTTTTATAATTTTAATGAAATAATTATCATTAGAAAAATCTGGCTAAAATGTTTATGAATGTTTGTTATTATAATTGAACAAATGGTTCCTTAAGTTTTATTGACAACACATTAAGTTCTAATATTTTTACAGTGCAACTTACTGAGAATGAAATACATGGAAAATGAATAGCCATGGCATATATTTGTATAACTCAATGAGAAATTATGTGAAATATTTTCATGTATTTAAAAGAGCTGAAACAATGTGATTTTATAAAGTTAACTATAATAACACTTGTAGTAGAAATTTACTGCAAATAAGATAATTTAAATACTTCATACCACATTAATAAAAGGAAAAATAACTAAAATTTTATTTAATAATGTATTTTATTAACCCAATATTTCAAAAATAGTTATATTTAAACATGTAATCATGTGAAAATAGTTTAATGTTTTCTTTTGTGCAGGTGGCTATAATACATATCAGTAGAACTCTAAATAATATGTAAATATGAATTCATAAATATGTTTTAGTAAAAAATAAGTTTAAATAAAAATTTATATAATTTAATTACATAATAAGAGTCAATCTAACATAATAATTAAGAGGCTAATGTCTAAAGCTAGTTTGTCTGAATTCATATCCTATCTTCAAAGATTACTAGCTGATATCCATAAGCCTCAATTTAATTTATGTAAAATCAAGATTAAAAATAGTACCTAATTTATAGATTATATTGTGTAGACTAAACAAGTCAGGATATATATAAACCACTAAATTAATACTTAACTCATAAGTAGCTTATACTTGTATTAATTACTATATATACACTGCAAAGTATTTCTCCACTGAGGACTCCTATTAATGCAAACAATGACGGTAACAAAAGAGCCCTCAAAAATTAGTTTTAAAAGAAACAAAACTATCATTCCTTCATTTGTTACATATGAAGAAAATAAAATTAAAATTCATAGCATATTATACATCCTCATATATTTTTAGTCCTTCAAATAATTTAAAAGGTTAACTTGACTATGTCCTTTTATACTTCTCTTTTTCCTCTTGTTACATCTTTCTTTTCTGACAAATACTGAAAATGCTGCACAGTCTTATTTCTGCCTTACAAATACAGAAAATACTAGTAGAAGAGGTCTTTTAAACTTCAAAGAATAACTTGGTCAAATCGTCCTTGCACCGGCTCTAGGAAAGAATGACATCATCAACTCTATGGACAGTTTTCAGGCACTTTTTATGCTAGACTAAAACATAGCTAGCATTTATATTTAATGAGATGGTTGTGTTATATCAAAACCCAGGTGCTGTAACTTTTAAAATATATTCAAAGTCTTTTTTGGGCTATCAAACAGGTGAAATAAATAAGATTAAGGGAAAATTTTTATTTCTGTTGTTGAAGAGATTTAAAAATACAAATCTGTTTATCGGGATGGTTCGCCACTAATCTGGATTCAGGGTGCTGTTACCTGCTCCCTTCTGAAGGAGCACCCTTCTGTCAGCCTTGCTTTTTCTCCTGTAGGCTGAAGCAGTCTTCATGGTAGACAGTGGAGCAGCAGCACAAAAATTACCATTTATATTTGGCTAAAGAGGGTGGTGATTTTATAGCATCCAGGGTATTTCAATACATAAAGTAGGAGTTTGGTCTCTTCATCAGGCAGTTCTTCCTGTGTTTGTTTTTGTCTTCTGGAGAGAAATAAAGGAGATAACACGGGGGAAAATCTTTTTTGTTGCATCCACAAAAACATTTGTTCTTACCTAATTCGAGTGTGCTGATTTCAAATCTGACATTAGTTTTTCTCGGTAAGCTAAAGTTTTTTTTGCAATTCAAGATTTTAGGTTTTTGTCTTATTGTAAAATTTTCAATATTTAATTTAACATAATGAAGTAGAATGTCTTCTTGGGCATCATCTTTGTGAAAATATAATAATTCATATAATGCAGTAAATACACTAATACACTAAGAGATGTGACTGCATCAAAATTTGTCTACAATTTCAAAATAGAACATATTAAACACTTATTTTAATTATAAAATTTGCATAAAACTTATTTAAATTCAATTCAGGCAAAAATTTGCATTTGTAACTCTTGCATTTGTGTACTTGTTGAGGACAACCTCATTTGATGCTCCAGCAGTAGTCTGCTCATCACTAACAGCTCCAAGATTTTTGGGAAACTTATCAAGGTGACTGTTCAGGAAGTGAATCTTAACACTCATGTTACATCCAATGTCGTGGAAAGCTTTTGAACAAGAAGTTCATACTTTTCTGCTTTTTTGTAGCCAAGGAAGTTCTTTGTAACCACCACAAAAAGCTGCCATGCTGCTTTCTCCTCCTTATTCATCTTCCTGGCAAATTCTTTGTCATGTATGAGGGTTTGAATCAGAAGTCCATTGAATACACCTGCTTTTATCTTCTCAAAACACAAGGCAAGAAAAGCAGAAATAATATATTAAAAGCATTCACTTTCTCTATTCAAAGCCTGAACAAACTGCTTCATTAAACCAAGTTTGATGTGAAGTGGGGGAAAAATGATCCTGTCTCGATTATCTACAGGTTCATTCACAATATTTTGCATCCCTACTTCCAGAGCTTCACGTTTTGGTCACTCCTTCTGTGTCCAGTGTTTCTCCCAAGCTCGCTCTCCCACAAACACAGAAAGCAAGGATATTTCGTGAAAACTCTCTGTTGTCTTACCAAGAAATTTACCATTTTAAAGTCCACAGAAATGATCCAGTTATGCTCCTCATACTTCAGAAAGTTGAGAACAATTTTTATGTCATTATAATCTTCTCGCAGATGAGTTGAATAACCAACTGGAACCACTGCATAAACATTACCATTGTGTAGGAGAACGTATTTCAGACTCCATTTAGAGCTGTCAAGAAATAGCCGCCATTCTGTTGGACTGTAAGTGGTAACACCTACCTGGCTGAAAAGACTACTGATATCATGACAATAAACAAAGTGTTTGTCTTTGGAAAAAAAGTCCACAAAAATTTGTTCATGCTTCCTGAAATGGGATACTTTAGCTGACCAGCAAAGTACATCCTTTGCTTGAAGCTTAGAGGCTAATAACTCAGCTGCTTTCTTTGATAGGTCCAAATCTCTTACTACGTCATTCAATTCCAGTTGGCTAAACTGCTGAGGAGTTAATGACTGCTTGGCATCAGAAGAAGACCCTTCAGATTCTACAATCATTTCCTCAGGCATCTTATCAAAATATACCTGATCACCATGTTCACTTTCTTTGTCCTTAGAAGAAATAAAACCATTGAAAACTGAAACCAAGAGTGTCTCAGAGTGTGGGATAGGTCGTATTGCTGAAGGAATATTAGGATATGTGATCATATGCCGTTTTTTTTCTTGCCAGTGCCGTTTGTATGGATCAGACAGAAATAATAGTCACTGCTGTGGTCCTTAGGTTCACGCCAAACCATAGGAATACCAAAAGGCATTCCTTTGCGTTTTCCTTTTGTCGTTATGAAGCATTTTCTCACAATTCTGACACACAATATGAGGAGCCCAATTCTTGTCTTGATCACTAAAGGAAACTTGAAAATAGGCAATATATGCACATGTCACAAATGATGAAATATTGGGCCTTTGACGTTGAAATGTGTAACAGCCACATATATGAGAGAAGGTGTCAGGACTATTCTTACATTTACACCTTCTTGAAGAAGCCATGATTCAATCTTAAAACAAAATAAGAGGGTGTTTTTATCAGATAATAATTTTTTACATTTAGAAACAACTACAATTATGTAAGAGTGATGTTTGTAAAAATTAATTGCCTTGTGGTTATGTTCAATCCAAGAGTTGTCCTTTCACTCCAATTTAAAAACCAATGCATGCCATTAAGCTTAACAAAAAGAAATTAAATTGCATAAAAACTAAAGCATGCACCGGAAAACGGATTTCTGATTTGGAATTAGTGATGTAGGAATATATAGTAACAGTTCCAAAACCTCATGCAACAGAAAATGAGAAAAAAAATTTCCCCAGTGTAATTAGTGTGAGGCATGTTGTCATGGAGAGGTCATAACCACTGGGAAGTTTTGCTGACATTTTAAATATTCTTAGTTTAGTAACTTTTAGAACATAACACATTGATGCTCTCCTAACTATATAAAATGCAATTAGAAAATGAGAAGTTATAACAAAGTATGTTATTTAAATTCAATTAAAATCTTCACTGCCTTAACTAATACCTTATTAGACTAAAGTATTTCTTAGCATATAAAGAGGGAAGTAATATTCTAATCTTTGTCCTCTCAACCTGTCAATCTTTGAGAGGTAGATCGAGAAAGGGATAGAGAAAGGCTTAGAAAATTCAATTTGGGGTACATGGCAAATAAGATGAGCAGTCCTAGACTGATGTGATTTCAAATATTACTTTTTGCCAAGTAATTATGTAAGTAAAACATTGTCCCTCAAAACAACATTAATTTTGTAATTGAGATTTATTCTAAAATATAAAAATAATTGCCAGCAATCAAGACTAAAATCAGGGATAAAAAGACACAGAATGAATGATGTTACCAACTACTACAGAAATGCTTTTAAAAAGTGATAGCTTCAGCCTGACCATGCAGTGGCATAGTGGATGGAGCATCGCACTGGGATGTGCAGCATCCAGGTTTGAAACCTAAGGTTGTCTATGGCCAAACCACCCTGAACGTGCCTGATCTCGTCTGAAACCAGGGGTTGCCAGCTTGAGTGAGGGCTCATCTGATTTGAACAAGGTTCACCAGCTTGAGCCCAAAGTTGCTGGCTTGAGCAAGGAGTTACTTGGTCTGCTGTAGGCACTCAGTCAAGGCACATATGAGAAAGCAATCAACGAACAACTAAGGTGCCGCAATGAAGAATTGATGCTTCTTGTCTCTCTCTCTCTCTCTGTCACCCCCTCCAATAAAGTAGCTTTAGTAAAAAGTAAAAAAAAAAAAGATCAAAGTTTGCACTACTGAAAGTTCACTGGACTCACCCACTTCTTTTTCCTTGGCACTAATATTCCATAGAATTTCAGACATAGTTAAGTGGTGCAAGACACGTTTATCCATCTTCTTAAGCAGCAAACGATTTTAGATTAGAAAATGGTGTTTCATTGTTGGAAAATAAGTCTACTTTATATAAGTAAAACCTGATTGTATTTATTTGTTTGATATCTGGAGGAGATATCAAAAATTAAAAACTTTCAATTACATTTTTAAAACAGAATGTTAATAACTCTGAGGATACTAGGTACTATCTACTTTTTATTATAAAAGTGTTAAAAAATTAATGTCTATTATTGGGAAGAAAATATAAATAAAATACTCACTTCCCATTAAGTAAAGTTATAAAAAGCAAAATGAAATTATATTTGTATTGCCACACAGTTTGTATATTAAGAGTAGCTGTCATAGTCTTATAAATCTTGGACCTTTTTTGATTCACTTGAGCTTATACATACAAGTTTTTGCCTAAAATTACAGGGAACTCACAGTTCATCCAAGAACTCTATGTTAAAATTACCTGTTCCGAGCCCTGGAGGATTGGCTCAGTTGTAGAACATCGGCCCAGTGTGTGGATGTTCAGGGTTCAATTCCCCGTCATCACACAAGAGAAGCAACCATCTGCTTCTCTAATCCTTCCTCTCCTCCTCCTCTCTCTCTCTCTTCCCCTCCTCCAGCCATGGTTTGATTGGTTCCAGTACATGGGCCCTTGACAGCAGGCACTAAAAATAGCTCAGTTTAGAGCATGTCGCCAGATAGGCAGAGCATTGGCTCCAGACAGGGGTTACCAGGTAGATTTGTTAGAGATTCATGTGGGAGTCTGTTTCTCTATTTCCCTACTCTCACTTGGAAAAGAAGAAAGAAAAAATGAAATAAAATTACCTGTTCTATTTAAATGAGATGAAGATATGTTTGAATTTTCACCAGGGAAGATGAATAAGCCCAATTCTCTGAAGACAGAATGTTGTGACTGGTTAAATCTAACTTTTTTGTAATTTTCACTTTGTGATATTTTAGTTGATATAGAGCAGTTAAAATGTGAAATTTCTAAGACCTTTGTCATGGAGGAAATATTTAGAGTTATAAAACTGCAGTTTCTACTAATAAGTTTTTTTTCGATTTTTTAAAATTTATTCATTTTATAGTGAGAGAGAGAAGAGAGAAGAGAAAAGGAGAGGAGAGGAGAGGAGAGGAGAGGAGAGGAGAGGAGAGGAGAGGAGAGGAGAGGAGAGGAGAGGAGAAGAGGGGAAGGAGCAGGAAGCATCAACTCCCATATGTGCCTTGACCAGGCAAGCCCAGGGTTTCGAACCTGCAACCTCAGTATTCTGGGTTGACACTTTGCAGTTTCTAACGGTTGCTATAATTTGCCTTAATATAGTAGGAATCTGGACAAAACAGTCATATGACAGATATTTAATGTAAAGAATCTTTTCACATTGCTATATACATTTTTTTTTACTTTAATTTGTTTCCATAAAACTACCTGACATATCATTCTGAAAATAATGTTATTGCTAAATAAGGGTCTGCTGCCCAGAAATTGTACACATTTTTATTGAGAACTTTTAGCACAGTATGGCAATCTGAGAATGTATGCTAATAGACAACATTTAGTAGGTCTTCTATAGTCATCTGAAATTTTAAGTGGGTTATGATAAAAAGTGAAGTTTTAAAATCAGTTCTGATAATCTTGTATGAAGCCTCGTCTAACAGTTTAATGACTTGTAGATTCTTTTTCTCTGGACTCTGGATTCAAGCCTTATGATACTATTATATTCCCTTAGATAAAAATATATTCTTGACAAATGCAGAGATTACACCTGCGACATCTATAACATTGGACTGGAGGTAAAAAGTATAATTTTTAAAGTTTATCTTCGGAACCTTCTCACCCTTCCACATCCCTTGTTGCATCTTATCTCAGCATTTCTCAAGCCCACAGCTTCCTCATCTCTCTTGCCACTAACATTTTATGCAGGGAAAAGGTCTTCACTGACTGCAGCACTATCAATTTCTACCTTGATGATGTTGATAACTGCAGATACATTACTTCATACTTCACCTCTGAAAAATCCATCAGCTCTGTTATAAAAAGAGTAAAAGAATGCTAGGTAATTATACAGACAAAATGATACAATATGGAAGAGAGTTCCTCACATATATCAAGACCTAGAATTTTGTGTTATTTTTAAGAAAGTATTTTTTGCCTGACCAGGCGATGGCACAGTGGCTAGAGCTTCACACCGGGATGCGGAGGACCCAGGTTCAAGACCCCGAGGTCGCCAGCTTGAGCACAGGCTCATCTGGTTTGAGCAAAGCTCACCAGCTTGGACCCAAGGTCGCTGGCTTGAGCAAGGGGTTACTCGGTCTGCTGAAGGCCCATGGTCAAGGCACATATGAAAAAGCAATCAATGAACAACTAAGGTGTCGCAACAAAAAACTGATGGTTGATGCTTCTCATCTCTCTCCGTTCCTGTCTGTCTGTCCCTATCTATCCCTCTCTCTGAGTCTCTGTCTCTGTGGAAAAAAAAAGTATTTTTATGTTAGAGTATGTTTTGTTTTTGTTTGTTTGTTTTAGCAAAAGAGGAAGGAAGAGAAAGAGAGAGAGAGAGAAAGAGAAAGAGAGAGAGAGACAGAAATACCAAGTTGTTCCTGTATGCACCTTGACTGGGGTAGGACCAGTAACTTCTGCAATTGCAGACAATGCTCTAACTAACAAAGCTATCTGACCAGGGCTGACCTAGAATTATGTTTCTATTGGAAGAAAGTATCGGATAATAAAACAGATGAATTAGAAATCAATTAGGGTTATTTATTTTTGAGCAGACAGGTATGAAGGCCAAAGACATGACGTTGCAGGAAGAAATGACATGTAGAAATGTATTGACATAAGAGATCTTCTCAGCATCCATCAGACTGGACCCTGTTCGGCCACCTTTTCCAAAGGCCTGTTTCAGAGATTGGTCCAAGTAAATAATGGCTAAAGGCCCTGGCTGGTTGGCTCAGTGGTAGAGCGTCGGCCTGGCGTGCGGAAGTCCCGGGTTTGATTCCCGGCCAGGGCACATAGGAGAGGCGCCCATCTGCTTCTCCACCCCTCCCCCTCTCCTTCCTCTCGGTCTCTCTCTTCCCTCCCGCAGTGAGGCTCCATTGGAGCAAAAGATGGCCCGGGTGCTGGGGATGGCTCCTAGGCCTCTGCCCCAGGCGCTAGAGTGGCTCTGGTCACGACAGAGCGACGCCCCGGAGGGGCAGAGCATCGCCCCCTGGTGGGCAGAGCATCGCCCCCTGGTGGACGTGCCGGGTGGATCCCAGTCTGGCGGATGCATGAGTCTGTCTGACTGCCTCCCTGTTTCCAGCTTCAGAAAAATACAAAAAAAAAAAAAATTGCTAAAATTGTCATAAAAGTAACTTAATAAAGTATATTAATTTCTGAACCATTTTACCAGTTTCAAATTTTCTTTTGTCTTGTTTACTGGTAGCATTCAAAATGGCATCATTGAGAAATGAGAAAACTCATATTTTGCAAACATCTCAGCTGATAAGAAAACACAAGAAAATATAATATATTTAATATAATGTACTAGGTTTGCAGGACAAACATTTTAAAGAAGAAAGAGATAAGTAATAGTGTAAAAGTATTAAAAATATTTTTTCATTGATAAATTTCACTCTGATGTAAATGTGGCCAACTGTGCTCACTGGCTGCCATGGTTGGGTAAGTTTTGCTTTTAAAAATCTAAATTCTTGGCCCTGGCTGGTTGGCTCAGTGGTAGAGCATTGGCCTGGCGTGCAGGAGTCCCAGGTTCGATTACCGGCCAGGGCACACAGGAGAAGCGCCCATCTGCTTCTCCACCCCTCCCCCTTTCTTTCCTCTCTGTCTCTCTCTTCCCCTCAGCCAAGGCTCCACTGGAGCAAAGTTTGCCCGGGTGCTGAGGATGGCTCTGTGGCCTCTGCCTCACGTGCTAGAATGGCTCTGATTGCGGCAGAGTGATGCCCCAAGATGGGCAGAACATCGCCCCCTGGTGGGCATGCCAGGTGGATCCCCGTCCGGTGCATGCGGGAGTCTGTCTGACTGCCTCCCCATTTCCAGCTTCGGAAAAATACACACACACACACAAAAAATCTAAATTCTTATTTGTTTTATCGTAACAAAAGTACTGGTTGTTCCAAGTAATTCTGAATGATACTTATGTTCAGGTACCACATGAAAAGTGCACATGAAATTAGTTCTCTCTGTAAACAACAGTTTTAAAAATATCAGATTTCAATGAAATCTTAAATATAAAACTTCAGTTAAGTACCTGAGTATTTTAAGTCTGTCAAGATATTAAATCCTACAAGGCTATGTCATAAATGACATTATTCATTTCAGGTTTGGATACAACGAGGATGATGTAAAAACATTAAAGAAAAGGTACATTGAAACAAAAAAAATGTACAGTACATATATATTTACCTGTGAAATCTTGTTTCTAACACCTTTGCAGTAAATGTGAAATAGAAAAGGCAACAGCTCATGAGGCATATTTTCAATCATCTTGAAATGCCCTTTACCCTGGTAATTTACTTTCTCACTCTGCATGCATTTTAAATGACTACTTTGCTAAAATGTGAAAGATGTTTAAAAGTAAAATGAGTATATCATGCACTGAAGAAGAATGTGGATAGAAATTGAGGTCATTCAAATTATTGGTAAGAGGCTTATAACTCATAATGATGATCATGAAAATGAAAAGACGGCAAGCTGGCAAGCAACCATGAACAAGCTGATTGCACAAGAATGATGTCATCCCCTTGATTGGGCAGCAGAGACCCTGTGGAAGTAGTTGTCACTCCTATAAGTGACATTTCCCAATGTCAAGCCAGAACATAAACCAATCATAAATCATCATAACAAGCAATCAGAAATGACAAGTTCAGAAATATTAAAAAGGCTCTTTTTGTTCCCAGATTTTTTTTCAAAATTGATCCTTTATGGTCTCTAAGTACACAAGTCACATTTTCAGAGTGTTTAAATTGCCTAAGTGTGATTTCTGTACCTATTCAGATGAAACATAATTTATTCTCTTTATGCTAAATTATAGAAAATTTTCTACTTTTTCTCCCCCTAAGTTCTACTATTTCTACTTTTTCTCTAGAAGGCTGACATGGTTTGATATTTATTGCAGTAGCACTTGAGCTAGAAAGTTCCTTCTGCTCTTACTGTGGAAAATAAATAATAAAAAATATTGCAGGAACCATTGCAACTAGGATATTTTATTAACTTGGGACAATTCTCATTGGAGTTTAAGTTAAAGCATCAAAGAAATCTGCCTGAGATAAAATAGCTCCAATAACTGTCATTGTTCAGGCCAGTAAAATGAGGCTGAGAATGTCAAGTAGTTTTCCAAAGGTGTTACAATAAAATTCTAATAAAACCAGAAACATAAATGTAAGAGGAACATGAGGAAATATCTCTCTGAACTCTCTGACTTCATTATTATTTCATCTCTTTTGATGAATAAGCTTGTTTCATTTGAGTACAAGCCTCTATAACCTAGTATGTCAGAGTTATTGTTTTTCATAACAAAGTTCAGAGGAAAATTTAATGCTTAAACATAACAATTATATTAAGTAAGATTTTTGGTTCACCATGTTTTGGTATTGTATTTCTAATTTATCAAGTTTAAATTTATATGTGTGCTATAATTTATAATTTCACATTTTTTTCAGAAGCAAACTTTGGGAAAAAATATCCAACAACAGCACTTACATAACTTATTTTGTGTTTTAATAAAAAATAAAAAGCAATTGTTATTATCATCACAAGGTACCACAAGTTTAGAATTTTAAATATAACCTTTCTATCCATTTTTTTTAGAAACAATAACTATATTTCATTACATTTTTTTAAGTAGTATACTTTCCTCTTTGTGGGGAAAAATGCATAAATTTTAATGTAATATAGTCTGCTTAAATAAATAAAAAAATATTTATAAAAACTATTCATATACCTTTCATAGGTTTGGAGTCTGCTGTCCTATTTTTGTCCACTTACCTTTAGCTGAGATCTCTGCATTTAAATCCTTTAATCTTTTTTATAAATTAGTACCTCAGTGCCTTAATCATATTTGAGAATCTTTTTATAATTCCCTTCAATTTTCCTGTTCCTGGATCTGTGTTTGAAATCAACTTCAAAATCAAGTAGAAAAATTTCTCATAGCACAAATCCAGGACAATTTTTCTACTTGTTGTATTAGTTTTTTACCCCCCATTGCTTTAAAAAGTCTAATATACTGTCTGCTGCATTTCTTAGGTCTCTTGGTATTTTTACTTATCAGGCATTCCCATTTACAACTTATCTGTGTTTCCAAAAAGATGATTTTATTTCTGCCTTAAGTCTAATAATTTTAACTGCACTTTATATTGCTGTCTGCCTATTTCTCAGTTTAGTAGTATTGCAGATTTTTTACTCTGATTTTCTTCCTAATCCTTTTGCTCTTAAAGTAGAAAGCAACTTTTTTAAGTCTTACAGACACTACTTTTTAAATCAATTTGAAAGTATTTTTTTTCTCCAAGTATACTGTCATTTTTACTTAAGATTGTTTAGTAACATTGCTGAGGAATATAATTTAAGCTTGTTCTGGCGTAGTTATGAGTGAAAGAATTCCTGTAAGCAGGTAAAAATGCTGGATGACTTTCAGATGACATTATTGGTCCTCCAAGTAGGAGAAAAAAGAAAAAGAGACTCCATCTGTATCATTTAGCCTTTGCTGCATAACAAACAATTCCAAAACTGATATCTTAAAACAACTAACTCTATTAGGTCATAATCCTGTTGGTGGGAAAGTTGATCTGGGCTCAGCTGGGACTTCTTTTACTTCTCTTGCCTTAGTTCACTTATGCAGCTCCAATCTTCTGGTAGGTAAGGCAGTTGACTGAAGGATCAGGGCATTTGCATCACAATACCGAACATCCAACAGGCTACTGTTAACTTTAGATTGCAGCTGTGTTCTCAAAGCTACAAAAAAGGGAATCTCCCAATGGCTGTGTTTCAGAAGCAGCAAGAAAAAGCACTAATGCACAAACATTTCCCAACTCTCTGTTTGTGTCACATTCACATATGTCACCTTAGCTAAGACAAGTCACATGATCATGCCCAGATCCCAGAAATGAAGATTTAGACCACACTTCTTGAGAGAAGATTGACAAACTCACACTACAAAAGGCTAAATCATAATAAATCATTAACTATTTGGCTCTTTTTAGACCTAGCTTTTTCTTGTTTCCTTTTATTTGCTTAGTCTATTTAAGAGATATCTTTCACTAGTGATTAAGTGGAATTCGCTCTGAGTCTTCTCTTTGAACATATGATATTTTCTAAATTTATAAGAAACTAAGAAAATTTCTTAGTTGGGAGGATACTTATTGAGAAATTCTTTGCATACACCAAAAAAGCTCCGCATGCAAAGACTGTTTGAAATTACAGCCCTGAAAATGTTTTAAATATTTAATTCGTGGTATCCTAATTGAATCACCAAATCAGAACACTGCTTCCTATTCTCATAACAACAACAACAACAAAAAAAAACCCTAAAATGCAGTGATGCTTTTTATCATTTAAATATAATTTTGACTTTCAAAATGTTGGCATTGTTCTTGTATGACTGATTAATTGGACTGATCACAATTATGACATATCAAAATCCAAGAGGAAGAAGAAAAGAATGGTTTTCTATCCTGAAAGATTTTGTCAAATATTTAAATTATAAAACTGGCCTATCATGTGAGGGGGTGGGAATGAGAGCATAACAGAAGCAGAAACTTTGGAAAAAACTAAGCATCTGGATTTGTGAGGCCCAAATCAATAATGTGGATTTTAAAATAAAAAATATATAATTTAAAAGAGTAATTGGATGCCTATATCATATATTTAAAAACTTATTTGAACAAATATATAAGAAAAATTAAAGAAGAAGCTAAAGTTAAATAATGAAAATATTATTAGATTTTGTTTTGACACACATTTTCTATTGAAAATTGACTTTCTATAATAAATAGATGGCTAGTTTTTCTAAAGGTGTATCAATATAAAGAGACAAAATGGCTTTTACACAATTTATAATAATGATAGTTATTGAAATAATCAGTTGAAGGTTTTTCATATGCTTTATTGTCTCTAGTTAAATTATCTACCATTTACTATCAAGTCAGAGAACAGAGAGAGAGTGTGTTTATGTCTTGGCAGTATTGGCCTCATGTATTAGTGTTCTCCAGAGAAATAGAAATAATAGAATATACATATTAAAAGATATTTATTATAAAGAATTTGCTCATGCAATTATAGAAACTGAAATGTCTCACAGTCTGCTTGCTGCCTGCAAACTGAGGACCCAGGGAAGTTGGTTGGTGTGATTTAGCTTGAGTCTGAAAGCCTGAGAGCCATGAACATGGAGGACCCGCAATGATCCATTTCATAGCTCAAGCAATCAGGCAACATGGGCTAAATCCTTGCTACCTCTGCCTCTTTGTTTTATTCAAGCTTTTAATAGATTGCACGATGGCCATTCACATTGGGGAGGGCAAATTGCCCACCAATTAAAATGTTAATTTTATCCAGAAATATCCTCATAGACATACTCAGAAATAATGTTTAACCAAATACCCAGACACATTGTGATCCAGTCAAATTGCCACATAAAATTAACCATCACATTTTACTTTCACAATAATCTCTTGGCAGAAATCAATGAATAAGATTTAGATATACTGTACATTTATACTGTACTATTCATTTATTAATATAGTTTTCATTTCTGTGTTTGTCTGACTTCTAGAAGATTATATCTAAGATTATATAATACATTTTCTCAAAATGATTAATATCATGACAATACAAATATTTAGTACAGATAACATTATTTTCTCTGTGATATTAAATATTTTACATTACCTTGGATGTGAAATATTCATCAGAATTTTCTAATGTGACTTAAATGTTATTTTTACCTATATATACCATATTTCAGTGAACATATAGTTATAGTATCTTAATGAAAAATACAATCTATGTAACTAACTATTTTCAGGATGCTTTAAACCACATGTATTTCTTTTTAATGTACATACTTTTTTATAGTCTAGAATATCAATATGAAAATAGTAATAATCAGTAATGTCTTCTGTCCCTGAACAGGTTTAGTTTTCAATGTAAAAAGTTATCAATAAAAACACTTTTTAAAAAACATAAAGACACATTCCTGGGACTATAAAGACAACTTGTATATATAACTCATAAATTAAATGGCATCCATATATATTTATGAAAGAATGGAATTGTATATCAACTGTAAGCCATAAAATACAATTAATTCCCTTACATATTTTTAGAATACTATAAGCTCTTTTCTTGGAAAACCACAGACAATAGTAGCAGTATAACTTTCCTATCAGAAGTAAAAAATTACTTTTTATGTAATATTTACTTTAACAAGGATTCAAAATGATATTTACCATGGAGTTCTTATATCCTTAAGCACTTTTCTTCCTCTATGCTACTCATTAAAAATGTATTTCAGATGATTAGAAGCAATTTAAAACAACCTTAGAAGATTAAGGTATTGTATTCAGTGTCATGACTGAATTGTCTTTTTTTCCCCAAAAATTAGAAGGGGGTGCAGCAGACAGACAGATTCCTGCATGCACCAGAAAGGGATTCACCTGGCATTCCCACTAAGGGGCAATGCTCAGCCCATCTGGGGCATTGCTCCACTGTAACCAGAGCCATTCTAGCATCTGAGGTGGAGGCCATTGAGCCCACCTCAGTGCCTGGGCCAACTTTGCTCCAATGGAGCCATGGCTGCGGGAGAGGAAGAGAGAGATAGAGAGAAGGGAGGGGGGGGACGGGTGGAGAAGCAGATGGGCGCTTCTTCTGTGTGCCCTGGCCGGGAATCAAATCCCAGACTTCTACAAGTAGGGCCGACACTCTACTACGAAGCCAACTGGCCAGGGCTTTAATTGTCTTAATTCAGAGATATGTCATATTTCCCAGGAAAGTACTTGCTTCTATGACTTGATAGAAATGATAAATCTATCCTATCCTATTAATTTGTATCATTGCAAACAATAATTTTTATCAGAAAATATATCTCCATATTCTATGCTATACAACAAAATCCTGAAGGTATAAGAGTAAAAACCTTTATTTAGCAGATTTTGTTGTACAAACTTTTACATTAATATGCAACTTAACCTTTCTCATCACCGAAACTCTTTGGCAAACAGTCTATTTCTATACCTTCATGAAGAAGGCTTCTATCCATTATAAATAACAAAAATAAAAATAAAATCAGAGTAATATCTTTGACATGCAGAATTTTTGGCATTGAAAGGAGATACATAAGATTCCAGTACTGTTAAAAACTACATGGAAAATCATAAGGCATTAGAAACAGTCTATCGGATTTTATTTGAATCTTGTCTTCATAATGAAAATGTAATTTTAAATAAAAGAAAATGTGTGTGAATAAATATAGAAAATTTCAATAAGAGAGAGGATAAACATTTTGTCTAAAAAAAAAAAAATAAGGAATACAGGGATATGGAAAACTCAAATGTGAAGACATTCTATTATCTGAAATCTTAGGTGATATCCTATGACTTTCAAATGAGCTAGCCATACTTCAGATGCCTAAAATAGCAGAGAAAGGTCTTAAATGAATGACTTCACCCAGTATTAAAATGAAATATAGCAACTGAAATAGAATCAATGTAATAAAGATTTGTGGGACAAACTGGAAAAATAACTCTTCTACTAGATGAAGACAATTGTTACATTGCAAACTTGTGTACTCATTGTAGTCATATCTAAGTTGTTATGTAAAATATCCTTTTACATTAAATATCTAACTTTTCAAATACTGGTAGAAATATACTACATGTATCAATATAAAACAAACCTGATGGTAAACAGTCTTAACTTTTGATCTAAAGTGGTCTGGAAATAATTAAATGGTTTACTATGACAGTTTTAAGAATTTATTCTGATGGATTTTGAGAAACATACTTGCTGAAATATATCCAACTCTTTTGTCTAAAACAACATTTTGGTTCAGTTAAAGTAGAAACATCTGGTTCTTCGGGGTTTACAAAGTAAATTTAGTTAGTGATTGTGTGTGTGTGTGTGTGTGTATGTGTGTGTGTGTAGAAAAGAGGAAAAATAATTATGGGATGATACATCTCTCTTCTAAGTGCTTATTTGGTAAATTTCTTGTGATACACAATCTTTTATTTTTTACAAGACAGTCAACAATAGATAAAAATATTGACAATTCCTGGGAAACACCAATAAGTGTTACAATATTACATGCTCTCAATTACAGGGCAGAATTGTGCTTAAAACAGGTGACTGAGGACCGATGATGCTATCTTTTTGCTTCATGGGATTAATATTTTAGAAAACTTTATTCTATTAGAAAAATAACAAAATATAATTTCTTACAGAAAAGTTTACTATGTTCTTAATAATCTATGAAAGTCAAACATGATTGGGCTTTTATTGTGTTATTATTCACACATTTGACCTATGCCAAGTCAACATTTAGATGAAAACATATTTGCACAATAAGTAGGAAAGGGTATGTTTTAGATGGTATTCACTGAAACTGAAACTCTATCTTGGCAGAAATATTTTATGTAGAACTACTGCCATAGCTTCTATACCCTGATAGAATTATCAAATATTCCTATGGATGTGTTATAATGACTCCTCAATGATGTTTTTTTAATAGAAACAAAAATGAAATTTATAGTTGATCTTAAATGGTACTACTACTAAAATTACATCACTATATTTAACAGAAATTAAGAAAAAAGTTTTCAGTGTTTGTACTACCCATACTAGAGAATAGAGAGCTCTTACCAACAGGGTATATTTATATTTTATTCATGTTTTATTCTTGTAGTGTCTAACCAGAACAAGGGCTGCAAGGTTGCATGTATCCAAATATGTGTAACTGGAACAAATAAATGAGTGAAGAAATAAGTCAACAGCATGCAGGATATATAAATGCTCAATATCTTTAAATCATTTCACACACACTTTTTCTTTATTAGACTACAGAGTGTTATAGCCTGATACTGTTTACAGATTCTGCAGGAAGAGACCATTATGCACTATAAAATGTTCAGAATGTATTCCACATTTTGTCCCTTGTAGCATTTCACATTTTTCTTGAGAACAATGTTTTTGATTGCTTGATTTTATTTTTATTTTGGTTTTGTTATCAGCCAGGGAAGCTCAGAAACTGAGTTATAGTTAGAGGGCTTACAGTAGCAGAATAACTATATGAGTAATGAAGTATATACCAACAGATGAGAGAGTTTGAAAGTGAACTCTTCACTCACTGACATCATTAGGCCATGGCCAGCCACCTGAATATTTAGGGGGAAAATGCAAAACAAAAAAATAAAACAAAGATTAAAGAGCAGTGACAACAACAAAGAAACAAACAAAAAACCTAAAAAGCAAACAAAATATTGCAAAGGTGAATATTATATATCAATTGTAAACAACATGCCATTTTCAAACATCTCAATGTGAGTGATTGCATTTTCCATTAGATACAGAATAAATACCATTTGGATATAAAACTGTCTGTGATATAAATAAGAAAAAAAATGCAGAGGTGTATTTTCTACCAATGACTAGTTGAACAATTTCACCTAAAGTTTTGGCCTAGGGTTGATAAACTAATAGATCTATGATTGGAAGGATGCAATCTTATTGCCTTCACTTACTTAATGACTAAGTGTTAGAAGCCTAGTGTGGAGAACCTTGTATACCTAATCATCAAAATCCTTTACTTTTTGTTGGAGCTTTATTCTTATAGAATTTCTTATGACTTTAAATTATTATTATTGCTGCTGTTTTTCCACCTCTGTAATTGTCATTCTAAATCCCCTTATCTAAAATCTGTCTATAGACTCGTTATGTTAGTTCTTAAAGATAATTGCTATATTCTAATTCCCCTTACGAAGAAACTACAAATGATTTATGACATTTTATAATATTCATTAACCTGTCATCAGCCTTTTTTTAATTGGTGAAAACCACAGGTAGATAAGTAAATGCTTCTGATGACAACTGCATATTCTAATCACAATGTTACATAACAGGTGTATGCTACAAATGGAATTTCAATGGAGGCTGTATCTTTATATGTCTTGAAATAAGATCGAAAAAGCAAAACCATAACAGAACAGCTCATAAATACAGAGAACAACCAATTGATGGTTGTCAGATGTAGGGTCTGGGGGTGAGCAAAATGGGTGCGGGGAGACAAAAGGTACAGATATCAAGTTATAAAATAAATATCTAAGCATATCTGTTAACTCCTAAAGAAAATAAACATATTTAATGTTTCCCTTTTAACTAATTACCATAGTCAATGCCCTGCATGTACTAGCACCCTTCTTAATGAGGATAACATAGTAAATTGTGCCATTAATGAATTTCCCTTTTGAAAGAAAGAGTAAGAATCCTTTTGACTCTTACTTCATAACTAGCAGCCTATAACCTATAACACCTTTAGGAAATGTACTAGGGATGATAACAGATATAATTCATTGTTTTTACCTTTTATAATAGAGTCAGTTATACAGACATTATCCATGAGGAAGATACACAGTTACCATATTACCAAAAAGTCCAGAGTTTTGTCCATTAAGCTTGGTTAATTCCACCAATGGCAATCACCTTTACAATGTGTCTAAGGTATTCTGTTGATGACTTTCACTTTATCCTCTCTTCTAATTCTTGCCCATTTGCTATTGGAATATCCAACTACTTCCTTATCTATAATATTTTTATCCCTCTGTTATTTTATTTGATGCTATCTTTCTTATAGTTTCTTGATTTACTTCCTTTATATTTATTTACTTATACCATTTTATTAAGTCATGAATAATTGTTTTACATTTAAAAAGTGACACACCTTTAAGAAAAAAATGTTATGTTTGGAAATTAAACTATACACATTGTAAACAGGTGACATAAACCTTAAAAGCTCTCAAAAATATCCATATTTATAAACTCCAGAAAATATTCAGCTAACTCTCTATTCTCCTATGATGATGCCTGCATTCCCTTAGGCAAAGAATTAGAGGCAATTAATATTTACATATAATTCAATTTCTCTTAAATGCATAAAAGTGTTTTAGCATATTTTCTTGTGGTTTTTTTTGTAAGGATTACATGTACATTTTTGAAAAACATGGTAAGTTATTATTTACAACATTGTTTCTAAAAGATTAATATATTCACATAACCAATCATGAAATCTACAGCTAAATATTTCATCTAAAACTAGGTTTTAAATTTGGAGGTTTACATTAGTAAATACATCTTCTATTCTAAGGATGAACTTTTCATTAGTATTACAGTCTAGTGCATTCAAAGGTTAAAAAATCACTGGCAAGGGACATTGGACAAATGAGATAGTGAAAATCTTTTCCCCTGACATTTAGATATAACAAGCAAAACTCAGTTTCAGTAATTGTGATCTATTTAATGCAATATTTAGAAGATTGATACTTAATGGTTTGTCATCTGGCATTTGCAAACAGACCAAAGTTTTCTTTAACTTTTTTTTAAGAATCAGGTTGAAGAAATATAATTTAACTAAGATAAAACAAAAAAATTGTAAAATAAAAAAATAATTTTCTGATAACTGAGAAAAATATATTTTCATGGGATAATTTGGATTTTTTTCTAGTTAGTCAAATTTTGTAATTAATATAATCAGTCAAAATTATTGTTAATAAATTTTTTGTTACAACATATATATCATCTTAATTATACATCTCAAAATGAATTAGATTATGTACTTTAATAATTTTTAGTATGATTGTGTCCATTTTACATTATATGCAGTTTTGTGATTTTTTTATGAATGTGTCACTTTTATTGTATAAGTATAGCTTCTAAAATTATTATTTTACAGGTTTTTCTTTCCAGACTAGAAAATTCATTAGTTGATATTATTTGACTACTGCTTTCAATCACCTAAGAAACAGCAATATTAGGTAAGTTATTATTTTTTTCTAAAAACTTAAATATCTAGTTTAAAGCTACCTTAAACTTTTAAGTTATTATGATAAAAGCAAAACTCTATCGACCCAGATAACTCTTTGTTCCTTTACAACAATTACTGGCATGGAGCAAATATATAATCCCTATGGCTTGTTTTATCACCTTGTGTTTTTAATTGCTATTTTTGTGTAAATAATAAAGTACAATTCAGTTGGCTGGTTCGTCCTCATATTTGTGACCTAAGGATGATAAATAATAGTATCAAATAAATCACTTACAGGGATGTGTATGAGATATTTACGTAAATTCATGCTTGGACTATTTTTGTTCCTCTTAACAAAAAGGAATCAATAGGGCTGCTGTTTTAATTTTACTTCAGCAGTGATCAATTCCATTTTGAAAAGTCCTTTTTCATATAAATTACATTGTTTGAATTGACTGTCACTGAATTCCACGGATGATTATCGGTCCATTACAGATAAACTTAAGAATGCAAATAAATTAAGAAAGGCATAACTTTGTTTAGATATCACCATGTTTTCCTTCCTTTATTTCTTCTTTTCTTCTTTCTTTTATTTTTCTTATCTTTTTAGTGTAATAATCAATAAATAATAATTATATTAATCAGTAAATAAAACCATGACGTGGCACAGCGTTGTAAAAAATTTTGTGGAAGTCACTTAAGGGCTCAGACACACGGAAAGTAAGAGAGAAAGTGAGTTTGAAAGCCATTTTGTTTTTCACGGTAACTGGGTTAAAGTAAAGGAACCTTAGTTTGTTTGCAAAAATTATCATACTCTCAATACAGCTAGAAATATAATTAACCTAAGATATCAAAGCTATGTTTCCAGAGATGAGTTTCAGTTCTCCTAATACCCTGGATATTAAAAATATACAGTCAAACAAATCAGAAGATTTCTACTTCTCTGATTATTAGTACTGAAAAGCTACTGTGAATTTGAGAATATTATTGTAGCATTGCAAAGGTCATGTGTGTATAATGAGTATGTCCCAAATTGTTGTCATATCTCTAGTCATCTAAGCAGCCAGATAGAATTTTTGTTCATATCTTGTAATTTTTGTTTTACCTATTTAAATTTACTTTTTCATTAACATTCTGGGACTTCAGGGAAAAGAAAGAAGATACAAATCACAGTTTAGAAGAATTTTAGTTATTTGACAGAGAAGCCTAAATCTCTAAAAATATTTAGAAACAAAAAACATTTCCTTACGGGTAACTTATGATTTTATTAGGAAAAAAAAATGCTACTCTCATATCTATGATTCATCTCTTTTTTACAATAGTAATAAATAATTAAGCACCAGATTTAAATATTTTATGTTGTGTTATTGGTTGATTTTGGCATATGTTGCATAACAAATAACATGTACCTTCAAGATGCCTAGTGGCATGAGAAAAGAACATACCAATAGTTCTAGTGCCTTGTAGAAAAAACAGAACACATGGCATGCAGAAGAGAAGAGGGAAAAGAAACTGAAAATCTTAAATAAAGGATAAAATATTTGTGTCATGTCTCTTTTTTTTACTTTTTTCCCTCTATCTCCCTCCCAGTAGATGGTGAGATCCACGTCATTGGTGGCAGAAGGGGAGAGTTTGAGTTGAGTGTATTAGATTAAGGTGAGTTAGGAAACAGCCAAGACAGCAGAGATAACAAATGAAGAGTATAGATTCCTTAGAGACAGAAGGCACAGCATCATGAAAAATGACAGAAACAGCAATAAGAACGATATACAGAGGCCATTGAAGCTCAGAGAAGTCTCCTAACTCTTTTCAGTAACTCCATACACCCTCAGTGTTCCCATACCGCTGCTTCTTCCCTGGACTGACAGTTGAGTGCCTCCTGAGGACACCACAGCCTTCCCTTGGACAGGGTGATGATTCCCAAACACGATAGATCAGGATTGGGTAGTAAGTTGATTATGTTTCCTTCATGCTAATTAATGTAACTTCCACCTTGAAGTTCTATGTCTGTCATAAAAAAAAAAATAAGGTGGAAGATATAAAACAATGGTTCACACACAGATGGAGGAGCTGAATCAGCAGGTGGTAACCAGCTCTCAACAGCAG
Source organism: Saccopteryx leptura (assembly GCF_036850995.1). Classification (NCBI taxonomy): domain Eukaryota; kingdom Metazoa; phylum Chordata; class Mammalia; order Chiroptera; family Emballonuridae; genus Saccopteryx; species Saccopteryx leptura. The sequence goes on along the minus strand of NC_089509.1, from coordinate 78,891,115 downwards.
CAGTGCTGCCAGAAGGGGATTATCAAAATGAGCTGAACCATGAATGCTCTAGAGGTTGAACGACAGGCCCAGCACCAAATGAGAGACTCCCAGGAATGTATCCTGGCAGAGACAGAAGCCTGCTTCACAGCCCTGTTGACCCAGATCCAGTGTCTGTTCTACAACCTAGAGGCTCAGCTGGCAGAGATCCAGGTGCTCTGGAAAGGCAGAACCAAGAATATGATATTCTGTGGACATCAAGTCCCAGCTGGAGTGTGAGATTACCACATACCACAGCCTTCTGGAGAGCTCAGACATCAAGCTTCCCTATAACCTCTGAGCCACCAAAGGTGAGCCTTCTATTTGCACAGTGAGTAAGGCCAAAGCCAAAGAATGCACAGCCTCTGTTTACTTCTCATCTTCAGCTTCCCATGGGATACCTGAGCCCGGCAGTGCCTGCAAGGCCTCCCCCCAACTACTCATTAAAATATGCACCATCACCAAGGAGATTAAGCATGGGAAAGTCATTTCTTCTCACAAGCATATGCAGCCTTACTTCAACAGAGCTGCCAAAGTCTAATATCTCATGTTGATGAAAATGACCCTCATTCATGAAAGAGAGGTCAATACTTGCTCCTGCCAGAAAGTTTTAAGAATTCCCCAATCCTTTCTTGGTAAAGGATTTGGTTCTTATTGTTTTATAAGATGGAGCTCTCAAGACATAACCCTGCTCCTCAACCTCTCTGTGATGGGTAACTATGAGAAAATAATCTTGATGCTTGCTTCAGTCTATCCACCAGAGATAAATGGAGTTAATATTCACAAAATTTGCAAGAAAGTAACCATGAATAATGCTACTTGCAAGCACAAAGCTGTCCCAGAGTGAGAAGGCATCATTTCCGTCCCAGCCATTATCAGAGCTTCTGACAATAAGGTCACAGAGTGGTAAAGTCATTTCCCACAAAAGTTAGTTGACATTTCTAGAGGTTTCAGTAAATAACTCTGAATCAAACATAGAATGTGGAGCCAAAAGCCTGAAGTCCTAAACTTGCCACTTCCTAACTGTGCCCTTGGGCAAAATATTTAGCCTTCATCAAATTTAATTTCCTTGTTTGTTAAATGAGAACCATGCCTACTTCACACAGATATCAAGAAGATTAAATGAAATTGTTTATGTAATACTGCTTTGTATGCTGGAAAGCACTATTAATTGTAATTTCTTTATATAAGCTTTGTTTTTAGCCATAGAACTAGACTAATTGTGTCATTATCTCAAGTTAAAAATTTTTCCCCATTAAATAAATAAATAAGGTGGAAAAACAGTTTTGATACTTATGCAGTCTGACCGCATAACCCTCTCCCATTCTATTTTCATAGTAAAAAACTTCTTGATTATTGCCCACCTTGTGAAATTCTTCCTCATTTATTAAAAACATGAGCAAATACATCTCATTCTTCTATTCCTCTGAACCTATTGTGTCATTCACATTGCGCTTACCATGCACATAGATGATCCATCCCTCTCCTGCATCCCTCTTCCCCCACTGCTTAAACTTATTTTCAATTATTTTTCTTAAATTACTTTATAGCTAAACCTAAATAATTTTGTCACTAATAAGAACTATGACACCTATGAAATCATATTTTCAAACAGCCACTTGACTACCACTGACTTTTTCCTTAGTTCATTGGCTCAATTAATTGTATTGATGAATTTCTTCTCTCACTAATTTCCTTGACCTCACCCCTTTTCTACCATTTATCACTCTTTTCCTGGGTTTATTTTCCTTTTTAAACAGCCTTGATTTTGTGTTGTATCACACCCACCTTTACAGATTCTTATAATTCCTTCACTCTTCTTTCCATTCTATTTGCACTAAATAGAACTCAACACACTTCTATACACACATAAACACAGCTGAACTTTGCTAGAGAAAATCATAAAACAAATGTCTAATTTGATTTTTCTAAGTCAAGCTCATTGAGCTACAACTTATATAGAATAAAATTCATCCTTTTTAGAAGCACTATTCTATGATTTTAACAAGTATATATGGATATGGCAACCACATCCACATTCAAGATCTAGAAAATTTCTTCCTGCCCCTTTGTAGACAATCATCTTCCCTCATTGCCAAACTTTAGCAAGTACTTGATAGACTATACTATGACCACAGTCAGATCATATACAAAAAAACCCCACCCAAAATAAACCCCAAATCTGCAGCAAACAGCACTGAAAACCAAACCAGAACCTTTGTAGCAATCAGTCCAAAACAACCAGGACTTTACCAGTGACTACCAGATTCCTTTTCTTTTCCTACCAACTTTCTTAATGCCTTTATTTTCAAATTAGAACCAACCATAAAAAGCCAACTATGCTCCCTTAACTAATCACATAGGATTATGGCTTCTAGTTAGCTCATCTGAATACTAAAACCTCCAATCAGGGCAAACTGAAACCTCTTTTTCCCACCACACAGATTTCCAACTTCCTAGTCTTTGAGTCTCTGCCAAGTGCAGGTAGTAATCATGCGTGACTGACTCCCTTGCAAACTCTGAATAGATAGGCTTTCCTTGCTCTCATTTTGGTGGTCTTGTTTATTTTTCATAATTTTCCTTGAGCTCCCATCAAGACATTGTGGCAACAGACCCCAGCCTTTGACCAGATTTGGTACCTATAGAGGCTTCATGCCTTACTGATGGAGGCTTGTTGAGTTCGTGCTGATGTTGTAAGGTAGCACCTGGTCTGAACTCTGCTCTCTTTGCATTGAGTTCCTTGGCTCTTTATTTTCAGTTTGGTATCTGGGTTTTGTTATCACTTTTCATTTGCTTGGCATTCTTAGTGAAAGCAAGCCATTCCTTTTGTACTTTCAGTGTCTTTTTTTGTTATTGTTTTGTGTTGTGCTATCTAAAAGTGCTGTTTTTCATAAAATGGTAAATCACAGAGTAGAACACAGGCATACATCATACAATCCTCCTTGTTTGAACTTGCCTCATAGACTAATGAGTTTCCAGTTGTCACCAGACTGACATCCACTTGGACAAACTTTTTTGTGGGTCACCAATAAAACAAAAAAACAAAAAGAAAGGTTCTCCTTCACCTAGACTTTGTGCCCTGATAACCCAATCTTTAGCCACAGACAAGGTTATCTCTGGTTTTCTACTTGCCAAAAGGCACAGATTTTTGTGTTGGCATTCAAAAGTGGCCAACTGTTGTGTTGTCTGTCTGAGGCAACAGGCGCACAACAAGTATTATATTCCCACTATTGCCAATTCTCATTATGTCATCCAAGTCTAAAAATTTTCCTCTTAAAAAAAACAAACAAACAAAAAAAACACTTGCTTTTCATATGTATAGTCTTACCACAATACTAATTCTTAAGCCTTTCTTTCTAAATAGCATATATTCACTAAAGCTGATTTGGGTTCTTAGTGGCAATTCTATGATACATATTGTTTATTTCAGAGACTCCACAGGAAAAACAGTAATAAGATTTTTCAGGTCCAGTGGATGGCAATTTTTTTATTGCTATGCAGAAGGTTCCAAATAAAATTCTGAATAAAAGTTTAATTCACTAAAATATTCTTGGCCAAAGTTATTGAGCAATTTGATCATCTTGGGCTACAACAAACTAGATTAATTTTTCTAGTGAGTTCTCACCCTTCTGTCCTCAATGGCTTCTTTTTCTTCAGCTTTTCCTTTTCCCCTTTATCATTCTAATTTTTCTTCTTCTGGGCCTCAACAGTCTCGTTCCTTTTTTTTTATTTTTTTTTTATTCATTTTAGAAAGAAGAGAGAGAGAGAAGGGGGGAGGAGCAGGAAGCATCAACTCCCATATGTGCCTTGACCAGGCAAGCCCAGGGTTTTGAACCGGCGACCTCAGCATTTCCAGGTCGACACTTTATCCACTGCGCCACCACAGGTCAGGCAGTCTCGTTCCTTTTCTCCATACTTCTTACATCCCCCACCCCCACAAAAAAATCTATTAACCAAATAAACAAATAAAAACATTTGCTTCAAAAGATTCATCCCTCTTATAAGCCAGATATGCAAGCAAATATAGAATTTAAATCTTTCTTAAAAGACCTGAGTTGAATTATGAACTATAATGAAAGACTTTCTTAAACTTAAACACAATTATCAATATGCATAGGATTTTTCATTTTGAGGAGTGCATAAACTCAAGGTTCCATGATTTATAACAACTTATACACATATCAAAACCTTAGAAGCTAACTCTTGGATGACAAAAGCTGATTGGACTGACCTAGAATGGGACCTTCAAGATCCTTCTTTCTAAAATAAACACAAAGATAAAGAAAAGGTCCCAAATTAAGGCAAAGCATTTTAAAAGCAATACCCAAAACATTTGTAATGAAAATTAATAGACAATAATTTATATATTTAAATAATTTGATTGACTAAAATGCTCAATAACAATGAGAAGATAAAACTACAGATATTTTTTATAATAAACGGGAATATAATTTTGACAACATTTGAGAGTTAAAGAAAGTACTGATGTAATAACAGATTTTTCATCTCATTTTGTCAATGAAGTTAATACTGAAATCTGATACCTAAATAGTAAATAAAAAATAGAATGAGAAATAATCTATTTATCTTAACGATGATACTTGCAGAACATTTTGAAAGGACTTTAAGGCTAATGGAGACAGGTCTTAAAATAAACTGTTGCCCTACTAATTAAACACCTAGTTGATCCACTTTCTAACAACCATCTACTGACAAAAAACTTTTGTAAAATTGTGAACATAATGGACACTGAAAAAAGTAAATGTTCCATTCGTACCAAAGGATAACAAAAACAAAAACAAAAAATTCTTCAATTCAAATTAGTGAGAGTGCCCCAAAATGGAAAACTTGCTCAATAGCTTACATTACCTTAAACATTAAAAGTCAATTGACTACAAATCTAGTGATCATCCTCTTCAATTCTTGGTAGATATGGTTTACTACTCTTTCTCCAATAAACCCTACTACTTTTAATGTGCTCAACCTGTCTCAGAGTAAGCGCATTATATAGGTGATAAGCACTGCAAATAAACAACAATATTTCTCTCCCATCTAAATCTTAACTATAATCCTATGGCTCTTGATTGAAAAACATTCCCTCCTGCTTTGTGATGCCACTTTTATAAGTTTACTAAGGAAAGACTTATTTTACAAATGGAATTATAATATTAAGGACACACCAGAGGAACTATTTCTTGAGGTTTCTTAGTACTTTTCTGTTCATAATTAAGTGTGCCTGCTCTAGATATACATTTGATTCCTTCATTGTATTTGATGTTGACATTGTATATGACATTCTATGGGCCAAAAATTCTACCAGCACAAAAAAAAATTAGAACATAACTACAAAAGTTCAGATAGATCCTATCAAACCATTACTCAGATTTCTCTAATATCTCATAAGAAGAAGCAAAGTAAGGGCTTAAACCTATAAAAGTCTTATAACAAAGGTTTTCTAATACCTAGTACTAGCTCTTGTAACACTCCCATCTGGCCATGAAAGAAACCAAATAGATGTAGAGATCGGTTTGTCTGAGACGTTGGGGTCATCTCCAAGTATGTTATCCCTCATTTCCTGGTAGAATTTAACCCAAATAACATCCTGCTATCAATTCTCTCTAAAGCTTCTTGTTTCACCATGGTAGACCTTTATTATTTCAGTGTGTCCCTTGACCAAGAAAATAAGTACCTTTTACCTTTACCTTGTGAACCGCAATATACATGGATAGTTGTGTTCCACAAGTTCACGAAGTCCCTCTCCTATTTTCTCCAGGTCATCAAACAAGACATAAAAGATCTAAATTTTCCTTGTGATTTAGTTCTGATATAAAATGTAGGTCTACTTTGTTCAGAGAATAAGGACACTTATACAGAGAAGTCTATTTACTTGCTCTCAGTCTTAGCAGGAAAGGGCCAGAAAAGTTCAAAAGATACATTACAGTTTTATCAAGATTCAATCTATTATTTAAGATATGGCTTATTCAATGACAGAAAACCATTTTTAAAAAATAATTTTGGCAAAGAGTATCCAAAATTATCCTAGATCCCTCTAAAAACGGTAATCATGAGGATTTCCTTAAGTGAATACCGCAGACAAAAGACAAATATTTCTGAGACTGCAACACTCCTTTACTAAGTCCTCGGTAAGAGACTCTTTCCTTTGAGAACCCACATAAGAACAAGCTTTCTTTAAACTGAAGAAGTCTCTTCAGCAGCCTCATTCTGTAGGTATCCTTAATTCCAAGAAACCATTTTACCTATTTGTGAACAAGTGATTCAGATAAGTCCTTGCGGTTTAATTCAACTTCATGAAAACCATTAAAAATGCTTTGTTTAGTATAGCTGCATCCTTGACATGGTTGCAAAGGCTTATCTTCCTTATCTAGGGTGATAGCTGCTGCTGAAAAGTTTGTTGACGCTTCTGTTGAACTAGGTCTAGACTACATTCTTGGCTTTATGGCTTCTCATGATACACAAATATTACTACTGAGAATACTCTTCAGATAGTTAATTACTTAACTAAGAAATTCTGTTATTGTCTCTTTTTCACATTACTATTCATCACTGCAACATTCTGAATCTTAGAACAGGGATGTTATAGTTGTCTTAACAACAAGGACTTATCAGTAAAGAAACTTTCTGTACCTCACTCAGACTTATTAAGGACTACCAATAAGACCTTTGATCTAATATTACCTGTTGATGGATCATACTCCAAAATTAAAAGTGAATTTTATTAAGCATTGATAGAGCTATTAGTAATCTAAGATCACCTTTGATATATAGTCCTGTAGGTGAAATAAAATTCATACATTATAGCTTTAAATCATAGCCTTTTCCCTCTTAGCATGATGTTCTTGAAATTTATGCAAGGTTTTGCATGAATCAGGAATAATTTGTCTTTATCACCAAGTAGTATCCCATTACATTGATAGAAAATAATTTGTTTATCCATTTACCAACCAATGAGCACTTTATTTATTTTCAGTTTATAGTAATAATAAAAATTTTCTATAGACCTCTGTTTGTAGAATTTTACTTATACTTTGTTTTCATTCACTAAGATAAAAATGTAGGCATGAGATTGCTTTTTTAATTGTAAGTCTGTGTTTAATTTTATAAGAAACTCTCAAACTGTTTTCAAAATGTTTGTACTGTTTCTCATTTTTATCAGCAACTTAAAGTTCTACTTACTTTGTATTTTCATGAGCACTTGGTATTATTACATTTTATTTGCTTATTTGTTTCTTAACCCTTCTAATGTGTATGAAGGGATATTAATATGTATGAAGTGATATTTAATGGTGTTTTATTGTTGTAGTTTTGATTTTTGGTATTTCCCTAATGACTAATGAGACATAACATACTGTAATAATCTTACATAATAACTTTATTTTTAGTAAAATATATATTCAAAGTTCTTCTTCCTTTTTCTTAAATTGAACTGTGAAAGTTTCTTATGCATTCTGGATGCCAGTCTCTAATCAGATAAATAATTGCAACTACTTTTTTTTATGTATTTGACTTTTCTTTTTATTTTCTTAACTGAGCCTTAGTTTTTAAATTTTTTATGACATTTGAATTATTATTTTTCTTTTAGGTACTTTTGTATCTTTAGATACCTTTGCCAAACCTAAAGTCATAAAGATACCCTCCCATGGTTTTTTATAAGAGTTTATAACTTCATATTTAGCATTTAGATTTATAATGCAATTCAAATAATTTTTATAGAATATTCATGCTATGCATAAAGCAATGTTCATTAATTAGAAAATGGAAGTCCAATGTTTCCAGTATAATTTCTTTAAACATTATCTATTTTCTATTAAATTTTTTAGTACCTTTGCTAAAACTTTTTGCCCATATATAATTTCATTTACTTTTGAAGTTTTTATTATGTTCCATTGTTATATATCTAAACTTTCACAATTCTGCATTATCTTGATTTTTATAACTTTATAAGATAGTAAGATTATAGTAAGAAATCAGGTAGTACAACTCCTCTAACTTTGCTATTTTTTTATTACAAAGACAGAGAGAGGGACAGATATGGACAGACAAGTAGAAAGGGAGAGAGATGAGAAACTGCAATTCTTCATTGTGACACCTTAGTTGTTCATTGATTGCTTTTTCATATGTGCTTTGACCATTGGGCTACAGCAGAGTGAGTAACACCTTGCTCAAGCCAGCAATCTTGGGCTCAAGCCAGTGACTTTTAGCTTTAAACTAATGATGTTTGGGCTTAAGCCAGTGATCTTTGGATTCAAGCCAGCAACCATGGTGTCATATCTATGATCCCACATTCAAGCCAGTGATCCTGTGCACAAGTTAGTGAGCCCGTGTTCAAGCCAGATGAGCCCACACTCAAACCAGTGTCCTCATGGTTTTGAACCTGGGTCCTCTGAGCCCCAGGCCAATGCTCTATCTACTGTGCCACTGCCTGGTCAGACTAACTTTGCTCTTTTTAAAAATCATTTTGGCTATTTTATTTCCTCAGCCTTCCTCAAAATATTAGAATCAATTTCCCATTAATTAGAAAACAAACAACAAACAACACAAATATTTTGATGCAGAATAAATGACTCATTTTGAGAATAATTAATAGCTTATCAATATTAATTTTTCCAATCAAGATACTGGTTCAGTCCTAATACATCTGTTTTGATTCCTAACAAAAGTCAAGCAGGAATCTACCTAGATATAGCTAAGCAGTTTCTAAATTTATATGGTAAAACAATAGAACAAGAATAGACAAATATTTTTGAGAAAACATAAAACTGAAGGTTTTTTATTGCTTAATTTTTGTACTTATAGAACTCTAGTTATCAAGTGAGTGTGGTATTGTTTAATGGATATATACATAGGTCAATGAAACATAATAGAGAATTCAGAACTAGACTCACACAATCACAGCTAACTAATTTTGAGAAAGGTACACAGACAATCCAATTGAAGGATAAACTTTTCAACAAATGATGCTGAGACAACAATTGGATATCAAAAAGAAAATCTCAACCTAAACCTCACTCCTTGCAACACAATTAACTCAAACTATATAATAGAACAATCTGTAAACACAAAACTATGAAATTATTAAAAGCAAACATAGGAGAAAATTTTTATAACCTGTAGTCAGGTGAAGAGTTTTTAAACTCAACATAAAAGAAACACTTTATAAAAAAGAAAATGAAGATATAAATTTGACTTCATTAAAATTAAAACCCTGTTAAAAGAATAGAAAATCTACACTAGTAAAAAATATCTGTTAATCACATATCTGACAAAAGACTTGTATTCAAAATGTTTTTTAGAAATTCTGTCAACTTAACTGTAAGAAAGCAGTCAGCTTAATTACAAAATATGCGAAATATTTGAACATATATTTCTTCAAAAAGAATGTATATAAGCCTGACCAGGCGGTGGCGCAGTGGATAGAGTGTGGGACTGGGATGCGGAAAAAGAATGTATGTATACATAGCAAATAAGCCGATAAAAATTATCAGTATCATTAGCCATAGGGTAATATAAATTAGAGTTATGATGAGAGCACTGTACAGTTATTAGAATGACTAAAATAAAAAATACCGATATATCAGTGCTGTCAAAGATATGGAACAATTTAATTAGACTTTGCTTGTGGTAATGTAAAATATTACAGTCATTCTCATAAACAGTTTGGCTATTTTATATAAAGTTATGTATAAACTTACCACATGACCTAGTAATCATACTGTTATATAATTTACCCAGAGAAATAAAAACTTATGTTCTCACAGAATCCTTTACGTAAATTTTAATACTAGTTTTAGTTATGATGGCTGAAAACTAGAAACAACATAAATGCCCTTCATCTGTGGTAACTCTATATGATGTAATATTACTGAGCATTCAGGGAAACAACTAGTGATGTAACTATTGATGAAATATCTTGGATGAATCTCAAAGGCTTTCTTCTGAAACAAGGGGTACAGAAAGAGAAGGCCATTTTGAAGAGTTACCTACTATATTATTGTATTTGTATAATAACCCAAAACATGATCGAGATGCAGTAATGGGAGATGTATTTGTTGTAACAATGGGTTGCGTTTGAGAGAGAGTGTGGAATTATTAAGAAATAACATAAGAGAGTTTCTTTGTGGTGATAAAAGAGTTCTCTATCGATTGTGGTGATGGTTACTAAAATCTGCATAAGTGATTACATTTTTTTTCTAGAAAAAAACACATAGTGAATAAGTAAACTAATGAAATCTGAATGTCTGTTTTTTATAATATTGCATCACTATCAGTTTTCTGGTTTTGATAATGTGTGATAATTTTGTATGATGTTATCATTGGGAGAAACTTGATAAATGGTAGCTTGGAATTTTCTGTAATGTTTCTGCAACTACCTATGAGCCTTAAGCTATTTCAAAATTTGATGTCATTTAAAGATCATTATTGAATTGGGTATATGTTTCTTGTTTCAATTTGTCCTCTATTTATAGTATAGGTGTTTATTATTAGTATTTTCTCTATTGGATTGAATGGCTACCAGAAATTCTGCTACCATCACTTCAACATTTGAAAGTTCTCTATTTTACTCTGCCTCTGAAATGCATAGATTTTGTTTTAAGAAGTTTTTTAAAGATTCATGAATGTTTACTGTCCCTAGTTCCTTCCTGTTTGAGCAGGTCTGACATCTTCTTTTATATCAGATAGGAATCTTGGCTGGGCATAAATATTGTTAAGTCATAGTATATTTGCATCAGAACACTATTGCTTAATTGTTTTCTGGCATTCGGCATGGTTTTGGAAAGATCTGAGAACCAGATGTATTCCATCTCCTCCACTTATAATGACTTACTTTTCTTTGCCAAGATTTTTAAATTAATAGTTTATTAAATATAATACTGATCTTTTTATTTTGTATTATATCTATCAAAATGTCAAACTTCCTTTTATTTTATTGACTTTATCATTTTTAAAGATTTTTTTCTAAATTTTTATTTTTGCTATCTTTCTTTGTTTATCAACAATCAATCTTTTCTATCAGTATTTGCTTTTATTCTGTACCTCACTGTTTCTGGTTTATTTCTTCTCTATCAATTCTGAAATGGTCTAATTTTGGTTCTCAATATTTTGAATATGTTTGAAAACTCTTATTTAGTCCCATTGTGAGCTTTGTTTTCATAAGATTTATGTTCTATTGATTTAGCATGAAGGAGTTTTGAGAAATACATTTTCCATTAATTATATGTACAACTTATATGAAATCCCTCTCGGTAGCATAAAGGTTAATAGTGAGCTTGAATATATTTTCATAGACATGAGACATCAATGAACACATTTAGTGATATTGTCCAGACCTTCCTCTATGGGAGGATTTGCTGCCCAGCTGTGAGGAACACTGTCACCAGCTTCCACTTGTCAGTTGTTTCAGGATGTGAATCAGCTACAGAGAGCTGCCTCACTGGGGACCAAACTCTCCCCAAGGAGACCACAATCAGTGGTTGAGATCAGTAGTCATATAAATGAAACCCCATTTGTAGCATATGTAGGACAACTCTAATAGACAATATGCGCTTCAGATGCCCTCAATGAGTTGAGTGAGTCCTCATGAGACTGCATCATGATTCAGACTATCCTACTGCCCACTCCTAATTCCTCTTTTTTACATTCTCAATATCACCTTGGTGTCTGCTTCCAAGTAAGTATTCAAATGTGATAATACTTTTGATTCACTTTTAAATTTTAACTTCCACTAACTTATCGGTATAGTTTTATACAGTTTTGCTTATTTTAATATTTATTGATTATACAATATCAATTATGAAATATATACACAAGCTATAAATATCTTTTTGTCTCATTATAATATGTTCTCTCATTTTTACTTGCTTAGTTTTCCATGTGGTATTCACTAATTCATCCCAAGAGGCTAAAGAATACTTATGCATCTTCATTAAATATCTTATTTATTTTATTTCATTTTTCATTCAGTGAGAAGAGGGGAGGCAGAGACAGATTCCTTCATGAGTCTGACCAGAATGTCCCCACTCCCCAGTTTGAGCTTTGATCAAACCAGATGAGCCCATGTTCAAGCTGGCACCTTGGGGTCTCGAACCTGGGTCCTCCGCATCACAGTCCGACACTCTATCCACTGCACCACTGCCTGGTCAGGCTTTAGCTATTTTTTAACCTTGTATTATTTAGAAAAGTTTTCTCAAATTTATTATTTAAATTGTTAGAATACTAATTTCTAATTTCATATTGTAGATTTCTAAGTGTCCTTTTATATCTAAATATTATTTTATAATACTATAAATTTACGATCCATTGTCTTCTCTTCCTCTAAGACATATTGATTACACTGGAAAACAATTTTATTTTCATTTTCTGGTGTATGAGGTTTTAGAAGTGTTTCTATATATTTCTGCATCACTGATTCGAAATATGAAATTTGTTTTTTGGTGCATGCTCTAATTTTTATGCAATTGAAATATCCTTTTATTTGTTAATGGCATACATTGGTTTTTAAATTGGAGCTACAGGACAATGCCTCTTGGATTGAACATAACCAGAAGGCAATTAATGTTTTACAAACATCACTTTTACATAATTATAGCTGTTCATAAATGTAAAAAATTATCTGATAAAAACACCCTCTTATTTTGTTTTAAGATTGAATCATGGCTTTTTTGAGTAGGCGTAAATGTAAGAATAGTCCTGACACCTTCTCTCATATATGTGGCTGTTACACACTTCAACGTCAAAGGCGCAATATTTCATCACTTGTGACACGTGCATATATTGCCTATTTTCATGTTCCCCTTAGCAATCAAGACAAGAATTGAGCTCCTTATATTGTGTGTCATAATTATGACAAAATACTTTGTGACTGGACAAAAGGAAAATGCAAAGGAATGCCTTTCAGTATTCCCATACTTTGGCATAAACCTAAGGACCACAGCAGTGACTGTAATTTCTGTCTGATCCATACAGAGGGCATCAGCAGGAAAAAATGGCATATGATTGCATACCCTAATATTCCCTCAACACTACGACATATCCCACACCCTGAGACACTCCCAGTTCCAGTTTTCAATGGTTTTATTTTTTCTAAGGACAAAGAAAGTGAACATGGTGATCAAGTGTATTTTGATAAGATGCATGAGGAAATGGTTGTAGAATCTGAAGGGTCTTCTTCTGATGCCAAGCAGTCATTAACTGCTCAGCAGTTTAGCCAACCTGAATTGAATGACTTAGTAAGGATGACATAAAAATTGTCCTCGACTTTCTGAAGTATGAGGAGCATAACTGAATCATTTGTGTGGATCTTAAAATGGTAAATTTCCTGCTATGACAACAGAGAGGTTTCACAAAGTATCCTTGCTTTCTGTGTTTGTCAGATAGCCGAGTTCGGGAGAAACACTGGACACAAAAGGAGTGGCCGAAACATGAATATCTGAAAGTAGGGATGCAAAATATTGTGAATGAATCTGTAGTTAATCGAGACAAGATCATTTTTCCCCCACTTCACATCAAACTTGGCTTAATGAAGCAGTTTGGTCAGGCTTTGAATAGAGAAAATGAATGCTTTCAGCATGTTATTTCTGCTTTTCCTGGCTTGTCTTTTGAGATGATAAAAGCAGGTGTATTCAGTGGACCTCAAATTCGAACCCTCATAATGACAAAGAATTTGCCAGGAAGAGGAATAAGGAGAAGAAAGCAGCATGGCAGTCTTTTGTGGTGGTTATAAGCAACTTCCTTGGCAACAAAAAAGCAGAAAACTATGCACTTCTGGTTCAAAGGATGCTGTTGGCTTTCCGTGACATTGGATGGAACATGAGCATTAAGATTCACTTCCTGAACGTCACCTTGATAAGTTTCCCGAAAATCTTGGAGCTGTTAGTGGTGAGCAGACTACTGCTGAAGCATCAAATGAGATTGTCCTCTACAAGTACACAAATGCAAGAGCTACAAATGCAAATTTTTGCCTGAATAGAATTTAAATAAGTTTTGCGCAAATTTTATGATTAAAATATTTTAATATGTTCTATTTTGAAATTGTAGACTAATTCTGATGCAATCCTATCATTTAGTGTATTAGTGTATTTATTGCATTATCTAAATCATTATATTTTCACAAAGATAATGCCCAAGAAGACATTCTACTTCATTAAGTTAAACTAAATGTTGGAAATTATACAATAAGATGAAAACCTAAAATCTTGAATTGCAAACAAGCTGTATCTTACAGAGAAAAACTAATGTCAGATTTGATATCAGCACACTTGATTTACGTAAGAATAAGTGTTTTTGTGGATGCAACAAAAATTTTGTTCCCCAGTGTTATAGTTGTTTTGAAACTCTTCTCAGACTCTACATTGCTTCTATTGTCTCTGAAATAATTTTTATTTGATAGTTTTTGTTTATATGTTTCATAAAAGTTACCTATTCTTTTCATTTTCATTTAAGAAAAAGGAACTTAGAAGCTAATTGAAAGCTCTCAGTTCTTGAATGGGATATGTTGAATGTTAAGCTTCAAAGCAAATTGGTAAGACAACAAATTAGATTTTTCACTGAGCAATGACAAATTTTTCCACATAAGGATACTATAAATGTCTGCATGATGAGAAAGACAGAGGTGAATGTCCATGGCAGATTATGAGATCTATGAGGTACAAAGGTATTCTCATTGGTAAATATGTAAACTTAGTCTTCCAACCTATGTTCACAATGGCATCTCACAAATATTCTCAATTTTGCAAGGCTCTTCAGAAAATAAACTAGCTCTTTGGAAGTAGTAGTCATCTTCTGTTTGAGGTTTGAAATAATATTTATTCACTTAACAAATTTTTAAAATTCAGATTATGTATCAAACACTGATATAAGTAATTGAGATCTATTTGTGAAATAACAGATAAGATCCCTACCCTAATGGAGCTTATTTTCTGGAGATCAAGGGTCCAATTATTTTTTAATGAAATTTTGAACAAATCTTTATGTTTTTAGCCCTACCCTAAGCCCCTGTTTTGGACATTTCTCTTCAAATCCTGAGCCTTTAGGGAGTTTCTACATTGTAAATCATTTGCTTCTGCCTGGTTTCTGTTGGAGACCGAATAAACAAACAGGGTATCTTTGCAAACTGCACAGAGGTGCTGGGCCCCAAACCCACCTCGTTTGCCTAGTTAACAAAAGCTGCACCTGATTCTCATTTGTCTCACCCATGTTCTCCGGAGGAGACTGGAAGCTAATTTCTTATTAGTGTAAAGTAGTTTTGGATGGTATGGTGGGGTATGTCTTTGAGTTGCCTTGGAAACATAATTGAATTGCTGATGGACCACATTTTTTCTATGAATAAAAGTGGATGTGCTTCTGGGAGCACGGACATTACGACTAAGGAACAGTAGAGACTGTTTCCCATGGCGTCTTCCTGAACCCATCTGTGTGTATATATCTTTAAGTCTCTGTCCATAATTTATTTAATTCCATACCTTTTCCCGTTTGAAGACTCCATAATAGACTTCTTGTGGCTGGATTGTGACAGGTTTCTCTACCTGCAGGTGTAAGTATCAGCTTTATCTTGTCAGCTAAGGCAGTTGCAATATCCATCTATTTTTTGCCTTCATGACACTGGGGAACAATTTTTTTTTTCATTTTCTGTTGCATGAGGTTTTAGAACTGTTTCTATATATTCCTGCATCACTGATTCCAAAACTAAAATTTGTTTTTTGGGCATGCTCTACTTTTTATGCAATTTTAATGTATTTTTCTTACAGTTAATGGCATGCATTGGTTTTTAAATTGGAGTTAAAGGGCAACGACTCTTGGATTGAACATAACCACAAGGCAATTAATGTTTTACAAACATCACTTTTACATAAGTTTAGTTGTTTTTAAATGTAAAAATTATTATTTGATAAAAACAGCCTCTTATTTTTTATTAAGATTTTGTTTTAAGATTGAATCATGGCTTCTTCGAGTAAGCGTAAATGTAAGAATAGTCCAAACACCTTCTGTTATATATGTGGCTGTTACACACTTCAACGTCAAAGTGAAATATTTCATCATTTGTGATACATGCATAGATTGCCTATTTTCAAGTTCCCCTTGGTGATCAAGACAAGAATTGGGCTCCTCATATTGTGTGTCATAATTGTGAGGAAATGCTTCATGACTGGACAAAAGGAAAATGCAAATGAATTCCTTTTGTTATTCCCACAGTCTGGCATGTACCTAAGGACCACAGCAGTGACTGTTATTTCTGTCTGATCCATACAAAGGGCATCGGCAACAAAAAACGGCATATTGTAGGTAGAGCACAGAGTGCATTCCTAGCAGCTGTGGCTGATGCAATACTGTGAGAACACTCCAGCACCGAAAACCCTCCTAGGCACACCCAGGAGGGAGCTCACCTGCTGTGGGGAGGTGGCTCAATGCCAACCAGGCAGCTCCCTGACCTTCTCAGCCATTGGCTTTGAAGAACACGCTGTTACACCCTTTAGGCTGAACCGATGTATATAAGCTGGCTTGCTTCCTGAATAAAGCAGATCTGCGTCACTGAACCTGGTCTCTGGAGTCAGGTCTTTGCGTCTCCATCGTCTTCACCCACGGGTGGGCCTTGTCCACAACTGGCACCTGGACAAGAACCCAACCAGCATCCAAGGGACAGGTGAGTGACCCTCTGCAATGCGAAACCTTCTCCCTCACTCCCAAGCGAGCTCTCCATGCCCTATTTCAGAGTAAGTGAGTTAAAGTTAATGAAAACAATCTTAGTACCTACTAGGAAATCCTCTCAGGTTTTTACCCTTGGCTTTGGGATGCACCTCTTTGGGACCCCGATACTTGGGCCTGAGCTCTTCCACACGTTTGGTTCAGTGGAAGTACACGAAGGGCAAACCTTCCCTCTCAGTCTCACTCTTGCCCTACTAGTCATCTCCCGCTGAGGACCTTCTATCCCTCTCCCTGAGGAGCCCCTACCTCTCTATTCGCTCCCCTCCACTGAGGAGGAAAGTGGCTTAGCCTCTGAGTTTAACAAGCTCATGGCTGAGTGTGCAAAAATGAAACCAACCGAATTGCTAACTGCGCCATCAGCTTCACCGGCCGAAGAAGTGGAAGTTGCCACTCCCGAACCCCTTTGCTGTTGGTATGCTGGAAGGACCCAGCCTTGGCACATTGGCAGGGTCCACACCCCCTTCTAATGCAAGGGAGAGGTTATGCTTGTGTCTTTCCAGAGAACAGCCCTTGGCCAGTTTGGATCCAGGGAAAAAACACAAGGTCAGTCCCAGTGTCACAAGATGACCACTTCCGACGAAACCCCCCAACCCAGGAGATGGCAAGTCTCCAGAAGACCACATAGCCAGCAAGCACACCCATCACATTGGAGGATATGAAGGCTTTAGTGGAGCAAGCCCAGAGGATGGCCCCTGATGGGCCCCCAGCCCCTGGTACTTTGTTCCTGCTTACGTATGCTATAATAACAGCTAACTCCCAGACTCGGGCGAACCCCCATGTCTGGCCTGATTTTCCCCACCTTGGTATTATTCTACCTGTAGAGACAATAACAGCAAGCTGTCATTCATCAAGTCTAACTGGCCCTAATTAAAAGAAAAGGGAAAAATGTAGGCAGAGCTCAGAGTGCATTCCTAGCAGCTGTGGCTGATGCAATGCTGTGAGAACACTCCAGCACTTGAAACCCTCCTAGGAACACCCAGGAGGGAGCTTTCCCACTATGGGGAGGTAGCTCAGCACCAACCAGGCAGCTCCCTGACCTTTTCGGCCATTGGCTTTGAAGAACACGCTGTAACACCCTATAAGCTGAACCTGTGTATATAAGCTAGTTTGCTTCCTGAATAAAGCGAATCTGCATCACTGAACCTGGTCTCCAGAGTCGGGTCTCAGTGTCTCTGTCATCCTCACCCCTGGGTGGGCCTTGTCCACAGCATATAATTGCATAGCCAATATTCCTTCAGCAATACGACGTAACCCATATTCTGAGGCACTCCTGGTTCCAGTTTTCAATGGTTTTATTTCTTCTAAGGACAAAGAAAGTGAACATGGTGATCAAGTGTATTTTGATAAGATGCATGAGGAAATGGTTTTAGACTCTGAAGGGTCTTCTTCTGATGCCAAGCAGTCATTAACCCCTCAGGGGTTTAGCCAACCTGAATCGAATGACTTAGTAAGAATGACATAAAAATTGTCCTCGACTTTCTGAAGTATGAGGAGCATAACTGAATCATTTGTGTGGATCTTAAAATGGTAAATTTCCTGCTATGACAACAGAGAGGTTTCACGAAGTATCCTTGCTTTCTGTGTTTGTGGGACAGCCAAGCTCGGGAGAAACACTGGATACAGAAGAAGTGGCTGAAACATGAAGATCTGAAAGTAGGGATGCAAAATATTGTGAATGAACCTGTAGTTAATCGAGACAAGATCATTTTCCCCCACTTCACATCAAACTTAGCTTAATGAAGCAGTTTGGTCAGATTTTGAATAGAGAAAGTGAATGCTATCAACATGTTATTTCTGCTTTTCCTGGCTTGTCTTTTGAGAAGATAAAAGCAGGTGTATTTGATGGACCTCCAATTCTAACCCTCATACCGGATGAAGAATTTGCCAGGAAGATGAATAAGGAGGAAAAAGCAGCATGGCAGTCCCTTGTGGTGGTTACAAAGAACTTCCTTGGCAAAAAAAAAAAAAGCAGAAAACTATGCACTTCTGGTTCAAAGGATGCTGTTGCCTTTCTGCGACATTGGATGAAACATGAACGTTAAGATTCACTTCTTGAACAGTCACCTTGATAAGTTTCCTGAAAATCTTGGAGCTGTTAGTGATGAACAGACTACTGCTAAAGCATCAAACGAGATTGTCCTCAACAAGTACACAAATGCAAGAGCTACAAATGCAAATTTTTGCCTGAATAGAATTTAAATAAGTTTTGTGCATATTTTATGATTAAAATAAGTGTTTTAATATGTTCTATTTTGAAATTGTAGACAAATTCTGATGCAATCATATCTTTTTGTGTATTAGTATATTTATTGCATTATAAAAATTATTATATTTTACCAGACATGATGCTCAAGAAGACATTCTACTTCATTATGTTAAACTAAATGTTGAAAATTTTACAATAAAATGAAAACCTAAAATCTTGAATTGCAAAAAAACTATAGCTTACAGAGAAAAACTAATGTCAGATTTGAGATCAGCACACTTGAATTAGGTAAGAACAAGTGTCTTTGTGGATGTAACCACATTTTTTTTCTCCAGGGTAATTGTTCTATAGTTAAGTGATGACTTTTTCAAAGGCATAATTGCAAATGTCCTAGGTTTTTAATGTCAGTAATTTTCAGAACAAAGTTTTAATTTCAGTATGTGATTATGTAAATAGACTTTCTTGGTAGAAAAGTCAATGCTTAAGCCAGAATGATTTAAATTTGTTTTTAAAAGAAGAAGGAAGCTGCAGCAGTCTTATGCTATGGTCTTATTTAGAATACAAATACAGAATTCATTTTCAAATTGATGATACCAGTTGCAACATTAATAACTTCACAAATAGGCAAACATTAATATCTCTGTTTATAACTGATTTTGCATTTTCAATGTAATGTTTTCTTCAGAATAAACAATTTTAACTTTATGATAAAAAGAATGATGACATTCTGACCTCTCAGGATTAGAGTGAACCATCTTAGCAAAAATAAAATACATTACAGCTATATCCAGATGTTCTGAATCACTAGCATAGCAAATGGACAGTTATTATGTTGACATCATATATAAACAATAAATTCTTTATACAAATTATATTAAGATCAATTTCTAAAATGAACAAAATTATTTTTAAATTATTGTAGTATAAATGGATTAGACAGTGATTTGAAAATTTTTCCTCTCTCATTTCCAAGAAATATGTAAACATCCCCATTCTTTGTGGACTCAATGTCACCATTCTCTGACTATAAGTTTAAGAATGTGACTTTCCTGAGCCAGTTAGCTGTTTAAAAATGTGAACAAACAAACACTTAAAATGGGTTTGTACAATAGACTAGCTTTCTGATATGTGTCTCATGGTTATGAGAAGATATTCTAGGTAGCTGTTGATATTTCATTCTCTATCACAGAATGAATACATGCAGGGCACCTGCTGCAGTATGAAACATAGAAACTGCCAGTATATCATCAAAACTTGAATCAGAATCACACCTGTTGTTCACAGTTTACTGTATAAAATAAATGTTTGAATTTTATACTGCTAGTATTTTATAAACATTTGTTATTAAATTAGAACAAAGATGTGGAGTGCTGCTGTTATAATAAAAATGAAATACTTGGCATTGGTTTTCAGACTGAATATAGGAGCACTTTTTTAAGAAGCAGGAGAAAATGGCAAGAGAATGGTTAAGAAAATTTCTGACATGAACTAATATAGTGGTGAAATATTTGGCAAACCATAGCCTGCTGAACCTTACAAGATATAAAATGTACTTTTGAACTTGTATACTCAGACACGAAGGTTTATAGGCAAAATATTAAAAGTTTGTGCTGACTGTTATTACCTGCATTTTGATAAGATATTGCTGAAGTATAAGCAGAATTAAGTGTAAATACAGTATGTTCGGATTTCTAGAATTTTTTGAGCTTGAAAATAGAAGTTTCTAATCTCTAATTTTTTGAGCAAGTAAAAGATTCTTAAATCAAAGTCAAAGGGACAAAGTTGGGGGACAGAGACCATATCTAGGATGCTCCCAATAAACATGGTTTTAAAGTTAAGGAAAAAAAGAGTATGGCTGTAACGCTCTTTATGACGACCTAAAAATAAAGTTGCTATCTAGTAGACCTGTCCAGCTGCACAGGAAGACTTCTATAAAGAAGAATCTATATATAAAAGAGAGAGACACAGGCATGTCTCAAAAATAACTGACAACATAATTTATGGCTCATTGGCTTGATGGGATTACACATTTTAAAGACCCACATCACTTTGAGAGAGCTGTATTCGAAAAAGTTTTGTCATCCTGAACTAAATTAGAATGACGTATTTGAATCAAGACATTCACACCTCAGTCTAGATGACTTAAATTAGAGTCTGTGGATTGACCCCGGCATTGGAAATTGTTAAGACTTCATAGGAGTTTAAAATTAGCAGCCAAGTTTGAGAACCAGTGGACTAGCTGATTGTTTTAGGATCATTTCAGGAAATAAAAAGGAATAACATGTATTTGTAATAGGAAAAGAACTCTGGTTCAGGCACTTTCTACAGTAAAGGAGGCTTATAAATCTGCACAGTATCACAAATAAAAAGTGTATTTTGTGGTGCCATCTTCAACAATGCCCAAGAAAAAATATTTTAAAAAAAGAAAAAGCTTTTTCAGAATTGCTATGGTTCATTCTCTATTTGTATCTCCCACTTTTTCTTTTCTTTCTTGTGTGTGTGTGTGTGTGTGTGTGTGTGTGTGTGTGTGTGTGTGTGACAGAGACAGAGAGAGAGACAGGCAGACAGAAAGGGAAAGAAATGAGAAGCATCAATTCTTCATTGTGGCACCTTAGTTGTTCATTGATTGCTTTCCCATATGTGCCTTTACCGGGGAGCTACAGCAGAGTGAGTGACCCCTTGCTCAAGCCAGTGACCTTGGGTTCAAGTTGGTAAGTCCTGCTCAAACCAGAGGAGCCTGCGCTCAAGCTGGCGACCTCGGGGTCTTGAATCCGGGTCCTCTGTGTCCCAGTTTAATGCTCTATCCACTGCGCCACTGCCTCCCACTTTTTAAATTTTCTCATTTTTCTCTTATCCATGTTGCATTATTTTATGCTGAGTTTCTAGGAGAGTACATGAGGATAGATAATTTGAGTGTAATAGATCTCCAGATAAAAGAAGAGCCACTTTTAAAACTGATTTAAAATACCAGATTCAGGAATTCCAGTTATATACCATCATTGACTCAGATTTGGTTGGATATTGGGATGAGGCTGGTATGTTTTTCACATAGAATAACCGTGAATATTTATGAAGACTGTGTTATATTAAATTATTGTTGAAAACAATTTATTCTGTCTCACTTCCCTAACTTAGTGGGAGGAGTATACTCCCTGTAACTTTGATTTAGGACTCAACTTAAAACTTGATTAGCCAATGAAGTGTTAGCTGAGAAGAAAAAAGCAAAGGCTTGAAATGTACCTTAAGGTAAGGATTTGTTCTCTTGTGTGGCTGCCATTACCATGAGAAGACCTCCAAGAAGGCTGATGATACATCAGCTGAGATCCTGGGAAAAAACCCTTCGGAATAGAAATCCCCAGCCATGTTAACTTGAAGCAGAGACACTTTAATAAATTGAATAACCATTGGAAAAATAAATGCTCATTGCATGTCATTAAAATGCTATAAATGTTGATTATGTAGCAATAGTTTAAAAATACATGAAAAACCTGGGCAGGAGGTGGCACAGTGAATAGAGCATCAGCCTGGGATGTAGAGGATCCAGGTTCAAAATCCTGAGGTCTTGCTTTGAGCGTGGGGTCACTGGCTTGAGCCCAAAGGTCACTGGCCTGAGTCTAAGTTTGCTGGCTTGAACAAAGAAAGGGTCACTGCCTCAGCAGGAGCACTCTTGTCAAGGCACATATGAGAAATCAACGAATAACTAAGGTGCGACAACGAAGAACTGATGCTTCTCATCTCTCTCTCTGTGCCCCTCTCTCTATCTCTGTTTCTTTTGCTAGAATAAATAAAAATTTAAAAAAATTTAAAGTTCGTGAAAATATGAGTCAGTGACATTAGTAGGGTGATGGTATAAAAGTTTCTAGTCCTTGCTATCTGAAAGAAAAATTAATTTGAACAACTACCTATGCACAAAAATACCTTCAGAAAAGCTAAGAATTCCAGGTAAAAATGAAAATATGTAGGTGGAACAAAAAATAAGAAAAGATGCATTGAAAATGGTAGGGAAAGTTCATATTACTCTTAGCACCTTAAGCCCAGGCAGCCCGGAGGAAGGAGTGACATCGTCCGTATGGGCAAGAAATGTAAACTGATCACTAGTCCTACCTACACCAGAGCCAGGCCAGTTCCCACAGACCCAGACTTCAGGACAGCTTCTGAAGCCCAAGCATAGCATATTATGTTATATACTTTAAATACATACAATTTTTATAAAATATATAAATAAATAATTTCTGGTTATATGGAAAAATATTAATGGTACTCTTGTTTAGGTGTGTGGACCTGGCTAATTTTTGTTTCTTTAAATATATTTTTATGCCACGAACCATCACAGCTAATAACACTGGGGAACAATTTCTATTTTTATTTTCTGTTGCATGAGGTTTTAGAACTGTTTCTATATATTCCTACATCGCTGATTCCAAATCTGAACTCTGTTTTTCAGTGCATGCTCTAGTTTTTATGCAGTTTTCATGTCTTTTTGTTATAGTTAATGGCATGCATTGGTTTTTAAATTGAAGTTAAAGAGCAATGACTCTAGAATTAAACACAAGGAAATTAATATTTTACAAACATCACTTCTACATAATTTTAGTTGTTTCTACTGTAAAAAATTATTATCTAATAAAAACACTCTCTTATTTTGTTTTAAGATTGAGTCATGGTTTCTTTAAGTAGTCATAAATGTAAGAATAGTCCTCATACCTTCTGTTATATATGTGCTGTTACACACTTCAATGTCAAAGGCACAAAATTTCATTATTTGTGACACGTGCATATATTCCTATTTTCAAGTTCCCCTTGGCGATCAAGACAAGAATTGGGCTCCTCATATTCTATGTCATAATTGTGAGGAAATGCTTTGTGACAGGACAAAAGGAAAAGGCAAAGGAATGAATGCCTTTTGTTATTCCCATGGTTTGGTGTGAACTTAAGGACCACAACAGTGACTGTTATTTCGGTCTGATCCATACAGAGGGCACCAGCAAAAAAATGGCATATGATCGCGTATCTTAATATTCCTTGAGCAATACAACCTATCTCATAATCTGAGACACTCCCAGTTACAGTTTTCAATGGTTTTATTTCTTTTAAGGACATAGAAAGTGAACATGGTGATCAAGTGTATTTTGATAAGATGCATGAGGAAATGGTTGTAGAATCTGAAGGGTCTTCTTCTGATGCCAAGCAGTCATTAACCGCTCAGCAGTTTAGTCAACCTGAATTGAATGACTTAGTAAGAATGACATAAAAATTGTCCTCGACTTTCTGAAGTATGAGGAGCATAACTGGATCATTTGTGTGAATATTAAAATGGTAAATTTCCTGCTAGGACAACAGAGAGGTTTCACAAAGTATCCTTGCTTTCTGTGTTTGTGGGACAGCCGAGCTTGGGAGAAACACTGGACAAAGAAGGAGTGACTGAAACATGAAGCTCTGGAAGTAGGGATGCAAAATATTGTGAATGAACCTGTAGTTAATCGAGACAGGATCATTTTACCTTACCTCACATCAAACTTGGCTTAATGAAGCAGTTTGTTCAGGCTTTAAATAGAGAAAGTGATTGCTTTCAACATATTATTTTTGCTTTTTCTGCCTTGTCTTTTGAGAAGATAAAAGGAGTTGTATTCGATGGACCTCAAATTCTAACCTTCATACCTGATGAAGAATTTGGCCCTGGCCAGGTGGCTCAGTGGTAGAGTGTTGGCATGGCGTGCAGGAGTCCTGGGTTTGATTTCTGGCCAGGGCACACAGGAGAAGCACCCATCTGCTTCTTCACCCCTCCCCTTCTCCTTTCTCTCTGTCTCTCTCTTCCTCTCCCGCAGCCAAGGCCCCATTGGAGCAAAGTTGGCCCGGGCGCTGAGGATGAATCTATTGCCTCTGCCACAGGCACAAGAATGGCTCTGGTTGCAACAGAGCAATGGCCCAGATGGGCAGAGCATTGCCCCCTGATGGGCATGCCGGGTGGATCCCGGTCAGGTGCATGCGGGAGTCTGTCTGACTGCCTCCCTGTTTTCAACTTCAGAAAAAATAAAAAATTAAATTAAAAAAAAGAATTTGCCAGGGAGATGAATAAGGAGGAGAAAGCAACATGGCAGTCTTTTGTGACAGTTACAAAGAACTTTCTTGGCAACAAAAAGGCAGAAAACTATGCACTTCTGGTTTAAAAGATGCTTTTGCCTTTCCATGACATTGGATATAACATGAACATTAAGATCAATCCTAAACAGTCACCTTGATAAGTTTCCCGAAAATCTTGGAGCTTACTGCTGGAGAATCAAACGAGATTGTTCTCAACAAGTACACAAATACAAGAGCTACAAACACAAATTTTTGCCTGAATAGAATTTAAATAAGTTTTGCGCAAATGTTATGATTAAAATAAGTGTTTTAATATGTTCTATTTAAAAATTGTAGACAATTTTTTTGTATTTTTTTTGTATTTTTCTGAAGTTGGAAATGGGGAAGCAGTCAGACAGACTCTCACATGCGCCCGACCGGGATCCACCCAGCATGCCCACCAGGGGGCGATGCTCTGCCCATCTGGGGCGTTGCTCTCTTGCAACTAGAGCCATTCTAGGGCCTGAGGCAGATGCCACAGAGCCATCCTCAGCGCTCGGGCCAACTTTGCTCCAATGGAGGCTTGGCTGTGAGAAGGGAAGAGAGAGACAGAGAGGAAGGAGAGGAGGAGGCATGGAGAAGCAGATGGGCACTTCTCCTGTGTGCCCTGGCCAGGAATTGAACCCGGGACTCCTGCATGCCAGGCTAATGCTTCACCACTGAGCCAACCAGCCAGGGCCTGTAGACAAATTTTGATGCTATCATATCTTTTAGTGTATTAGAGTATTTTACAGCATTATATAAATTATTATATTTTCACAAAGATGATGCCCAAGAAGACATTCTACTTTATTATGTTAAACTGAATGTTGAAAATTTTACAATAAGATTGAAACCTAAAATCTTGAATTGCAAAAGAACTGTAGCTTACAGAGAAAAACTAATGTCAAATTTGAGATCAGCACACTCGAATTAGGTAAAAACAAGTGTTTGTGTGGATGCAACAAAAATTTTGTTCCCTAGTGAATTGTGCAGGTCCTGAGTGAGAACAGTGCGGAATGAAGGAATAGACTCAAAGAGAAAAAGGATGGGATCAGGAGGTCTCTGCAATGCCTTTAGTTCACAAGATCTTGCCAGAGTCAAGCAAAGCTCCCAGTCTGCTTTATTATATAGTACAGAGCCATATGCAAGTAAGAAAATCTGTGATACAAAGTCATACACACCTGAGGCATAAACGGGAATCCTCATAAGATCACCATCCCCCACCAGGCAACAGTCAAGGGCGTGAGGAAGATCTTAAAAGGGTGTGGGGAAGTTCTTTGTGTTAAACTAAGCCCTAACCTATAAAGACTTTGTCAGCCTACAACCTGTCTTCCACATTGTTATGTATATTTTACATAGTGTTTAGCCCTTTCACAGTGTTAAAATATGAAAATTCTCATGCAAATCTTATTGCCTATGTGGTCAAATATCAGAAAGCTCCATTTTACCAGTTCTATAGTTTTAAAAATAGACCACATACTGCCTATTTACATGACAAAATGTTATTTTATATGTTTGATTACTTTACTAGATAAATTTGTATTTGTTGATTTTTTGGGAAGTTAAATCTTGATATAAGTTTTATGTTATTGTCATGATAACATGACTAGAAAATCCTATACTCCTACAATCTTTAGTTCTTTAGGTTTATTGTCCAAGTTAATCTGCTGACTTTAGATCTAAGATTTTTTTTTTCTGTATTTTTCTGAAGTTGGAAATGGGGAGGCAGTCAGACAGACTCCCGCAAAGCCCTACCGGGATCCACGAGGGCATGCCCACCAGGGGGCAATGCTCCGCCCATCTGGGACATTGCTCTGCTGCAACCAGAGCCATTCTAGCACCTGAGGCAGAGGCCATAGAGCCATCTCCCAGTGCCCGGGCCAACTTTGCTCCAATGGAACCTTGGCTGCGGGAGGGGAAGAGAGAGACAGAGAGGAAGGAGAGGGGCAGGGGTGGAGAAGCAGATGGGCACTTCTCCTGTGTGCCCTGTCCAGGAATTGAACCCGGGACTCCTGCACGCCAGGCCGACGCTCTACCACTGAGCCAACCGGCCAGGGCTCTAAGATTTTTTTTTAATTTATCTTAGCTATAGACTCCAAACATGTAGTTATTTTAAAATTATTTTTGGGACTCTATGAAACATTCAACTGAAGGATGCTCTAGGTAATATAAAAAATGTGATTGTGTTAATAAAAGAACTCCAAAATATTACAAACCAGGTAGTGTGTTCATCAGTAATATGTTTCACAGAGTATTTTTGAAACTTCATTTGCCAGGGGTATTATTTCACGTTAGGTTTCCTGGAATTGAGGGGCCACATGAAAATATGTAGTTCCTGATAATGAGTTTTGAGCATATTGTTTGTGTCATTACTAAGAAAAGCAATGTGTGTTCTATGCCCATGTATGTATGTTCTATATTCATGTGAGTATGATCTAACAACATAACAATGTATTCTGATTTATACACCATGTTTGCTGACAGAAATAAAGGAGTGATAAGAAAGAAAACTAGCAGATGTCAAATTTATGGAGTAATATAAACTGTAGCACACCTATAAAGAAAATAACCAGTTTGAAGGCATCATTCAGTTAAAAAAGTTACTAACTGGCATATTCATTTTTAGCCATTAAATCTCAGCTGTTACATCTGTTCCTCAGAGGAGGTTTTTTTGATACCTCATACTCATCAGACCATGTTATTTTCCCGTATGATATCCTCACTGAAGCTACTGTTCTTTTCTCTTCATAAAACCTTTGAAACGCCATTATAATTATTCTTTTAATATCTACAATATCTAGATGAACAAGTACCAGTTTTGTTATGTGTGTATTCATGTGCCTACAAATTAGTAGTACATAATAGATTATATATGTATTTATTTTGATCCACTAAAATAGCACAGTACTAAACTCTTGTCTTATTTTTACCAAGGGTTTTATTGCAATATAGAATACTAATTGGCCCTGGCTTGTTGGCTCAGTGGTAGAGTGTCAGCCCAGCATGTGAATATTTGGGGTTTGATTCCTGGTCAGAGCACACAGGAGAGGTACCCATCTGCTTCTCAACTCTTCCTCCTCTCTCTTCTCTTTCTCTCTCTCTTCCTCTCCTGCAGCCATGGTTCAGTTGGAGAGGGTTGGACTTGGGCACTGAGGATTGCTCCATGGTTTTGTCCTCAAGTGCTGAGAAGAGCTCAGTTGCTGAGCAAGAAGAGAGCAACACCTCAGAAGGGCAGAGCATCCCTCAGTACGGAGCTTGCCAGGTAGAACCTGGTTGGGATGCATGTAAAAGTGTGTCTCACTGACTTCCTTCCTTTCACTGAATAAAAAAAAAAAAAAAATACTAATTGATTTCCATATTGTCAATGGCTGATTTCACCCTACAACTGCAGTTGAGTAGTTGTGACAGAGATGCTATGGCCCTGCAAGGTCGACAACATTTGTTATCTGGCTCTTTACAGAAAAGGTTGATTAAGCTTTGCTCTAATGACCAGTCAGAAGATGAGCTATGTCAACTTCATTGGGGAAGGACAAAAGTAAAAAAACGGTAAGACCAAGTATAAGCACTATTTGTAAAAGTCTAAGGATGAATATAAATATGTAAATTATGAAAAAGTATAGATGACCATAAGTATGGTCAGTAAGACACAAGACAAGTACAATATATTAATAATTGCTCCAATAGTTTATGAAAAAATGAATCTATAGTACATAGATAAGAAGACTGATTTAAAGGACCGAAAAACTGAAAAATTTATAACATATATTTTATCTGGCTTTGGATGAAATTTTAATTAAAAAAACTATCATGTTAATTCTTCTTGTGGCATCTACAATATATACCTTCTGCCTCTTGGCTTCAGTATTTCTGACTTTATTATTTTCTCTCTTCTTATACCAAATATGTGGAGCGTGTGTGTGAGTGTGAGAGAGAGATACAGGTACAATGTTTTTCTTGATTTAATATTGATAGTAATTCATATTTGTTCTAATAGATTAATGTTTTAACACTTAACTATTTAGTGGACTGAAATCAGAAGGAATAATAGCAGCATGAAAGAAGAAACAGAAGCAGTCATGTTGACAGGAAGAAATGAGTAGAGAGATTTACAATTCATCAAACTGTTCAAGGTGCCTCATTTCTATAAGATATGCTAAGACCACAAGTCTGAATTATGCAAGTTAAGAGCTTTTCATAAATATAGTTTTATTAATGCTATATAACATTTTCTTAGCCCCATCGTACTGATTAATTGGAAATCAAAGTTTTTTTTCCACATAAGCTGCAAACTCGTTTTTATGAATTCGTTAATTTGAGGGATGTTGCTAGATTCTAGCAGGTTAAGAAAGAAGATACATTACAGATGTCAAGAAATTCACAGTTAATGTTGGAAATAGACATGTGAATAAATGCAAGTCATATATTAGGGTGCTAGTTTAGAAATAAGGCACAAGGAAAGAGATTCAGTCTTACTAACACAAGGAGTAAAAAGAAGGTGTTAAAAGTTAGAGCTGGTTTTTGTTTTTTTTTTTAATTTTTAAATTGCATATATCGGAGCCACATTGATTCAGCGATGGATTCTTAAAAGAAATCAAAATGCAACTTATTTACTCAGGGTTTAAATCATTGTTCTCTGAGGCAATATTGACTTAGGGTTAAATCACTCTTACCTACTCCCAAAGACAGAGGTTATATATAACATAAACATGATTATTATCAAATTATTTTACATGTTTATTTTGAACTCTCAACCAAGATGTTCAAAGAAAAAATAACTAATTTGTATTTTCTCAAAAATTAAAGAGGGTTTGGCCTTTAATCAATCCAAACTTTTTCAGTTTTGTTAGGAATACTAAAACAGCAACATAATATTTGAAAGAAAGTGTCTTGGAGAATATAGCAAAACTATAATGTTAAAATATGGTGTTGTGTTTTTTTTTATCACTACAAGGATGGGAGGGGCAGAAATGCTTAAGTTGCAATTTCAAGCAATGTGAACTTGTTTCAAACATTCTCAATTACAGTAAATTGAGGAGTTGGAAAGACATTCAGAAAATCTGGAGATCTTCTCTAACAAATTTATTGGAACACAAGCTGTTTTAATTTGTATTTTAATATATTGACTATTAATAAGACCTTAGTAACTCCCTCCAAAGGAAGGAGGGAGTCTTCATTAAAAAGACATGTAATTTAGAAATATTTTTATACTACTTTTATGTACATAAATTTCTGAAGCAGAAAGTTCAGATAGGTGACAGAAAGTGATTTTTTTAGCTATATCTAATTTTCAATATGCTTAATAACCATTACAGAATTATCAGCATAATGTTTTAAAGTATAAAACTTATTTTCTTTATGTGATATTTTAGAAAATATAAAGGCAAGTAGAACTAAAATTTATGTACTGTATTAATAAATAATGAATTAAAACAGGATTTTAAATATTTCTATTGACTTATGGTGGGAGAAAAATAAAATGCACTTAAGAGAAGCTGAGTACAGAAGATGTAGATGGTCACCCTGGCCAGACAGTTCAGTTGGTTAGAGCATTGTTCAATCTGCCAAGATTATAGGTTTGATTCCTGTTCAGGGTACATACAAGAATAAATTTTTGTTTCTTTCTGTCTGTCTGTTTCTCTCTTTCTCTAGAAAAGATGTAGATGGCAAAACTAAAATGATGAGTGTAAAGCCAGTAGCCACTATCGTGGCCATTCACATGCAGGTTCGCATAGGATTCGGACAGTCGGTAATGAAACAATGGAGCCAAGAACTGGTGGGCCATTAGCTTTAATCCTAGCTTGCACCCAGCAGGCAAGTAAAAACACACACTGGGCTCCAAAACCCACTCATTCAGTGCTCACAAAGCTACTGATTTATCCAAGTTTCCTAGAATTAAAGGTTTCTAGCTCACCAGACTTATTCACCTCTGTTCCCCATCTCCTTCTTTTTCCCTACACAAACTCTGCACAAATTGGCTTCTCCCTCAGCACTCCACCATCTTGGCTGCTTCTCCTGGTCTCCTCCACATGGCCTTTCTCTGCTCTCCTCTCTAATGCTAATCTCAGGAAACAAGAGAGAGCAATCTCCTGGTCTGCCCCACTTTATAGTGTAGAAATCCAAACCTTTAATCCAATATACAAACAAGGAAGTCTCTGATACAAAGTCACTTATCTGAGGCATAATGGGATTACTCATGAGCGTGCACCACCCCACATCATGTAATAGTCAAGGGTGTGGGGAAAAGCTTAGTTTTAAAACTACGCCTTAGGCTATAATGACTTTGCCAGTTTACAGCCTGTCTCCCACACACAATGCAATCTATAAGCGAGCAAACATATATATCATATTTACAAACTTACTTGACCAACAATGAGTAAAGACAAAAAGGTGGTATCTGTACAAAACAGCTAAGTCTTAGATTAAATTCTGCTTATCAGGGAGGGCTGGCATTGTGTGTGTAAAGAGGTGGGTCAAGGTGGAGTGCCTTGATAGTGTCTCTTCAATAAAGTTATCCCATGAGTGTTTATAAAGCTTTACATTTCGCTTCAGATTTATAATCTTTCATTCTAAGGTAAATAAAGGAGAAACTACCTATGCTCAAGAAAGTTATTTAAATTCAAATTTACCCAAAATTTTTAATGTTTCTCTTCTTGTTCCTGTTGCCTAACAGAAGTTTCTAATAGAAGACAGAAGCAAAACTTTCAGATCTAAGATATAGTATGCATAATTCCATTTACATTATGCTTTCATTTATACCTTCGATATGTATCATATTCCATATAGAATCATGTGAAAAAAATAGAACTGGATTAAAACAGTGATTATATTTAAGAATTTGTAGTCTAGCCTGATTGTGGTAAGGTGGATAGAGCATTGGACTAGAACATAGAGGACCCAGTTTCAAAACCCAAGGTCACTGGCTTGAGTGTGGGCTCATCTGGCTTGAGTGCAGGCTCACCAGCTTGAGCACAGGTCAAAGTTTGAGCATGGGATCATAACATGACCCCATGGTCCCTGGCTTGAGCCCAAAGGTTGCTGGCTTGAAGATCAAGGTTGCTGGCTTGAGCTCAAGGTCACTGGCTTGAGCACAAAGTCACTCGGTCTGCTGTAGCCCTCCAGACAAGGCTTATAAGAGAAAGCAATCAATGAACAACTAAAGGAGTCACAATAAAGAGTTGATACTTATCATCTCTCTCCATTCCTGCCTGTCTATCCCTATTGGTCCCTCTCTCTGGCTTTTCTCTGTCTCTGTCACACATAAAAAAATAATTTCTTTTTCTAGTCTACAACTTTCAGTTTTATGTTTACCAGTCATTTATTTTAAACATTATCATAGTTTTCTTATTTCAAAATATAAGGTTTGCAATAATAAATTCAAAGCAGTCATCTAAAGATTACATTTAATTTTTTGAATTTCAACTGAAATCTCTTCATGCTCATCTTGAAGGAGAAAAAGATTTTAAAAAATACTTGTCCCCATTAAAAGAAAATATTATATAAGCATATTGAAGTTATGAGTATAAATAATGTAGTTTTATGAATGTTCATTACAGGTATTATATATTGGAAATAAAATTTCACCGGGCTTTTAAACATAAAATGTGCCCTGGCCAGTTGGCTCAGTGGTAGAGCGTCGACCTGGCGTGCAGAGGTCCCGGGTTCGATTCCCGGCCAGGGCACACAGGAGAAGTGCCCATCTGCTTCTCCACCCCTCCCCCCTCTCCTTCCTCTCTCTTTCTTCCCCTCCCACAGCCGAGGCTCCATTGGAGCAAAGATGGCCCGGGCGCTGGGGATGGCTTTTTGGCCTCTGCCCCAGGCGCTAGAGTGGCTCTGGTCGTGGCAGAGCGACACCCCGGAGGGGCAGAGCATCTCTCCCTGGTGGGCAGAGCATTGCCCCTGGTGGGCGTGCGGGGTGGAACTCAGTCAGGCGCATGCGGGAGTCTGTCTGACTGTCTCTCCCCATTTCCAGCTTCAGAAAAAATACAAAAAAATAAATAAATAAAAATAAATAAACATAAAATGTGAACATAAAAAATATCAAAGAGCCAATTTCTGTGACTATTTGCTTTCAAACAGAACTAAACATATTTATTAAGAAAACCACTCTATACAAATAAAATCATTAAATCAAATATAAACATTAAATCATGATGTTGGACCTCTGAAATTTATATGCCATTTGTCAATTACACTTAAATAATTTTTAAGCCACTAAGCAATATTGTACTTGGTAGTAAGTTATGTGATTTGTGTCAAAGTTCCCATACTTATTTTTTTATTGTTATTATTATTATTGTTTGTGTGTGACAGAGACAGAGAAAGAGACAGGGAGAGGAACAGACAGGGACAGACAGATAGCAAGGGAGAGAGATGAGAAGAATCAATTCTTTGTTGTGGCACCTTACTTGTTCATTGATTGCTTTCTCATATTTGCCTTGACCGGGGGGCTGTAGCAGAGCGAGTAGCCTCTTGCTCAAGCCAGCAACCATGGGCTGAAGCCAGTGACCTTGGGCTTCAAGCCAGTGACCTTTAGGATAAAGCCAGAGATCATGGGGTCATGGCTATGATCCCAGTCTCCAGCCAATGACTCCACAGTCAAGCCAGATGAGCCCGTGCCCAAGCAGGTGACCTCGGGGTTTTGAACCTGGGTCCTTTATGTCTTGGTCTGATGCTCTATCCACTGTGCCATTGCCTGGTCAGGCTCCACACTTATTATTGAATGCATATCTATAGTTTACATAGTTCATACATACTAGCAGTTAGTTCTCTGAATTATATAAAACATCCCCTAAGAGATTACATAAATTAGTATATAAACAAATGGATTAGAAAAATACACCTTATATAAATTATAATACATAGTTAAAGGCAATATTTTATCATTTCAATTGAAAATCTTAAGAAGAAATTTATTTTCCTAGTAGTTACATTGAAGTACTACAAAGCCTAGTGCTAGAGGCATGTGTTATGTTGTTTAAATGATCTCTATAAGATGATGAATTCTTTGCAGCTCTATCTCTTTTCAGAAACCCTTAAAATCTTCAAGAAAATAGTTTGAAAAATAAGATGAAGCTGTGTAGTTGAAAGTTGAAATATCGCCTATTTCCGCTTCTCACTTCTAACTTCAAAAACAGTTTATATTACTTCATTGTTTTCCACAAGATTCAGATTTACTGTACACTCAAATTTATAATGTTGCTTTAAAAATATGGTTGGAGATTATAGTATGAAAGTGTCTAATTATAATGCTGAATATGCTGCAAGGAGACTTTTGAAGTTTTCTCTCTTGTGATTCTAAATTTTAGAGTAGCTGCATTAGTTAGCACACAAGAATCTAAAATTGGGCTAGCCAATGAAAGATTTTATAATTTGAAGTTTTGAACACTGTGTCACAATTCCTTTATTGTTTTTTTTTTTAATTTATTTAGGCTTAGCTCCTTTAGTCCTGGTTTCTTTGCTGAATAACTCTGTAGTAACTAAATTTGTTTCAAGTTATTGTATATCTAATTGTAAAATTATCTATAGAAGGATTAAGGTGCTTTCCAAAACTTCATAAATTGCTGGAATAAATTTTAGTTGTATTTTAATATATTTTCTATAATTATGTTTTAATGCTAACAGATTCACGAGATACTAATTTGCTAAATCAATTACTGAGGATTAGTGCTAAAAGTGTTGACAAATATAATGGAGAATAAAACAAATTGTCTTTCTAGCCATCAATAAGGTGAAGGGATTAGTAAAATTATAAATACATAACACACAGATACAGATAACAGGACAGCATATCCCAGAGGGAAGAGGGCAGGGAGCTAGGGGTAGGGGGGCAAAGAGGGTGCAATGGGGGACACAGGAGTGGGGGGTAAGACTGTTATATTGATTGGGGCATTTTAATCTATGTTAACACAATAAATTAAAATGAAAAAATAACCTATTGTTTAAAAGGGAATATTAAACTACATATATACTCATATGTTTGATTTCAAGATAAATATTCATTAATTCAAATAAAATATGTTAATATAACATGAGAAATTAGAAGATTTTTAGTTTATAGCTAAGGTGATCAAATAAAGAGTTAGGAAGAAGTTTGTATTTAAACTCACATTAACAGACAAGTTAAAATGGACAAATGAAGCATGGTAAAAAAAATGGAAAAGAATTGCTTTAATCAAGCAAAAGAAATAAGAAGTCCAGATATTATGAGAACATACAGTTTGTTTTTGTCTCTTGCTGGCATGGATTCTAGATTTAAATGATTGAAATGCATATATTGGCCAGAAGTCAAAGCTGAGCAGGATATTCAAATTGAAGACTCATGGATAAAGTCAAGCTTTAGAGGATGGATTTTAGTTCTGCCTTAGTAGATGGATATCATTAATAACAATGGAATACAAATGATAAACCCATGATGCAGAAGGGTATGTGTCTGTATTAGCATGGCTCTTTCTAGGTGAACAGTTCAACAAAAAAGCCTTTACTTTCCACAACTGCTTACTTACAAACAAGTTTGAATTGGAATCCTTAGTACTTATGTCATCTAAAAACCACCAATTCTGCCCGACCAGTGGATAGAACACTGGCCTGGGATGCAGAAGACCCAGGTTCAAAACACAGATGTTGACAACTTGAGCATTGGGTTGCTGGCTTGAGCAAGGGGTCATTCACTCTGCTGTAGTTGCCCTCCCCGGGTCAAGGCACATATGAAAAAGCAATCAATAAACAGCTAAGATGCCACAACAAAGAATTGATGCTTCTCATCTCTCTCCTTTCCTGTCTGTCTGTTCCTATCTGTCCTTCTGTCTTTCTTTCTGTATCTCTCTCGCAAAAACAAACAAAAAGAAATACAAATACAAATCTACTCTGAGGTCTATAATTGCTGTGAGTAAATTATTTCTTTATCCTCTGCAAGGAGAAAATAATAAACCCCTTCCAAAGACATTCTCAAAAATGAGGTCTCAAAACATCTTTCAGATAAATTTTAAGGTACATGAGATGACAATTTTAAAAACTTATGGGGCATATGATGAATGAAAAATTTTAAAAGTACCAATTAAAGAATGTAATTCACAGAGAAAGCAGATATTGAATTTATAAGGTAGAGTTTATAATAGAACATGTTTAATATGTTTGAAAGAATAAAATAATTTATCACAATAAAAGAAAACAAATATAAAAATTGCCCAAACTTAAAGAAAAAAACAGTTATTTAAAATAAAACATAACATAAAATGAAATATAAAGCCATTAGACATGCTAAAGAGAATATTAATAAAACATAGGATAGCTTTCATATAACTATTCAGATTATAATAGAGATGGATAAAAATAGTAAATATAAAAGTAAGTTTAAGAAACAAACATAGTAGAATTCTAATTTGATTTCTAGACAAAATAAAAAATTTTTGATATAGAAATATTTAAAAAAATAAATTAAAAGAAATATTAAAAGAAAAAATTACTTACCTTTTTCAAATTGAGAAAAGATATAAGTCTTTATATTGAGAGAGTTCAACAAAACCATTCACAACTAGAGGCATTATATTAAAATTAAAATGCTAATGCACTAAGATATGTTTTAAATAGAACCAGAGATTTAAAAAAAAACAACTACCTTTAAAAAGAAAATATCTTACAAATGACTTCTCAATAACAAGAATTGAAAGCCACAGTGACCTGTGGTGGCGCAGTGGATAAAGCATCGACCTGGAAATGCTGAAGTCGCTGGTTCAAAACCCTGGGCTTACCTGGTCAAGGCACATATGGGAGTTGATGCTTCCAGCTCCTCCTCTCTCTCTCTCTCTCTCTCTCTCTCTCTCTCTCTCTCTCCCTCCTCTCTAAAAATAAATAAATAAAATAAAATAAATAAAAAAATAGACTTTAAAAAGAATTGAAAGCCAGTAAAATAATAAAAAAACTTTTCAAGGGCTGAAAATAAAACTAACCTAAAATATAAACACAAAATATTAATTTTCCAAAATGAAAGCAAGTGAAGAAATTTCAAGTAAAAATTGAGAAAACACTATCAACAGACTCTCTCTGCCCTCTCTTTTTCTATACATATGTATATACAAATATATGCAAAATAATCTACATTAAAATAATAAATAATGAGCAGAATGAATAAATAAATAAAATGGTGTATGTGTATTGTATAAAGTTTGCATAAATCAACAAAATAATGTTTACTTTTTGGTATTAAAATATCAATGTAAGTAAAATTACATACAAAGGAGGAGAGATAAAATAGGAAAGAAACTTTGCTAAGATTTATGAGTTAATATAAAGGTTAAATATACAGATTAAAGTAAAAAATTATATTATCTATAAATTTGACTAGCAGCCTTATCAGTAACATAAACAGTCAATAACATACTTTGTATGCTTTATATATTACATACTATAATCTTAAAGTAGACCAGTGAAAACAAAATGTTATTAGGAAAATCACAAGGAAGAGAAAAATCATTTACTGAAAAAAACCCAAAGTATACCCACGCAGTTCAATCCTGTGTTCAAGGGTCAACT
Organism: Saccopteryx leptura; assembly: GCF_036850995.1. NCBI lineage: Eukaryota > Metazoa > Chordata > Mammalia > Chiroptera > Emballonuridae > Saccopteryx > Saccopteryx leptura. The sequence continues at coordinate 78,853,545 of NC_089509.1, read as the reverse complement.
GTATTTAAATTTCAGTTCTAAGAAGTTTCAGGAATCTTTTCTCATCTTCTTTTTTCACAATATAGTTAAAAACCTTATCATCACTAGACTTTCATTCAATGTAGCCATCAGGCTTCTGAAGTTGAATATATACATATATTTTAGCCATCTTAAGAATTTAAATACAAACATAATGCAGGAATTAAAAATATATTTATACTTCACACCATTTTCTTTTGTTAAATTATAAAATTTATTCACATAAAGTTTAACTATGAATGATAGTAATATAGAGAAAATATATTTTACCACTGATGATTTGTGATAACAGATTTCCATTTTTGTTTTGTTTTTTTATAAATTTTATATTAAAATATGTCTTTGTTTGGTATTACATAGATCATTTCAATTACTTCTAATGAGAAAAGTTCTTATGAAATGTTTTTATGGAATTCTTCATTCTCCTGAGTGATAGACCGATAGATATTTACTCAAATATGTGCTTATCTATAATGACATAGCTTTCCATCTGATCAGATCTAACATGTATCAATTTAAAAAACTTAAAGTTATATATTCAATATGTGACTAATGCATTTCACTGAATATGGGCCATGTAATCAAGAGCTCTTTTATTTTATGTTCTATTACAGAGGACAAAGCTAGGAAAAAATAAAATTATATGGAATTTAGCTCTCTACTTAAAAAGCGCTCTATAAAATGAAAATTCTCTGGCAATGGGGTGAGCTGCTTCAAACTAGTGAAAGCCCCAAACTAACTTATGGAATAAATTTTTTAGAAAAGATTTCTTCACTGAATATGTGGCATCTTCCAAAATTAGTTATGACATATATATCCTCCCCCACCACTATTAGTAACTCTTACCCCTTCACTGCCACCACCTTGACAAGAACCCATAATGACTTAATATAGCAAATAAATGTAAAAAAATGAACAAAACTAATACTTCATTGGTACTCAGGAATTCTGTTTCCAACATTGACTCACTATATAATTTTGTATAGTTAATCACTGCTAATGTCATTTCTTTCACTTGAGAAATGAAGGACTTTCAAAGGTTAGTATATTTTATTGATTATGTCCTAAAAATCTGATATCTTTAAATACTAGCTCAAACCTATATATAAATCAGTGCACAAAATAAGTATGTCTTTTACCCAATCTAGAATAAAAATATATTGAGAAAAGAATGATATTAATCAGATAAGCAAACAAAAATGTGAATGCTTTTAATATCATTTCAAATTGAAATGAGATGAAACACAGTAAGATGTAAACAATTTTTGTTGTAATAACAGTGACTGCTTTTCTGAAAAATTGATTTTTAAGTTTGATGCAAGAATGAGAAGCAGTCAATCAAGAAAAAAAAACAAAAACAAAGTAAAAAAACAGTGATGCCAAGCAGAGAAACCTGGACGTTTAAAGGTACTGAGACAGAAACAAACTTCAGTTTTCCCACTAACAGAAACGAGACCAGAGTGTCTTAGTCATTGAGAGTAAAATGAGTGAGACAGGTATATTGGAGAGGTTAGCAGAGCAAATTCAATCATGACCTTATAGGCCATGCTAAAAAGAATTCTATCCTAAAAAGATAAGAGGCTATTGAAGGATTTTAATGTGAGGATGGACATATTTGAATTTATACATTTAAAAAATGTTCTGCTAGGCATAATGAATGAATAGAATTGTCCAGAGACCAAATGAGGAAATGAATTGGAGGGCTATGGTAATGACTACTCAAGAAATGATTCTTTCTTGGACTGGAGTCTTGGCAGGAGAAAAGGAGAGAAATGGAAAGATTTATTTTGGAAATTTTATTAACATGATTAAAATATGTATTTTGTGGGTATAAGGTTGATACAGGTTTCAAGAATGTCTTTCAAGTTTTTGATATCAGCTAGATTTTCTCCTACTAAATGGGGCAAAGACTGAAAAGTTTAGTTTTAAGCAAGTTAATTTTGAGATGTCCACAAATCTCTTCAAGATCAGTAAATTAAAGAGTTAACTCCTCTGTCTAGCTTTCCATAATCATTGTGGCATCTCACTTCCCATAATTAAGTATGCTTTTTTTAGTCTCCAGCTCACTCTTTTGATTGTTCCTTATAAATGTCTGGTGTATCTATTTCTTTCAGGGTGGTTACTTCTTTGTCATATCTTTTTGGAATACTCTGGATACTTTTCTTCTTCATCTACCCTCACATGAATATCGTTATAGTATATAAACATTCCCTGACTCAAAAAGACTTATCCTTTCAGACAATTGCAGGTTATGGATATAAGTTTACTCATGCTTTCCAGTAATCAAGCACTGTTTTGTATAATTTGAGGTAGATACTCTTTTCCTACCATGGTGATCTTTGTCATATGTGCTTTAGCCTGGCTGTTTGGTAGGAAATAGATGACTTCTGAACAGTCTTAATGGCTACCCCTTAGGCCTTCATAATTGGTTTCAATTTGATGATCAGAATAGGTCAGAGGTGACACTGATTCACAGATAGCCTATTCTAGCTGAGGACTACTTTTCTGTTGAGTCACTTTGTATAGTAGCTTGCCAAGGATTACATGCATGAAGACTTCATGAGTGCTTTTGATGATGAAAGGGTCTAAACTTTGTTTCAGGCAACTCTAAATGTGCCATTTTCACAATAAACATTGCATTTAGCATTGAAAATAAAGTTCAAGAAAAGGAATTTTCTCATTTTACAGTATTAAAATGACTATATCTAAGTTTTGGGGAATAAAACTCTGTTGATAACAGTATATTTATCAAAATTTTTCAATCAATAAATTGAAGATTAGATAAACATGACAATTATAGGCCAAATCAAAGCAGAAATATTTCTAATAAGTAATTGTTCTGCATTATATCAGTTGTTTAGTATCTGATAGTCTTAGCAGAGGTAAGTTGCAATTTACCTTTCAGGTACTTTCTACCGGGGCCTCTATAGAAGTCAACATCTGTTTACTGAGAAGTGAATAAAAATAAATCTTTCTGTTTTTATGGTAATGTCAGCTCAAGTTAATTCCCTGCTGAGATGGAAAAATATGATTCAGACAATAAAAAACATATGTTTTGGAGAGACAGTTTGCCATCAAACTACATCAACAATTTAAATGATTTAAATGTTTCTATAAACATCCTGTTCCTTGTTAGTAATGGATGAAACACGCTTGTTCCCTGTTGTTTTATTTTGATATAGACAGCTGTTAATGTCATAAAGAAAATTTATTTTTACAATGTTATAATTAAAATCATATATTATTACCTCTTTTGTCACATACATTAAAAGAAACTCAATATTTTAGTAGCTAAGCATATGAATAAGATTAATAGACAAGTAGTTCAGACTATAGACCATTGTTCAGATACCAATATGCTTGCTTATTTTGGCTGAATAGTGTAAAATATCCTTAATTAAAATAAGAAAAACAAATTTCAGAATAATTTTCTTTTGGCTAGTATATTATAAAAATTAAATTGAAAGAGTTAATCATGTCTTATATGGTTACACTGCTTGATGATTATGCTCATACAAATTCCTCTTAAAATCAAAAGATGTCAATGTGTGTAATGCCTCTGCAATTTCACATCTCAATACATAGCTTCAATGTGGTGTTCCCTTTGAACTGCTATTATAGAATGAATTACTTATAGTTTAAATGTTACATTTACATTTATTATTCTCTGACATAACATGCAAAGCCACTGAAGATTAAAGCAGTCGTATCTGAAATTAGTTCTTTGGATAAAGGTTTGATCTATAAAAAGAAGTTTCTCAAAAGTTAGACAAGAAGTAAAATTTATCTATTTATAGGCTATATATTCTATGATTTAGAAGATACCATGACATTTTTTAAAATCACTTTTTTTCATATTGACCACAGTCCTTTTTATCATCATAAGAAACGGGAGGGTGATTTACAGTATACTCAAACAAAAATGGCATGTGGCAGGAAAAAACTAGTTGTTGGTAATCATTCTGAGTTCTGCAGTCTTTTCTATAATTTTCAATCTGTGGCAAAACCAAAATTATCTCAAAATTTTATGACTTAATTGAGAACTAAAGATTTTTATTTAAAATTTTTACATTTTGGAGCACCTCCATTTCCCAAGATTTTTGTGCATTTGTATGCATTTGTTCAGCTAAGCTCAGAGTCAGCTCTAGCATTCATGTTATAATGACTTAGTTACAAAAGTTATATTTAATTTATAAAAAAGATGTTAAAGCATTGTCTACTTAGATGCATGACATTTGCATTGCAAGAAAATGGAATTAACCAAAGGAATAGGTACGATAAACTACACATAAAACACCTTCAGAGATTAATATTAAGACTAGTCGTGAAAAATGCAGTAGCTTTTGATATTGGGTAGTGAAAAATAATGTCCCATTTGTTCTGCTTCTTTGTTTTTCCATTTGTAATGAAGTAGATTGATCTCTATTATGACCCATCAATGGTAGAAAAGATGGATGTTGATTAGTAGATTAATATTTCCTATTACATCAAGAACACTCTGTATTGAATGCAGTTCCCAACATTATAATGAAGCCAAATGTTGTTGCTTGTAAAATCATATGCATTGTGTCCTGCTACAGCTAAAACTTTTGCAAAACCAGATTTCTAGAAACTCAGACTTTTTATGTCTATATTCTTCAAATCAGTAATGGTACCTAGTGGAAAAATACAGATATGGCCATCTGCTATTTGCATGGCATAAACTAAAATATGTATTAGACTTCATTCAGCCATGTTTTCTCATTTACAAAATGAAGATAACAATAAATATATATTAGTTTTCTGGGTGGTTAAATGCTATATTATATGTGAAGTCCTAGTAATTGAATTCATGACATATGTAATATTTTATAAATGAGAGATATTTTCATCATCTGGCTAAATTTCAAATAAATCACATAAAATTTCATAGGGTTACTTGATTCATTTCAAGAATAATTTTCAGTATGAGTCAAGAAATTTGAATTGAGTACCTACTCCATATACAGCAGTTTTTATGTTGTAAATATGATTTAAACAGTTAGTAAAATGCCATATAGATCCTTACAATATTGACAGAATATATCTAAACTTTGCAGTATACTTCCCAGAATTCACACCACCTGAGAATGATAAAAGCAACTTCATGCATTGCCATGATTAGGTACACATTTTAAGATACCAATCCCTGAAATGTTTCTACTTGATGACAATACTCAATCAAGAGAAACCTTCTACTTCCTTGAAGCCTTACCAAATTTACCAAATACAATCACATCTCTTATAATATTCCCCACTCAGTACTTTTTTACCAGGACATCTCACAGTTCTTCATGATGAGCAATCTTCCTTCATGTGGCAGAAAATTCACATAACTTTGTCTAACTACATGTGTATCCCTAGTGGTCTATGACTACTAGGCATCGGTACACCTTTAGTCATTTGAAGAAAATCTTTGGAAATAAATAAAATTGTTTTATATTCAAATAAAAAGTTGAGCCTGGCTGGGTAGCTCAGTTGGTTAGGGCCATCTCAATATGTCAAGGTTACGAGTTTGATCCCCCATTGGGGCACCTAAAAGATTCAAACAATGAATGCATAAATTAGTGAAAGAACAAACAATGTTTCTCTTTGTCTCTCTCCAAATCAATAAGTAATAATAATAATTGAAACTTTGTTTAGGGTACATAAGTAGAAGGGACATATACCTCAGTTCTTAGGCAAATAGTATAAAACATTTACGTAATCACAGTGACTTGTTAAAAGATGGGTGCATAACTCAAACTAGACTAATCAGAGTCAAAACAGTATATTTATATAATCACTGTGAAAACTTGGAATCCCTTTACTATCTGGGTTTTATGGTGTGAGTGTGTGACACTGGAATTACTCTAACAATTTTCTTACTATTCTAGTAGCCATCTTGAGTAATAAAATAAAATAAAAAGTAAGGCAAAAATCCTAAAACCAAAAAAGAAACAAACAAGAAAATCATAAAGAAATGAAGCAGAAACCTTAATCAAAGTACATCGATATCTTCCCTATTTCTGGAAATTGAAGACATGCCAATAAGTGATTTATTTTCAGCCAGCTTTGGCTCTCTTTCTATTATTTGTAATTAAGACTATTCTGCCAGGTATACCCACCTTATAATTTACAGAGTATTGACAATCATTATTGAGACAAGATCTACTGGAGGTACTAGCCATTACTTTGACGTGATGGGAATGAGTTAGCAGTCAATGAATATTATGACACCAAGATTTTATGCCTGAATAATTAAGAAGTTTTTGTTTCTTTATTTGAAATAGAAGACATCAACTTTTGATACTAATAAAGAAATAGAGAAAAAAACAGGAATGACTAAGTTAAGAGATGCCCAAATATTAGTGTTACAACTTTAGATTAGAAATATGAATAAAACCCTTAAAAAATGCAAAACCCTAGAGCCAATTATAATTGAATTTGTTTTAGTATTTGGAGATAAGCTCTGTTTCCAAATTTATTTTTTAATAAAATAAATAGAACCAAAGAATATGAAAAATGATTGCAATATGGATCCAGATCTGTCAGAATACTGAAAAGTTGAGCAATTTAAAATACAATACTTAGGTAGCAATTATTATTTTCAAGGATTGGTCTAAAGGCTTATAGCATGTATTATATATTTTAACATATCAAGCTCTAATGTAATTAAGAGTAGCCCTCCTTTTCATTTTATTTATATATTTTTCTTTATTTTTCAGTGAGAAGAAGGGAGACAGAGATAGACTCCCACATGAGTCCTGACCCAAATCCACCCGGCAGGTGCACTAGGAGGCGATGTTCTCCCCATCTGGGGCATTGCATTGTTGCTCTGCAACCAAGCTTCTTAGTGCCTGAGGCAAAGGTGATGGAGCTATTTTCAGTGTCTGGAGCTAACTCACTCTAATGGAGCCATGGCTGTGAGAGAGGTGAGAGACATAGAGAGAGAGAGAGAGAGAGAGAGAGAGAGAGAAGTGAGAGGGGGAGGAGGAGCGATGAAGAAGCAGATGGGCACTTCTCCTGTGTGCCCTGACTGGGAATCAAACCTGAGATATCCATATGCTGGGCCAAGACTCTACCACTGAGCCAACTGGCTAAGGCTAGCCCCTCTTTTCAGATTGACATAAAGGTGGCTGTCTTTTACATATTCTAATTTGTTCTAAACAAATAATTATACACATTTATAAGTAAAGTTAACATATGTATGTATTATAATATTCAAATAAATCTATTTAAAACATGCCATTTCTTCAGATTACATACCATTTTAACACTGAAGAAGTAAAGGAATGAAAATTTTCATTAGAGTGTAGTTTCTAACATACCACATTAATGATCAGGTCTATAGTCAAACAGAAGTTTCTCAAGCTTTGCCATGTCTGAAAACAAAAATGGATATAATCCAGAAACATGCTTGATTGAACTTTTTAAACACTCATGTGCTCCCTTTCACCTTTAACCTGACAATTTGAGCTGTCTCTGCATGGAAACCCCTATTGATATTTATATTTTTCCAGATATAGCCCCCTGACAAAGGTACATGAGCTGTGATGGCAACTCCTTTCACAGATGTAAGATGTTCATTCTTCAATAGCAACGAAAAGGGAGGATGATGCGTGTGGACACAACAGCTGCCAGCTGCTTCCATTTCCTCACTCCTGGTACTTAGTGTTACTGGACTGGAAGCCCAATCCTCATGTTAGCCTAGTAAAAGTTTGTGAACCAACATTTTCTGAATGAATCCCCCCTGAGTGTGCACCAGACACTGTGAGAAATGGTCTGTGGGGTACTCAACAGCCCTATTTGGAAAATTTTAAATTCAAACTATTTAGGAAAAGGGCTGTGTCTCTAAGTATGTGCGACACCACCAATGAGGCTTCAGTTGACTCCTGTCCAAATTAGGTCTTGTAATTTGATTCATCAGTCCATTGGCCAAGTCAGATGTTTCAAGAAACTTCAAGTTTCCAAAGATAATGATATAATTTTTTTGTTTATTTGTTTGTATTTTTCCAAAGTTAAAATGAGGAGGCAGTCAGACCCCTGCATGTGCTCTACCAAGATCCACCTAGCATGTCCACCAGGGGTCAATACTCTGCCCATCTGGGGTGTTGCTCCATTGTGTCCAGAGCCATTCTAACACCTGAGGCAGAGGCCATGAATCCGTCCTCAGTGCCTGGGGCCAACTTTGCTCTAATGGAGACTTGGTTATGGGAGGGGAAGAGAGAGATAGAGAGAAAGAAGAGGGGGAAGCGTGGAGAAAGATGGGTGTTTCTCCTGTGTGCCTTGACAGGGAATAGAACCTGGGACTTCCACACACTGGACTGATGTTCTACTACTGACCCAACTGGCCAGGGCTGATATCATTTTATTTTAATCTACCAATACCTCATCTCATTTTTTTAGATACCATATATACTTATTAATTTGTACACAGTAAGTATATTTTAAATTTGAGTTTTAATCCTGAAAGATGAGTCTTGACTGGTTTACCATGCCTAATTCATGGTAGATATTTAATAATTGTTAGCTAATATTATTATTAGAAAAGAGTGCAAGTGGAAGAGGAAAATAGGCCATAATCAAGGCAGGCTGATAATGTCTCCTGATTCTGTTTTTCAAGACAGGTCAATATTTGGTTGTCTCAATTATTATGTCTCTGTCAAGACATAAGTGTACAGCGTCTGTAGTCAAACTCTTAGGCTAATCCTTAGAATATAAAAACCTCTGTAGCATAAATGCATTTTATACTCTGTGAAATATGTTATATGTATTTCATTTTATGACATATTTTTTATTTCTGGTGAATGTAGAAATACACTGTTCACCTCATGTTAGCTCCCTAAATTCTGCAACCTTCTTGTATGTAGTTGCGTGGATCCCAGAACACTCACTGGACTTGAGCCGTGACTCTGTCTTTACATTATCAAGGACCTCTTGGATTTCTATGTGTTGTGGGGCTGACCTCCCCAGGGGAACCCTTGTCACTTAGAGATTTCCTTATCCGTTGTCTTGATATTTTTTCATCAACTAACTTTTACTGCGAAATCTTCTGTCCAAATCTTCTAATAACCTTACAGCTATTACATGTTGAATTATTAGTCTTTTTGTTTTGCTCTGTTGCAAGTTAGCATGCATGAAAACTTAAAATGCTAAAGGATAACATAAACAGAAGAAAGTAGAGACTACATAGATTTTGTGGCCATCATTAAAAGATATTTGAAGACAAGAGAGAATGTATTAGTTGACTTGAAGAAAAGACCATTAGAGAAAGTGGGAGAAATAACATAGTGACAAAAAGAATGAAATATTTATTTTCAACCCTGTCTCTTCTTAAATATCCTTCCCAAATGTTAAACTGTATTTTCAGGTCAGCACTGTTCTTTCTATGCCCACTGTTGCTACCCTAATTTATTCATACAAATTCTCAATTGTGTGTGGCTTTTCAAATAAATAGTAATTTTTTATTCATACTCTTCCATGGGCTTATTCACGAGCCTAGGATCATTCTACCTTGTATTTTACTCTCTTACAGGTACTGGAAGCCCCATCTAGTCATCTGGAAGTTAATTCAGAGGCCCAGCATTGGGCATGGGAGATTTATAAATTTATAAAGCCAGTCCTGGTAGTGGTATGTATCATTTCACTCACAGTTCATTACTCAGAATTTAGCACAGAGTCACATCAGATGACAAGGGATGCCAGAACCTGAAGCTCACTTGTATAACCAGGAAGCAGAATCAATGAGATATATGTGAACCACAAATCTATTTACCATGTAACTCTGGTTCTTTTTTTATTGCATCTTTCTGGAATATTTAGGGGTCAGAGATTAAGTTAATTGATGGAGTTAACACAGGTACTTTTAGACTAGATCTTTTTTCCATTTCTTAGTTATTAGAGTGGTTGATAGCAAAGGAATTACTTGACAATAGAGATGGAAAGATGTGTGTGCACATAGTGCTCAAGTATAACTGCGTATACTTGTGTATAATTTTAAAGAGGTCAGGAAGTTTTAGTATATGATTATTTAAAATCATTTTTCTTCTCATTTTAAAAATATTTTAAGAGAAAAAAATAGCTCAGAGCTACGTAATAAGAGGGAGAAAGCACTAGAATTGAAATAAAAAATGTGGAATAACAATGCTCTCACATACTTTTTGATCCAACTTAAATAATTCAATTTCTCAGACTTCATATTTTAAATATGAAACATGAGAGTTAAAATGTCAAATATGGTGAGTGTCTCCAATTTTTTACTCCATCTACACCTCACAATACATACTTTATCTTTACCAACTCAAATTATCCCTTTTCCCCCTTCAATTTTAATTCAAAGGAAGTTCACTAGTCTTCAGTACATGTCTTATGGTTCTGAATTAGAAGACTGTGATAGAGAGCAAGTGATAAGGAGGCAAAGAATAAACAGAGGAAAAAACAAACCTTCACAGTGCAATCTGGGAAATAAAAAGACAAAGGTTTTAGAATTGGGAAAGGAGGCTACAGGGAGGACAGAGACAGCATTTTCATTAAGAAGTATTGTCAGTTATGAAGTGAATTTACTCTAAAATTCTTGGAGAAATAAAAGTAAAACTTTAAAAACAATTTTATAATTACTTTAAGTCCTGTACTGATTTGTTACATATGATTCTGTGCATAGAGTAGACCATGTGCATTCTATGATTTTAAGTTGATTTAAGTCACTTAAAGGATTATCACATAGAAATTCAACATAAAAGTTACTTCTAAGACATAAAGATCATATACAAATGACAGTATTATTTTTAATAGCTCAGCTTTATGAAATCTTAAATTTATAAAAGAAAGTGAAATGTAATTTATTTTAGCTAACTATTGCAGCAATGAAGTCTGTAGCACTGAGGAAATATTACATTGAAGGTCACAGTGAATACCATTTTAAGCAAATATAAACAAAATCTATATAGAAATAATCATCCCTATACTAATACATGTTTATACAAGTCTAAACATCTCATTTTAGGTTTTTCATAATATGTATGCTTAAATTGCATGTTTATTAATTAGAATTGTATTAATATGCTAACAGTAAAGATTTGAGTTAACCAAACCTCTTTTTTATCATTATTCACTAGTGTCATTACTAGTAGAAAATAATATGTAAGAATTTTACTAGTATCATATTAGCAAAGTCTTAAATTCTTTAACCAAGGCCCAATTTCAAATAATATTTTTTAGTAATTTCCACAAGACTTATGTGTTATATTAATAAATCCTTGCCCTGGCTGGTTGGCTCAGTTGTAGAACATTGGCAGGAGTGTAGAAGTCTCGGGTTCTATTGCTCATCAGAGCACACAGGAGAAGCACCCACCTGCTTCACCATGCTTCCCCTTCTCCTTTCTCTCTATCTCTCTCTTCCCCTCCCTCAACCAAGGCTTCATTGGAGCAAAGTTGGCCCAGGCAGTAAGAATGGCTCCATGGCCTCTGTTTCAGGTGCTAGAATGGCTCTGGTTGCAATGGAGCAACGCCCCAGATGGGCAGAGCATTGATCCCGGTCAGGGGCAGGCGGGAGTCTGTCTGCCTCCCTGTTTATCACTTAAGAAAAATACAAAATAAATGAATAAATAAATAAATAAATAAATCCTTGATTGTTCAAATAGAACTTCAAATAGTATCTTACTAAGTACATTAGTTAAGAATGCTTCCTCATATATCCAAATTTGTCATCTAAATCCAAATGTGACCTTAGTCTTTACAAATTACATTTTTAGGTTATTTAAAAACCATTCACAGATGCTCAAAGATTACCTAATTAGGGAGATACTAAAGTAGTTTGCATCATCATTAAAATCTGTGAATGAACTTTTGACCTTATTACTATACATCAATTTACATGTTATTTGAAAATCATTGGATCTACAAAACTAGATACATTAATCTAGCAAAGATAATGTTTCTCCCTTTTTCTATTTTTTTAACCTATACTCATATTTTTTTAAATAAATTACTATGGTGACAAAATTATTTTACTGACTTCAAAAAATTGAAGTAGTAAAAACTTCTGTAAACAATCACTTGGCAATAGGTATAATAAATGGCTTTCGATAATGAAATTACAACCAGTTGGCAGATACTACCATAAAATTTAATACTCAGAAACACTGAAGGGCACTGAGGTTATAAACACCAGTATATATTAGGTCAATTCTTCTAAAGATATAATCCTTTCATTTTGTAATAATTGCAGAAATTTAAATTTTTATGCTAATTAAAAAAATTATTACTGAAAACTAGATCAAAATAATTGAAAAAAGAGAAGTTTCTGAAATTCTTAAATATATACCTTTCTGGGGGTGTTGAAGTCATTATTTATCCAGAAAGTGACTATATATCAGATTAGGGGGTATGTGCTAGTGTCGAAAGACTGGGTAATGGCTCTGCTCCATCAGCAACCAGTGGTAAGGACAGAACTGCCTCCTACCACACTCTCCCACCCTCATGTATTTCTTCATTGGGCTCATGGCACACAGCCCTCGGCTGCCTTTTCCAATAGCCAGTCTATCAAATTTATTTTTGATTTACTTTCTTATTTGCTAGCCTTATCTCAAATGTACATTTTAAATACATTGTCACCAATTTCCTCAAATTTATCAGCCCTTAACACAATCACTTTGAAAATTCTCCAAACCTGAAAACACCATAACCCTCCTTATAACCACATATTGTTGAAGAAAAAGTTGATCCCAAGACAAAAGTATTCATTAATTCCAGCATCAATTAGACCTTCACAACCGCCCTTTCATAAACCAGTGGGAGGCTCTCATTACAATGCCAGTAGCAACTGTTGAAACCCTAGGCCCTTCATAGGCCCGCATTTCACCTCCACCTTCTTCACGCTCTGATCGTGACCTAAGACTGTAAAGTTGGAGGGTTTGCCACGAAATAGAGTGCATCCCTCACGTAGTTTATCCTTACTCGCAATTAAAATGTTTTCTCTATCTTACTCATCCCCATCTTTTTGTTCATTAAAAAAACAAAAAGTATTTATCTTTTCATTTGGACTTCAATCTTTGACTTGTGCATTTGCTCTGGACTGCATCCCTCTGCTTCCTCCAAACTTTTGCTTCATGAAATATCTTAAATTTCATCTATTCATTTGACTCTTTTAGCCTAGAAACCTATTCTACATTTTTGTATCAAAAAAAAAAAATGAAACAAAAACAAATCAAGACAAAAAATACAGGGCAAAAGTTAAGAAACAATTTAAAACAACCCCTTTATGTTTTACTTAGAAACTTATTGAAATAATTTATGTAACAAATATATTTATGTTTGGTAAAATAAATGCTATATCTTGTAGCTTCCATCACCTGACCCAATGCTATACATCTTTTTTCTAAATTCAAAAAATGGATATTGGTTATCTAGTTGATTTTTATATAATAATAACTCATAGTTACTGGAGAAATTATAGCATGTAAAATATTTTTATAATAAAAAAATTTTTCAAATGTACTATCTAGATATAACAACTGTTAAAGTTTAGGTTCTTTCTTAACAATTTTTTTAAATCTAGGACTATTTACTTCTATTTTATCTTTATGTTTTTGACAATAAAGAAATTTTTAATTGCATCATTTAATCTCTTCTATCATTTGCATTTTAAAAGTCTTCCCTCTCAAGACATTTGAAAATGCATTTTATTATATTTTTCTAATTTTGTACATGTCTTTTTTTTCCTCTGTGTAATTCTTTAATGTATTTTGTGTGATATAAGAACTTAAGTGGATTGTTTCCAAATATCTATGCCCAGATTTTTTGAGACATCTTTTTATCACATTTAAAATTCTTATGCATATAATGGTACAATAGTATTTTACTGCCTTCTGTTCACCCCATGGGTGAGGGAAGGATTCTCACTTAGAATTACAGGGTTTGCCAAAAACAGGACACCCAACTCTAGACACATATGATAGACAGCAGCAGTTTATTAGTCACATGTATTTACAAGGAGCATCTACACAGAGGTTGTACTTGGAAACAGAGTTGAAAACCAGAGGCTGTGGGAGGCAGGCTTTGCAGCAGCAAAAAAGTGAGTGGCTCCCTGATTTCCATGGGTGGATATGATTGGCTTGTTTGAATAATTCTGGCAGTTGGCAGAAAACTGATACTTGCTACTCACAGATAAGTAGGAACAGTACTGGGTTTATCTCATGGTGAGGGGAGTAAAGAAACAAGTTATATGACCAGGGCGTCTTTTCCCTGGGGCAGAGTGAGAAAGAAAAACTCACAGCCAAGCAATTTGAGGCTCTCTTACTTTCTCACCTTTTTTCAAGGCCCACATACGGTAATATTGCAACAGGTTCATAAGTGTCCACTTTAAAATCATTCTTTTAACTGCATGCAGTTTGTCTTTCTGCTTCTCTCTGTCTGTCTTTATCTCTCTCTTTTATAGAGATAATTTCAAAATTTATAAAAAAAAGTAGTGCAAAAGGAATGAAGTTGAGCCATTCTAAATTAACATTTTTCAGTTTAAGTAAAATTCTTCATATCTTGAGGAAAAAATAGATCTTTTATGTGTGTTTAGTGTTGTTGTTGAAGAGAAAGACAACAAGAGGTAATTAGTCATTTATAGATCAAGCAGATGGTGACCACATGAAATCATGTCTGAGGTGTCAGCTGTGAGGGTGATGTCACAGGAATCCCTAGGAGAAAGGGTTTTGGATCATGAGCCATCTTTAGCTCAAAAACATTGCTTTGGAAGGTGTCTTATTTTTGGCAAACTACCTTTTATCTTTCATCATCTTTAAGCTTATATGTTAAAATCCAACTTACAAAAAAAAAGACCCTGATTTTAAATCAATATGCACTATTCATTATTCCATTCACAATTCCAAAGTAGCAATATATAAAATTAACAACAGCTTGTATGAGTACCTCAACAACTTAACTCACATTGTTTAATTTATAATTTACTAAGATTTTACATCTATTACAATTTCCAATTCAAAGCACAATTATATTAATGAAGATATAATGTGTTTATTTCTTTCCTAAACCAAAATGCCATGTCTTTGACATTTTTTTTCATAGACAATTTATACAATCAGTTAACTTAGTGTCTTACACGTAAAAAAAAAAAAAAAAGTGATGCTCAATATATTTTTTAACATTAAATGTTAGTCAATATCTAGTTTATATAAAACTATTTTATATTAAGAGAAAATATTCCAGTGAATATACTGTAGTTTCCTTAATTTCCTCTTCCTGTTTGTCCTGCTTTTTTTGTCCTTTGACTTGTCTTGTCATGCTTCTAGTGCCTGGAAGAGTGCCCGGCACACAATTAAAACTGAATAAAAATTTTTTTGAGTAAATGAATGAATAAAAGTTGTTAAATATTGAAATCTTTATTACCAGGATAAACTAAAATAAGGCAAAGAGGTCCTGGCTGATGGCTCAGTAGATAGAGCATCGGCTTGACATATAGATATCCGGGTTTGATTCCTCGTCAGGGCACACAGGAGAAGCAACCATCTGCTTCTCCCCCCTTCATTTGCTCCCTTTTTTTTCTCTCTTCCCCTCCCACAGCCATTGGCTCAATTGGTTCAAGTATCACCCTGGGTGCTGAGGATAGCTTGGTTGGTCTGAATATATTTAGATATAGCTCAGTTCATGAGCATTGGCCCCAGACAGGGTTGCTGGGTGGATCCTGGCCAGAGTGTAGGAGTCTGCTGTCTCATTATCTCTCCTCCTCTCACTAAAAAAAAAAAAAAAAAAAAAAAAAAGCTAAATAGGTCCAAGATAATGTATTACTAATAATACAATAGTCATTCTCCACTTGTTATTAGTATTCAATAAATAGTAATTTCAAAAAAATTAAACCTGTTGCTTAAAATGTATCTAAAAATCTTCAATAATATATAACCAGTAGCTAAAGTTCTGTTATTTATAAGCAGTAATAAAAAAAAAGAAAATGAAAGCACTTCTGAGGAAAATTATTTATAGCATTTTGCCTTAGTTGTTTCTACCAACACTTTTAATGAACATGAACAAAGAGAGAAACATTTTTATGAGGGCCCCTTAGCATTATGGTGATAGGTTTCTCCTGCTCTCTTGTGTATTTTCTTCATACCTACCATAATCAGACAACAATAATTGAGCAATAAGTGTAGAAATATTTTCCAGGAATTTCAGTAATATGGTGGGGCTTAATAAAAGACTTGATATGTATACAAACAAATTTAAGGGGAAAAAGAGAATAATATCAGCCCTCATACTAAGAATTTTTTAGAATTAATATTTAAATAATCCATCCATGTTGATTTAAATATTGGGTTATATGTATAATTCTTTACCTTTTACAGGTAACTACAATTCTAAAATTAAACTCATTTTTTAAACATGTCTTATTTGCACATTTAATTTTGAAATCATTTAGCTGTCTATGCTGTGAATTGAGATGTAAAAAATTCCTCTTTTTTTAAAGGTATCTTTTGAAGAAACTTGCAGAATGTCTAGAAAATTAACTAGAACCATTCATCAATGTTTAGGTAGGATAATCCTCTATTAAAAAGCATATATGATTTCTGAGAAAATTAATACAGCACTGTTTTTCAGTAATAACAAAACACTTTTCAAATGCTTACCTCATACAAAACATTGAAGCAGGCTCTTATATGTTACCTTAATACAGAGACAGTCTTTAAACACAGTATCATTTATTTAGGAAGAAACTGCATATTGTCCAAAAGTGGAAAAGAAAAAATGCTGAGTATTAACTAATTATGGAACAAAATTATCTCAGTTCCAAACTAAAACATTGCTGTTAAAACAGGAGTTGCCTTTTATTCCTGCCCTAAAAGTTGAGTGCTTTATCCAGAATCTGAAAATAGAGAGATTAAGAGCTCTGTGTTTTGAATTGGCACTCTATACGGTAGTTTCTGAAAATAGGTCTCCAGACAGATTTGAATAGAGATGTAACTAAGGGCATGCTAAGAGTGGCTGTTTGGCTTGCCCTGGACCGACTAAGATTATGTGCCAAGACAAAATGTTCTCCCATTTGGAGAATAGCTTAAGAATTTCATGAGCTGGACTCAGACCGTATGATGTGAGTAAGCTGGAGAAGGGCATGAAAGAAAAGAAGTTAAAACCACACTAAATTTCATTCACCAATAAGACTTAGGATCAGCTTTGTAAAATTATATCCAGCATCCTAGAAAATTAGCACCAACTTGGTATTCCATTTTTTAGATTGGCCAAAAAATTAATTTCCATTTGACTGAACTGAAACAATTGAACTGCAATGAGGTTAACTTGTGTGAAGGCTACAAACTAAGACTTCTAAAACTTTCATACTGAATTAACTGCTGACTTGAGCTTTGATTCTTGACATCAAACCATTTGGGAGAAGAGACATAGAAAAAAGATAATTTGAAGAAACCTATATATCAGATACTTGGCAGTCACAGATTTTTAAAGATTAACTAGACGCACTTTTCTAAAATGATTTTATAGTTTTCATAGTTTACATTTCTAATAAAGATTTTTTAATTGTGTAGATAATCCGGCTTGAGCTCTTAACAATATACTATGTATAAAATGTTCACTTAGCCAAAAAGAACATTAGACCTCATATATACATATTATCTAACTTAAAATCTGCAAATTGGTAACTATTGTCATAAATACCATACAAGCTGATATTAGATGTGAAGGAACATTCTTAGATTCTAACTTCAGAACAATTTACCCACTCAACTTCAAATCATTGTAATTTAATATTGTAATATTAAAAATAAGATGTCTGGATCCCTTTGTTGAGAAGGAAGATAGAAAGACAGGAGAAGAGACATGGACAAACAGGACTAAGGAAGACCTAAGGGTTCGTTGGATAACTACTATGGAGATGTTACATCCTGGAAATGCTTCTGCCTGAGGGGCAGAGCATAGACCTGCAGATTGTTGGAGTGGACTAGTTGAAACACTTACAATGGAGCGGACCTCAGAGACAAACACAGGGCGGTCACAGGCCAAAGGAAAGAAGGAGGAAACTATCACAGATGACATTTTCCAGTGGTTAGACTAAAAAAAAAAAAAAAAAAAAAGTAAATTCTAGAAGCCAACAGACCGTTATGCTATTAACAATTATCCTATTAAATATATGTTCTAACTACAAGAATATGAATATTTTTTAAGCTGGACGTTTACAGAGACTACTCCATTTTATTTCTATAAAATTATCAACAAATAATTTTTAAATTCTCATATATGCAGCATAAAAATAAGCTTTCATGCAAAGCAAATTAAGTAGGCTTTCTCTTACTTCCATGATTATACATTTTAATGGACAACAAATTAATGGGAAAGCACAGGGTGAAAGTCAGTGAATATGTGCATCTGGAAGGTGTTCCCTTCCCATCCCATGTTGGCTGGAACACAAACATAGCATTCAGGAGAGGTTGAAATAAGTCCATATCACTCCTGTAATTATCTGCGGAAAGGAAGCAAGTGTGAGAATCTTAATCAGCCTGTCTGGCTAGTGGCAGTGGTTGAACAAGAAGACCTATCTTGTATATTCATACCAAGAATGCATTCTGACAATAGTGGTATCCCTAATGGAAAGAAGTCAGTACATTAAACTTGAAGCACTGTGATTTTTGTTTTGTTTTTCAAACAGATCTATTCTCCTAGAGATTCTGCACATCTGTTCTTTGATACAGTTCAGTTGGTTGAAGCTAAGGTCATCAGACATCCTTTGTTTTAATAAGATCTCAAACTTCAAAAGAATATTCTCATGAGATGAACATTCTCCAATAAAGACTCAGATAATATTAGATAACCAGAGTATGTTTAGGTGGAAAGAATGTCCCAAAAGGGAAAAAGTAGTTTAAGTTAATTGTCACTCTGTCATGAGGCATTTTTCTTCAGTTAGAAAAGAGCACTGGGAGCCTGCAGAGACCTTTGTGAGTTTCTCAGTCACTATGGGCTGACAAGGTTGGCTAAAGCTTCAGACATTTACAACGTACACTCTATTTGACCCCCACCCAACAATAAAAAGGATAAACTATGGGGCCAGAACGGATTTTAACTGTTGCAGGAAGGAAGCTTATTGCTCTTAATGAAAAGACACAGGCATTTTATTTGCTAGAAGGAAATTGCAGCGACCTGAAAGACACAAACATGATTTGTTTAAACTACAGAAAGAGTTAAGTTAATTAGTTTGGCAACAGGAAATTTTGATGATTCTAATAAAAAGTACTCTTTCCTGTTCCACAGTGCATTAATCAGCCTCCTATGTTTTCCTTTATTACACTTATCAGCTGCAATCCCCTTATACTGCTGACCCTCATTAATTAATAATTGTATGTCATGGGTAAGATGAGTCTGTAAGTCAGCCTCTTTGTCAGGCAGGTTTAAGATCCATTAAGATATATTTAACCCTGAGTGGGGAAGAAAAATAATTAGGATCGATGAGCTGGAAATAAGCACCTTGGAATAGTCAGGTTGCAGTTGTCTGGGAAAAGTCAGCCGGGCTGCATTTGAAATGTGCAGACATTATTCCTTGTTACAGAGAAAAAAAAAAAGTTAACCTCTGTATATGGCAGGGGCATCAATTTTTAATACCGGTTTATATTCAGTGTATCTTGTATGTAACTACATCACTCTTTTTAGGAAGAAGCAGCCTGGTAGATAAAACTACATATTCAATTATGTATAACTTGGTTTCTTTTGTATTTGCTTTTGTAAGCCCACCTGTTATTAAATGATACATTTTTTAATTACCTTTGTCTGTTTGGTGCTCAGAAAGTTGTCTGGGTTGTCTCTGGAGTCCTTTTAGCCAAATGGCCTGTTTCAGGTTATGGGTTTTTTCCCTCCCTTATGCAGGACTAACAACATGCACTTTATTCACATATTGGTCTTCAGTATAATTCCTATCCATCCTCCACACCTACCTCTCCACCTCATCCCAGCTCCTTCCAGCCAGATCCTTTCATCGTTTTACCTGCTTTCTTACTTCTTCAGGCTAACTTGCTTGCTCATTTCCACACTCACTATGCCTTTTCTTTTAGCTAGGTTTTCTACCATTTGCCACACAAGTCTCTCTAGATTCAAAATCTCCTCATAGTCAAAGCCTACAGGGTATAGTAATACTGTACTCTTTTACTGAGCATTGATATTTCTGCTTCTATGTATATGTAGAAAAATATATAACCAATTTATATGTTGCATATATTATAACACTTGGCTGGAAATTTTATTTCTAATAATAAAATAGAACTTTAAATCAACATTAGACTTCATAAAGTTTCATTGAATTATCATTGTCTTAGTATTACATCACCACCAAAACAATGTTTATGCAATATGTTCAAGATTCCTCATGAATACCAGAGTTTTCAAGAAATCAGATGACACCAAAGTGTTGATCTGTTAGGAGAGAGATAGATGGGCCCTGGCCAGTTGGCTCAGTAGTAGAGTGTTGGCCTGGCATGTTGAAGTTCTGGGCTCAATTCCTGGACAGGGCACACAGGATAAGTAACCATCTGCTTCTTCACCCCTCCCCATCTTCCTTCTCTTTCTACTTCCCTTTTCCACTCCCGCAGCCATGACTCAGTTTCCTGAGGCCGTAAATTAGCTTAGTTGCTGAGCAACAGAGCAAGAGCCCCAGATGAGCAGAGCATGGCCCAGTAGGGGGTTCACAGGTGGATCCTGGTAGGGTGCATGCGGGAGTCTGTCTCTCTATCTCTCCACTTCTCACTTAAGAAAAAAAAAGGAGACAGACAGATTATAGGCAACATGGTTTGACAACCTGGAAGAACTTAATGTTTTTACTAAAATCAGATATAATTGACCTAGTATTACTTGTTTACATCCACCCATTTGAAAGTATGTAAGACAGGGGTCCCCAAACTTTTTACACAGGGGGCCAGTTCACTGTCCCTCAGACCGTTGGAGGGCCGGACTATAAAAAAAACCTGAACAAATCCCTATGCACACTGCACATATCTTATTTTAAAGTAAAAAAACAAAATGGGAACAAATACAATATTTAAAATAAAGAACAAGTAAATTTAAATCAACAAACTGACCAGTATTTCAATGGGAACTATGGGCCTGTTTTTGGCTAATGAGATGGTCACTGTCCGGTTCCATATTTGTCACTGCTAGCCATAACAAGTGATATAGTGCACTTCCGGAGCTGTGACGCGTGCGTCCCACATCACTGTACATGAGCGACGCCGTGCTTTGAAGACCGCCACATACAGTACTCTCACTGACCACCAATGAAAGAGATGCCCCTTTGGAAGTGCGGCGGAGGCCGGATAAATGGCCTCAGGGGGTCGCATGCGGCCCGTGGGCCGTAGTTTGGGGACCCCTGATGTAAGAGAAATTTAATATAATCATGTAGCAACTTGAACCATGACTAATAGAACCAAAGGAAAGTGAGAGAGAGAAAAAGCAGTGTTAAAAAACAGGCTTTGTGTAGCTTTGTCCCTAAAGTAAAGGATGGTTTTTTTCAGGTTTAGTGACTTTATCCTTCTTTTACACCACATACAGAAAGATTAAGGAGAACAGTGATAGTAAATTATTGGATAAATGGACAAACTATAAAAGATCATTTGAAAGGAGAACCATAACGCCTCAAGAGCCTCTGCATACCCTAACATACCAGTCCCACAAAGATAAAAAAGAGTCCCTATAGCTGTCTATATTTCCACCATTAGAGACATTCATTTATTCATAAATCAAGGCAGTACACAACCTGATGAATGCCACTTTTTAAAATGTAAACTTAAGTGGAAGGACCCTATGGCAAGATACTTTTCTTTCAACATCTCTTATTAGCAAGTTAGTATAAATATTTTCATCAAATTTCCTTAAAAGCCCCTAAATTTCCACTGGAAAGAAAAAGAGTGCAAATCACTGGATACAAAGTATGTAGCAAGACTCACTGACCTGTGAGTCAAGACATGGAAAAACATCAAGGTGAGAATGTGAAAGCAGTATTTGGGAAACATGCCAGGAGTTGGTATAAAAGTCCATTGGTTGAGTGAGATTGCAGAACAAGACTTTTTATCACCCCATTATCGTCAGTTTATATTTTCATGTTATCTGGCTTTTTTTTTCTTTTTCTCCCTTAGGTTTATTTTAATTATTGTTAAAACACCAAGTTTTGGCCCTGTCCGGTTG
The DNA here is from genome assembly GCF_036850995.1 of Saccopteryx leptura. Taxonomy (NCBI): domain Eukaryota; kingdom Metazoa; phylum Chordata; class Mammalia; order Chiroptera; family Emballonuridae; genus Saccopteryx; species Saccopteryx leptura. The sequence continues at coordinate 78,831,357 of NC_089509.1, read as the reverse complement.
GCTCAATGGATAGAGCATTAGCCCAGCATATGGATGGCCCTGGGCAGGGCACAAAAAATAAGCAACCATCTGCTTTTCTCCCCCTTCCCCTTCTTTTTCTTTACCCTCCTTCAGCCAGTGGCTCCACTGGTTTGAGTGTGGGCCCAGCTGGTTGGTCTCAGCAGGTCAGCCTCAGATACTAAAAATAGCTCAGTTGATTGGCGCATCATCAGTCTCAGACAGAAGGAGAGGGTGTTTTGCTGGGTGGTCAGGGCTCATGTGGGAGTTTGGGCTCATGTGGGAGTCTGTTTCACTATTTCCTCTCCTCTCAATTAAGAAAAATATGTACGTATAATATAAAAAATTATAAAAAGTAAATAAAATACCAATTTTTTCTTTTAAAATCTTAATAATATACGAACAACATAAAATTACTTTTAGAAAGTTAAAATTATGCAATTATTCTACTCAAATAAAATTAACAAAATAATAAAGAAATTTTATTTTCACCCATTTTTTTGCAAGAATATATCATTTCTGGAAGGAAAAGATTATTAACATAAACCAATGTATGCGGGAAGAACAGGTAATTTATTTATGAAAAAGTTTGCTTCTTAGTGTTTTTTATAAATAGTGCAAAAAATACTACCTTTCTATTAAAGGCCGCTATTCAATAAATTCAAAAGTATCAATGGCAGAACTCACCTTGGTGTTGTGAGTAAAAAGAGCAATAGTAACTAGTGTTTTACTGGGTTAGACAAAAATTAGCAAGTAAAAAATTAAATGTAATATTTCAGCTAATGATAAATATTATGGAGAAAATGAAAGAATAACAAGACAGTATCTGGATGAATATTAGCTGTTGGATGAGGAGAATATTTAAGGGGTTGATAGGTGGGACCCAGCCTTGTAAACATCTGAGGGTACCAGGGTACTGTGCTCTAAACAAGGTGACAAGTGGCTTTGAGGCAGGCACAGGACAGAGTATGTTTGTGCAAATAAAGGGAGTCTTTGTGCTGGATGCGGATAGAGTGAATGGAAAAACAGGAGCTTCAATGTACACCTGAAAGGCCTTGTGGTTCATAGTCAGGAGTTTGAATGCTATTCTAAATGTAGTGAGAAGCCATTGGAGAATGTTATGCAGTTTACCTACAATTTTTAACACCACAAAGTGATATGACTCCAACCCTATCTTTATTTTCAATAAAAAGAAGTCAGAATAAGAAGTTCAAATAAAATACAATATTTTGACAGCTATTTACCATAAAATTAAACTACCCAGCTATGTTCTTTCTTCTTCCCTTTATATTTTTGTGTATTTTGTTTCTGGGTAGAAAGCAATGGAGAGAAGTTTGGGGGAAAAGATTCTTTGGAGAGGCAGAAAAGTTGGAATTAAATTATTGGCATTGGAATAAAGGTTCTGATTTGGATTCATTCCCTAATTTTTTCTTTTCATTTCCAATGGGAAAAAATGGAAGAGTGTGAGCTCATCCGTAGAAAAGCCAAGTTTAAGTTGTTTTTCCCTGTAAATCCCCTATAATTATAATAAAAACTTATGTCATTCTTGTATATTTTCTCTGTACAACTGAAGAGTGAGAATATCATTTTGAGGAGAGAAAGAAACTTTTAGAGAGAAAAAGAAAAGGTGAAAGTTGGAAGAAAAATTAGAAAGAAAAATGGATTGACAAATAAAAAGGAAATGGCCAAAATATGTTTTATCTAATTTAAGATTTTGTATGCTAGTAATAATTAGTTCATCAATAAATATTTAGTGTATTAGAAGAATCTACACATTGGGAGATAAACGGTTAGGAAATGTGTTTGCAATTTCAGTGTAAAAATACATTTTTCATCCAAAAAAAAATTAGAGATAGAGATATAGAGAAGAAGAGAGTAGAGAAAAGAGGTAAAGAAAATGGCTCTGGCAAAGGTAACAAGCTTGATGCATTTCTTAAAATTAAATACAAAGCCATTCCAGCTATGCAAGTGAAACTAAATCTAGCTTATTTCATGAACATAAGTGAAATGTAACTTACACTGCTCACAAAAATTAGGGGATATTTCAAAATGAATATGAAGTGATAAAAAAAAGCACTTGATTTTTTTATTAAACAATAACATCAGAAAAGCAAATGAGCCTGACCAAGCGGTGGCTCAGTGGATAGAGCATCGGATTGGGATGCAGAAGACCCAGGTTCAAGACCCTGAGGTCACCAGCTTGAGCACGGGCTCATCTGGCTTGAGCAAAAAGCTCACCAGCTAGACCCAAGGTCACTGGCTGGAGCAAGAGGTTACTCAGTCTGCTGATGGCCCATGGTCAAGGCACATACGAGAAAGCAATCAATGAACAACTGAGGTGTCCTAACAAAAAACTGATGATTGATGCTTCTCATCTCTCTCTGTGTTCCTGTCTGTCTGTCCCTATCTATCACTCTCTCTGTCTCTGTAAAAAAAAGAAAAAAAAAAAAAAAAAAGAAAAGCAAATGACAAATCAGAGAAAGTTGTTTGATTTTGTGTGGGTGGAGTGCAGAGCACATTCCTAGCAGCTGTGGCTGATGCAATGCTGTGAGAATACTCCAGCTCCCAGAACCCTCCTGGGCATACCCAGGAAGGAAGCTCGCCCGCTTTAAGGGAGTGACTCAGCGCCAACCATGCAGCTCCCTGATCTTTTCAGCCATTGGTCCATGTATATAAGCCAGCTTACTTCCTGAATAAAGTGGATCTGTATCACTAAACCTGATCCCCGGAGTTGGGTCTTTGCAGCACCGTCGTCCTCACCCCCAGCAGGACTTGTCCACAATTGGCACCCAACGTGGAGCAGGAACCTAACTGGCATCCAAGGGACAGGTGAGTGACCCTCTGCAATGGGAAACCTTCTCACTCACTCTCGAGCCCAGCAGGCTCAAGCCCTCTATGCCCTATTGCAGAGTAGGCAAGTTAAAGTTGGTGAAAAGGATCTTTGTACCTACTGGTAAATTCTCTCAGGTTTCAACCCTTGGCTCCGAGACTTGCCTCTTTGGGGCCCTGATTCTTGGGCCCAAGCTTTCCGGCATGTCCGTTGGGCTAAAGTACATGGGGGACAAACTTTCCCTCTCGGCCTCATTCCTGCCCAGTTAGCGATACATGCCGGCCTGACCAGTGCTCCTGCTGGGGACCCTCCGCCGGTGCCAAAGATATTGCAGGCTGCCTCTCTCTCTGCGGAGCCCCCACCTTCTTATTCGCCCCCTACACTGAGGAGGAAAGTAATTTAGCCACCAACTTTGATGGACTTGCAGGCGAGTGCGCAGAAACGAAACCAACCGAATTGCTAACTGTGCCATCAGCTCTGCTGCTGGAAAAAGTGGAAATCGCTATTCCGCATTCCCTGCCAGGACTCAATGCCCAACCCCAACCTCTCAAACACCATTTTCTCCAACACATGTTCCTGCTGCAGTCCCATGGGCCAGCCTATATGCCCCCATGTTTCTTTTTTCTTTCTGTCTGTCTTGTCTATTTTTCTGTATCTCTCGCTCTCTCTCTCTCCCCCGCCCCTCTCTCTGAAATGATGCTGGAAGGACCCAGCCATGGCACAGTGGCAGGAATCACACCCTCTTCTAATGCAAGGGAGAGGTTATGCTTGTGTTTTTCAGCCAGTTTGGATCCCAGGAACCCCCCAACCAGTTTGACAGGGTTTCTTGGGCACCCACCAAATGGTTCAGTCTTCACTGGTCAAAGCCACAGCCCTGGCCTTCTCCACACTGACTACGCCTGAGGGGAGGAGGTCCTCAGTGCTCCAGAGGAAGACCTCGTGGCTAGTCTGTGCACCCCATCACCTGGGGGGATGTGGAGGCTTTGGTGGGGCAGACCCAGAGAATTGCCCCAGACGGGCCCCCAGGCCCTGGTGCTCTGTTCTTGCTTATGTGTGCTATAGTAACCGCTGACTCCCAGACACAGGCAGCGGCAGCTTGGGGTTCAAGCCCAGCAGTGCAAGCTGGTGTTTTCATTTCATCTTTGGAGGATGAGGAGAATTGGGCTGGAGTTGTGATTCACAGACTCCAGAAGGTAAACAGTGGCAGCTGCAATGGGAGGATAAATGGAAGCCAGGCTTGCATCGCTGAGTGGCCGCTGGAATGGCAGGGAGTGCCTGCTAAGCCACTGGTGAGTTCACTGACATTTTGGAACATAAGGATGAATGCCATCATGCTCTCCAGAGCAGAGATGGAAATGCTGACTGCCATTGCCACGTGTTCCTCTTTGGGACAGTAAAAGACCTGCCAAAGATGGCAGGGATGAGGGGGGAGGTTGAATCCTTGTGTGCATGGTCTGATTTCCTGGACTATGATGCGAGTGAGCACTGGCTCCTTTGTTGGATGGACTTACAAATTTTGGACAATGTGAAATACCCTGATGTGGGTGGGGGTTGGCTTTGTTGGAGGCCCTTCCCCTGCCCCAGGAAGCTTTTCCCATGGCTAGAAAGAAGGCCGAGGACATTCTGTGCTTTTGGCAATGTGCTCAGAGACTGGTGAAATGTACCTTTGTAATTGTTAAAATTGTATGATTTGTCATGTTGCTGTAATTTGTGTAATGTGCCTTGCAACCATATGCAGTATGCAGCCCGCGGCAAGCCATTTGTTTCGTGTTTAGACGCTGGGACCTTTGTGGGAAGGGAGTGTGCATGGACCTACGTCCATTTTTTACATTCAAAATGGAACTGTGTTTAATGGCACCTAGAAGCTCTCTGTAACACAATGGGAGGGAAATGACATCCTGACCCCTAGGAAGAATCCCCTGTTTAAGACCCCCTGTTCTATTTCCTAACTAGTCAAACATTACAGAAGCTTGCCTCATTGTTTAATCCAGCTAATCTATTAGTATATAGTATAATAGGTATTATAGTTGTTTTAGTTCTACTAGGGTTCCATTGCATAATGCGTAGCATTCAGAAGGTACAACAGCAAGCTGTCATTCATCAAATCCAATTGGCCTTGGTTAAAAGAGAAGGGGGTTGTGTGGGTGGAGCACAGAGTGCATTCCTAGCAGCTGTGGCTGATGCAATGCTGTGAGAATACTCCAGCTCCCAGGACCCTCCTGGGCATACCCAGGAAGGAAGCTCACCCGCTATAAGGAAATGACTTAGCACCAACCATGCAGCTCCCTGAACTTTTCAGCCATTGGCTATGAAGGACACACTGTTACACCCTATAGGCTGAACCCATGTGTATAAGCCAGTTTACGTCCTGGTCCTGGATAAAGTGGATCTGCATCACTGAACCTGGTCCCCAGAGTTGGGTCTTTGCAGCTCCGTCGTCCTCACCCCTGGCAGGACTTGTCCACAATTTTGCAAATGAGATGCAAAACCAACTTTTATTTTATTGGTGAAAATGCACTATACAAAAGACTGGAAGTACTGGAGTATCTTCACATTCCCTGGTCTTGAAAGTCCATTTTGAAATATCTCCTAATTTTTGTGAGAAGTATATTTCTTAAAAATGTTTCTCAAAATTATAAAAAAACTTCCTAAAAATGGCATATGGTAATCACTTTGAACCAATCTCCTGCCATCTGGCAATCCCATTGTAATAAACAGTTATCACAAAGGTGAAAAACTCCCTCATTTGCTTTATAAACTATCCTGTAACATTATGTCTCTGAGCTTGATATCTTTTTGTTTAAAAGTTCCCATTTTATGTACTATTCTTCTAAATGCTTACTAAATTCTGTTTTTATTGATCTATTGATCTAGGAGCTTTAATTTTGCATTTTTTCAGGATTTTTAACACACTAAAAGCAGAAAAATTACCAAGTACATATAATATTTATTATGGTGATTTTTAAAATTTGTTGTTGGTTTGTTTATTTTTGTAAATATATTGATACATAATGATTACAAAAAAATAGATGAACAACCTCTTCTGGACTTTAATCTTACCCATAGAATTTATATAGCAGAAGTTTCTGATAGGAGCTCTGTAAGAGTGATCTGAAATGGACTTATTAGAAATAATACCCCTCAACACTCAGAAAGCACGCCTGTGCAATAATTTGAACTAATTTAGTCTTAGATGACAGAAACATATGTACTTTAATGTAAAATAAGAGAACTGATTTTGATAGTTATTACATTGATTTAAAGTTATCATTAATAATTCTGTGATCATTATTACTTTATAAAGAGCACCTTAGTCTCTTAGGGCATTGCAAATTATTACAAAGATGAGAAAGAGAACTAAATGTGTTGAATGGTTGAGAAACAGGTTTGGTTATTTCTTCAAGCATAATTTGAAGTAAGTATGACACAACCCGAATTTCCAAATAATAAAAGGAGGCTCAGAAAATGGACTATTTTCTTAAAGGGTTATATCAGAAAGGGCTAGAAATAACTTTTAAACATTAATCTGCATAACTCCGTTTACTACCAAGACATTTTAAATTAAAAGAGACATAGGATTATACTGTCCACCTTTCAACCCCCTGCTGGATTGCCTTTTAGAGTACCCATCATTGATGATAATGCAGCATCACCTCAAGAAACTAATATATAATGTTCCCTCAACCTTGATATTTTCCAATATTCCTGTTTTGAAAATCTATATAAACAAAAAATCCTCATACAATGGAAAATAAAACATCTATGCCATTCATCTCCATTATTAATTTATAATAATAATACAATTCTAATAAAAAAAATCCTAACAGATATTGATTAATGGTCTGATTTCATATTGCAATAGAAGAAACTTAAGTAGTCAGAGAAAATATAAGAAAGAAGAAAGAGTGAGAAAAAGGAAGGGAGGGGAGGTTAGAGAAGGGAAAGGAAGGCAGGAATAAATCACTTAACTCTAAGTAAAGACATTAACAAAAATAATGAATGTTTACTAAAGTCATATAATATCACAGGTAAAAAAGAAAAAAAAATACTATATCTAAATACCTGTACCCAGAAATGTAAAAAACAAAAACAACATAATGTTACCTAAGACAAATTACTTGATAAAGATTTAGTAAAATGTTAAAACATTATTTAAACTTATAAAGACAAAATAATGCTATAAAGTTGAAGACTCAAATATGTATAACAAAAGTTCAAAAATTATGAAAATATTGCAAGCTGATTTAGACTGCCTCTATGAGAATTTTTTTAAAGGCAAAGAAAATTACAAACCAAGAAGAAGGAGGAAAGAAGAGCAGAAGTGAGAAAAAAAATTCTGGAGAACACTTAGTTTTCCTTGCTTATCCAATAGAAGTTGAAGAAACCCAGCATCTCTGCCCCACTTGCTGAACTGGTCATGAAGCTGGGCTACACTACTGTTACTACTAGTAGAGAAGACAGAGTTACAAATTAAAATAAAAACAAAAAATACTCTGGTTCTTCCTAAGAAATGTTTCTGTCCCTGGATTCTTTTGGAAGCAGAGCAGAGTGACACTATCTGGTGAACTCTTGAGAACCACATTTCTATGACTCTGTGAGCAAGGAAGTCTAGTTATCTCAGTGTGCTTCTGTATTATATAACATAACCGTCCCTTAAAGGCAAACTTAGGAAGCTTGGGTGAGGAAGAGTTTGGATTTAAAGGAGGTAGGCCCATAATTAAAGTTCCATTTCAACTCCAGTCTTTGGTGGATAAGACATCCTTCCTGTTCTCTTATTGAATTCTGTTTAATCAGTTTCATGACCTTTCCTTGGCATCTGGTTCCATTAGAGACTGTTTCAGCCATTTGACATGTGATAATAACTTTTAAACTGTTACTCCACTGGTCAGCATTTCCATCAGTTCTCCCCAGGAGAACATTTTGCTTGTGTGTATAATATATACATTACCTCAACACCTTCCTATGAATGCATTGATCTCCATTATACATATGAAATGGAGAGATGAAAACATAGGCCCAATTCAGTCAAATTATCCTCTTTTGTAAACAAAAGTATAATAAAAAGCAAATATATTCATAAAATCAAATATAAACAAAATAAAAATAATAACATATAAGTGTCTCTTAAATGAGTTTTATCATTAGTGTTTTGTGTGAGAGGAGTGGAATTAGAATATCATTGTTTTAAATAGAAAATTATTTATTACTTGGTGTTAAGATGTAAATTTCAAATAATCCTATGACAAAAATGTAAGCAATGAAGGACACATAAATATCAGAAATTAGGAAGTATATGTAAAAAAAAGGGAGGTCAGTGGAGTGCGATTTCTCACAATAAATTTCAGAAAAAGAAGAAAATATGGAAAATATTTGTCAAATGGATTTATCATAGACCCACAGTCATATGAGCCTGACAGAGCCATGGCGCAGTGAATAGAGCATGGAACTGGGATGTGGAGGACCCAGGTTCGAGACCTCGAGGTCACCAGCTTGAGCGCAGGCTCATCTGGTTTGAGCTAAGCTCACCAGCTTGGACCTATGGTCGCTGGCTTGAGCAAGGGGTTGCTTGGTCTGCTGAAGGCCCATGGTCAAGGCACATATGAGAAAGCAATCAATGAACAACTAAGGTGTCACAATGAAAAACTGATGATTGATGCTTCTCATCTCTCTTCGTTCCTGTCTGTCCCTATCTATTCCTCTCTCTGATTCTCTCTTTGTCTCTGTAAAAAAAAAAAAAAAAAAAAAATAGGGGAAAGGGAGTCCATAAATGTGCAAAAGTGGTTAGGGGAGGAATTAATAATCACTGCTGGTTTTTAAAGTTAATAGTTTCTGAAATAAATAAAAATAGCAATGAGTAAAATATGATCTTATATATCCTTTTTTTTAAAACATTTTATAAAAATACTTGCAACATATGATTTTCATTAATGAGAAAACTGAGTTAGCTTATAATATATGCTAAAAAGATTTTTATATTTCTTAACTAGTAATACTTTTGCTAAGATTATGTGAGCAGTCTCTGGAACCTGAGTTTTATTAAATATATTTCAAACAGACTATTTCAATTGAACATCTTTTGTGGAAATTAGTTTATTTTCAAGCACACCCAGAAAATTTGTGTGTAATCTATTTGCACACTTCAGGCTTTTTCCGTTACGCCTACCTCTGTTAGGTCTATGCTCAGGTTGAGGTGTGTGAGTGGTCATACTTTCCTCTGAGTGCCTTTGTTTTTACAGAGATGATAAGCTTTTGCCAGTCTGTCAGGTCTGCTTGAAATTAGCCTCTGGGATCAAAAGTTATTAGTGGAAAAGGATAGAGCAGACTGACACAGTGATTTTATAATTCTATTGTCCTAGGAAAGTAGGCTAATGAGGGTTGACTGGTGCAAATAAAAATGATCATGAAATGCTCCAGGCACCACACCTCTATAAATAGTGAGGAGAAGCATCCTTCAAAGCCTCTCCTGCTACCACTGATGCTGGGCTGATAAGGTGAATTCAGTCCAGTTAAAAAGGAGAATAATAGAATTCTCTCCCCGTTTCCTGTCCTCTAAATCTTTTTGACACTGAAATGAATGTTACCATTTTTTAACAAAGGATAGTGATAGATATATATTTCAGTCATGTTCTTTTTCTGTTGTTCTCTTATATAATTCAATATTTTCATTTCCCTTTTATTATGAACATGTGTGACTGTAAATACAACTCAGAAATACAGTTGAGTGATTCTTATCTAGTGAAGGCAATGTTGAAAAGGTGCATGGAGAGAACAGGATCTCCTCTAGACAGTAAGTAAATTTAAATTTATATGAATAATGCCATCTTGAGGAGCTGCTAAGGTCCAGTGAGACCCCTCAAATTACAGCATAAAACTATTCAGAAAAGTTTTTTGTTCAAGTGCCCTGGACTCTTTAAGCTTTATTAGCCAATTGAATATATTTTATGAGAAGATACTGAAAAACAGTATGAGATCCTAGTAGGGCAAAGATACAGAATTCCAGTAAGGGAAAAATATTCATTGAAATTGAAGAGCACATTTCCATGGCTTTATAGTACTTCAGATAAAGGGAGCAACATAAATCAATGGGAAATATAGGCTGCTGAATGGGTGGTGTGGAAATTTGTTCACTATTTAGAGGGGAAAAAAAAGTAGATGCCCATCTAATATTACATAACAGATTCTATATAGATTAGAGATGTAAATTGTGTATATCTCTGTGTATCTATATATCTATATTTATAACTAAAATGTTAACACCTATTTTTTGTATATAACACACAAAAATGTAGGCAATTGTCTTTTCAAATTAGGAGTGTGAAAGAACTTGAAAAACATTATTTAAAATTTGACCACATCCAAAAATGAATCCTTTGTGTTCATTATCTTTTTTTTTTCTTTCTTTTTTTTGTATTTTTCTGAAGCTGGAAACGGGGAGAGACAGTCAGACAGACTCCCGCATGCACCCGACCGGGATCCACCCGGCACGCCCACCAGGGGCGATGCTCTGCCGACCAGGGGGTGATGATGCTCCGGGGCGTCTCTCTGCCGGGACCAGAGCCACTCTAGCGCCTGGGGCAGAGGCCAAGGAGCCATCCCCAGCGCCCGGGCCATCTTTGCTCCAATGGAGCCTTGGCTGCAGGAGGGGAAGAGAGACAGAGAGGAAGGAGGGGGGGGGTGGAGAAGCAAATGGGCGCTTCTCCTATGTGCCCTGGCCGGGAATCGAACACCGGTCCCCGGCACGCCAGGCCGACGCTCTACCGCTGAGCCAACCAGCCAGGGCCTGTGTTCACTATCTTTTCACGACAAAAGGCACTCACTTGGCTCTCTCAGGTATCTAACACACTCTTGTTTGGATCTCTAACACAACTCTTCCAGCATCTCTGTCAGGTTGCCCCCAGAAACACACGTTGTTCTTATATAAGTTATCCTAATTTCTCCTTAAAAGTGTAGCCATCATATAAGTATATTAGGGGACTCCTGGTTATAGAAAGAATACAGTGACCAAATTTAAAATATAATGATACATTGAGAGAAGATAGGTATTTGAAATGTCTAAAACCAGTGAGAGAATAATATCTTACAATGACACCCTACACTTGCAAATCAAGTTATTAAATTTTTGAATATAAATTTTTTTTTAAAACTAGCATAGTAAAAAGTTCAAATTTGTTTATATTAATGCAAATTAAGATAAGGGCAAGTCAGTTTAAACCTTTGACAGGCTACAGTCAGAAAGCTGAATAATATCAAATGTTGCTGGAAGCATGGGCCCAAGTATCTTCATACCATATTGGTGGGACTGGCGCAGACAAAGCATGGAGATGCATACTCTATCAGGTAGCAATTTGACTCTGGCTTTATACTTCTAAATAAATTACCTCATGCTCCATAAATGATATGTATAAGGGACATTCATTGCAGGCTTGTTCATGGTGCTATGAGGATGGAAACAATGTGTCTATGTCTGAAGAAGTGGATGGATAATGAAGGATGGGGCATAAGGAGGTTTACAGTTATGAGTATATGAAACACAAAGTTATTCTTGTATTATTTTTTATTAACTATTATTATTTTCCTTGCAAACAGCTGTAAACCTACATTTGCCCTACCCTGTATGTGGTGGATGCATACTACACAACAGTCAAAAGATCATGAAGCAGCCTGGCCAGGCGGTGGCACAGTGGATAGAGCATTGGACTGGGATGCCAAGGACCCAGATTCAAGACCCTGAGGTTGCCAGTTTGAGCGTGAGCTCATCTGGCTTGAGCAAAATAAAAAATGCTCACCAGCTTAGACCTCAGGTCACTGGCTCAAGCAAGGGGTTACTCGGTCTGCTGAAGGCCCACGGTCAAGGCACATATGAGAAAGCAATCAATGAACAACTAAGGTGTTGCAACGAAAAACTGATGATTGATGCTTCTCATCTCTCTCCGTTCCTGTCTGTCTGTCCCTATCTATCCCTCTCTCTGACTCTCTCTCTCTCTGTCTCTGTAAAGAAAAAAATAAAAAAATAAAAATAAATAAATAGCCCTGGCTGGTTGGCTCAGTGGTAGAGCATCGGCCTGGCGTGCGGAAGTCCGGGTGTGATTCCAGGCCAGGGCACACAGGAGAGGCGCCCATCTGCTTCTCCACCCCTCCCCCTCTCCTTCCTCTCTGTCTCTCTCTTCCCCTCCCGCAGCCGAGGCTCCATTGGAGCAAAAGATGGCCTGGGCACTGGGGATGGTTCCATGGCCTCTGCCCCAGGCGCTAGAGTGTCTCTGGTCGCAACAGAGCGATGCCCCGGAGGGGCAGAGCAGCGCCCCTGGTGGGCATGCCAGGTGGATCCCGGTCAGGCGCATGCAGGAGTCTGACTGCCTCCCTATTTCCTGCTTCAGAAAAATACAAAAAATAAAAATAAATAAATAAGTAAACTTACTTAAAATTTTTTTTTTAAAAAATAGAAAAGATCATGAAGCAGATATACACATACAAACTCTTTAAAAATATAGTTTCATGTAAAATTATGATTCATATTAATAAATAGAATGATATATGTTACATAACAGTACCTAAATGTATACCCATATACTTAGGTATTATATTAATTATATACTCAAACAAAATAATATACATTTTTACAAGATCATAAACCAACTACATATCAGTATCTATATTGGTATGGTTGCCTACATGATGGGAAAGAAATAGTAATAAAGTGAAACAGGCCCTGGCCGGTTGGCTCAGTGGTAGAACATCGGCCTGGTGTGCAGGAGTCCTGGGTTCGATTCCCAGCCAGGGCAAACAGGAGAAGCATCTATCTGCTTCTCCACCCCTCCCCCTCTCCTTCATCTCTGTCTCTCTCTTCCCCTCCTGCAGCCAAGCCTCCATTGGAGCAAAGTTGGCCTGGGCGCTGAGGATGGCCCCATGGCCTCTGCCTCAGGTGCTAGAATGGCTCTGGTTGCAACAGAGCAACGCCCCAGATGGGCAGAGCATCTCCCCTGGTGGGCATGCCGGGTGGATCCTGGTTGGGTGCATGCGGGAGTCTGTCTGACTGCCTCTCCGTTTCCAGCTTCGGAAAAAAAAAAAAAAAGTGAAACAAAAAACTTCACCAGTATGGTAAGTATTTAAGAGAAGATTGTTGTCTTGAACAATGAGAGTATTGTATCATCATATAAGGAATATAATTAACTAAATCAGGTGGTTCTGGGTCTCAATAGTAAAAACTAAAGCAGGTGTTGTCTTTATTCTCATAGCCCATGTTTGAAATCTCTGACTTTTACAGTTTTTTATAGAATTGGTGAAGAAGCAATTTTCCATGTGGATAAATACAAGGAATGATTTTATGTTGCTGTTGTATGTTTCCACTGTGAAACAATCAGACTCAGTTTAGTTTTTTAATTACTGTTTATTCTTCTATAAAGCTCATTTTCTCCTCAACTATTTAACTATTTACCTGGAGACAGTCTCTTGGTGTCTTTTTCTCTCTCTCTTTCTCTCTCTCACTCTTATTCTCTCTCTCTCACTTTTTACCGCCCTGCCCTCTCTCTCTCCTAATCTTGGCCTCAACTATTGTAAAGAGAATAAAAGTGTTAAGCAACTTATGTTCTGCGGGCATAAAATTCTTTGGAATAGTACAGGCAAATACTGAATCTGTTCAAGAGTCTGAGTGCCAGGGCATGCTGGTAAGAGCAGCCACAATGCACTTCACAAGCACAATAGCCAACTGCTTACGGTAGAGTAAGCACTACTAACTGTTCTTTATAGTGGAAGGATTTGGCATTAACAAATCATTAGGCAGGCATAAGTGTTAATTCTTGCAGACAAAGAAATAATCTCTTGAAATCTGCCCAGAATATAACCTTTTCATTTTAACCTTGGTTGAATTAGGAATCAGAAAATTTATGAGCCATGCAAGTTTGAAAGACATTGTAACATTTCTGAGCTTTGTTTTATTTCATTTAAATATGCATTTTATAATACTCTGATTACCTTAAAAATGGAATTTGAATAAGTGATCCCTTTATCCTTGAGTTGGACTGAATGAACTGAAATGATTATAAGGTCCACATTTAATCCTCTTCTTACGAGGATGGACTATTATACAATTACAGACTTATAAAGAAACACATGTAAAATGCTACTGAAGGGTGGATTGAAAAAATGGCCTGCTCCAACTTTCTCAGTAGTTTAGAAAAGGGAGAATGAACATCAGAGAGGTTCAATCCTTTTCCAAGATCTGACAGGTGCATAGTGCTGGGGCTGAGACCAGAAGCCATATCTTTCTGACTCCCAGATGAATGTTTCACATCTGAGATTAACTCTAAAATTTTGTGGTTAATCAACTATGCTATCTGATCTTAGAAGCTCAAAAATTTCTCTCACATACATGAAAACCCCAATATTGAAGTAATTAAATATTTAGAGAAAGAAAATAAAATAACATTTCTTATATAAGGAATGATCAAAATACTTGCAACAAGAGCATATTTTGTGATAGGCACTAGGAAAGATTAATTTATCAGTTTAGCAGAAATATCTTTGGTCTTACAGATATGAGCTGTCAGGCAGATACCTGTTTACGTTGGTCACCATGACCATAGCAGTCTTAGACAGGAACCCTTGGAGTGTTGAGAAGAACAGTATATTGTTATGAAGACCTGAGATGACATATCACTTGGAAATGAGGACTGGATTAGAGGAAAGCGAAAGAAGAAAAGCTATTGAAAGAGAAGAATGTCAAGGAAAACCAGGGTTATCTAAATTGGCACTTGTGCCAACAGGCAGTCATGCATTTGAGCTTCCCTTATGCCAGATAAAGTTAGCCTAATAATTAACTTAAATAACACTCCTGTGCAATATGAAATAACGAGCAATGCATTTTCACATATAGGTAGCAAGGTACCTTTGCAGTTAAGAACGTATGTTCAAAAGAAAAAATGAAAGTTTGTGCTACTGAATGTGCTTGCTTCAACTGACTGCAGACTCCAGAAGAAAAAAATCATTAAAATCTGTCCTGAAAACAACCTCTGAGCACACAGTACTCTTTATTAGTCAAGGCACATGCACATGCAAGCATGCACACACACACACACACACACACACATTCATATAATTTTATAATTTTCTTCAATATTTTTAATTCCTTTACATTTAAAAAAGACACAGCTTTTGTGTTTTATTCTACTCTAAGGCTTAGCATTCATTAGCTTTTTCAAGCAAGCACAAGAATTATTAGCACTTGTGAAATTTTACACTATTAGAACTTGTGAATATTTATGCTACTGCTACCATAGCATAGATAGGACTTTTCAATATTAACTTTATATTCTTACGGTACAGGTATGGTAAGCAAAGATACGACTATCTCATTTTGGTTTAATAGACAAAATATCAGGAATTTCAGAGGCGATCTAAACTGAAAGAGAGCAGCTATGTACATGGTTCTCTGCATAATTTTTCACCACAGTTAAAACATGACTCTGTAACAATTTAGTCATTAGTAAATATAATTAAAAGATGCACAATGAAAGCAAAGTTTAAGGAAACAAAAATCCTACAGAAAGCTAAAAATCTGTGTCATGCTAAAATGGAATTCAAAATTGCCTTAATTGAATTTAAACATTGATAAAATCAATCAGGCACTAAAAGAGGAGAAACTCATCTGAGCCCTTCCCAGAAAAGATCTTCTGAGAATATGTAAACTAACCTGGATCTATTTTCCAGGAGCTCAGGAGTGTTCCTTAAAACATATCGCTACAAGACAGGAACAGACAGATAGGAAGGGAGAGAGATGAGAAGCATCAATTCTTTGTTGCAGCATGCAGCATCTTAGTTGTTCATTGACTGCCTTCTCGATGGGGGGGTGCTACACCAGACCGATTGACCCCTTGCTCAAGCCAGCGACCTTGAACTCAAGCTGGTGAGCTTTGCTCAAACCAGATAAGCCAGCACTCAAGCTGGCAACTTTGGGGTTTAACCCGGGTCGTCAGTGCCCCAGTTCGAAGCTTCATCCACTGCACCACCACCTAGTCAGGTTATTGATACATTTTAAATGGGGCTCTAGGAGATTTAGCACATATTAAAATAAAGGTATCCATTTCCAGGGTGACACATTCCTTTAACAGGATTTATGAGGTGACAAACACAACAAGGAATGGATTTTAGTCACCACTCACTCCCCTTTCTTGGACACTTTTGTGGAGGGAAAAACTAGTACATGAGAGTTCTGCTCAGAAAGTTTTTCATTTTCAGATTCATAACATGTGCCATTTTCTTGTTCAAAACCAGAGACGAAAATGATAAATGATTGGGGGAAATTTTTCCATACATGATTATGTGTTATCTCTTATGAATGTATAAACACTAAATCATACTTATTTAAAGAAAAATGTTTTTAAGGAGTTCCCATGATTGGTTAAGCTCCCACTGTGTTGCTGGATTGGCAGTTCCCTTCAAATGGCACACTAAAATTATTGTGTAATACTTATAAATTCAGCCACCTTAGAAACTTCTCAGTTTCTTCTAAACCTATGTCAGGGATGATTTGGTTTGTGTGTGTGTGTGTGTGTGTGTGTGTGTGTGTGTGTTGTTTGTTTCTTGTCTAACAAATGTGTAAACATGAAACACACATTTTTTTATTATTATTATTTTTTTTTGTATTTTTCTGAAGCTGGAAACGGGGAGAGACAGTCAGACAGACTCCTGCATGCGCCCCACAGGGATCCACCCGGCACGCCCACCAGGGGCGACGCTCTGCCCACCAGGGGGCGATGCTCTGCCCCCTCCGAGCGTTGCTCTGCAGCGACCAGAGCCACTCTAGCGCCTGGGGCAGAGGCCAAGGAGCCATCCCCAGCGCCCGGGCCATCTTTGCTCCAATGGAGCCTTGGCTGCGGGAGGTGAAGAGAGAGACGGAGAGGAGGGGCGGGGGTGGAGAAGCAAATGGGCGCTTCTCCTATGTGCCCTGGCCGGGAATCGAACCCGGGTCCCCCACACGCCAGACCGACGCTCTACCTCAGAGCCAACCGGCCAGGGCCAAAAACACACATTTTTAAGGCTATCAAAAAGAAATAACAAGGACTTTGTGACTAAGTACATTAAACAAAAGGGACACTCAACTATATATGGTATCAGTGTATAAAACCCTCAGCCTCTCCATTCCTCCAGTCTTTCACATTTCCTCTCCTTTTCCATGAGACTCCAAATCTCAGCTTGAAAATTTGATACATTTTCTGTTGAAGATTATAAGACTTTAGCAGCTGAGAACTAGTTGTACCTATTTTTGAATAAAATGCTAAATATCTAAAATATGAGTTTCATTATGAGCGAAATTAATTCAATATTTAAGAAATTATTTTCTCATTTTAGAAACTCCCACAATAAAATTCTATGTTTTATTTATTTATTTATTTTTGTGGCAGAGACAGGGAGAGTCAGAGAGAGGGACAGACAGAAAGGAAGGGAGAGAGATGAGAAACATCAGTTCTTCGTTGCGGTTCCTTAGCTGTCCATTGATTGATTTTTCATATGTGCCTTGATGGGAGGGGAGGCTACAGCAGACCGAGTGACCCCTTGCTTGAGCCAGCAACCTTGGGCTCAAGCTAGTGAGCCTTGCTCAAACCAACTGAGCCCGCACTCAAGCTGGCAACCTCAGGTCTCAAACCTGGGTCCTCCACATCCCAGTCCGACGCTCTATCGACTGCCCCCCTGCCTAGTCAGGCTGTATGTGTGTTTTAAATGTCCTTGTTTTGCTTCTCAGAAGATAATGCATTTATTTACTACTCAGAACACAACCATATGTAGACAGCAAACCACTATGTTCTGAGTATTGGTTGGACTGGTTTCTATCAGAGTAATCAAATAAAGGATATTTGCCTGATCTGTTGTGGCACAACCTGGATAAAACATCAACCTGGGATGCTGAGGTTGTGGGTTAGAAATCCTGGGCTTGCCTGGTCAAGGCACATATAGGAGTCGATGCTTCCTGTGCCTCTCCTCTTTCTTTCTCTCTGCTCCCTCTAAAAATGAAAAATAAAATTTTGGGGGAAAAAAGGATATTTGTTTCAGTATACAAAAAAAAAAAAAAGCACTGGGCTTTTGTTCTGATAGTCCATTAGCTCCATAAACTAGTGGATTAATTAACTGTTCTTTCCCAGCAAATGTTGGATGATTTACTGATCCTTTTTTTAGATGTTCTATAAGCACATCTACTGAAATACATGGCATTCTAATGGAGTGGAAAGAATCCTCCATGTGCATGAACTTGTACCATGGCAATCCATGGAAATTGTCTTTTCTAGACGTAACTGTAATTTTTCCTCTTCTCTAAAATGACCCATCTCCTTCTAGAGTTGGCCAAATTAAATTTTTCTCCATATTTCAGCTATAGTAATGGTGGAATATGAATAAAATAGATGATTGGAAGAGATATTCAGAAAGTAGAATATGCTGGGCCTGGAAATAGACTGAATGTGAAAATGTGTGTTAGGAATATTGCCCTTGGATAGAGTGTTGGCCCAGCATATAGACATCCTGGGTTTGATTCCTGGTCAAGACATGAATCTGGAGGAGTGACCATCTGCTTCTCTCCCCATCCCTCTTCTTCTTCTCTCCCTCTTCTCCTTTCAGGGCCAGGAGCTCGATTGGTATGAGCATGTCCCAGGCACTTAAGATAGCTCCATTGAAGCATATTAGCCTCAGGTGCTGGAGATAGTTCGGTACTTAAGCATCGACCCTAGACAGGGTTGCCAGGTTGATACTGGTCAAGGTGTACACAGCAGTCTGCCTCACTTTCTCTCCTCTTCTTACCTTAAAAAATATAGGCCCTGGCCGGTTGGCTCAGTGGTAGAGCGTCGGCCTGGCGTGCAGAAGTCCCAGGTTCGATTCCCGGCCAGGGCACACAGGGGAAGCGCCCATCTGCTTCTCTACCCCTCCCCCTCTCCTCCCTCTCTGTCTCTCTCTTCCCCTCCCACAGCCAAAGCTCCATTGGAGCAAAGATGGCCCGGGTGCTGGGGATGGCTCCTTGGCCTCTGCCCCAGGTGCTAGAGTGGCTCTGGTTGCAACAGAGCGACGCCCCGGAGGGGTAGAGCGTCGCCCCCTGGTGGGCGTGCCGGGTGGATCCTGGTCGGGCGCATGCGGGAATCTGTCTGACTGTCTCTCCCCATGTCCAGCTTCAGAAAAATACAAATATATATATATATATATATATATATATATATATATATATATATTGCTCTTTGAAGTTTCCTTAATTGTGCAGAGAAAGTATAAATGACATAGTGTGATATGAAATGTCATGACATAAATACATGTATACTTCCAGAAACCTAGATACACTAATGTTGGGCAAATACATTTGTAAAATTTGTGTCATTTGGTTTTGCTCACTTTTATTGTTAAAGATGGGCCCTGGCCTGTTGGCTCAGTGGTAGAGTGTCGGCCTGGCGTGCAGAGGTCCCGGGTTCTATTCCCGGCCAGGGCACACGGGATAAATGCCCATCTGCTTCACCCCTCCCCCTCTCCTTCCTCTCTGTCTCTCTCTTCCCCTCCCGCAGCCGAGGGTCCATTGGAGCAAAGATGGCCCAGGCGCTGGGGATGGCTCCTTGGCCACTGCCCCAGGCGCTAGAGTGGCTCTGGTCGCAACAGAGCTACGCCCCGGAGGGGCAGAGCATCGCCACCTGGTGGGCAGAGCTTCGCCCCTGGTGGGCATGCGGGGTGGATCCTGGTGGGGCACATGCGGGCGTCTGTCTGACTGTCTCTCCCGGTTTCCAGCTTCAGAAAAATACAAAAAAAAAAAAAAGATGGCCACTGTCCATGTGGGGTGGCTGGTTAACTTCCTGCTTGGGAAGGAGCTTCGTTATACTAATGTGTGCTGGAGGAGGGCTTTCCCGACAAAAAGTTTTAAAAGGAGGAAATAGGAGGCCATTTTGGTAGAGAGGAGAAGACCACATTGTTGCAGGGAGAGAGGCCACGTGGTGGCAGAGAGGAAGCAAGCAAGATGACGGGGAGCTGAAGAGGAACAGAGGTGAGCGACTTTGTAAGCTCCGCTGAACTGGTGAGGTGGGAGCCTTTGGTTCTAAGAAAACTAGGATGTGTCAGTAGCTTTGTGAGCACTAAATGAGTGGGTTTTGGTGCCTGTGTGTTTGGTTTTTCTCGTCTGCTGGCTGCTAGCTGGAATAAAGTATGACCCACCAGTTCTTGGGTCTGCAGTTTCATTACCATCTATCTGAATCAAATGACAACCTGCACCAGCCAGGTGGCTGTGATGGTGGCTGCGACTACTGGCTTTACAATCCTTACATTAGGATTCAATGTACTTGAATAGAAGCCCCTGTAAAGAAAGGACTTGGATATAAATTTAATGTGGAGGAGGGAGAATAGAGAAGAATAGAAAGAAGAATCTGAAGAATTCCCGACAGTTGCTGAATGAATGCATATATTAATGAAACAATGGATGGTGGTGCTTCTGATATATGCACACTTGAAGAGGACAAGGTACAGATTTGATTCAAGTATGAGGTGTTAAAAGTTGTTTTTTAATATAGGTAAAGTCACGACTCTCACATAAGTATAAAATGAGCATGTGTAAGAGTCTATTTAACTTATTAATTAATGAGGAGACCTTCAGATGTCACAACAGTTCAAAAGAGCACGCAAAGGAGGAGACACACATGGAAGCAATTATGACCACTAAAATGAACTTGCACAGTAGATGCAAAGCATGCATCTTCTACAAAGGAGAAGGCAAATCAATTGTACTTTATGAGACAACATTCATTTGCATGTCTAAGGACAAGAATAATTGCATTTCTATCACTCATCCACATTTTCCAAAGTGGTGAAGCTTAGAGACAATGAAAGGTATTGAGACACTTAAAAAACAGAAAGGTACATTACACATTATTTAATCACAATTGAAGATGCCCAACAATTTTTCAATGTATTTGAAAATATTTCATAATTTTGACATACAAAGGTGATTTAGAGACAACAATGTGTAGATATTAAGTAGCACCTAGATTATCAGTCCACTTTCTTCCTGTCATGCTAAGGGTTAAGTCAAATTTGCTTAAAGAAGCTCCTCTTTTATTCTAATCTTGAACAATTGGTAAACCATGGACTCCCTAAATCTTCATCTAAAGGGCGATGCTTTCATGATTTTTCCTCAATGGTAAACAAAAAATAAATTATTCTTGATAAAAACAAATGAACAAGGAGAACACTGCACCATCCCAGACATTCATTTTTTTTTTTTTTTGCCTTTTCAACTCAACTGAAATATGTATCTGCTTCAAATATCATTCACAATATGGAACATGTATCTTTCTGAATACTTGACTCTAAAATGAAACAAAGGGGAAAAGTACTGTTGTGAGAAATATTTATCAATTGGAAAGGAATTGAGTTTCATAAAAAGACAACACTGGATTATTTTTAAAATTATAAATATGTGTGTGTATTAGTCTTTTGTCCTTAATAGAAACATATGTTATGCTCCTAGAATTAAACACTATATAAATTCTAACTTACAAACAATATAAGAAGATAAAAACATAATTTTAAATATAATAATTCTAATTTCTGTATGTCAATTTAGCTATATTACTACTCAGGTATAAATATCTGCCAAAAGTAGTAGAAATAACTCTGCATTTGAAATGGATTTTAAAAGCTTGTTTCATGCTTAACAGGCAAGTAAAACTGAGAAAGTACCTTTATGTGTTCTTCAAAAATCATTGCACTATATAAGATTAGCTAATAAAAATCACAAATTTGGCCTTGGCCAGTGGCTCAGTGGATAGAGTGTCAGCCCAGCATATGTGCATTCTGGCTTTGATTCTGGTCAGGACACACAGGAGAAATGACCATCTGCTTCTTCCCCTCCCTCTACCCCTTCTTTTTCTCTTCCCTTCTCGCAGCCAGTGGCTTCATTGGTTTGAGAGTGGCCCTGGGCACTGAGGATAGCTCCGTTGGAGTGCGTTAACCTCAGGTACTAAAAATAGCTCAGTACTTGAGAATCAGCCCAAGACTAGGTTGCTGGGTGGATCCTAGTTGGGACACATATAAGAATCTGCCTATCTCCCATCCTCTCACCTAAAAAAAGAAATCACAGGCTTTATGGGTAAAATGGACTTAGTGGCACCTCTCAAATAAGCGAGGAAAAAAGTAAAGACATAAAATGATTTAAATTATAGTACAATTTTATACTTATTAAATAATTTTAACAATAATTATATTTTTTAAAAGATCTTCATTACTTATTAGGTAAAGGTAAATGAAAACTACAATGAGATACCACTTTACACTTTTTAGAATAGCTATCTTTAATCAGACAAGTAATAATAAGTTCAGGAAAGGTTGTAAAAAAAAAGGAACCCTCATTCACTGCTGGTGGGAATGTAAACTGGTAGAATCAATACAGAAAATAGTATGGAGGTTCCCCCCAAAAATTAAGACTAAAGTCATCATATGTCCCAACAATCCTTTTGGGTATCTACCCCAAAATTTTGAAAACATTTATTTGTAAATCTATATGGACCCCTATGTTCACTGCAACATTATTCATGATGACCAATACATGGGAACAACCGAAGTGCCCTTTGATAGATGATTGGATAAAAAAAGATGTGATACATATTAGAAGCTTGACCAGACAGTGGTGCAGTGGATAGAGCACTGGACTTGGATGCAGTGGACCCAGGTTCAAAATCTCATGGTTGTCAGCTTGAGCCCAAAGGTTGCTGGCTTGAGCCCAGGGTAATTGGTTTGAGCAAGGGGTCACTCGCTCTACTGTAGCCCCCCAGTTAATGCACATATGAGAAAGCAATCAATGAACAACTAAGGTGCTGCAATGAAAAATTGATGCTTCTCATCTCTCTCCCTTCCTGTCTGTCTGTCCCTACCAGTCCCTCTCTCTGCCTCTGTCACACACACACACACACACACACACACACACACACAAAATACACAAGAAGCTAAATTAAAGATTAAAGGTAATATTTCCCTTTGGAGAAATTGAAATGTTAATAGACAAAAACTCACTGAGGCCTTTGGCATAAAGTGGTTTTTGATACTTAGGAGACATACTGTTAATCAAAACTTAGAGTTCCAGACATTTGTTTCACATTTTAATGCAGTTTTTATGCTATTTTGTTAATTATTTGTTTTAAGTATAGTCAATTATATTATTCAGCATTTATGGATAGAAGCCCAAATTATCTGGCTCCAGTGTTCTGAATTTGACGCAGTATTATAAATATCTGAATATGACAGAGGCATTTTTAGACTCCACTAGTAAAGTATCAAGTAACATTAATTCTGAATTTTGTTTCTTGACTAATAGTTGATATCTGCATCAGATTGTGATGTTTTTTCTTTCAATAAAATGACTAAGTGATGCACCCAAATGTTTATGGCAGCATTTTTCACAATAGTGGAGATCTGGAAACAGCCCAAGTGTCTGTCAGTGGACAAGTGGATTAAAAAGCAGTGGTACATATACACAATGGAATACTATGGGGCCATGAAAAAGAAGGAAATCTTACCTTTTGCGACAACATGGATGGATATGGAAACTATTATGGTAACAGACAGAAAAAGAAAAATATCATATGACCTCATTCATTTGAGGAATCCAATGAACAATGTGAACTGAGGAATGAAATTGAGACAGAGGAGAAATCAAAGGGACGAGAGGAAAAGAGGACAGAGGGAAAGGGGATGATAGGAGGGGATAAACCTGAAGGGAAGGGGGGAGGGTGCTCTGAGGAGGTGGGAAAGGGAGATATTGAGAAGAATACAGGGTGGGGAATGCATTCAGGGCAACACTAGAATCTATGTAAACACAATAAATTAAAATCAATAAAAAGAAAAAAAAAGAGGGATTAAATAAGTGTACTTTTACTTTCTGTGGGAAAAGACACCAGAACAAATTTTATTGGGTTCTTAAGACTTAACTGTGTTACTTTTCAAAAAGGATATAAATATTCAAACTATTATTCATATACACCAGATAAAATCTAATATTCTATCTATATCTTTAAATGATGGTATATTTGTAAATCAAAAATTTATTATTATGCTATTTTCTGTGTATATAAACTTAAGAAAATTAAATTATAAAGCTGATAAACTATTCACCAAAATATTATATCAATTTTAAGTCATACACAGACAACTGTACTTCAATAGCTTGTGAAAGTATTTCATAAGTCATCAATTTGAAATTATAAAAATAGCAAATGGTTGTAAAACCAGTATTTATTTATTTATTTATTTATTTACAGAGACAGAGAGAGGGATAGATAGGGACAGACAGACAGGAACGGAGAGAGATGAGAAGCATCAATCATCAGTTTTTCATTACGACACCTTAGTTGTTCATTGATTGCGTTCTCATATGTGCCTTGACTGTGGGCCTTCAGCAGACCGAGTAACCCCTTGCTTGAGCCAGCAACCTCGGGTCCAAGCTGGTGAGCTTTGTTCAAACCAGATGAACAGGCAGTCAAGCTGGCGACCTCAGGGTCTCAAATCTGGGTCCTCTGCATCCCAGTCCGATGCTCTATCCACTGTACCACCTCCTGGTCAGGCTAAAACCAGTATTTTAAGAATGAGTTGTTGAACTTGACTGCTCAGTTGCATTCATTTTAGTGTTTAATGATGACCTATGGCTTTGTGCTAAGTGTTATTGCAAGCAAGTTTGTCTGAATAAAAATTAATCAGAATTAGCTTGCCCCATAGTGGCACAGTAGAAAAAATATCGACCTAAAACAGTGAGGTCACCCTTCAAAACCCTAGGATTGCCTGGTCAAGGCACATATGGGAGTTGATGCTTTCTGCCCCTCCCTCCTTCTCTCTCTATCTCTTTCTCTCTTTCTCTCCCCTCTCTAAAATGAATAAATAAATTAATTAATTAATAAAAATTAATCAGAATTAAATCTATATGTTTAGCAAAGAGATTTTAACTCCGTTAAAATTCATATTCTTTGCAAGTGTCAATTTCTTAAAACAAGAAAATTCATATTTCCGAAAGACACCTATCTAAACCCAACTTAGATATGTTATTTTTCAATCAAAAAACAATGACAACAACAACCAAAATGAATAAAATTTTCAGTGCTTACACTTATTAAATAATATAATAGTTTAAATTTTATATTGCATAATTTGTTATCAACATTATTTTTCATAATTGAGATCTTAAGTATCTAGTTAATTTTTCAGATTAGATTTCAGTGGGTTGAGGGAGAAAGATTAAATGGGACAGAAGTAATTACTCTAAGCTTTGGAAGAAAGTAAGAATGGTCTCTATAATAACTGATAGAAGAAGAGCAATTTTCACATCTCCTATCTCTTAGGAAAATGGAGAAGTGAATGTGTTATGCTGTCACGTCTCACAAGTAACCTACCAACTTTCAGGCTCACTGGCATACTTCTAGTTGCAAAGGGTTTTTCCAAAAGGTATTTTGAATTAACTTCTATTATGTCAAACACGATGCAGGACCCTTAGGGTGCTGTTCAGGATGAGAAACATTTTCATAGAATTGCAATGTAGATACTATAGGAAGAAGTTAAAACAAGGATCCATTTCTCTTTCTATTCTGAAACCTTTTAATTATCTGTGAAAAACAGAAAATTACACTTCCATATATTGAGTTGAAGTAAAACTAAGATTAATCTCTTGTGAATGCAATAATATAATATAATATATAAAAATGATGTTAATGCATCGCCTGACCTGTGGTGGTGCAGTGGATAAAGCGTCGACCTGGAAATGCTGAGGTCACTGGTTCGAAACCCTGGGCTTGCCTGGTCAAGGCACATATGGGAGTTGATGCTTCTAGCTCCTCCCCACTTCTCTCTCTCTCTCTCTCTCTCTGTCTGTCTCTCCCTCTCCTCTCTAAAAAATGAATAAATTAAAAAAAATTTAAAAAATGATGTTAATGTATCATATATATTAACATTCAGTAGAAAGAAAAAATAAAAAGAAGGCAGTGTTCCTTAGTAAAAAAATAAATTAATTAAAAAAAAAGCTTGTCATTTAAATTTTGTAAGTGATAAATATTATTCCAGTTACAGATAAGGAAACTGAAGTTCAGTATTATTTATTTTTTTATTTTTATAGCAGTTTTCTTCAGACATGCAAACTTCCTGTTGAGGGCATTGATACAACTATGTCTCAACAAACTGTGTTGGTCTTTATGCATGATATTAAAGTAATTAGGAAATATCTCCAGGCAGCGTACCACCTGGTAGGAGCTTGCCAGTTGGATCCCAGACAGGGTGCAGGCAGGAGTCTGTTTCTGCCTTCCTGCCTCTCAATACATAAATAAATAAATAGATATCAAAACAATATGTCAACATGGTATTAATTTGATAGTTCCCAGTTTCCCATAAATTTTAATCTTTATCATTTTTCTAATATGATAACACTTACTAAAAAATGAGTGTTTTCAAAAACATAACTTTGTATACTTGCAAACGAAAGAACCAAATACTTAAGTAATAATTTAATTCATAATTTTATGTTGGTCAACATACATGGACACTATAAATTAAACACAGGTTCAGACAGCAGAGGATCTATAATTTTTAAGAACACAAAACCAATGATGTTGACCCTTAAAAAATATGTTTTGCTTGACCAGGCAGTGACACAGTGGATAGGGTATTGGCCCGGGATGCAGAGGACCCAGGTTTGAAACCCTGAGGCTGCTGGCTTGAGTGCGAGCTCATTTGGTTTGAGCATAGAATTGCTGGCTTGAGTGTGGGAGTTGCTGGCTTGAGTGTGGGATCATAGACACAATCCTGTGGTCACTGGCTTGAGCCCAAAGGTTGCTGACTTGAAGCTCAAGGTTGCTGGTTTAAGCAAGGGGTCAGTGGTTTGGCTAGAGCCCCCTGGTCAAGGCATGTATAAGAAACCAATCAATGAACAACTAAGGTGCCACAAGGAAGAATTGATGCTTCACATCTCTCTCCCTTTCTGTCAGTCAGTCCCCATCTGTCCCTCTCTCTGTCTCTGTATCGCTCTTTCTCTCACTAAATATGTAAACATTAATGTATGTGTTTGAATTGCATAGGTCCATTTACATTTGGAGTTTTTTCAATAAATACTGTAAAAATAATTTCTCTTTCTTATAATTTTTTAAATAATATTTTCTTTTCTTTAGAGACCTTTATTGTAAGAGTACAGTATATAATACACACAATATGCAAATATTTTATTGTTAAGACTTCCAGCAACAGTAGGCTATTAGTAGTTACATTTTTGGGAATCAAAAGTTATATGTGGATTTTTTAAATGTACAAGGGTGGATGACCCTACTCATCATGTTGACCAAAGGTCAACTATATTTAGCTTTTGGCCTTCTGATGACTCAGTTACAGCAACTGTTCCAATTAACACAAAAGTAAATCTAATTAATTCATCTAAATGCATGCTCAGCAAGATGAAAATCATCTGTTTTTCATCCTCAAGCAACTCACAAATTACTAATATGGGAGTAATTTATATTCTTTCTTGAAATATATTTACTATATAAGAGTAATTTATACATATCCTGAAAAGATAACTTTTAAAGCTCTGAGGAAACTAAGAACAGCTTTTTTGGTAAGATTCTGTTTGAAAATTATTCACTAGAATTATATCAGTGCAAGCTGAAGAGGGGACTGCAGAGTTTTTATCCAACATCTGGATCAAAAATACACATATACACACACACTATCATTTGCAAACATGAAGCAGACCATGTCAAATACATAGCCAAATGGAATAAATTTAGGGAACAAAAGTGAAAAATGAGAAAGGATATAGATTTAAAAGATGTTGGCAGTGCACAAGGTGACTGGTCTGAATCACAAGGATGGTGAAAATTCAAACACTTTTCTGACTGTCTTTATCATTACTGAAAAATCTCCTGATCAAAATAAGAGAATATAGTAGTTTGGTGTGGTAGAATTATAATTTCTGGAAAGATTTTTGTTCCTTCCAAGGCTTACTGTAAGTATCTTGATTTCAGTGGTTCCAGTGTTCTACTATAACCAGGTGGCCTTATATAGGAACATGCCAGTGACATCTATTCACTACACATGACTATATTCTCTTCCAACAAATTCCTACAGAAGAGAATAGTAGTATCTGGACAGCAAACTTCACACTTGTCCTCTGAGAATTGAAAAATTGATGCAATAGCTTTAAGCATCCACACCTTTGGCCTTTTTCAATAATGTATGAAGAAATATGTCAGAAAAATCAAAACTCCTATTCTCTAAGAATCAATAATCCTGTGTGTTCAGCCTTCCAGCCTGATTATTCATCAAGCAAAGATATGCTTTTGCTGTGAAATTAGGTGTCAGTTTCTTCTAGATATCTTTTGCTTGTTCTCTCTGTATTTACCCTATATCTACCCACATATTTCTACATGCACAAGTATAAGATGCTGTGCAGAAACCTAAATTTTTTCCTATGCCAACTCAAGAATTTTTTTAACTTATTCATTCAAGTAAAAGAAAACTCAAATAACTCACTTCATATGATTTTCAACTACTTTCTCCTTCTATTTTTTAGTTTTCTTTTTATTCCTTTTAGATCATCTTATTTCAAACATATTCTTTCTTTAAAAAAAAAAAAAGTCTACTTTCACTCAAACCAATGGAACAGAATAGAAAGCCCAGAAATAAAACCACATATATATGGTCAAATAATCTTTGATAAAGGGGCCAACAACACACAATGGAGAAAAGAAAGCCTCTTCAACAAATGGTGTTGGGAAAACTGGAAAGCCACATGCAAAAGAATGAAACTCGACTACAGCCTGTCCCCGTGTACTAAAATTAATTCAAAATGGATCAAAGACCTAAATATAAGACCTGAAACAATAAAGTACATAGAAGAAGACATAGGTACTAAACTCATGGACCTGGGTTTTAAAGAACATTTTATGAACTTGACTCCAATGGCAAGAGAAGTGAAGGCAAAGATAAATGAATGGGACTACATCAGAATAAAAAGTTTTTGCTCAGCAAGAGAAACTGATATAAAAATAAACAGACAGCCAACTAAATGGGAAATGATATTTTCAAACAACAGCTCAGATAAGGGCCTAATTTCCAAAATTTACAAAGAACTCATAAAACTCAACAACAAACAAACAAACAATCCAATAAAAAAATGGGAAGAAGACATGAATAGACACTTCTCCCAGGAAGAGATACAAATGGCCAACAGATATATGAAAAAATGCTCAGCTTCATTAGTTATTAGGGAAATGCAAATCAAAACTACAATGAGATACCACCTCACACCTGTTAGATTAGCTATGATCAACAAGACGGGTAATAGCAAATGTTGGAGAGGCTGTGGAGAAAAAGGAACCCTCATTCACTGTTGGTGGGACTGTAAGGTAGTACAACCATTATGGAGGAAAGTATGGTGGTTCCTCAAAAAACTGCAAATAGAACTACCTTATGACCCAGCAATCCCTCTACTGTGTATATACCCCCAAAACTCAGAAACATTGATACGTGAAGACACATGTAGCCCCATGTTCATTGCAGCACTGTTCACAGTGGCCAAGACATGGAAACAACCAAAAAGCCCTTCAATAGAAGACTGGATAAAGAAGATGTGGCACATATACACTATGGAATACTACTCAGCCATAAGAAACGATGACATCAGATCATTTACAGCAAAATGGTGGGATCTTGATAACATTATAAGGAGTGAAATAAGTAAATCAGAAAAAAACAAGAACTACATGATTCCATACATTGGTGGAACATAAAAATGAGACTAAGAGACATGGACAAGAGTGTGGTGGTTACCAGGGGTGGGGGGAGGGAGGACAGGGGGAGAGTTAGGGGGAGGGGGAGGGGCACAGAGAACTAGATAGAGGGTGGCGAAGGACAATCTGACTTTGGGCGAGGGGTATGCAACATAATTTAATGACAAAATAACCTAGACATGTTTTCTTTGAATATATGTACCCTGATTTATTAATGTCATCCCATTACCATTAATAAAAATTTATTTAAAAAAAATAAAAAATAAAAAATAAATAAATATTTCTCCTTCAGAAAAAAAAAAAAAAAAAAAAAAGTCTACTTTCAAAATTTCCCTAATTATAAATTTTCTGAAAAGGAAGACAAAAATGAAACTACCTAAATATATAGCGCTATGTATATATTTTCAAACTTATTTCTGAAACTCTTTATCATGGAGGTAGTAAAGTATTTGAGCATATGTGAGAAAACCAACATGAATTGAACCCAAGCATAATTCTATTTTGTTTCTGTTCAACACTTTCACTGAATACCTATTCTGTGCAAGTATGAAGCCATATTCCAGGGATAATTCTTGTTCTTCAGGATTTCAGAGGTTAATGTGACAGAGTGACATACATAAAAAGAAATCTCAAAACAAAATGCTACACAGTGTATTTAAAATATGCAAAAAGTATCTGAATTTTTAGAGTCAGAAATATTAGTCTTTGTGATTTTAGGGGCATTGTAGAAGTTTGTACACCTTTATTTTTAAGTTTCTGAAAGTTCTATTTAGTATCAGTATGATTGATCTTCAAATAATCAGGGTTAAGACTAATTCAGTTGTAATGGATTAAAGTTGGTTTATATTTTATGCCTTACAGCTGAGTTGTCAAACAGAGGTTTCATGGATAGTTGTGAATTTTTGTTAGTTTTTATATTATTTAGATTTCTCCCCAATATAATCAACTTTAGTTACACTAACTTTTTTTGTGGGTTCTATTTTACATGTTTCAGAATGAACATAGTGACAGTGTTTTTACCTAAGCATGGGCTATTAATTATGCTAATTCACATAGTGGTTTTTGCAGGGTATCATGATATTTTAGGGCACCTAAAATATACATTTAGCTTTCCTTTTCCAGTAGAGAAGATAGAAAGGTACAAGCAAAGAGAAGAAAATAAGTGTAAATAAATATATAAAATGTATTACATATTCTAAATATATTAAAGATATTTATGATAATATATTAAAATAACAAACAGTGAAAACATGTTATATATTTTACTATAAATTTTTCAGTATCTACCATCATTATTTTATAATTTTAAAATAATCCTATGGTTCCATGGTCTCTGTTTCAGGTGCTAAAAAATAGTTCTGTTGCTGAACAATGGAGCAATGGCCTCTGATAGGCAGAACATTGCCCTCTAGTGGACATGCTGGGTGAATCTGGTTCAGTGTGCATTTGGGAGTCTGTCTCTCTACTTAACCTCCTCTCACTAAAAATAAAAATAAATAAATAAATAGATAGATAGATAGATAGATAAATAAAATAATCCTAGAGTCAAATTTTTGACAGTATAACTTCTATGTGATGCAAAACAACTTTATAAATAGTTCTCTTGTTTTCTGGTGTTTCCAACTTTATAATAAAAAGAAACAGGAATATGTAAATCTAAGAGAAGGAAAAATATTAATTTATATAACACAAAGGTCTTACCTAAAGTGAAGTAAAATAAACAAAATTATGGATTAAGTATTGAGAAGTAATATATTCATTCCAGTTTGTTCAGTTATGTATACATAAATTTGTTACCCTCTTTCTGTTAATAGTTACCACAATGGCTACATAACAATAGCCAAAGGTTACTTTTTACATAAAAGGATTTTAATTGATTTTTTAAAAACCAAAATAGTCTTTATGTATCAGAGCTACAGCAAATTAATTACTCCTTGGAAATAAAGAGCAGAAAGAAAATGCAAGTGTTTACTGCATATGATAGTTGAGCTTCACTAAATATGCTTTACCATGAATCAGTAAAAAAGAGGAAAATTAAATAAAGTTGGTAAGTGTTTCAGAAAAAAATATCAGTAAGGAAATTGCTATAAGATAAATGGCAATATGGTCAAGAGATAAAATTTGATTCTTCTTCAAAAAATACATGTAAATCTTTCAGAGAAAACATGTTCAAAAGATTTTTTTTCCCATGGTGCCAGAGCCCAAGTAAAGTAAAGTAAGTCAAGAAGGAAAGAAGAATGTAATAATAAATATCAAATCCAAATGTAGCATAGAGACAAAAATTATAATAATAATTCAAAGGTATGCCCAAAATCAAAAGCGTTAAACATATTTTTACCTCACTGGGCTATGAACTATATTTCTCTATCTCCATGCCTCTTGTTTTAATTCCCTTTGTTCACATATCTCGAAGTGCTTTTCCATCCTCTTTGGTCCACTGACACCTGAGCTATGTTCTTCTTGTAGGGAATTTCACTACACAGGCCATATTTAAAACCTCCATGCACTGTGTCTTGTCACATTCTATAGCCTCAGCAAGTCACATATACAAACCTAAAATGAGGGATCAAAGAAGTAAAGGATAGTAATTTTTTTGAAGAATAGAACTTATGGTATTAAAATTATTGCATCATTTTTATAGATAACTTAATGAGAAGTTAAAGATTTTAAGAAATTTGGATAGTTTTATAATTAGCAAGTAACAATTGGAGAATTCAATATGTTGCTTTCTGTTTCCAGTGCTTACAATCTTACTGTGTCATTTCATTTTGCCTTTCTAATCTTTTTTTGATTATATAGCCACAACACCACAAGAAATACACAACGCACACAAACACATGCTTCAACACACATAATTTCTAGATTGTTATTAAATGATATGTTCTCATCGTTCAGTCAGCAATATTCAATGTTTCCGCACAATCTCTGTACTACTGGGAATCCTGTAAAAAACTCTAACAAAAAGAAATTTACTATTGTGTTATTATTCTTTTTGAATTTTTTGCAAAACAATATGACCCTAAATATTGTTAAACTGAAATTGCCAGTAGAGTTAGTTCTCAATGTATACCTTTTTCATGAAATCTGTCTTATTTTTACTTTGTATCCTGAGACCAAATATATACAAAATTTAAACATATATTGAAGGCACATCATATGTACATGATAAATATTGAGAAAATGATTCAATTAATTAACTAATTTATAAGAGGAGTTAAAATTTTCTATAAGTGATATAATTTAGTTAATGTGAAAACTAAAATATAGAACAAGCAACAAACATTAAGAATAAACATTAACTCACATATTTTATGTTGGTTTTAATAGAGTTCAACATTTTAATTTAAACAGGACTTAACTAGATATCAAGAATTTAGTTTCTATTCTGTTACTAACAAACTCAAGTAACATGGTCAAGTAACAGTGCTTTCTTTGAGATATAGAGTTCTAATTAATATATTAAGTTAGTTTACCAGGGGTCTCTTTTAGTATCAAGATTTTTGCACACAAAGTTCATTATCATAAAGCTGGTGGTAAAGGGAACTATTAAAATGACAGTACAAACAATATAGAACTAAGTGAGATGCATATATGAAAAGCAGTCAGATATACATATTTATCTATACCAATTACTATAGTTAAGTGACTCATGTATACATACCAATGCAAATAAAAAGAAAAGATGTGGAAACAGTTAACATTATAACTGTTTTATCTTAAGGAATGCTATTAGATTTTATAATACTCACTTTAGAGATAGGAGAGAATGATAAATGTGTGGAATAGACCAATATAAATGATGACAAAGTCAAAAGGCTCTTTGCGATGTATGCCACACCATCAAGAGCTTAATTACCCTCACCTGTGGTGGTGCAGTGGCTAAAGCATCTATCTGAAATGCTGAGGTTGCCGGTTCAAAAGCCTGGGCTTGCCTGATCAAGGCACATATTGGAGTTGATGCTTCTTGTTCCTTTCCCACCATCTCTCTCACTCTCTCTACTCTCTCTCTAAAAATGAATAAATAAAATCTAAAAAAAAATAGGCCCTGGCCAGTTGGCTCAGTGATAGAGCATCGACCTGGCGTGCAGGAGTCCCAGGTTCGATTCCCAGCCAGGGCATACAGGAGAAGCGTCCATCTGCTTCTTCACCCCTCCCCCTCTCCTTCCTCTCTGTCTCTCTCTTCCCCTCCCGCAGCCAAGGCTCCATTGGAGCAAAGTTGGCCCAGGCACTGAGGATGGCTCCATGACCTCTGCCTCAGGTGCTAGAATGGCTCTGGTTGCAACAGAGCAACGCCCCAGATGGGCAGAGCATCGCCCCTTGGTGGGCATGCCGGGTGGATCCCAGTCGGGCGCATGCGGGAGTCTGTCTGGCTGTCTCCCGCTTCCAACTTCAGAAAAATACAAACAAACAAACAAACAAACAAACTAAACTAAAAAAATAGCTTCATTAAATTTTTACAAGAGATCTATACCATTTATTATTCCTGATTTCAAAAATCACTTTAGAATTTTCCTCTAACACAAAATTTTAAAAAATAATGTCTCTTCTAGGCACAAATATTTCTTAGATTTCAAATAAAATCTTAATCCATATAAAAGATATTTAAATTATTTCTTAACTAGATATTACTTACTCTATTTGGTCATTTAAGACATCTACAAAGGCAAATTTGGCAATATTACTAACATAATACTCATACAAACAAGAAGCAGTGACAAAATGCTGCTGATGAAGAAATAATTTATGATTGAGAAATTAATGAGCTTCATTTTTGTTGAAAAAAAAACTTTCCACTTGGATAAAATGTACATCATCCCTATTTATACATGGTTTCAATTTCCAAGCTTTGAATTACCAGAAGTCAAATGTGGCCCAAAAGTAGTAAAAAAAAATTCCAGAAATAAACAATGTATAAATTTTACATTTTTGTTATTCTAAGTAAAGTGATGAAATTGCATTCTGTCCAGCCTAGTTTGTGACTCCTTCCTTCACCAGCATATTCTTTTCTGTATAGCTACCAGTCCCTTAGTCACTTAGTAGTCGAATTGGTTATCAGATCGACTGTCCGATATCACAGTGCTTGTGTTCAAGTAATCCTTATTTTATTTAATAATTACCCTAAAGCCATTCACATAACTTTTTATTACAGTATATTGTTACCTTTGTTCTACTTTATTATTACTTATTGTTATTAATCTCATATTGTATGTAATTTATAAATTAAACTTTATCATAGGTATATATATATATATATATATGGAAAAAAGGTACATATAGAATTCAGTACTATCATAATTTCACTACTGCGTGTCTTGGGTCTTGGCTTATTGTTATTAATCTCATATTGTATGTAATTTATAAATTAAACTTTATCATAGGTATATATATATATATATATATATATATATATGGAAAAAAGGTACATATAGAATTCAGTACTATCATAATTTGACTACTGCATGTCTTGGGTCTTGGCCATATCCTCCACTGATAAAAGACCACTATATACCTAAAACTTTGAGTTACATTTTTAATCAGCCTCCCTTTACATTTTTATGCATATAAAACAATACCTCAGTTGTTCATAATACTTCTCATTTTCTATCTAATATTGAGAAAATTCCTTTGCACACATCACATTTCTAGGGTGATTTAATAAATAGTTAAGGAATTAAGGTATTGTGCTCGGTAATACTGCTTGTATAAACAGTTTGCGTAAATGAAGGCGACCTAATATAAAGCATATCCTTTCTCTGTTTACATTTGTTCATCAGAAGCCAGTGGCTTAAATGGGAATCACCTCAAGCCATAAAGGAAAAAGAATATTAAAATGCCATGTAAGAAAGTACACTGCTGCACTATATTTGTATGTCTCCTTTTTTTGCTACCCGTAACTTATCATTTGAGTTTTTTAAATTTTCATATAAAAATCTACTCCATTTACAAGTGCATATTTCTATGCCTTCTCACATGCGTCTATGTTAACCCAAACTCAGTTGTCAGTGTTTGTCAGTCAATAATATAAAAGTTTTATTTGAAGATAAACAGATCTAAGAGCCTGGTTTGCTACTACTTGCTTTTATATTTTGTTCTAACTAAGAGGAACTTTCAGAGGTACTAGAGAGTTTCTCCACATTTTGCTAGATGACATCCAATGATAATGGCCTTAACATGATGAGATATTAATTGAGAAAGCATTTTTACTCTGCCATAATTTTATCGTCTATTCTATTTGCTGCTATTAGCAGGAATCCATAAACCCATGGGTGTTTCAAGTGAATCTCTTTTAGCAGAGCTAACAGTCTGGAGGTCATACTGTTAGCTACTCTCATCAGCCGGGTGTCAAATCATTGTCAAAAGGAAATTACTGGTGTATTCATTTTTTAGCTTCTAGCCTTGTGCTGTAGTGGATGAGATGATTTGTACAGAGCCATTGGGGAAAAACGAGTGCTAGTGGTCATTGAAGGCTTTTTTCACGTCAGCACTTAGTCGAATCATTACAAATTAACTAGGATGTGTGAGGTGCAGCTTGTAGTTCAACTTGCTTTTCAGAAAGAGTTAGAAAATCCTGGATTCTAATTCCATCTGGACATCATTCTTTTTTAACTAAATGACACCATAGAGAGGATCAGTGCCACTTGTGCTATTAAACATGACTGGTAAGAATCAGTAGAGGGTTTCCTCATTATATTGAAAACATGCAAGTGCATTGTTATACAAACAATATTAAATGAAACTTAATATATTTATGGCTGATATTCCCTGTTTTCATTTCACTCTGCACATAATGCATGACTTTTCATATATACATTTTAGATATTCTAAATGTAGTTAAACACACACACACACAAAGCATGAATGAAATTCAAAGGAGAAAGATAATTGTGCAAAATATATTGTTTCTATTCTTTTTCCCTCTGATATAGAGCAAACAAATCTTAATCTTTAGTAGCTGTTTTTTATTTGTTTGTTTCTTTGTTTTGTATTTTTCTGAAGCGAGAAGAGAAGAGGCAAAGAGACAGACTCCTGCATGCACCCTACTGGGATCCACCCGGCATGCCCACTAGGGGGTGATGCTCTGCTCATTTGGGCAGTTGCTCTGTTGCAACCAGAGCCATTCTAGCACCTGAGGCAGAGGCCATGGAGCCATCCTCAGCACCCGAGCCAACTTTGCTCCAATGGATCCTTGGCTCAAGGAGGAGAAAAGAGATACAGAGAAAGAAGAGAAAGAAGGATGAAGAAGCAGATGCATGCTTCTCCTGTGTGCCCTGGCCGGGAATCGAACTTGGGACTTCCACACACCAGGCCGATGCTCTACCATTGAGCCAACTGGCCAGGGCCTAATAGCTATTTTTATGTCTGCTTTCACAATGAAACACTGAAGACTACGGATATTTTTTACATACTTGTATAAAATACATGTTCCTAGGAATAGAGTTTGTGTAAATTGCCTGTAGACTACAGTTGATGTTTTCTTAATAAAATTTTTTCGGTGAGAGAGTATAGGAAGGGCCACTGTCTATCTTGTCTCTGCTGGTAGGTATTTAAGTAAATGGAAACAATTACTGAAACATGACATATGATAATAGCATATAAAAGGATTTTATGTACATCCTGAATCAATTGTACTTGGAAAAATAAAGTACTACTCTGACAAGCACAGGCGTACTGGTGTACAGTTAGTTTTGAAAAATCGTTCATACATATCTTAACAGTTTTTACAAGTTTATCATGAAATGACTGTGGCAAGACTGGAGCTTCTTCTTAAGTGGACTTTCTAATTAAGTAACAATGTCAAACTCTTCAAAAAATGTTATATAGGCTAACATTTTTCTTATAAAGGCTAGAATGAAAAATGAAAATAACCAAAGAGCTAATTAAAAAGAATATATCGGAGTGTAGATATTTTTATAGCTAAGGATCACAGGCAATACTATCCATAATTGAGGAAATATTCTCTAAAATTTAAAAATAAATGTAAACAACTACATTTATACACATTGAAAAGTTATCTAGGAGAGGGTCATTACTCTCTACAAAATAAATAGTTATCTCTTGATAACTCATATGGATCTGTCATTCAAATATTTGTCAAAAATCTTTTTGAACATATTCATATATCTCTCAGAATATCTTTCATGTCTATTAATATCTGTTAAACATAAAGTGTTTCTGTTAAACATAAAGTGTATTGTCATAAAAAGGAATTTGAAAACAAAGATTACAAACAGATAAATGTTCAAAATCTCCTGTGTGTTGAACATAAAAGCATGTTTACTGGTTCTAGACTCTAAAAGTAGAGTATGTGCTGTAAGTTTCAAACATAATATTCTTTTTTTTTGTATTTTTCTGAAGATGGAAACGGGGAGAGACAGTCAGACAGACTCCCGCATGCGCCCCACCAGGATCCACCCAGCATGCCCACCAGGGGGCTACGCTCTGCCCACCAGGGGGCGATGCTCTACCCATCCGGGGCTTCGCTCTTTTGCGACCAGAGCCACTCTAGAGCCTGAGGCAGAGGCCAAGGAGCCATCCCCAGCAATGGGGCCATCTTTGCTCCAATGGAGCCTCCGTTGTGGGAGGGGAAGAGAGAGACAGAGAGGAAGGAGAGGGGGAGGGGTAGAGAAGCAGATGGGCGCCTCTCCTGTCTGCCCTGGCCGGGAATCGAACCCGGGACTTCTGCACGCCAGGCCGACGCTCTACCACTGAGCCAACCGGCCAGGGCCCAAACATAATATTCTTATGCAATAAAAATGGTTATTGATTTAATGATACCAGCTTGTCATTTAAAACGTTTGCTACAACCAAGAATAAATAAAAATAAATGCTCAAGAAAATATCTTTTAAAAAATTTTAAGTGACCAAAACGTATACTTAATCACATTTTAATTTATTTTGAAATTAATGACAACTAAACTAGTGTCTAAATTGTTTAATAGTTAGTATTGGCAAGGATAAAAGTTTTCTCTGCATTTTAACCATAGTGATTCCAGAAATCATTGGGTAAAAAATTTTCCCAGGAAGCAATATAATGATGAAAACCTTTACTAAGTCGCAGAGTACCAGGCTATTATTGCTGGACAATTATATTAAACTTAAATGTAGAAAATGTGAATAATTTCCAAAAGAAATTATTCCAAATAATTTACAAAGAGAAAGAGACTTCAGTGTTATAAAAATAATAAACATATTTGAATTGAAGCTATATTCATTTTGTTTTATTTTCATAAATCTAATAAATATTGAATATGGGCTAAAATAAAAATATTTACATTAATTTTTTTGGTGATTTGAGGTGCTTACATTCACCAAACATCATCATGAAAATCTGGGTTTAGGAATATAATAAATTTCATCTCAGTTATTAATTCTAAATGAAAATGTATGGTTGTGTCTCACCTTTATTTTTTTGTTGTAATTACACTCTAAAATACTGTCTTTTATACATTATTCAAAAGCCATGGAAAATATTGATGCCAAAACTATATAAATATAGCACATTATTTTTCATGCGTTTATATGCGTTCTTTCTAAAGGGAGTATGTGTCTTATCATTGAATGAAGAATTTGTTTTCTGCTCTGACATTTACTGTATGTTAAACACTATTAAAAAAAACTATTATCTGTTTGAGATTAATAAAGTTTCTTAAACAAAAATAATATTATACATGTGGTAAGAACAAAAAATTATTTCAGTATTTATTATGCATTATTTAATTAACAATATAATATATAATAG
This sequence comes from Saccopteryx leptura, assembly GCF_036850995.1. Lineage (NCBI taxonomy): Eukaryota > Metazoa > Chordata > Mammalia > Chiroptera > Emballonuridae > Saccopteryx > Saccopteryx leptura. The sequence goes on along the minus strand of NC_089509.1, from coordinate 78,792,032 downwards.
TCTATAACTTAATATAATTGCATTTATTTTAACTATGCAAAAAGTCAGTAAATCAGAAAAATAAAGCTTTGACTCAAAGCAGGAGATCTATGAGCAAACTTTTCTCAGAATTCATTATTAATATCATGTTTTCCCCAGTGATGTCCTTACACAGGAGCTGAACTTTTTCTTTGAATAACACATTATGAAATGCCTTGCTTAAAAAAAAAAAACAAACTTTTTTATCTTATTTATTATATTTTTTCATTTGTTCTTTTCTATGTTTTGCTCTGTCATCTGTTTGTTAGGAGATTTCTTTCGGGAAAAAATTGAACATTATATCCCTGGTCATAGATCACAGTGTGAATACGACTGCTGCACTGCACTTGGCAGGTAGGAATATCAGTGAATAACACTGAAATTAAATTGGCTTCAGCTCCTTGTGTTGTCCCCTGAAATTGCTTCATTCTTATATTGCCTGACCTAAGCAGCAAGGACATATTTTAAATTCAGGCTGCCTTAAATTGCTGTATTATAGCTTTTTTTTCTCATGAACAAGTGTTACTGAGGCGACAAAAATTGCCTGTTTTTCAAAATATTCTATATGTTTTGGTGAGGTGTATATGTGAAGGATATTGGAGTGAGAGAATGCTGACAGTGTTGAATACATTTGGCTTATGAATAATATTCACTGGGTTTTGTGTTGATAACTATTCTCTTTGCATCTAAATTGCTTAAGACTACTGCATTCATTATTATTAAAAGACAAAATGTTCTTTCTTTCCTCTTAATTGAAGTATTATTTATTGCTTATATTGTTAATATACTCGGCATGTGCTTGAAAATTGTCCTTGGCTAAATTTCATAGTCAGTGGTTAAGAACACCGAAGACACTCCCAACCTGATTAGCTAGTTCCCCATGACCGTGGGGGGAGGAGAGGGAGGAAGCAAGCAATGGCAATTTTTCAGCTCATTAGGTGCATATTCATCTAATGGGGCATCAAAGTTTAAAACTATAATGCATTCCCCTCATTTAATCCACCAGAGAGTATGCGTAGTAACCACAAGAAAGCAGAAAGGATTTCAACACTTTGAAGCTGTACAAGCAGGTGTCATCTTTCCCTTTAGGCGAAATGGGAAAATGGAAACGGAAACTTGATTAGTCTCATTCGGCCTCAGTAACCCCCTTTGCTGCTCCCTCCACATCCGGACTGGATGTATAGCAGTGCATAACCTCAGATAAAACACAAATTGAATTGCCTTCAGCTACATTTTCAGATAGTTGGGGTGGGAGGGAAAGAAACATGACCTAGGTCATCTTCTCTCCAATAAAAGTATTTTTATCCATTCTCTCACACACATTCATTAGCACCCTTTTTACATAAAACACTCTGCTGGATGCTGCAGAGTAAAGAGTAGCAATATTTAGAAAGCACTGGAAAAGGACATAATTCTTTTAGCATCTGAACATACTCTTAATGATGTTAAATAAATATTAGACTTTACCACTTATTTTTCACAACTTAACTAGGCAGCTGGTCTGTCATTTAAAATTATCTCTTGCATGTTTGTTTTTATGCTCAGATAAAAATAATATCTTGTATTAATTTTGCTATAAAAAATGTAAGGCTTAATATTCATCCTTTCCTAAAACAAATAAGTATTAACTCCCAACTGACGTCTGATTCAAATGAAAGACCTGAGTTCTTTTCAACTTAGTTCCAGGTAACAATGGAATACCAGCACTTTATTTGGGAGCAAGAGTAAGATATAACAAAGAAAGATAATATTTTACATAATATATTCCCTTCCTTAAATTTAGTTACTTATTTTAAATTAATGTAAAATTAAAAATAAAATAATTAATATTGGTTGGTGGTGTTAACTTATTAGATTTGTATAATAATCTTGTAATGGCTTAAATATTTTGTTGGTTACATCTAAGTGCAATAGCACTGCATTTTCCTGAAATAACTTGATGCAAAGGAAATATCTGAAGATTGCATCCCAAAACCACTTTGTCTGGACAAAACATTACTCTTATGATCATACATTCCATATGAGTCACGTATACATTATAATTGCACTATACACATTTAAGTTGATAAAGGTCATTACTTTATTTTTATATTATTTTTATATGCATATGCAAGAATAGGTCCTAAAAATCAAAATGACAGTTGGATACAACCAACATAAAATGGGTCACAGCAGATAAAGTGTGATGTCTTGTTCTTTGTTTTTTCTTCTTTCTTTTATTTTCTCAAAGTCTCAACTTAGTTAGATTTCCATCTGATACTGATAGCCTGGCTGAGTCAGATAAAACTGATGTTTTTCCTTGTCATAACTCCAGGCATTTTTCTTAATCCATAAGGATATAGACACCTCCTTCTGCTTTCTACCATATATGTCAAGTAAACCTGAGAAGAAATACATAGAAGCATACCACGTGCTTGAACAATTATCGCTGAAGAAACGAGAATCATTTTTAGCTTGATAGGTCAGCTTCTATATTGTGAGAAGAAAACTGACAGCTGTTTGAGTATATATGAAATGTATTATATCTTAATATTTAGTACTTCTATCAAGCTGAATAGAAAAGTAAAATAATAATGAGATAAATTGACAAAAGTTAATTATACAATAACCCCATTTTTGTTTAAAATACTCTTTGTTATTACCATCAAAGTAAGAGCAAACATCACTGCCAAATTTTGTGGTTTTTTTCTTTTTTGCTATTTTTTTTATTTCTACCCTTTATATAGTGTAAATAAAATGAATATTAATTTAGTAAGTCTATTGAACTTTTATTAAAAATAGTCTTGAAAAGTGCTCTTTATGTGATATTATAGGTTACTGTTTTTATGATTCACTGGTTTTAAACCTAAAGTTCTAAGATAATTCATTGCCTTGACTATTCCTTCTCCTCTACTCTGGTCCTGGATATCTCAGAGGTCCGCCATCATCTCAAACCCAATATATTCCAGACATTTTATTTTCCCAGTAAAACAATCTTTCTCCTAAAGCTCCATACTTGACATTTATTTACATGAATTTTAAACCTAGCACTGCCATTTACTAGTTATATGGCCTTGAGAAAGTTATTCTGTTTTCTCATATTTAAAAGGTAGATAATGCTAACTATCACTTAAGGCTATTTGATAAATTAATCAATATATGTAAAAACCTAGAATAATAGGCATATAGAAAGACTTCACATTAAAGTTACTATTATCCAAACTAGAAAACTCATATTCATTTTTGTCACTTACTTCTTTATCTCAAGAATCTAGCTAACACATGAATATAAAGCCTTTTTTTTAATCACATCATTGGTTTATCCTTTGCACCCTCTCAATAACAAACTCTATTCATGTTATACCTTTAACTTTAGGTCTAAGTCTCACTATGCTCTACCAAAGAATCTATGTTGCATACACTGCCATGTAGTATTAACAACATCATCACTTTTAAAATTGAGAATGGTTCTTTATTTTCTCAAAGAGCCAATTACATTTTTGCCTGGTTTTCAAATTTATTCTAATTTTATCCTATAATACATATCAACTCCAAGTTCTTACTACTCCTACTTTTTGTATGCAAATAACAGGAAAGTTAACTCAAGCTGGCTTAAAAATACTAAAAGTATAAATTTACAAAGGTTTATAAGTAGAGCAGCTGGAGTTAGAGTCAGTAGATTCTGAGGCTTAAAATATGATAAATGACTCAAGCACTTTCTCTCATTCACACTACCAGCTTCACTCTAAGGCTAGTTGCTCACAAGAAAGTAGAATGGGCTCATGTTTCCGTACTCATCTAGTGGCCTACCCACCTATCTTTCCTTTCACTGTCCAGGAAAGACGGTTGAGATTAATGTGATTTCCTCATATTATCAACTGGGGTGAAATCAATATAGCAGACTCAACCACGGAATATATTAGAGATGCTAACATTAGTTGAAACTCACTAAGTTCATGCTGATTGGTCAATAATTATATACATTTGACTGTGTTGCAAATTAATAAAATTGACAAAAATCAATGTGTCATCAAGTTCCTTGCTTGATAAAGCATGATTTGAGTGATTTCATGCATTATATGAAATATTAGAACATGATTAATATGGGAGATAGAGATGTATATAGAATTGAGACCTAGCTTTACCATTCACTAATAGTTACCCACACTTACCCTCAGTTTCTTCAACTATATCAATGAAAATAAATAAAAACATATTTAACAAGATTTCTGTGTGTGTGTGTGTGTGTGTGTCTGTGTGTGTGACAAAGACAGAGACAGAGAGAGAGAGGGACAGACAGATACGAAGGGGAAGAGATGAGAAACATCAATTCTTCATTGTGGTTCTTTAGTTGTTCGTTGATTGCTTTCTCATACATTCCTTGACCGTGGGGCTACAGCAGACCGAGTGACCCCTTGCTCAAGCCAGCAACCTTGGGCTCAAGCTGGTGAGCCTTGCTCAAACTAGATGAGCCCACGTTCAAACCGACAATCTCAGGGTTTCCATCCTGGGTCCTCTGCGTCCCAGTCTGACGCTCATCCACTGCATCACCACCTGGTCAGGCAACAAGATTGTTGTGTGGTTTTTTTTTGTTAAATAAAAATAAAATACAGGCAATAAGATGGTTTTTTTGTTAAATAAAAATAAAATCCTGCCTGACCAGGCAACAAGATTTTTGTTGTTGTTGCTGTTGTTGTTGTTAAATAAAAATAAAATACGAGCAACAAGATGGTTTTTTTATTAAAAATAAAATACTGCCTGACCAGCTTGAAACCAAGTTGCTGGCTTGAGCAAGGGGTCACTCAGTCTGCTGTAGCCCCCCAGTAAAGGCACATATATGAGAAAGCAATCAATTAACTAAGGTGCCGCAGTGAAGAATTGATGCTTCTTCTCTCTCCTTCCTGTCTATATGTCCCTATCTGTCCCTCTCTCACTGTCTCTCTCTGTCTCTGTCACACACACAAAAATAAATAAATAAAAACAAAGTACTTGTTCCATTGTGTGGTACATATTAAGTCCATTTTATATCTTCTTTATTATTTTTAAAATGAAATATAGCCAATTAAGCAAATGTTGTAAGAACATATTCTCAATTAAATTGAACTAAATTATAAAAATATTATTTATTGATTCAATTGTATAAAATATATCAGTTAAAAGGGGGTTTCTTAATTAAAAACATTGAGAAACCTACTATATTTTGTGTAAAAGAATGATTTTTTTTAACCTATGCCGCAGCAGTAAGAGCACCAAATCTTTTTTTTTAAATTTTATTTATTCATTTTTAGAGAGGACAGAGAGAGGGAGAGAGAGGAGAGAGAGAAGGGGGGAGGAGCTGGAAGCATCAACTCCCATATGTGCCTTGACCAGGCAAGCCCAGGGTTTTGAACCGGTGACCTCAGCATTTCCAGGTCGACGCTTTATCCACTGTGCCACCACAGGTCAGGCAAGAGAGCACCAAATCTTAACCACTAGACTACAAGGGAAAGAATGATTTGTAATGGCTAACTTTGCAATTATTTGTTTAAAATTGTTGATTCTAATAATATAGAAATTTATATAGTCTCAAAAATTTAAGCATTTATCTTGCAATTGATTAAGCAAAGATGTTTTTCCACAGGTAGTTCAAAAAAAGACATCAGGTTAGCAGTGTTTAAATTATTCTTATATTTTATGTTATGTGTCTAAATCCATGGGGTTCTAGTATATCCACTTAGCCTACTGTTAGTCATGGGTCTGCAACTTAAGATTTAGTCAACCTAAAGTATTGATCAAAAAGAATGACCCCATTCTTCATGGTTTCCCAGCAGTCCGTATCAAGGGAGCACTGCTTAAAGCTGCAATTCTGTTCATCCTTGAAACATTTGTTCTGCTCTCCCTGCTTGAACTTATCCTCTTCAATTCCAATTCAAAAACTCCCTGGGAATCCCGCTGCCTTCCACTCTTTACACATCTCTAGCCCAGCAGTGTTTTATTAATCATCAGCTCAGTTCAGGCAAAAACATTGTGTATGGGAATCTTGTCCTTTACATGCATTTGGTAAAGCTCATAGGTGATGCTGCTCAAGCAGATTTATTCAGTCTGTGCATATTTCACTTATAAAGGCATTAAAGAAGTCTCACATTACCAGCTTGCTGTCTCTTTAAAGTCACTCCTCCCCCCTCAAAAAAGTAGCTCTCCATATCCAACTTTGTGTGGAAATACAAACTTTTCAATAATATATGGGACTTTTTTGAAGCAAACTAGTCCATAATGTCTATACCTGGGATTGTCATCCAAACAGAAGTTTGTTATAACTTGGAAAAATAAACCTTAAAAATTTTATCTTATTAGGTGTAGATATTAAGAGAACAGATATCAATATTTACCTTTCTTTCTATACTGTCTTTGAGATGTTCATCATTCTATTTTTTTTATTTATTTATTTATTTATTTATTGTGACCAAAACAGAGAGAGGGACATACAGGAAGGGAGAGAAGAGGAGCCTTAGTTCTTTGTTGTGGCTCCTTAGTCTCCTTAGTTGTTCATTGATTGCTTTCTCATATGTGCCATGAGGGGAGGTGCTGCAGCAGAATGAGTGAACCTGTGCTCAAGCCAGGGACCTTAGGCTCAAGCCAGTGACCATGGGGCCATATCTATGATCCCACGCTCAAGCCAGTGACCCCGCACTCAAGCCAAATGAGCCCACACTCAAGCCTAGACCTTGGGACTTTGCACCTGGATTGGCCGCATCACAGTTCTACTCTCCATCTGCTGTGCCACCATCTGGTCAGGTGAGATGTTTATCTTTTTACACTACTGAGTTACCTCACTTGGAAAATGAAAGAAAACATAGGTTATAATAAAACTTAAATTTAAAAGGGTTATTAGTTATCAACCATCCTAAAGTCTCCCTTTTACAGATAAGAACTGAAGTTTAAGACTGCTTTCTCAGCATTAAACTTTAATATTATTATCACAGCTATGACTATTACTGAGTATACATTGTTTCTCAAAGTGAGGAAATGTCTTTGTATCAGCATGTTCTGAAATAACTTGATTGTGAAGACAGAGAAGAATATAGCTAATCTATCTTCCACAGTGGATGACAATAACAAAAGATATGTAAGAACATTTTTTTTGTTGTTATTGGAAATTGACAAAAGGCAAGAATGAGAAAATTTCCAATTATGGTTAATAACATAATAAATGCAAAATAAAAATTAAAATAGTATAAAAGTATTGGGAGAGGAAGTCTGATGTGTACAGTCTTTCAACCCCCACTCAGCCACATAAGAATGTGCCTTGGACCTGGAACACTTTCTTACCAAGGGATAAGGAGCTCACAAGAGCTTATGTCCAGTTTATCACCTTGTGTGTAAATAGTTTTCTTTGTTACAGGCACAGTGATTATTCTTTTAGCCTCTGCTTAAAATGTGTGCCTCATATGGCACCAAGGCAACACCACAGTTATATCTCTCTTCTGCATTATAAAAAATACTATATAATTCTGTATGAATACTTTATCGTGTATCACATCAGGTGACACCTAATGTCTAGTGATATTACTAATCATTGTGTTCAAAAGATAGAATCAAGAGAAACTTCATGAAAGACACAAGCCTATTTCTTTGGTCCCTGGCCCTTCATTATTTTTCCTCCTCCCTCTTAAGAATGCTGGCATGATATCTGGAGATTTAACATCCATCTTATGAGCATGAAGACAAACCTACAAACAAAGCCAGAAGATAAAAAGGGCATTGACACATTATGCAGTCCAGTGAAATTCTAAACCTTGATTTGTTGTTCTATGAAAAAAAAATGAAGCTTATATTTAAGCTTTTATTATTTGAAATCTCTGCCAATCACTGCTAAATGCAATTTTGATTCACCCTTTTTCTTACAAAAACACTAGTCTGTACACATCAGAGAAGTCATCTATCTGGGTTATATGGAGCTAACATCTGTTCTGATTAGTGAGTGACTGTCTCATCAATAAGTTTTCATACGCATGTTCTATTTTAATTTTTTAACTTTGAAATTCTGAATATCAACAAAACCCACATCAGAGTTTTGTTGTGAGAATTACATTAAATAATTCAATTAAAACAATGCAGTTAAACCATAGCATCTGGAACACAGTAAGTAGTTAAAGAGTAATACCTATTGCTCTCTTCCCATTCTCTCTCCAGATCATTGAAACTAATATCAGGTGACTGATAGTTATTATCACCAGGAACTTCACAACCATTTTCTTTGTCACTTTCTGCTTAATAATAATCTGAGGTATTCTCTTGTGAAGCTATTACAACCCCAAATTTTACATAAGAATCATTTGTTTATGAAAAGAAAAACCATTGTAATTCAAAACTAGAGGCAAAAGGAATAATAAATCATGTGTTAGCATCAAGAGAGAAGTCCAAAAACCGAGGACAAGAGAACCTATTACAAAAGTTCAATAAATTTGTCACCAACAGCTAAGTCCATGTTTGCTCACCATTTTTGTTTGTACATCAAAAACAAGGCCATCTTAAATATGTGAGACAGCTATGGCAGAGGTGGAGTGGCTAGCTGAGAATTATAAATTTATTAGCATGGTTGAAGAAATTTAAGACAAAATAATCTTCGGAGCAATATTTTAAATCCATTATAAGCTGATAAATCAATAAATCAATTTGATTTACATAAAAAAAAGACTCTGCCTTGACCAAGAGAGAGCAAATCTAAATCAAATCCACATTGAAAAGATAAACAATTAAGGGGGCAGTAAAACATCCTGCTGGTTCAGGGACTCAACAAATGTTCTGAAAGGGAAGTGTTTAGACCTCAGAGACATTTAAAATGCTTATGAATGAACAAAAAGGACATAATCACTTGGCAAATAAGATTGCTTTATAAAGCATAGAGTACAAAAAAATTATAATAGAGCCCTGAATTTCCACATGATGAAGCAAGGAAGTTGACAAATCCACTTGTTAAAAAAGTCACTATAATGTGAAGCAAAAAGTTCAAAATCAACAATTTCATTCACTTTGGAATAAATCAACGTTATCAACAAACTGAGAAGTGTTTACTCATGAAAAACACATAGATTAATACAATTTCAGTAAGAATAGGGCAGGTGTATGACATCTTGCCCACTGCTGCTTCCTTTTTCTTCTACCTGCAGCCTGAGTTCTCTAATCATGCTACTTCAAACAAAACATGCAAACTTTAAAAACTAGCAGGCAGGTTCACCACCACTTGTAGAAGAGACCTACTTGTTTTAACTGTTGTCAGAGCGTCAATTCAGTAACAAAAGAAATAGGGAAGGCCAGTGGACTAAGTGGGGCTCTACAGAGGGTTCTGAGACGTGAGAGCCATAGAGAGCAAAATAAATTCACCACATATCCTTTATCCACCAGCAGCTATGTAAATAAAGTATGCACAAATGGCCAGTGGACACACATCATGAATACATATCTGATCTATAAGACTAGTGTGGCCAAAAGATACACAAAAGAATCAGGAGAGAGCCTGGCAGAACAAAACAGTGAAGCAGGTTGAATGTAGCCTTAAAACCACAAATCCATTAGCTGAGACTTTAAGCTTTACTGGCTTAAAGTTTTTGAGCACAAACTCGAAACAATCTTTAGATGATCTCTAAGCTATGCGGACACAGGAACCACAGCTTATTAATAAAACCAAACAGAAATTTGAGCACAGATCAACAGCCATACATTAATGGGAGAGATAATTTACAGATTTAGTCTAGGCAAGATTCTAAACAAGCAAACAACAATCCAGGTTGCAAGGAGATAGAAGTCAAATCCAGAGTTATGAATATGTTACCAAAAATATCTAATATTCAACTAAAAATCAGAAGGCATCCAAAAAATAAAAAAGAAAGTATAACTCAAATTACCTAGAAAATAGAAGTATACAATAAAAAAAACTAGAGTTAAGATAGTTGAATGAAACTGATAATATGATGAGAATACAAAATTAATAATGGTCTCTCTTATGTACAATAAATATACTGCTCACAAAAATTAGTGGATATTTCAAAATAAATATGCAGTGATAAAAAAGAAGGATTTGATTTTTTTTTATTAAACAAAAACATCAGAGAAGCAAACGACAAGTCAAAGAAAGTTGTTTAATAATGCAAATGAGATGTAAAATCAACATGTATTTCATTGGTGAAAATGCAGTATACAAAAGGCTGAAAGTACTGGAGTATCTGCACATTCCTGATCCCTAATTTTTGTGAGCAGTAACATATTCTATTAAAATAACATCCATACTAGCAATAAAAATGTAAGGTATTTTTGATAAGATGTGGAAAAATGCAGTTTTTCTATAGAAAATTGTAAATCTTTACTGAAGTCAGAGAAGAAGCTTGAATGCAGATGAAAATTTTTTTCTATAAATTCAATACAAATTCAATCAAATTACTAGCATCTATTATATGAAACTTGCACAAGCATATATTAAAGCTTATGATAAAGCTCTAGAAGTTGAACGTATAATAACTTCAAAGATGTACAAATAATCTAATATGAGTTAGAAATACGTACATGAAAAAACTCATATTGCAAATCATGGATGACTAATGGATGATTCTGTAAATCAGATTATGAATTATCAATTTGAGGAAACATTTACTTTTTAATCTCAAATTTTATATAAAATAAAATCCAGAAAAACAAAACAGTAATTTTTTAAAAAAAAGAATAGCAGAAAATATACTTTGGGAATTTTTTTCTTAGCTAATGTAGGAAATGTAATATTTTTTAAAATTATGCATAAAAGCCTGACTAAGTGGTAGCAAAGTGGATAGAGTGTTGGCCTGGGGCACTGAGGACCCAGGTTCAAAACCCTGAGGTGCCAGCTTGAGTGCGGGCTCAACACCTTGAGCATGGGGTAGTCGGCTAGAACGTGGGATCATAGACATGACTCCATGGTCATTGGCTTGAGTCCTAGGTTGCTGGTTTGAGCAAGGAGTCACTGGCTTAGCTGGAGCCCCCAGTCAAAGCACATACGAAAAAGTAATCAATGAACAACTAAGGTGCCACAACAAAGAATTGATGCTTCTCATCTCTCCTTTCCTGTCTGTCCCTCTCTCTCTCACTAAAAACAAAAAAAAAAGCATAAAAGTCAAACTTAATAATGTAAAAAAACAAGTACCAAACTGAAAGAAGATATTTTCAATCAATATAACTGACAAATATTACATAAACAAAAAGCAGTTTGATATTTTAAAAAGAGTAAAATAGAAATTATAACATATAAACAATACACATGAGAGAAAACTTAAATGGTCAGGAAATACATGAATACTTGCTTTACCTGATTGTTATTTAGGGAAATAAAAATTAAAAGATGAAAATATATACCAGATTTGTTGAAATATAGATGTTAAGATAGTAAGGGGAGGATGTAGAACAATGATAAATCTCATACTCTGCTAATGTAAGACTAAATCAACCTAATGATTTTCAGAGCCATTTTTATTAAATTTTTATTTAAAAAATTTTATGGTTTTCATTAAATATGCAAAAGTGGAAAGAATAATATGGTTAATCTCTGTATACATATTACTCAGCTTCCACGATATCAACAGTTTGCCAAATTATGTTCCCTACCTTCTGCCACCCACACATCTCCCCAGTTTTTGCTTGTTTGTTGGACATTGGGGAACAAAATTTTTGTTGCATCCACAAAAACACCTGTTCTTACTTAAATCAAGTGTGCTGATCTCAAATCAGACATTAGTTTTTCTCTGTAAGCTACAGTTTTTTTGCAATTCAAGATTATAGGTTTTCATCTTATTGTAAAATTTTCAACATTTAGTTTAACATAATTAAGTAAAATGTCTTCTTGGGCATCATCTTTGTAAAAATATAATAATTTATATAATACAGTAAATACACTAATACACTAAAAGATATGATTGCATCAGAATTTGTCTACAATTTCAAAATAAAACATATTAAAACACTTATTTTAATCATAAAATTTGTGCAAAACTTATTTAATTCTATTCAGGCAAAAAAAATGCGTTTGTAGCTCTTGCATTTATGTATTTGTTAAGGACAATCTTGTTTGATGCTTCAGCAGTAGTCTTCTCATCACTAACAGCTCCAAGATTTTCGGAAAACTTATCAAGGTGACTATTCAGGAAGTGAATCTTAACGCTCATGTTCCATCCAATGTCGTGAAAAGTCAACAGCATCCTTTAAACCAGAAGTTCATAGTTTTCTGCTTTTTTGTTGCCAAGGAAGTTCTTTGTAACTGCCACAAAAGACTGCCATGCTGCTTTCTCCTCCTTATTCATTATTCTGGCAAATTCTTCATCACGTATGAGGGTTCGAATTTGAACCTCCTTTTATCTTCTCAAAAGACAAGGCAGAAAAAGCAGAAATAATGTGTTGAAAGCATTTACTTTCTCTATTCAAAGCCTGACCAAACTGCTTCATTAAGCCAAGTTTGATGTGAAATGGGGAAAATGATCCTGTCTCGATTAACTACAGATTCATTCACAATATTTTGCATCCCTACTTCTGGAGCTTCATGTTTCCGTCACTCCTTCTGTGTCCAGTGTTTCTCCCGAGCTCAGCTCTCCCATAAACACAGAAAGCAAGGATACTTCGTGAAACCTCTCTGTTATCCTAGCAGGAAATTTACCATTTTATGATCCACACAAATGATCCAGTTATGCTCCTCATACTTCAGAAAGTCGAGGAAAAAAAAAATTTTTTTTTTGTATTTTTCTGAAGCTGGAAACGGGGAGAGACAGTCAGACAGACTCCCGCATGCGCCCGACCGGGATCCACCCGGCACGCCCACCAGGGGCGACGCTCTGCCCACCAGGGGGCGATGCTCTGCCCCTCTGGGGCATCACTCTGCCGTGATCAGAGCCACTCTAGCACCTGGGGCAGAGGCCAAGGAGCCATCCCCAGCGCCCGGGCCATCTTTGCTCCAATGGAGCCTTGGCTGTGGGAGGGGAAGAGAGAGACAGAGAGGAAGGAGGGGGGGTGGAGAAGCAAATGGGCGCTTCTCCTATGTGCCCTGGCCAGGAATCGAACCCAGGTCCCCCACACGCCAGGCCGACGCTCTACCGCTGAGCCAATCGGCCAGGACAGTCGAGGAAAATTTTTATGTCATTCTTACTAAGCCATTCAATTCGGGTTGGCTAAACTGCTGAGGGATTAATGACTGCTTGGCATCAGAAGAAGACCCTTCAGATTCTACAACCATTTCCAAATGCATCTTATCAAAATACACTTGATTACCATGTTCACTTTCTTTGCCCTTAGAAGAAATAAAACCATTGAAAACTGGAACTGGGAGTGTCTCAGAGTGTGGGATAGGTAGTATCGCTGAAGGAATATTAGGATATGTTATCATATGCCATTTTTTCTTGCCAATGCCCTTTGTATGGATCAGACAGAAGTAACAGTCACTGCTGTGGTCCTTAGGTTCACACCAAACCATGGGAATACCAAAAGGCATTCCTTTGTGTTTTCCTTTTGTCTAATCACGAAGCATTTCCTCACAATTATGACACACAATATGAGGAGCCCAATTCTTGTCTTGATCCTCAAGGGGAACTTGAAAATAGGCAATATATACACATGTCACAAATGATGAAATTTTGCGCCTTTGACGTTGAAGTGTGTAACAGTCACATATATAACAGAAGGTGTCAGGACTATTCTTACATTTACGCCTACTCAAAGAAGCCATGATTCAATCTAAAAACAAAGTAAGAGGGTGTTTTTATCAGATAATTTTTTACATTAGAAGCAAATATAATTATGTAAAAGTGATGTTTGTAAAACATTAATTGCCTTGTGGTTATGTACAATCCAAGAATCGTTGCCCTTTCACTCTAATTTAAAAAACAATGCATGCCATTAACTGTAACAAAAAAATAAATTAAAATTGCACAAAAAGTAGATCATTCACCAAGAAATGGATTTCAGATTTGGAATCAGCGATGCAGAAATATATAGAAACAGTTCTAAAACCTCATGCAACAGAAAACAGAAAAAAAATTTTCCCAGTGTTATTTTAAAGACAATTTTCGAAACTTTGTTATTTTATCTGTTAAATATTTTTATATGTGACTCTTACTGACATGTATTTTTATACATATCCCGGACCTTGTCACTGACTTAAAAAATAAACAGTTAATCCCAGACCAGTATAAGATTGTTTCAATAGTTTTGTTGCTGTTGTAGGTTCAAATTAAATCCAAACGTGTCCTGGCTGGTTAGCTCAGTCAGTTAAGAGTATCGTCCTGAAACAGCAAGATTGCTGTTTGATCCCTTGTCAGGATAAACACAGGAAGAAACCAAAAAATGTACGACTGGGTGGAACAACAAATTCTTCCTTTCTCTCTCCCCTCTCTCTCTTTAAAAATCAATAAGAATTAAACACTGACTAGATAGCTTGGTTGATTGAAGCATCATCCCGGAGCGCAGACATTGTTGGTTTGATTCCGCAATCAGGGCACATACAGGAGCAGCTTGATGTCCCTGCCTCTCTTAAAAAATAAGAGAATCCAAATGAAGACTGCATATTGCATTCAATGGTTATGTCTCCTTGGTTTCTGAAAATAAATAAGATTCCTTTCCCTTTTTTATTTCCCAGTGTATGGTATGTTAAAAAAAAAAATGTCATTTGACCTGTAGACTCTCCCACATCCTGGATTTGGCCAAATTGTTTCCTATGGTGCCTTATCATGTTCCCCTAACTTACGCATTCCTGTGTACTGATAAATAGAAACTGCAGCTTTTTTTTTTAGGTTGAGATGAACACTTTAGGCATGAATATTTCATAGGTGGTACTGTGTGCTTCCTATTTCCTCGCATCTTGAGAAACATAAGGTCTGTTTATCCCAATTTTAGTAAGACTGGAACACAGGTTACAAGTAGACAGAAATTTTGTGTTATTTAGTATAGTTGAAAAAATTTTCTTATCCAACCAGTTCATTTCTTACTCTAAAGAAATTCTAAACAAAATAAATAAGAAAATATGAACAAAAGTGTTCAGTGAAGCACTGTGCTGGAACTGCAAAGCTTAGTTGACCCCAACTGTGTTTGGGAGGATGAGCTGTATGAATGCTATCAGTGAGCTTTCTGGGCTCTGGCTGCTAGTTGTGTTTATCTGAAGATGAGCACAAGGATGAAATCTGAAGAAAACAAGGAGAAAGATCAGGGTGTTTGACTCTCCCATCCTACACCAGCCTCTGTCTTATTAAGTTACCTCTCTTTAAGGTCAGAGATAAGACAATGACCTTACCTAACTATGAGTTCTTCCTACATAGATTCTAGTTACCACTCGCTTCTCTTTGTCCCTTAGGATTAATTTTGCTAATTAGCCCTGAAATTGTGAAATAACCCTTAAGGTTTTCCCACATCTTGTCCACAAGTCCTTTATCAAACTCTTGCACAAAATAGTCAGCTTGAGCACAATATCTATTTCCTGTCAGAATTTAGACTGATATCTTTCTCAATGGCAAATCTTGGATAAAATGTAAATGTTTTCCAATATATTTGTACACTCATTGAACAAATAATTACTGAATGCCAGGTACTTTTCTAAGCACTGTCAATATAGTAATGAACAAAACAAAGCCTCTGCTCTCAATGAGTGTACATTTTAGACATAAGCAAATATATGTATGCCCTCTGAATATAAGTTCATCAATAGGAAAACTGACCTTGGCATAGTCATACAGTAAACATCTATATAGCAATTAAATTACCTGAACAAAAGATATATATATATATATATATATATATACACATACATATATATATATCAACAGACAAAGTAATGAATTAAATAGTAAATTTCAGAATGATAAGAATAATTTTGATTATTTAAATGTTAAAAACATACAAAAACATATTCTGTATTAACAGAAACAAGTATGGGATTAGTACACATGACTCTAAAGATTGTGGTAAACTCTGGAAGGGAAGTGAGGTAATAGAAGCAGCTGACAAATGCAAAAAGTTTTCAACTGTGCCTGACTCTGGTGGCACAGAGGATAAAGCATGACCTGGAATGCTGAGATTAACAGTTTAAAACCCTGGGCTTTCTTGGTCAAGGCACAAATGGGAGTTGATGCTTCCTGCCCCTCCCCCCTTTTTTCTCTTTCTCCCCTCCCTAAAATGAATAATTAAAATCTTAAAAAAAAAAGAGTTTTTCAATTGTACAGAACAAGAGCAGAGCGGATTTTGTGGACACCTTTGATAATTCAATATGGAGTTAGTATTAGCCATGACAGTTATTTCAAGTGCTATGTAAAGACTCAGATAATGGAGTGTAACAAGAATGCCCTTAGGAGGACCCCACTCCCAAAACCACAAGTCTGGACACTTGAATAAGGACTCCATCAGGACACCAATATGAGTGGGACCACTGCCACTTCTGGGCTATAAGAACTTAGAGATCCGACCACCTGACGCTGGAGCTTGACTGCACCGAGGTTTGTGCTGGGAGCTCTGCCGAACTTCCACTCCACAGATGTGTGACGCCTTAGTAGCCACCTGGTTTGAGACCTTAACCCAATTCTCCACTCCTGGACACTGCCGGTGACTGGGACTTTGCAGTAAATACTTGTTTGCTCAATTCTATTGCCTAAATGCCCCTTCTCTGTGTGTAACCTGAGTGTGACTATGGATTCATTAGGCAATCTCCCCTAATAAACCTGGCATTGTGTAAAAACACAAAAATGTGAGAGTGACTTCTTTTGGTGATGCTCCCTTGCTCAAGACATCAACTCTACCTGTAATGATTTTATTTCTGAAGAAACCATGCACTATTTTTAAGTTATTTACTGGTACATAGATGTTTAATAAATTGTTGTTATATGTTTCTGTGATTTAAATGTGCGAGATCTAAGTAAAAAAGGAGGCTAAGCATATATTCTGAGAACAAATTAGTAATCACCAGAGGCAGGGAGTGCAGGGTTAAAGAAATGGGTAAAGAAGTATAAATTTATAGGGGAAAATAACATTTTCTCACTGTTTATATTTGAAAAAGAATAATAAAATAAAAATAGAAGAAATAAAGATCTAGTACAGAACTGCCTTTAAAAGCCAGTACTTGCAAATAATTCTGACTCTGGTCTGCCTCACTGATTCTGTCTCCTTTGGCTGCAGTTCTGATTTCCCTAACCTAGATGCTTCTACGTGTCCCACTCCTTAAAAGGCCTTGACCAGAATCCTCCCTGAACGACAGACTGCTCCCCTGCATCTGTCCATGGTGATGTGATATTGGCCAAATCAGTGCCTGGTGTCATTTCACAGTCATTCCAGGTAGAAAGATATCAACAACAACAAAAAAAGTTTATTTCAAAATTTATTAGCTAACAGTGACTGTTTTGGAAGCAAGTCATGGTAGAAAAGGCATGCACTAACAAAATAATGATAACTAATACCCAGTTTCAATTCTATGCATACTTTTTCAACAGTTAATTTTAAATCATTTATGAAAAAATAAAATTGAATTCAATGGGATGTATGATCTATCAGATTTAATAAAAATGGGTTAAATATGGTAATCATCTCCTAAACAATTACTTTAATTAAGAATGAACATGAAAATAACTCACTAAAACATATTAAGAATTAGAAGACATTCACCACTAAAAGTTATTCTAGTGAGTTATTTTTGGAAGGATATACAACCCTGACTGATATTTGCTTTATACAAGCTAGAGAATTATTTACAGAAATGTTGAGCTCTAAATAAGCTGAACAAAACAATTGAGCACATGTCTGAACCAGATGCCTACCTTGATTATTTTTATGAGGAGCTATTCTGCTGCCCAGTTTTTATGTTGCCGTTTTATTTTACATATGTGCACCAGAGAGAAAGAGAAATGAGAGAAAGTTCAACATTAACCATATTTAGCATTCCCTCAGGGCATAACGTAGTCACCAATTCAGTCACAAATTGTTCCAGAGAAAACTGAAAAAATTATTGTAGCTGTTAAGCATGTCATTTTGTATTGAGAGCTAATATGATAGATAATAAAGTCTATAAGGATATTATTCTTAATTCTTGGAAAAGAAAATCCTATGTAAAAAAAGAGAGAGAGAAACTAAACCAAAAGTCATCACCACCATCAACAAAAACATGAATCAGATCAAAGAGAAATATTTCTTACTAAAAAATAAACACTCAAAATATCTAGCACTTAAATCCAAACTGAATTTGAACATATTTATACAGGATGCACTCCTGTAGGTTAGAATGACAAGACAATAATTATTGCTCTAGTCAGTCTTCAAAGAGTAAAATCAACTAGTTATATCAATCATGAAATATTGACTCAGCCACCAGTATTGATTATTAACATGACCAGGACAGCTTTACTGGCCTTTTTTGCTGTATCAAAATCCATTTGGTCAGAAGCCGACAATCTTGGTTGAAAGTGAATTACCAGCAGTGGCAGTCTTTGCGGACAAGCAGGTGCCAAAACCATGCTGACTTGAAAATGACAAATGACCTTGCCAAATCCACCTCAGACTTTCCTGAGTTCTTGGCCCCAAAACACATGTCTTAATGAATGATTCACAAGTTCTGTGAGATCTTTACAAAATTCTTTTTAGAAATGTAGTAGGAAGCTATACATTTTATATCTTAGTAGAAATAGAAGATTGATAAACAGATGATCCTACCCAAGAAAATAATTATTCCTGTGTTATGAAAGATGGACATAATTTTTTCTAAAACTTGTTATTGAAAGATAACATACCAAACACAAGTGCAGACATGACAAAGCCGTATGTTGAATTTTCACACACTGAACAAACCTTGCAATAAGCTTTCAGATTAAAAAACAAAAAACGATAAGCACTCCAAACAGCCTGCTTTTGCTCCCCTCCTGTCACTGCCTATCCAATTCTGTGTCCAAGAACATAGAGTAGCTTTACCTGTCTTTGTACATTGTAAAAATGAAATTACATGATATGGATTCTTATATGTAACTACATTCCCTCACCATAATTACATCAATGCTATCTATACTTCTTTATGTACATTTTAGTAAACTTTTTTCTGCTGAATTTCATCAGATATTTTTAAATCTAGGTCATGTCAAAGTGCAACTTCTGAAGTAAAATGTAATCAAAGGATATAAGCCTCAAAGTATAAATTTTGAAGGTTCTGTTGGCAAACTCATGGGAATTATCTTAGTTTCCTAAGTCGAGTAGAAAGTCACCAGAATAATTCAAATGAGTAGAAAGGTTATTGGTAAAAGTGCTAAAAATTGACCACTAAATCTACTTAAAAAGTACTGAACACTTAAAAGGGAACTGAACATTCTAAATAAATAACAATAATTGATCATTTTAAAGGTTTTATATACAGATAATTGAGCACTGAAGCGACACATTTTGTACATGCAACCTCAGATACTCACTAAGTGAAGAATAAAGCTCAAACCTTTATCTATCTCCAAAAAACATATTGTGAGAATAAAAGTTAGTATTATTCACTTGAGCAAAAGTTAGTATTATTCACTTGAAGAAAAAGAGACAAGAGGAAGAAAGGAGATTTGGTAACCTTATTTCTAAATATGCATTAAAGACATTTATGCAATTTTTTTACACATAAAGTTTTATTAATTTTAATGGGGTGACATCAATAAATCAGGGTACATATATTCAAAGAAAACATGTCCAGGTTATCTTGTCATTCAATTATGTTGCATACCCATCACCCAAAGTCAGATTGTCCTTCGTCACCTTCTATCTAGTTTTCTTTGTGCCCCTCCCCCTCCCCCTCCCCCTCTCCCTCCTTCCCTCCCCCCCCCCCATAACCACCACACTCTTGTCCACGTCTCTTAGTCTCATTTTTATGTCCCACCAATGTATGGAATCATGCAGTTCTTGGTTTTTTTCTGATTTACTTATTTTACTCCGTATAATGTTATCAAGATCCCACCATTTTGTTGTAGATGATCCGATGTCATCACTTCTTATAGCTGAGTAGTATACCATAGTGTATATTTATGCAATTTATACTTAGCATTAGATATTGTTGTGTTCTTTCATACATAAACATTTTGGAATTTTAAATTCTTATAGTTACTGAAAGATCATTGGTTTAGTGCTGGGAATAATAAATTGTCTTAAAGTATAAGTTGTCATCATATTTTGGATAATATTAATATTTGTAAAATATTTCTCAGACTTCATTGTAAACAGTGAAGTCCTTTATTCATTCTTAAATTCTGTCAACATCCACATAATGAGCATTGATGAACTAATCATTAAAAGTCACTGTGTTAGATATGGTCTTTAATAAAAAAACCTATCCTGCTCTTAAGATGTTTTTTATTGATTAGTTTCTTGCCTTTCTTCTCCCTTCCTGTCTACTGTCTCCTTTTATTTTCTTTCCTCTTTTCTCTTTCCTTTCCTTCCTAACATAAATATTTAGCCGTCAAGCCATTATGTGAAACTGAACAAGGTGAACATTAGTGTGGGGAAGGAGGCATAATGGAGCCGGCTGAGGGTGTTGGAGCCTGACCACAGCTGACAACAACGTGTGTGCAAGAAGGGGTGAGGCAGCACTGATGACAAGAGATGGGCAAATATGAAGAGGATTTATATACACAAAGTATATTTTTATATAAAGCATAAATATGCTATATATTTATCATAAAATATATTTAAAAGTTTTATCACTGTACATGAAGGGAGTTAAAAGTATAGGAAGGAAGAACACTGGAATAAATACCATGGTGATAACTGCAATTGGAAATATTGTTATGAACACATGATTTTCAATATTGCATATGAAGGGATTAAAAAAAAAGTGATATAAATAGGTGTCTGCCAAGAAGGCCTGGAGAAGTGACCCACCTCCTCCCCACGACAATGAGAGATCTGAAGCTCAGATTCTGGTTTACAAATATGTTCTTCATAAAAAAGGAGCTAGGGTCTCACAGAAAAATTGCTGATTACAAACCAAGGGCAGGGGATGATGCAAGGAATGATAGAACACTCTAAAAATATTCTTGTGTAAAAGGCAATGAAGAACCTCAAAACTAATGCAATACATCAAAATACTCAGAAGCCAGCTTGAAGGAGTTTTTTTCTAGCCAATCTAGGATGAATCCAGTATCATAAGAATAGTGATACTAACAGATTATAACCCATTGAGTAAAATAGAAATCTATGAGAAAATTGAGACATAAATAAGCAAATAAATGGAAAGAAGTGAAATCTCTTTCATACAATAGAAGGCCAACTAATAAAAATAGAATGAAATTAAAAACTACAATATCACATTTAGTTACTCTTATAGTCATCATTATTTTAGCCACTAAACATCAACAGATACTAAAACTAACATTTAAAAGATTGATGAGAAACCAGAAACATACATTGACTCAAGGTACCTCCCTAGAAAACACTGTTTAATTATAAATTTTAAAAGTATGCCTTTAGGTTCTGGCTCATTGGCTCAATGGTAGAGTATCACCCAGCATGTGGAATGCTTGGGTTCTGTTCCCGGTCAGGGCAACAGGAGAAGCAGCCATCTGCTTCTCCACCTCTTCTCCTCTTGCCTCTCTCTCTCTCCTCCTCCTCCTCCTCCTCCTCCTCCTCCTCCTCCTCCTCCTCCCCTTCTGAAATCATGGCTCTATTAGAGCAAGTTGGCCCTGGGCACTGAGGAAGGCTCCATGACCTTCTCGTCAGACACTAAAAAATAGCTCTGATTGCAACGGAGTAAGGGCCCCAGATGGGCAGAGCATCCCTGCATAGTTGGCTTGCCAGGTGGATCCCAGTTGGGGCTCATGTGGGAGTCTGTCTCTGCCTCCCTTCCTCTCACTAAAAATAATAAAAATAAATAAAATAAATAAAGTATATCTTTATAGAGGAGAAACTTAGCAAACACCACTGAATCTTGTGGTCAAAGTTAACATCATCAGTAATAGGACAAATCAAAATCATGTACCATTTAACAGAATTTATTAAAAGGAATACAGCATTACTTCTATGGTTTTCTTGCAAGACATAACCTGATTTTAAATTGGGAGAAAACAGACCCAAATTTGAGGGAAATTCTAGAAAGAGGCCTATTGTCTTTGTAAGAGTCAAGGTCATCAAAATCAATACAGCATGTGATACTCCACTAGATCTCAATACTACAAAAGGCATTATTAAAATACTTGGTAAAATTTGAACAGGGACCGTGCACTTGATAGTAGTAACGCTTTAATGTTAATTTCTTGGTTTGGATTGTTGTGTTCCGGTTATGCAGAAAAATAGCCTTGTTTGTAGAAAATATACTGCAACTAAAGTTAACTTCAAATACTTTAAGGAAAGAAAAGCTTTCTAATACTGTACTTTCAACTTTCCTAGGAGTTTGAAAGTACTTCAAAATAAAATAATGGAAACAAAGGGGGGAATTCATGGGTTTAGAGTTTCAGTTTTACAAGATGAAAAAGTTCTAGAAATATGTTATACAACAATGTAAGTTTACTTAATACTTCAGAACTAAGTACTTAAAAATAGTTAAGGTGATAAATTTAATGGTTTATGGTTTTTAACCACAATTTTAAAACTATGGAAACAAACGGATCAACAAATAAAGAGTGGTATTGTTTAGGACCAAAGTTCTTGCTCATGAACAGTGTAGTTTTTAGAAAATACAGAAGTACAAGTCTTCACATCACAATACTGTTGATATGGTTTTGGATTTGGGTCTGTATTATGGTTTGAGGTTTTATAACACATGACCAGGAATGTGAAAACAGTGATTACACTTCACAACTTGCAAGTGGGGACCAAGAGCTGCACTAGAGTAAAAAATGCATGTGACCCAGTTCAGAGCATTTCACTTACTAGTTTTATGACCTTGGAAAAATCACATCAATACTCTCAGCTTTAAAACCCTCATCTCTAAAATGGGGATAATAATTCCTGCTTCATATATTGCAGGCCTGCTCACAGGACAAAATGTAGATAAAAGCCCTGTAGAAATAGAAGGCAATATTGCAATCAAGAAATTAATGAGTAAATTTCTCTACTATAAAAGGAGTCAAAGAAAATATGATAACTATATCACGTCACTAAAGTGCAGCACCACACTCCAGTGAGCCATTCTGCAATCTCGGATGATACATCTGAGTGATTTTTGGCTTTAAAGCACATAAATTTAAAAGCTAGTAAGCAAATTACTGATAGAAACTCTCACAGTTTCTGTAAACATGAGACCTAAGTGAAATCCCATTAGCAAGCTAAAGACTGGTGACTTGTTTTTTTGGTTTTCTGTTTTTTGGGTTTTTTTTTTATCTCAGTGGGTCTTCTATTACAAGTTTTGTGGGATCTCACACTGGAGGAAAGATAAAAAAATAAAAGATAGTATATTTAATGATACAAAAGTTCTGGCCTCTCAGTCTTTAGCCAACATGGTGCCACCTGGTTTCCCACACAATCAGTGTCTAAAAATTGCTTGTGAGCAGACTGAAGATTGTTGCCCTCAAACTATTAATGCTAAGACTGTACCTTTGGAGGCTTTAGATTAAGGCAGTAGTTCTCAAAGTGTGTGCCAGGGCACTCTGGTATGTCCTAGAAAATTTCTAGGTGTGCCCTATAGTATTTCAGAGAAATATGTGCCTATTGGAGACCAAAAAACCAACAGGGTTTTTGAAGTTTAGATTTTTGGGGGACAGAGGTGTGGGGAATTGTCTGTAAACTGACAGTCTGCTCAACCCCCCCACCTCACTTGCCTGATTATATTGCAAAAGGCTGTTAAGCTGTGGTGCTGGATTGTTTACACTACCCTCCATGTTCCCTCAAAAAACTGGAGGCAAGTTTCTTCTATCCTTTGTTGTAAAGTTAAGATGATATGCATGGTGGAAGTTTTCTGCACTCAACACAATTAAGAGTAAAAAGAGAGGAATTCTTCAATGTATTGACAAGGAAATGAGAGTTTGCCTTTCAAATATATGCCCAAACATTGAAGAAATTGGTGCGACACTTCAGGCTCATGTTTCTCATAAACAGAAGAATGAAAAAACTTAACACATTTGCACCAGGACCTGCCAAATTTACTAAATCTTACTAAGAATGTATCTATATATATAAAAAGATAACTTTTTTGTTGTTTTCTAAATTTTTAACCCCTCTTTTTAACGAATTCTAAAAAGCATAACTCTAAAAATGTAACATAAAAATGCGTTTTAATGTCAGAATAAATTTAATTTTGTCATATTTGTTTTGTTTAATTACCATAAAAGCATGATTGGACTTTATTTTTTCTCTAATATTTGACTTAATTATTATAACATATTTCTCAGAAATTTGTATATAATGTGCCTACAATTATCTGTAGGATTTTAAATGTGCCTCGACTTCAAAAAGTTTGAGAACCACTAGATTAAGGAGACATAAGGTCAATTTCCAGCCAAACAGGGCAAATTTGGACATGTTTCTTATCTCTGATTCTCAGGTTCATAATTGATAAAAAAGATGATGAGGATAGTAAGAACTTCATAAGGTTGAATGAATAAAGTATAGAATAAAGGTTTAATAAATGTTAGCAACCATGACTATTTGTAAATGATGATACTCAAGCACAATTCCTCTTCTATCTTTTTTGTAACAAGTGTTAACACTTAAGACAGCAGCTGGGATTAGAGTCTTAAGAAGTTACTAATGAGGGCTTATAAAGTTACTAGATAGATGAATATTGCAAAAGTAAATTGATTAATGTAATAAGGCCAGTAGAACTAAAAATACAGTTTAAATTTGCAGAAAATACCTGTACAGTGTTTTAAGAAGTGTTAAATTAGGGGGGAGTGTGAGGGGGTTTTGAATATAAAATCCCCATAACCCAAAACCAAATTATGTACCTTCCTAAACATTCACCCAACACAGCATTAATTCTCAATATATTCTTTTTAAAAGAATTATATCACATCATTTCCAGGTTAAACTCAGAAAGCTAAAATTCCTATTGTTATGCTATGGGTCAATTAAGACCACTTATAATAGCTACTGACTGGTCTTTAAATATTTGCTAGTTAGCATTGTTATAAATCAATTCACTTTCTAGATAAAAAATAAACATCATTTTAGACAAGTTTCTTAACAATTCTTCGTAAAAAAATTATGCTATGTTACTTCTATACAATGTAGTTTATATGTTACAATTCAAATACTTTTCTATTGTATATAGTGATTGGCTTTAAAATACTCAGTTACTATTTTTGGAATAAGTAAAATTTTATTTCCTTACAGCTATTAAAAAGAATGATTTCTCATTTTAGTGACCAGAGTTACAGATTAATTCATTAAACTTTTCAAGGAATCCTGGAGTTCATAATTGCCAATGTTGCTCAGATTGTAATGTTACTTTGGTCTTTAATCACATGGTATCATTCATTAGGAATCTCTGCCAGGCTTTGAATCTTCAATGGAATGGTTATTATTTTAAATACATTGGTGAATAGATAGTTAAAATATTTTATATAACTACTTGTATAAAAATGCAAAACATTTCTACCTTTTATTCCCTCCCTGTTTAAATATACCATACATTTTCTAATCTTCCTCACTTTATTTCCATGAAAAAAATGACAGTTATACAAATGTCTGTAGGGAAAAAAATCATGCTGATTAGGAAGGGTTTCATGCTATCATTTTAAATTTTTCTACAAAAGTGATTAGCTGTCTTTTGTTCCTTTACAATGGTCTGTTGATTTTCTTAAATAAAGCAAAGGAATTTAGAGAAAAGAAAAAAGAAAACTACACAAGTAATTTGTAGATATATGTCAATGTATTGCCTGGCTGGGTTTGCATTTTTATTATGAAGGAATGTTGGAGAATTGGAGGAAAAAATGAACCATTGGTTTGATTGATCTTGGGTTGTGCAATAATTTATAGCATATACCTCCAAGGTTTGCATACACTATTTTGGCATTTTTTGGAGTAATTATCACAGTGAAACTTTCACAAGTATACCTCATTTCCACAGGTAATTAAGGTGACCTAGTTTTGTCTGCAGAAGGCATAGGCTGTGAATAATGCAGACCCAGGGGAAACTAACAGGGCACTACAAGCAATCAAACTAATGGGAAAAGGGAAGAATCTTGTAGATCATATTTGCTTTATATTGTTGTAAGGCTATTTTTAAGATGCATTATTTTTTTTCACTGGCACTCTAAGAACATAGATTTCATTTCCTTTGAACTATTCTTGGCCTCAATTGAGGCTTTCTTTCTTTTTTTAGTTTGAACTGTTAAGCATTGGAACTTCTTATCATTAATCATAAAGAGTATTGAAATTCATCTTTCAAAATGAACTTCAATCCTATAGATTTTCAAAAGCACATTTAAAGAATTGTTTCTACTTACATATGATTAACAAATTTTAGCTGGTGCTCTCATGTTTGTGGATTCCTGTTTGTCACCATGACCTTACAATTGCTACACCACAGCAAAGTGCTGTTTGCCTCAGATGGTTGTCTTCTTCCTAAGGACTACCCTGCACCCAAGGACCACTCCCCCACTCAGACGATGTCAATATTCTGGCAGCTATCTGTCTGATCTTACTGAAAGAAGTAGAGAATACGATTTCTTATACCAACCCACAATATGCCGCCTGAGTTCTTTTTTTTCCACAACCTTGAAATTTGCTGCAAAAAATCAATACATTGGAAACACTACACCAAGAACACAATCTTGTTTAAAGGTCACAGTGTATTTATTTGAAGACTGCCTCAGGCTAATTAACAGATGTAATTTTTCAGAAAAATTAAACCAAAATTCAATTGGAATATAAAATAATCTAAAGTAGATTTAAGCGAAGAATAATTTTTTTCAACTCATGGCATTATGGCTGGAAAGACATGGATAAAATAGCTCACATTTTACTTACAAATGAGTTTTTTATCTCCACTTCTGGGAAATACTAGCAAATCAAATTCACTTTCTTAAATGATATTGTCTGTGCTCCTAGACATTAAAATTCTAATATAGCTCAAACTAAAGCATATTCAACAGAAAAATATATGCTTTTAACTATGCAAAGTACTCTTGAATCATTGTTCAATTAATGAATGACTTATTATCATACCATAAATGGGGATGATGCTTGCATAGTAGATCTAGTTGCTTGAGGGTGAATGCCATGTGCATTTTTCCTGGAGTCCTTAATAAGTGACACGCTTGTGTCATTACATTTGAGGTGAAGCAGAAGCCTCAGTCAGATTCAATTCAAATGGGCAATCCCCAGTGGCAAAACATCTGATTAACTAGCAAAGCCACTGTTGTTAACAGCTGTATCATTGGTGGCTTGGAAGTATTCAGCCTATTTAGTAACTGAATGTATTATCATAATTACTCTCTCTCTCTGGCTCTTCTCCAGGAAATATTAACTACTACCCAAATAAATTACTATTAAAATGGTTAGGCATACATGAAACAGTATATGTATAATTTACATTGAACTCTATAGGCTATATATTCTATTTGTCTCCAATAAAACCTATTTTAGTAATATATATACATGGCAGTAACTTCAAGACAGGCTTTGATGATTTCTTCATCTGTAAGTTTCTGGGTTGATATAACAAAAATCCTTTAAGTTTATGAAATACAACCTTGGGTCTTATTATTAGTTTTCTATGGGTCTATGGGTCTATCATTAGTTCTCTTATTCTAAATTAAGTATATTCTCCACCTTGTGAGCACAGACATATGCTTTTGTCTGACCTGTTAAGGTTCCAAAAGAATGAGCATTTTAATTATTTGTAATTTTTAATGAGACATTTTCCCAAGTCTCTCACATTTTTATAAACCATGAATATAAAAGAACAAAAATATAAATGATCTAAAATATTCAATATTAAGAAAATCTTATCAATTTTGTGACTGATGACCATATAAAATATCTGTAAAAAAATTTTCCAACATAAATATAGTGCCTGCAGGTAAATAAAACCTCCTAATATAAAATATAAAATGATACTAATTTTTTTGTATTTTTCTGAAGTGAGAAGCGGGAAGGCAGAGAGATAGACTCCCACATGCACCCCACTGGATCCACCCAGCATGCCCACCAGGGGGCAATGCTCTTCCCATCCATGCTTTTGCAAGCAGAGCCATTCTAACATCTGAGGTGGAGACCATGGAGCCATCCTCAGCACCCAGACCAACTTTGCTCCAATGGAGCCCTCGCTGTGGGAGGGGAAGAGGGAGATAGAAAGGAGAAGGGGAAGGATGGGGAAGCAGATGGGCACTTCTCCAAGACTTCTACACACCAGGCCAATGCTCTACTGCTGAGCTGAGTGGCCAGGGACCCAAAATTTAATATATGATATTTTACCAACATGGAAATAAGAAATAATCTATTTTATTTTATTTTTAAAAAAATTTATTTTAATTTTAGCAAAGCATAAAATTCTCTTTTAGTATAACATGCTAATTATAAATATCATTCTTATATCTTTTCTTGTCCACTACCTTATTTTGCTCAATTCATTAATCTGACATAACTTCCCATAGTTCCCTGGAACAAAATTTTAGTTTATAATTTAACAAAAAGATTCATAGTGCTTTTGTTTCCTTTGTTATAAGTTACATGGGTTTGGACAGGGCACTCATATGTAAAAATATAATAAATTACAAAGCCTGTTTCAATAATGTAAAATAACTTAATAAACTTTGCAAATGTACAGTACTTCTATTTGTTAAGTCTTATGACTACATGGAATGGAAACTGCAAGAGGACATCACGGTAAAGAGCTTGTAGATCTTAATGACTTAAACAAAGTGAAATAAAATGTTTAAAAGTGTAATACTTTTCTGGAATAATAATTCCAGTAATATGTGCTGAGTCCCAAACATGCCATCTAAATATGGAGTGTAAGCAGTTCATTGCTATGAAGAAACAGAATGTTCTCACTTGTATATGCTCTTAGGTAGGTAACTAGTGTAATAATTTATGACCATTAGGTTTAGTGTTTTCAAAAAGAAACATTTCATATATATTTGTTCCTTTAAAAGAATAGTTTCTGATTACTTACTCTTTGCTTTTACATTTATAAGTATCTTGTATTTTCTCCAAAATTAGGTTTTCAAGAAGGAATTACAGCAAAGTATTTTTTAAATATATTATCTTCACCACTTTTGTTAAACAAAAATTTAGGCTTTAACAAAAAAATAAAACAGCATTTATTTGAGCAGAGGAGCAATTGCAATCCAGATGGTGCAAACTCATGCAGAGACTTGAATAGTGCTCCAAAGAGAACAAAAATGGCAGGGTTTATAAAGGACAAAACTGTGAGAATCGTTCTCTTTTTAGGTCCTCCTTGTGAGTGAAGAGCATATGCTAGGTCAGTTGAGATGGGTTAGGCCCAGCATGTAAATGGAGGATACTGGCAGTCAAAATGGATTTGGTTTCTTTCAAGGTGAAGAATGAAGATGGTCTGGTTACCATGATGAGGAGGAGTTCATATATGTCCGTGTAGGAATCCTTGACCAAAATGTTCATTGTTTGGCCTTGAGCTGAGTTTAGCAACAGGTCAGCAACTTAAAAATACTTCAAAGGACCAGACATGAGATGTGCATAGGCCCCTTTCCCCAGTGGCTTCCCAGGTCCATTTTAAGTGACTCTCTTAGCAATGCACAGTCCATATTATTTATTTCACTATCATATTTAAAAATGTACTTTAAAAGCAACAAAATAGAGATAGATAGTATCAGCAATTAGTGGAAACTAACACAATTCGATTAATGCTATATGTTATTGTCTGGGATTGTGAGGAAAGCTTTCTCTTCTTTCAATGTACAGTATGCTCTTCAAAATTGTTCATAGTCTCTTCAAAGGACAGACTAATTACAACTGTTAATATTAAGAATACACTTGGGGCAGAAAAATAGGACTTCAATTTACAGTAATAATTTTGGAAAAGAGTTATTCTAGACATAAATTGTCACACCTACTCAACGTGTGATCACATCCATGAAAATAAAATAAATACAGTCATAACTACCTAGTAGGTCTTGACACACCAGGCCAAGAAACATGAAGTATTTAGTAAACTTTCACAAACTATAGTGTGACTTAAACCTTATGTTTGTATAGAGATATAGAATTATACAATGTTTTTAGATATGACATGAATAAATGTTTCAATTTAGATATGACACGAATAAATGTTTCAAACTTGAACAAAACTGGTATTTAGCATTTAATGGCCTCTCTACTAAATATTCTTTATAAAATATTTCTTATTTAGGCATACTAATAACCAAATATCTTGCAAATTGTTCAAACATAAACATTTTTATCTCAGACTAGTTTATATTTTTCAGACAGATTGAATGAATTTACTGATACCGCCCTCACCAGTCTTCCATCCTCAGAATATTTGTTTCAGTTAGCTGAAGGATTCCCAGTCTCCCAGACATCTGTTTTTGTAAAGACAGTCTTAGAGGCAAGTAAAAGAAGCATGTTTAAGTTATCTGGCACAAAACTAACATGCTTCCTGACTCTGAGTCTCCAGGCAAATTCAACACCCTATGCGTCTGAAAAAGTTTCAGAAGTGATCTCACTCTTCGTTAGGACAGAAGAATTTTTTTTTCTCCATGCTTTTGTTAATTTAATCTGGTCATCCCCTTTTACTATGATTTCTCTGTCTATAAAGGAAGAGACCAATCTCATCTCACAACTCTAGTCACTGCATTCGCAGACAATAGAAGGACTTACCACTGATTTGGCAGTTTAGTTTACAAAGTATTTGCACTGTATCATTGCTTTGCATCTGAACTAGATCCTGTGACATTGATAATTACATCTTTTCTCTAGACCAATAATAAGATTAAATGTGAATTTTTTGAAAACTACTCATATTTTTATTTACCATATTGGGTTATTTTGAATTGCAAAAATATTAGGTTTTATTAGAAGCTTTCTTTCCTTTTCTTTCTTTCCGACACAACTATTTGCTGTTTACTGCTGTCTCACATTGTTGTTCAGTGGCCACATGCTATTTATACACTGTCATAGATCAATAATATCATAACCAAATAGAGCCTGCAGAAGCTAAAATAAATTTAT
Source organism: Saccopteryx leptura (assembly GCF_036850995.1). Lineage (NCBI taxonomy): Eukaryota > Metazoa > Chordata > Mammalia > Chiroptera > Emballonuridae > Saccopteryx > Saccopteryx leptura. The sequence goes on along the minus strand of NC_089509.1, from coordinate 78,760,973 downwards.
GCTTGAAACCTGCCTTTTAAATCACTGCACAGTATAAGAAAATAAATAAATAAAACTTCTTAGAAGAATTTGTAATTTACTTTAGTCTCAATGTAGCAGTGATTCATACTGACAAAATATGAATTTTGACCACTACTAAAGGAAACTTAAGATACCAACAGAATACATAGAAAATATTTTCTATATATGATGGGTGTTGATCAAATAAAAGTTTCATTACCAAGTTATCTACTTATAACTCTCTACATTCTTATTTCTTAACTTCTTCTAATTATATATTCATATTCTTTTGCATTCTACACTCTTATTTTACACATTAACATCCCTGTTATAAGGTGAATTCACTCATCTATGACTTTATCCTTTTAAAAAAATTATTGAGTTTTGAGAGATGGAAGAAAGAGAGATAAATATGAATTTGTTGTTCTCTCATTCATATGCATTCACTGGTTGATCCTTGTATGTGCCCTGACCAGGAATCAAACTCATAACTTTGGCAAATGGGACGATGCTCTTACCAACTGAGCTAATGGGCCAAGGCTGGCTGTTTTCCCTTTAACTTGAAAAAATGCCAATATTTTAATTATCATCACCTACAATTGCAGAAGGAAACTGCAAACTCACTTAGGAGATATGTTTCGATGGTGATAGGAACTGATTTGATACCTTTAATCCCCTAGGTTACTGTAGACTTTCTGTTAAATTGTTTATTCATTCATATATATTTAATTTTATTAGCTACATTTCTGTTTCTGAGTAGTTTTTCCAATTCTTCAATTTTTTTATAATAACTTGGGAAACATCATGTACTTCACAAAGGAGATTTCTATTTTCCCTATGCCTTTTATGCTTAATGAAAAGCATAGTTTTAATGCCTCTCTTAGCCACTACTAACCAGACTGGGAAAGGGAAGACCAGGCAAAATAATCAGATGGTCAACAAGAACATACAAGGTGCAATAACTAGAAACAGCTTTCAAAGAAAATAATTTAATTGTAAAAGCTCCCAAAGGCACAAGGCAATAATTTTTTAAATACTGTACAAGACTATGTTGTGTATAATCTAAAATATCAATGATATTTTTCAGTGACTGAAGAAATCACTCCAACTCTATTCATAAGGTTTTTACCAAAATAAAAAAATAAATGTTCAACAAAACTCCTCCTACTTTTAGCTTAGAAGTCAGGAAATGCCTTCCTTTGGAGCATTCCCTTTAACTGTAATGGTAATAGTGAAATCCTTAGAGAAAGGAAAAGTACCTCAAATACATCATGCCATCCCATGCTTTTTATTTGTTTTATAATCAACCTTTTATAAAAGACAATCAATTGATATATTGATGTAATTGTTGAATTAATAGAATTGCTATTATGTAGCTTTATTCTCAATCATTCTTTCTTTAGTAATAGTACTTTGATTAACACACCGTTAAACTGGACTGGCAACAAAGTAATCTTGACAAGTTAAATATCCCCTCTTTTGTTATCCAAAATGGAAGTTAATAGGAAACAGAAATAAGAACACATGTCTAGCATTATCTAATGCTATCAAGTCCTGCTACTGAAGCTCCAGCGTGGTACAGTGAAACTGTGTTGTGGTGACACCAAAGACAGGCTGGAGCCTCTGCAGGGCTGGATAAGAGCTGTGTGAAAGCTTCTGTCTTGGACACTTCACAGGTTTGTTCCAAAGGACTCGCTGGAATCCCAATTTGAAAGCATGTCCAACACATTATAGATTCTTATTCAACAATATTTTCATCCTATATTTTTTCAAATAATGTTCATATACATTACCTTATCGGAAACTCACAAACACCTTGCGAAGCAGTGTGAGCAAATAGTATCTCCACTCTGTAGCTCAAATGAAATCAGATCTCTAATTTTGCTGATTCTTAGTGTAGTGTTTGTTCCACTAGTTGACTCCTCATTACATTCACGAATCTACTTGGTGAGATTCTTAGCTCTCTTGCAAACTGCCTGAGCTCAGGCACAAATGGCCACCTAACCATCAGGAAAGGATCTAAGTTATAAAAAAAGGGGTCAGGGGAGGGGCTGATTATGTTCCATTGATTTAAAATGTTAGAATTCTTGAGGAAAATAATTGCACTTATGATTTGAAAATTTTTCATTAGGCTAAAGCTGATGATGATGGGAAGAAACACAACTGTTTAGGTAAAAAGTGAAGGATACCAAGGTAGTCAGTCTAGGAGTATGAGAGTCATTTGGAGTGCTAGAAAGAACATGGTCAGGAATGCAAACCAGTATTAAGAGACCCAAATAGATGGTCTGTTTCAGGAAAGTCCATTGGAAAAATAGCTAGGCTACTTCTTGTTTATCCCACTAATATCAAAAGTCCCTTGTCATGGTGCCTTGTACATAGTAAATGAACAAAATAATTAATTATTGAATGAATAAATATTCAATCCCAATGAGTTGTTCAACACACTATCAAGAGGCATTCAACCTATGTTTACCTATAAATGAATGGTATGTTTGGATCTCTGTGTGACTTCTAAATAAGTCAAGTCAGAAAACTTTATATAGCAATAAATTATTTGCTGATAGCCTTTCATTTGCATACCTACTTTGATAACCATGACCTTTTGCTTAACATTAATTTTGATTGTTGACTCTTTATAATCAAGTAGCTAGTTAGCAGTGCACTCAGTCTGTTCTGATCTTTATGAAGCACAACCTTAGCAATGTGCTGCTTCAACCAAATATAAAGCCAAATAAATATCAGACTCTCAGCTTCTGTTAAATCTATAAAAAATCCATTTAGACTTATAAAAATAAGAAAATCACAAGAAGTCAAAAAGGGGATCATGAAAGAAAATGAGAGGTTATTATCTAAATATACTTCAGGAAACTATAAGGCTTAAATGCATTTAATTTGCAATAAGCTTTTATAAGAGAAAGCAAAAAGAGAACAGAAAAGCACATTTCCTAAAAGACATACATGATAAAATTGATTGATTTTCAATTAGTTAAAATAAATATTTAAATCTATTTCCAAATTACAGTACAATACAAATTAATCAAATGGTAATGGCAGAACACAATTTTTTATAGAAAATATAAAATAGCACTTCCTTTATAATAGTACACTGTACAAGGCTAAAATTGCCAAATAAGTTGTCTTAATAATAATCAGATTTAGAGCTTTCATGTAAAGGTTTTGGGGTCAGACAAAGCTTACTGTTATGTGGAAGCTTACCCTGTAACTTGGTACATTGAAGACATCTATAATATGATCATTTCCTTTCTCTTCTTTGAACTGACCACATTCCATCCTTTTAATGGTGCAGTCATCTCCCCTCACCACCATCTAACATCAATTTAAGCAAGAAATGCTTCCTGCCTTAATTGCAGTAAACTCTGTAATTTCATTTTGTATATCCTGAGTAATTAGAAAAGAAGTAGCAAACTTTGAAGGTAATGAATTACTGTTCAAAAATTACATGACCATTCCCCAAAGAATGTTGTATGATATTATTCCCCAAAAGGTTTTCTAAAAGTAAGGTTCTAGGAACAAGTACATTTGAAATATTCTATAATCTCTCTTTTTTAGCTTTAATATATATATATATTATAATACTAAAGAAAAATAGGAAGGAGTAGGAGTAGGCAGAGAGAGCAATTATATCAAGATGCAAACCTACAGCTATGGGAAAGAAGGATGAGTAGGATTGGGTAAGAAATGTCACAGGTCACAACACAGTTCTGGGAAAGTCTGGGATAGGCTGCTGTGGAGTCCCAAGAGCAAAGACTGCCCATTAAAGGAGTCCTGCCCTGTCAGGAATGGTCTGATTCTCATAACCACATCATTCATAATCAGTGGTGCAGCTTTGCCATGAAAACTGTAGCGCAGTGGTCCCCAACCCCCGGGCCGTGGACCGGTACTGGTTCATGGGCCATTTGGTACCCATCCGCAGAGAAAGAATAAATAACTTACACTATTTCAGTTTTATTTATATTTAAGTCTGAATGATGTTTTATTTTTAAAAAATGACCAGATTCCCTCTGTTGCATCCGTCTAAGACACACTCTTGACGCTTGTCTCGGTCACATGATACATTTATCTGTCCCATCCTAAAGGCCTGTCTGTGAAAATATCTTCTGACATTAAACCAGTCTGTGGCTCAGAGAAGGTTGGGGACCACTGCTGTAGTGTATCCATAGGTACAGCAGTTGGGAGCTGCTGGTCAATTATGTCCCCCACAGCGGTTCTCTTGAAGAACATTCCCATTGTCATGCAACCAAATTTGTTAAAAATAATAATAATAATAAAGAGAAGGTCTCATGCCAAGACCAGCTCAGTCAAGGGCATGCACAAAAGGAAGGCACTGCAGGACTGAAGAAAAAACATGCACAAGACACAACATACAGGAAAAGATGGGTACGGGGAACTCCCAGCCTCCAGGACTGAAAGCCCAGGTCACTGCAGCCTCATCGAATTTATTGGCCTCTTTGCTCATCAGGTAAATTAACAGAGCCTGGGTTCGGGTGCATAGGAGGGTAGTTAACTAATGTGTTTCAGGTGTGTAAGGAAAGGCCATGGGGATCAACTGTTTTCCTTTAAACAGTCTTTTCTAGTGCTTGCAAGGGCAGCGTTCTGCCCCCGCAGGACCCGGCATTCCAAAGTCCACACAAAAGACTTTTCTCAGGACCACAGTCTAAACCCCAGCCATTTCCCCACAATCTTAGTTGAGCTGAAAGGCAAACCCAGAATATGAGGAGCCACAGAGGAGCCGAAAGAAGCAGTGGTTTCAGTAGAGTGGGGACCAGCAAGCAGAATCTGGAACCATAACAGGTCCTGGCTGGTGATAGCTGGTCCTGAGTGGGAGGGACGGCCGGATGAGAGCTGGGCTCACAGCAGAGACTCGGTCACTCTCGAAGACATAGACTAAAGCAGAGAGAGGCCTGACCTGTGGTGGCGCAGTGGATAAAGCGTCGACCTGGAAATGCTGAGGTCGCCGGTTCGAAACCCTGGGCTTGCCTGGTCAAGGCACATGTGGGAGTTGATGCTTCCAGCTCCTCCCCCCCCCTCTCTGTTTCTCCTCTCTCTCTCCCTCTCCTCTCTAAAATGAATAAATAAATTAAAAAAATATATATATAAAGCAGAGAGAGAAGGATAGGCTTCTCTCTTCCTTCCTCTTTCTTATGTCCTTCCTATGCCTCTTGTGCAATCAATGGAAATGGAAACAACCAACCAAGGACCCTGAGTATACTGCAGGATCAGCACCCTGCTATACAGAGCAGCTCAGAAGTGTCAGTAATACATCTGAATGGGAATCAGCCCAGGACTGGCACCAAAAAATCATGTGAATAAAAAATTCTAGATTTATTCTCAGTTAACAAAAAATGAGTACACTGATCATCAAAATAATCAAGTTCCGATGAGTTTTCCAATAATTAAGTGCCCATAGCATATTGGGAAAGATACAATGTGCCTTTATTAAAAACACACCCAACATAAAATCCTATTCTTAACTGGTAATGAGAAGAAACAATGAATACAGTATTTTTAAATTTTAGATTTTTTTAATTAGCTAAGAGATAGTTATGCTGATTAATAAGAATTTTATTCACAAAAATGTGTTGACAGTGGTTTGATAGTTTGGTGAACACAGAAATGTGGTTTCACAATTGATTGCTTTAGACATGAACTTAGCATGTATATTAACAAAATTGTTGAAAATGGATCATGAGTGAGAACGATAATTTCTGAATGAGTTGAATAAAAACTGTGTCAAAAGATAGGAACCATTTTTAAAATTCAGTAACATAAAGCCCTTTAATTTAGAATTCATGCCTTATCATTGTATATTTGGTGCACTTAAAATTGATTCATTGCCACAAGTAGTCCTTGTTTCCTGGGCTCCCATAAAGAAAAGCCTCAAATATATTGCTAGTTAGAGAGGTTTTATCAGACTTGCTTATCACATTGTTACTCCTGCCAAATTAAATGACTACCACAGCCAATAGACTTGAAGTCTAACCTCAATATGAGCAAATTCTTTCTTCTCTACTCTGACTCTTCTTCTGGTCAAGCTCAGAATATATATCAATACATGGAGGTATAGAAGCAGTGCAGACATCTCTCTAATGCCAGCATACTGTTCATCTGTTACACCAGTGCCTATATGCCTCAAAATGAGAGAGGGTGAGAGGTAGTGAAGTAGGAGGGACAAATGCCCAGCATGCCAGCTTTGTCAAGTGCTAAAAATACCACACTGGAAATGATGAGGCAGAGGATCAAAGACTATCCAGGTGTTGACGCCTTGGGGGTGCTCAGAGCAGCTCTGGTGTTAATGACCACCACCTCCATCACAGAGCTGTAATTGAGTGCCTAAGACAAGATTACAGGTTTGTCTCTTCTGCAAAAGGCACAGTGCCCTCCCCCTGTGCATGCACTCTCAATTTCACCATTGGATAACTAAGACCTGCAATGATGGGGTGATGTTTTAATGTGTTCCTTTGTAAAGGTCCATTGTTAAACACTGGCTTCAAAATAAAAATTGGGAAAAGAAAGGTAATTTTCTGTGCTTGTTCAGCTTAGGCTGGCCAAGTTATTTTATGTAGTAAGAATATTGTATCCTGATCTCTGGTGATATGCCATTTAACTATCAGTCACCCACCTGTGCTTTGATGGCGGAGCCTGAGTGAGAACTTTGATGGAGACAGGGATGCAGTTTTAAGAGTAGTATTATAGTACTGCTGCCTATCTGCTGAGAGCCAATAGGCATCTAAATAGAGAGAGTGAGAAAAGCTTCTTTTTCCTTTCTTTTTTAACAAGAGATAAGGTTAAAGACAATAAAAGTGTTACTGCAAATGTTTCAGCAGTTATTTATAGAAATGGGAACTGCGAACACCACAGGAGCATACAGAGCAAACACATTGATGGAAGACTTCAGTCCTAGGACCTACTCTGAATCTCCTTGGGACATTTACTAAAATAAGTACAATATACTTTAAAAGCAAACCACTTAAATCCCCAGACAGGAAAAAGAGAAATGTTTGGAAAGAAAACTTCACTGGCTGAGACCTTCTGTTGAGATTACTCAAAGCACACGCACCACAGCTGAAAATAAATGATAGGCAACAAATTGGCAGGTGAGTCTCAAAGGACTAAACAACGTAATGTCATGTAGTTTGTAAAGGCATGGATATTTATCACTACAGCCTACATGAAGGACACACACTGTGCAGACTTTTATTGTGTTCCATTACCTTGGTGTGTGTAACTTCTTCCCCAAAATCCATTATGTAAATCAGCCTGGCATTTGGCACACTGCTTAATAAAGATTGCAGTCAGCTATGCAAATACTTAATTATTAGGGCATGCACCTACACATTTAACTTCTTTTATGAATTTTCTTCCATATTAAAATTATTGAAACTTAACCCTCCCTTCAAACCACTATAAAGAGTCCTGGTCTGATAACACTCAGGATATACAGCTTATGCTTATAAAAATATAGGGGCCATCCTGCTCAACTGATGGACCCACCAAGGGTTTTCCAAAGTAAGCAATGAAAAGAGTGGCTATAAACTATTTAATGAGTATGTTTTTCAGAGTCTAGACAATAACATTATTCTTAATCATATGATTTTTTTAAAAAAATCTAATTATAATATTTAAGAGTGTTATTTTTTTATTCTTTGAAAGCAGATAAATAATTGATGACCAATGTTTTTCAATATTGTGGAATTGTAAGTGATGGAGAGAGTGAAGACATATTTCAAATATACTTTTTAATGTTAGGAAAACCATATTGATAACTGTATTGAATTATGGCTAATATGTTGTGTTCTCTAAAAGTAATCTTTAATGTGAAGTAAATGTGCATAAAAAAAGTTTTTCAGTATTACATTATTTTAATTATAATACATTTTAATATACATTGGCTTACTTGATTTATTTTTACTTGACCATGTCACGATTTATGATTTATAGTGCCTTATGAACATTACAAGAAATTTGGTTTTGCATTTAAAATGAATGCAACAAGGAGGAAAATCAGACTGATAGTATGATAAAGCTTGGGGTGCAATTAGGGCACATTATTTTCTACTAGAAAGTGAGTCATAACTTCACTCTGAATTTTCTGGAAGCTAACTCAAATTGGGAAACCCAATCACTAATATGATCCTCAGTGGCTATAAAATAAAAACAAAATATTTGATCAGAAACAACTACTTTGATTCTAGTACTTGCAATGAAAAAGTCTCAGTGTTTCCTTGTAACATCACTTTGTCTAGTGAACAATTCATTCCTCATCATAATTAAAGCAAACAAAGTTCAACAATATGTTGCTTAGTGATGTTTCTCTTAATGTCTCTCAATGCAACCTTATTTCTAACCATTAAATTAAATTCAGTAAATGATTTTTTATGATGTTCTAAAATTATGCAGTCCTTAATCCCCAAATTCTGATATCTGACTCAAAGCAAAAAATGTATTTTAGACTCCTTCTTAGGTGTATATATTAAATTTACAATTTTTTTTTGAAATTTACCGGATGTTGACATCTACAGTTGATATCTGAAAATTGAAGTCAGACAATGAAGAATACTTGTACTGACTATTCTACAATCCTGGGGAGATGGAATTTTGAAACTAAAGATAAAAATTGGGAGTGTATTTTAGAAAATAAATATTTCAAGACCCACTAATAAATGGACCTAATAACGTGATAGCCAAATCTTCAAGGGTACATTGTATTTAAAAGCCCTCATTCTGTCATTATATAAAGTTTTCACTTCTATCATATTGTAGATATTAATCAGATGTAACTAGGCAGAATATTTTATTTTTCTATCAAAACCACCAAGTAAAAGTACAGAAGTCTTAAATAATTTCAGCAATAAATTTATAAGTAATTTTTAACCAATATAACACTACAACACCATTATCATAATTTTCAAGTAATATAGAATAACCTGGTGAGCTTATTAAAAATAAATATGCCTACCCCACTCATATTCATTCCCAAGACCTTCTGAATTGGTAGCTTGAGGAGCTTAATGCATGAAAATTTAACAAACTTAGTGATCCTGATGTACACCAAAGTCTGAGACTTACTTCTCTAGAATGAGATTTTCCACTGAAAATATCCATGGAGATCTAAAATTTAGCATTATTAATAAAATTTTCAGGTTTTGTTTTTTCCATAAAACTGCAGTGTTTTTTTTATTTTGGGACGATTGTTAAAAATTATGAGGCTTCTCTCCAGATACTTAAGACACATATATGATTTGGAGACATGGTATCTACATCTTTTCAGATAAATCTAAGGCATACAGATATTAAAGTGTCATTACCATATCAGCTCTAACCAGGAATTTAAAATATAAAGACAAAAATCAAGTGTTATGTGGATAAAGCCACAATTATACCTGTTTTTAAGATTTACCTTGGACTAATGCTCTCTGAACTCTTATTATCTATTAATAAATACACATTTAAAAAAATTAAAATCCTAGAACTGTTTTTCAAATTGCATGGTAACATTGTTGATGAATAGGTAAAATAGTGTTATTAATCAGAAATAGCTCTTATAAACCTTCCATAGGTCCCTTTCAATTCAGAAAAAAAACTATCTTAACAAGGAAGAAAGAGTTTCTTAAAAGAAACTATCTTAACTTAAGAAAAGTTCTCCAATTGTGAGGTCAGATATATGTTCTTTCAGTGCTAGTTCAAACATTACTTAGCTTTACAATCTTGGACAATCGATTTAACTTCTCTGAAACTCAATGTCCTGCCAATTAAGCAGCCATAAATAAATTGTGAATGTGAGGATAAATAATACTTTGTATACCTTCAATAAATATTTTTTTCTTTCATCTCTGCTTCCAGCCTAATGATGCTAATTTAAATAATGTATTCCACATAATCCATTATACCATGTGAGTTCCTGTCTCTGCATTCCTTAAAGTCTTTTGGGGCTAGAAGATAAACTACAATGTGCTCTCTCATAGCGTGCAAAAACACTGTGGTGTCATAAGAACAATGGGATCCTTGGAGTTTGATGTGAATTCAAAGTTTGGCTCTCCTACTTGTTCCACTTGACTTAGACCAATCTCAGCCTTAGTTTTTAATCTTTAAAATTCTTACTTATTGACATTTTATAGGGAATAAATGAAACACCACAGCAAATGTCTGCATCATAATAGAAACATAATAAATGCTTTCATTCTGCAACTTTGCTCCCATCACCAGCTTTAAACAGAAAGTCATCATTGGCCATCAGAGAATTCAGTTGGAACTATTACTGAAATATCAAAATTTAAAAATTCATTTGACATAATATTAAAGAAAAATCCTCTTATAAGACATTGTTGTCATTTGGATAAAACACCTTTATGAAGATGTGAGCATTATAAGATCTTTTAAGGATGAAAGGAATACCCAAAGTAATTAGCAATTATTATTTCACAACATATCATAGTTGTCTACTCACTAAAGTATTGCATTGGGATTCACTAGACCTGAATTATATTCCCACTTCTGCTAGTTTCTAGTTTTATGACATTGGAAAGTCTCTTCACCTTTTTTTTTGTCAGAGAGAACTTATAATTAACTTTCTTTGATATATTAGCCACTTCTGCAGCAGCCTAGATAACTAGAATTGTATTTCCCATCAGAATGTAAAATATGAAATATTCCCTATAAAATATTTACTACGGAGTAAATTTTGGATTTTCATTTTGTTTTGTTTTTTGAACAAAGAGAGAAAGAGGGACTGACAGGGACACACAGAATGGAAGGGAGAGAGATGAGAAGCATCAATTCTTTATTACGGTATCTTACTTGTTCATTGATTGCTTTCTCATATGTGCATTGACCGGGGGCCTCCTGCTGTGCCAGTGACCCTCTTGCACAAGCCAGTGGCCTTGAACTCAAAGTTCAAGCCAGTGACCTTGGTCTTCAAGCCAGTGACCCTTGGGCCCAAGCCAACAACCATAGGGTCATGACTGTGATCCCACACTCAAGCTGGCGACCCCATGCTCAAGCTGGTGAGCCCACGTTCAAGCCGGATGAGCCCATGCTCAAGCTTGTGACATCAGGGTTTCGAACCTGTATCCTCAGCATCTCAAGCCAATGCTCTATCCACTGTGCCACTGCCTGGTCAGGCTTGGGTATTTTTAAAGACTGAAATTTTATTGATGAAAAATGATGATTCTAGATGTATTGCTGAATAATCTTATATTTGATTATATATTGTATATACAAACATAAAAATTAAAACAATTTCTATGGACATGAAAATGATATAAAACTTTATTCTATAAATTATCAAGTTAATAATTAATGTACACCTATAGAAAAATGAGCAAAGTAATTGAGTAGCCAATATAAGAAAGGACAATATAGGAAATATTTGATTTTATTATAATATAAAATTCACGTTAAAGAAACAATGAGTTTCAATACTTTAATTATATATATATTATATATATTATATATATATTATATATATATATGTTTTTGTTTTTGTATTTTTTGTATTTTTCCGAAGTTAGAAGCGGGGAGGCAGTAAGACTGACTCCCGCATGCGCCAGACCAGGATCTACCCAGCATGACCACCAGGGGGTGATGGTCGGCCCTTCTGGGGTGTTGCTCCTCTGCAACTGGAGCCATTCTAGCACCTGAGGCGGAGGCCATGGAGCCATCCTCAGCACCTGGGCCAACTCTGCTCCATTGGAGCCTTGGCTGCAGGCGGGGAAGAGAAGGACAGAAAGGAAAGAGAGGAGGAAGGGTGGAGAAGCAGATGGGTGCTTCTCCTGTGTGCCTTGACCAGGAATTGAACCCAGGACTTCCACATGCCAGGCTGACACTCTACCACTGAGCCAACTGGCCAGGGCTATACTTATATTTTTAAATAGTTTAAATTATAAACCCCATAATTTTTATTGGATGAATCGGGCAGTAAATATGAAAAGTCTTATAGATATCTACACTGTTATACTAAGTATTTTTATATTTAGAAATTTAAATTAAGAATAAACTTAAAGATACACAAAATATTTCTATGTAAGAATATTCATAGCAACATTATGTATAAAGGGTTAAACAAATAAATTTTCAACAAAAGAGGATGTTTAAATAAAACATAGTTTATTTTAGGAATAAAATTTATTTACTAGAATTGAGATATTCAAAGAAGTTTCAGAATTGACTGTTAAGGATTGAATTGTATACCACCCCACAATAAGCCTCCTAACCCACAATATCTCAGAACACAACCTTCTTTGGAGACAGGGTTTTTCCAGAAATAATCGATTTAAAATGAGTTCATAAAGGCTCTAGTCTAATACATTATCACTCGTGACCTTAACAAAGGGTAGATTTGGACAGAGAGAGACATGCTCACAGTGAGAACGCCATGTAAACATGAAGTCAAAGATAAGGGTTATGCATCTACAGGCCAAGCGATGCTAAAGATAGAGAACCACTAAAATCTAAGGCAGAGGCATAGAATTCTTTCACAGACCTCAGAACCCTCAGAGGAAACCAACCCGGCCACCCCTTTGATCTCAAACTTTTATCCTCCAGAACTGTGACACAATAAATTTATGTTAAGTGACCAGTTTGTAGTACTTTGTTGGCAGCTTTAGCAAACTAATAAAACTGCTATATAATAGGTGATGGGAAGTCTACACAAAAATATATACAGGCAAAAATTCAGGCAATTCTTAAATTTTTAAAAGACATACAAGCAGAGAACATGACAGCAAGGGAACATTTCAAGTTATGTGATCATCTCTAGATTGTAGGGTCATAGTTCTTTTTAATTTGGGAACACATATTCTACTTTTATAAAGCCAAAATATTTTCAAATATAAAAATAAACATTATTACATAATGTGATTGTTTTTTGTAAGTTCTACATTTCACCATTCTGTTTAAGATTCAATTTTGCTAATATTTTGTTGTTAATGGTGGTGATGGTAAAATTATGGAATGTCCCACAGAGAGGTGCTTTCTCGTATCTCAGAACTAATAGCTGCAGGAGGGTAGACGGCCCAGTGTCACTGTGGAGAGAAGTAAACCCAGCCGGCTCTTCCCTGCCCACACCAAAAAGAAGAAAGCAGATTGTAAGAAAACCCAAATGTTAACAGTTGTAGGTTGTTTGAACTATTGGATGACTACCAGCAATCAATGTAGGTGTGTCTCTCCCTCTACAATCTGTGTATTTTTTCACCCTTCTGTCTGTGCCTTTCTGCCTAACTCGAAATTTTGGACGTTGGCCTCTTCCTGTAAGTATACTTAGTCTCTGCCCGGTTCCTACTTCATGGTGGAGCTCCCCAGGCAGAGACCTTAGTCCAGCTCATTATTTTTCTTATCTTCTTAACCTCTTTCTTCATTTGAGTATTTAATTGCTGTCCTTGATTTTCTCTTGAGGATTTACAACATCTACAAAACTTTCTTTCCATATTAGTCAAACTCTTTGTAGTGGAAGATAATTTCCCCCAATCCATTGTAGACCAACTTTTCTGTAATATGCATTAAAATACTAGAAGCATAAAATTTTAAAATAAAAGAGATAAAAAGCTAAACTCATTCTCTATCAAAGACCAAGCATTCTATAAGATATATTAAAATAAATTATTAAATAAATGAAATTAAAAATTGAAAACAAAAATACAAGTTTATTTTCATCATTATTTTTAACAGACATAAAATTACTCTGCAAAAATGCTATAAAAGTTTCTAAATGCTTATTCTCTGTTTTCATACTTACTTGTTTTGCATTGTAACTTCTTACTCGTTACTTGTTGCAGGCTAACTCCTGTCCTGAGCACTTGCTTTGAAGTTCTCTTACTTTATATACTCAGTTATTTCCTTTACTTTAAAATATTGTCCCAGGTTATAAAGTAGAGTTTTAAAATCAGACAATAACCATCACTGGTTAACTATTTTGCACTTCATCCTTCTCTGCTTTTTTCTTATTTCACATGTTAAGAGTACAGCTAGAGTTTGAACAGTTAACTCAATGCTAGTATCTAGCTGTTCAAAAATGGATCATAATTTAAAATTTTGGATTCTTCTTTAAATTAGCTTAAAACTTTTCAATTTTTGATTCAATTAAAAGGACCAAACAACTACTGATAGTGATTGTAAAAGTAGTAATTATAAAGGTTTTGCTATCAGAGACCAAACTCACATCTAAATTTTCAGTATTTATTATTTGCTTGAATCTGAGCAAGCTACACAACACCACTGAGTGTTGGCTTCCTTATTTATAAAAAGAGGATAATAACATACACATCGGAGGGTTAGGTATAGGACATGTATATGTAATGTAAGGCTCAGAAGCCTTTGAAATTAAAGGTCTTTTATTAAAGCATGGCTGTGTGGTTCATGGTCTATGTGGTTCCTGGTCTCTATTCAACCAGAGGTCCCTTTTTCATTTTAATGAAAAACAGCTTTTTAAGGCCCATTTAGGTACTCTCAGGAAGCCCATAGATTCGCATCACTAACTTATCTTTCCTGGACCATATACCTTAACTATTTTTTCTAATTCAAAACTCCTGTCTATTTCATTTAACTAAGTAAGATTTCATTGTCTCCCCAAATTACTAAGTAATCCTCTTTACCTTGCCTTATATTCCAAAATGTAACATACACCCTTTAGATAAGTTGTCCTCAACCCCCAGACCGTGGACAGGTACTGGTTCATGGGCCATTTGGTCCACAGAGAAAGAATAAATAACATATTATTTCCATTTTATTTATATTTAAGGTTGAACGATGTTTTATTTTTTAAAAATGACCAGATTCCCTCTGATACATTCGTCTAAGACTCACTCTTGACACTTGTCTCGGTCACATGATACATTTATCCGTCCCACTCTAAAGGCTGGTCCGTGAAAATATTTTCTGACATTAAACCGGTCCGTGGCCCAAAAAAGGTTGGGGGCCACTGCTTTAGATAAAATTTATATTATTATACCATTAAATGTTTCTACAATTACCCAGGTTTTCTGACATCCAAGAATATAATCTAAATTTCCTCGATTAAATCTTCCATAAGTAATAAAGTTTCTGACAAGTAATGTTGCTTTAAAATGAATGCTCTTTTGCCCTGGCCAGTTGGCTCAGCGGTAGAGCGTCGGCCTAGCGTGTGGAGGACCCGGGTTCGATTCCCGGCCAGGGCACACAGGAGAAGCGCCCATTTGCTTCTCCAGCCCTCCGCCGCACTTTCCTCTCTGTATCTCTCTTCCCCTCCCGCAGCCAAGGCTCCATTGGAGCAAAGATGGCCCGGGCGCTGGGGATGGCTCTGTGGCCTCTGCATCAGGCGCTAGAGTGGCTCTGGTCGCAACATGGCGACGCCCAGGATGGGCAGAGCATCGCCCCCTGGTGGGCAGAGCGTCGCCCCCTGGTGGGCAGAGCGTAGCCCCTGGTGGGCGTGCCATCCCGGTCGGGCGCATGCGGGAGTCTGTCTGACTGTCTCTCCCTGTTTCCAGCTTCAGAAAAATGGAAAAAAAAAAAAAATGAATGCTCTTTTTATAAATTATAACATTTTACAGTTTCTTCATATTTTCTTTAGTGTTCAAGAGTTTATGTACCTTGCTTCCTTTTTTACATTTCATTTATTGCTGTTTAAGTCTTTTCGTACTCAGTTATGAATGAGCATTGTACAGTAAAAAGCCCTGTGAGAAAGTCCCAATTTCTTCAAATGGAAATAAAAATACCTATCACAAAAGATAATTTTTAAATTAAAGTAAAATTATATAATAAAGAAACTAATAACTTGTTGACTTGTAGAAGGTAAATAAGATAAAATTCTCACTGCCTCATATTGTATATTTAAATGAGCCCTTTGTCTATCTGACCTTTTCTAGTTATTTCAGAATTCTCTCATAAGAACATTTTCTAATTATTACAGCACATTGAAAATCATATACATTATAAAACTTTAGCCTAAGGTTATAAAATATTTAAATTGCTAATTATCAGTGCTGTTTAATTTTATTCTGAGGATTCTTTTTGTAAATAAACAATTGATGTTGATTTATTTTTTTAATAACTATACCATCTTTCCAGGATTATGTAAATTACTGAATAAGCCAGTCCTTGGTAAAATTGTAAACATTTAAGTAGTATATTTTTCTTATTTTTATTAATTTTAATGCAGTGACATTGATAAATCAGGGCACGTATGTTCCAAGAAAACATCTCCAGATTATTTTGACATTTGATTATGTTGCATACCCCTCAACCAAAGTCAAATTGTCTTCCAACACCTTCTATCTGGTTTCCTTTGTGCCCCTCCCCTTCCTCCACCCCTTCTCTCTCCTTCCTCGCTCCCTCCCCACCCCCCCATCCCTACTCCCATTACCATCACATTGTTGTCCGTGTCTCTGAGTCTCATTTCTATGTCCCATCTATGTATGAGTCCATATAGTTCTTAGTTTTTTCTGATTTACTTATTTCACTCAGTATAATGTTATCAAGGTCCATCCATGTTATTGTAAATGATCCAATGTCATTATTTTTTTATGGCTGAGTAGTATTCCATAGTGTATATGTACCAAAGCTTTTTAATCCACTCGACCTCTGATGGACACTTGGGCTGTTTCCAGATCTTCACTATTGGGAACAATGCTGCCATAAACATGGGGTTGCATTTCTCCTTTTGGAACAGTTCTATGGTGTTCTTGGGGTATATTTCTAAAAGTAGGATAGCTGGGTCAAAAGGTAGTTCAATTTTCAATTTTTTGAGGAATCTCCATACTGTTTTCCACAGAGGCTGCACCAGTCTGCATTCCCACCAGCAGTGTAGGAGGGTTCCCTTTCCTCCACATCCTCGCCAGCACTTATTCTGTGTTGTTTTGTTGATGAGCGCCATTCTGACTGGTGTGAGGTTATATATCATTGTGGTTTTAATTTGCATTTCTCTAATGATTAGTGATATTGAGCATTTTTTCATATGCCTATTGGCCATCTGTATGTCCTATTTGGAGAAGTGTCTATTTATTTCTTTTGCCCATTTTTTGTCTGGATTGTTTGTCTTCCTGGAGTTGAGATTTACAGATTCTTTATAAATTTTGGTAATTAACCCCTTATCAGATGTATTGTCAAATATGTTCTCCCATTGTGTAGTTTGTCTTTTTATTCTGTTCTTATTGTCTTTGGCTCTGTGCAAATGCTTTTTAGTTTGATATAGTCCCATTTGTTTATCCTGTCTTTTGGAGATAAATCAGCAAATGTATCACTGTGAGAGATGTCGGAGAGCTTACTGCCTATGTTTTCTTCTAAGATGCTTATGGTTTCATGGCTTACATTTAAGTCTTTTATCCATTTTGAGTTTATTTTTGTGAATGGTGTAAGTTGGTGTTCTAGTTTCATTTTTTTTGCAGGTAGCTGTCCAATTTTCCCAACACCATTTATTAAAGGGCTGTCTTTACTCCATTGTATGCTCTTACTTCCTTTGTCAAATATCAGTTGTCCATAGAGCTGTGGGTTCATTTCTGGGTTCTCTGTTCTGTTCCATTGATCTATATGCCTGTTCTTATGCCAGTACCAGGCTGTTTTGAGAACAATGGCCTTGTAGTATAACTTGATATCAAAAAGTGTGATACCTTCCACTTTATTTTACTTTTTTAAGATTGCTGAAGCTATTCGTGTTCTTTTTTGGTACCATATAAATTTCTGGAATATGTGATCTATATCTTTAAAATATGTCTTTGGTGTTTTAATTGGTATTGCATTTAATTTATAAATTGCTTTGTGTAATATAGACATTTTAATGATGTTTATTCTTCCTAACCATGAGCACAGTATATGCTTCCACTTGTTTGTATCTTCCTTGATTTCTTTTATCAATGTTTTATAATTTTTCAAGTACAAGTCTTTAGTCTCCTTGGTTAAATTTACTCCTAGGTACTTTATTTTTTTGGTTGTAATAGTGAAGGGGATTGTTTCCTTCATTTCTCTTTCTGACTGTTTATTGCTAGTGTATAAAAATGCCTCTGATTTCTGAGTATTAATTTTATATCCTGCCACTTTGCTGAATTTCTTTATCAGGTCCAGTAGTTTTTTTACTGAGACTTTAGGGTTTTCTTATATACAATATCATATCATCTGCAAATAATAATAGTTTTACTTCTTCTTTTCCAACTTGAATGTCTTTTATTTCTTCTTGTCTGATTGATCATGAATGGGTGCTGGATTTTATGAAATGTTTTTTCTGCATCTATTGAAATTATCATGTGGTTTTTCTCCTTCCTTTTGTTTATGTGATGAATCACATTGATTGATTTTTGAATATTGTACCAGCCTTGCCTCCCCAAAATAAATCCCACTAAATCATGGTGTATGATTTTTTCCATATATTGTTGGATCCGGTTTGCTAATATTTTTTTGAGGATTTTAGCATCTATATTCATCAGGGATATTGACCTATAATTTTCTTTCTTTCTGTTGTCTTTGCCTGGTTTTGGAATCAGAATTATGCTCGCCTCATAAAAGGAGCTTGGAAGTCTTCCTTCCTCTTCAAATTTTTGAAATAGCTTGAAAAGAATAGGAGTTAGTTCTTCTATGAATATTTAGTAGAATTCACTTGTGAAGTCATCAGACCCAAGATTTTTCTTTGTTGAAAATTTTTTGAAAACTGTTTCGATCTCATTTGTTATAATCAGGCTGTTTAGGTATTTTGATTCTTCCAGATTGATTTTTTGGAAGATTTTTCAAGGAATTTGTCCTTTTCATCTAGGTTGTCTAGTTTTTTTGGTATACAGTTTTCATAGTATTTTCTTACAATATTTTGTATTTCTGTTGTGTCAGTTGTTATTTCTCTGCTCTCATTTCTAATTTTATTTATTTGAGTCCTCTTTATTTTTTTCTTGGTGAGTCTAATTAAGGGTTCATCGATCTTGTTTACCTTTTCAAAGAACCAGCTCCTAGTTTTATTGATCCTCTGTATTGTTTCTTTAGCTTCTATGTCATTTATTTCTGCCTGATCTTTATTATTTCCTTCGTTCTAGTACATTTGGGCTTTACTTGCTCTTCTTTTTCTCATTCTTTTAGTTGCAGGGTTAAGTTGTTTATTTGAGCTTTTTCTAGCTTCTTAAATTGTGCCTGTAGTGCTATGAACTTCCTCCTCAGTATTGCTTTCGCTGTGTCCCAGAAATTTTCAGTTGTTGTATGCTCATTATCATTCGTTTCTAGGAATTTTTTTTTATTTCTTCTTTGATCTCATTCTTAATCCATTCGTTATTTAACAACCTGCTATTTAGTTTCCATGTGTTTGAGAATTTTAGAGCTTTTCTGTTGTGGTTGATTTCTAGTTTCATGCCATTGTGATCAGAGAAAGTGCTTGATATGATTTCAATCTTTTTAAATTTGTTGAGACCACTTTTGTGATCTAACATCTGATCTATCCTAGAGAATATACCATAAGCCCTTGAAAAGAATGTATATTCTGCTGCTTTATGGTGAAAGATTCTGAAGATATCTATTAAATCAGGTTGATCTAGTGTGTTTTTTAAGTCTGCTGTTTCTTTGTTAATTTTCTTTCTTGAGGATCTATCTAGTAATGTTAATGGGGTATTAAAATCCCCTACTATTATAGTATTGCTGTTGATCTTGCTCTTTATATCCATCAAAGTCTGCTTTATATACTTAGGTCTTCCTATATTAGGTGTGTAGGTATTTATAATAGTTATATCTTCCTGTTGGATTGCTTCCTTTATCATTATGTAGTGGCCTTATTTATCTCTTACTATATCCTTTGTTTTAAAGTCCATTTTGTCTGATATAAGTATTGCTACCCTACCTTTTTTTTTCATTTCTATTTGCACGAATTTTTTTTTCCATCCTTTTACCTTCAATCTATGTGCATCTTTTATGTTAAGGTGTGTCTCTTGTAGACAGCATATGCACGGGTCCTGTTTTCTTATCCATGCAGCTACCCTATGGCTTTTGAGTGGATCATTTAATCCATTTACATTTAAGGTTATTATTGATATGTAGTTGTTTATTGCCATTTTATTCTTTAAAGCTGTATTTCTCTTTTGCTATATTCTTTTCCCACTTTGATCTGTTTACAACAGGCCCCTTAACATTTCCTGCAGCATTGGTTTGATTGTAATGAATTCCTTGAGGTTTTTGGGGTTTTTTTTGGTCTGGGAAGCTTTTTATTTCTCCTTCAATTTTAAATGATACCCTTGCTGGATAAAGTAGTCTTGATTGTAGGTTCTTATTCTGCATTACTTTGAATATTTCTTGCCATTCCCTTCTGGCCTCAAGTGTTTCTAGCAATATATTTTTTAATAGACTTCTTTATGCAAAGCTTGTTTGCCAATTCAAGTGCCCTCAATAACCCTATATCTTGATGTAACCTATTAACTACATCACGTCAAGTTCATATGTCTATCAACAATCCCTCTCGCCCTGGCCGGTTGGCTCAGCGGTAGAGCGTCGGCCTAGCGTGCGGAGGACCCGGGTTCGATTCCCGGCCAGGGCACACAGGAGAAGTGCCCATTTGCTTCTCCACCCCTCCGCCGCGCTTTCCTCTCTGTCTCTCTCTTCCCCTCCCGCAGCCAGGGCTCCATTGGAGCAAAGATGGCCCGGGCGCTGGGCATGGCTCTGTGGCCTCTGCCTCAGGCGCTAGAGTGGCTCTGGTCGCAACATGGCGACGCCCAGGATGGGCAGAGCATCGCCCCCTGGTGGGCAGAGCCTCGCCCCCTGGTGGGCATGCCGGGTGGATCCCGGTCGGGCGCATGCGGGAGTCTGTCTGACTGTCTCTCCCTGTTTCCAGCTTCAGAAAAAAAAAAAAAAAAAAAAAAAAATCCCTCTCAAGCTGTTGTTTAGGGCCCTGATTTTATTTTTGTGACTAAATGATGATAAACACACTTTCAAGAGGTTGTGGTGCCCTGGCCGGTTGGCTCAGCGGTAGAGCGTCGGCCTAGCGTGCGGAGGACCTGGGTTCGATTCCCGGCCAGGGCACACAGGAGAAGCGTCCATTTGCTTCTCCACCCCTCCGCCACGCTTTCCTCTCTGTCTCTCTCTTCCCCTCCCGCAGCCAAGGCTCCATTGGAGCAAAAGATGGCCCGGGCGCTGGGGATGGCTCTGTGGCCTCTGCCCCAGGTGCTAGAGTGGCTCTGGTCGCAATATGGCGACGCCCAGGATGGGCAGAGCATCGCCCCCTGGTGGGCAGAGCGTCGCCCCCTGGTGGGCGTGCCGGGTGGATCCCGGTCGGGCGCATGCGGGAGTCTGTCTGACTGTCTCTCCCTGTTTCCAGCTTCAGAAAAATGAAAAAAAAAAAAAAAAAAAAAAAAAGAGGTTGTGGTATTACTGACAATCTCATTAACTAAAAAAACAGTTCTTCAATCAAACCATTCTGGTATATGCAATCTACAAAGAAATAATTTAATAGGTGTCAGTAATTAATAAAGTTGAAAAAAATTGCTTACATTTGTGTTTGTGCTGTATGATCTGATTCCTGTCAACAATGAAATATTTACCTAAAAAGAAATCTCTTCAAACTGCTAGAGACAAAGACTGCAATATATTTGTCAGATTAACAGTCTTCATTAGCCAACCTTACTGATATAGGCTTCTTTATCAGTAAAATGGCAAAAGTTTGGAGTAAAGAATGTAATACATATTAAACAAGTTAAGCCTCAGAAGAAGATACTCATGTTTCACTAACAACTATAATGTACATTATAAATACAAAGTTCTGGGTAAATGATATTTTATCAGGGATAGGTCACTACCAGAAGCAGAATAACATGTGTGATGGATGAAAGCCTTGATATAACCTGGCCAAGACTTAATTCCTAGCAACATCTCACCTCCCTGTAAGAATGATAGGGAATTTAAAAAGGGCCAGAGCATATCATTGGAAGGTCTCTAGCAGCCTCCAATCTTGCCACCTGCCAGCTGGCATTTTCTGTGATCATCACCTTTAAAATACTCACAAGGGTGTGTATTACTCTGGTTTCTAGTTCCATTAAAATAGTTTTCTGTCTTATCTTCCCCAAGATGAATTATAGCAATATTCAAATATGCATGATGGCTTTAGCATAGTGAAACCAGAAAACAATTGAGCTGAAAGAACAAAATAAGCCCTTTATTCTGAATTTCTCCTCAATTGCTGTGGTAGTTCATACATAGAAATTTCTGCTTTTAAAATAAAGAATTCTGCCATTGTGGATATTGACATGAAAGTCTCTTCTTTCTGTTTAAAATATATTTATTTATTAATTATATTTAATTATAAGAAATACAGCATATTTCCTCTTCTTTGTACTTACTTATATCATTTTTGGATGCTGTGGTGAAAAAATTCTTGGATCTATATTTCAACAAAATATAGAGAGACTCAAGTTTCTTTGTTATATGCCCATAGCATAAAAGATGACCTGCTCAGCACAGAGGTGACCAATGGGCCAAATGCACTTTCCATTTATAATCAGTTTAGCCATTATTACTGGTAGAAATCATTTTTAAATGAACATGATACTGAACTGTACACCCTAAGTCATGCTCTTAAAAATAGAGAGCATATCTTTAAACTTTATAACCCTTCCCCATGGATTTCCCAGAACTATAGAAACAGAAATAATAACAATCACTTGATCACCTATGTACAGTCAGCATTTTTTCCCTAAGAGTCCAAAGTTATAAAAAGATTATCATTTCAAATAAATCTATGTGATAGGTATTTTATTTCAATTTGAAAAAAATGTGAGCTGATTCCCAACTGAGTAATTAAGTGACATTAAGAAAATGTAAAACAGAAGAGAAAGCAGATTTCTTTATTATTATTAAATGAGAGGCAAGGAGGCAGAAAGACAGACTCCCACCTGTGCCACACTGGGACCCAACTGACAAGCCCACTAAGGGCCGATATTCTGCCCATCTGGGGGCACCCCTCCATTGCTCAGCAACGAAGCTATTTTAGCAGCTGAGGCCAAGTTGCCCAAATGAGCCATGGCTATGAGAGGGGGGAAAGTGAGAGGGAAACAGAGAGAAAGGGGAAGGGGAAGAGTGGAGAACATGTGATCACTTCTTCTGTGTGCCCTGACTGAGAATTGAAACTGGGACTTCACATGTTGGACTGAGGCTCTACTGCTGAGCCAACTGGCCAGGGCTGCAGATTGGTTATAAATAAATATCTACTATAAGTAACAATGACTGTACCAATCTCATATTTCAAAATTATATGTGAAAGCTCATCATTTTTAAAAATTGAATAACTATACCTTAAGGCAGTGGTCTCCAATCTTTTTGGGGCCACGGACCAGTTTAATGTCAGAAAATATTTTCATGGACCGGCCTTTAGGGTGGGATGGATATATGTATCACGTGATCGAGACAAGCATCAAGAATGGGTCTTAGATGGATGTAACAGAGGCAATCTGGTCATTTTTTAAAAATAAAACATCATTCAGACTTAAATATAAATAAAACGGAAGTAAGTAAGTTATTTATTCTTTCTCTGCGGACCGGTACCAAATGGCCCACAGACTGGTACCTGTCCACGGCCCAGGGGTTGGGGACCACTGCCTTAAGGTAAAGGGCCCTAGAATCCAATTTCAACATGTGTGGTGTTCTCCCCAACACCATTAAGCAATGCTCTGATACCAGCTAGGTATCCTATAATTTAACTTAGTTCTGACATCTATCCAGAGATAAGTGTTAGATCACACAGATTAAAGCCTCAGTCTTCAGGACTGTTCCTCCAAAATACACACACATATCAGATGTCAGTTGCCAGTCCAAATTTTATTACCTGTGCTTCTGACTGACTAGCTATAGATCCCATGTTCCATGATTCCCTCCCTGGGTTCCACTACTTTGCTAGATTGACACCCAAAACTCAGGAAAACATTTTACTTATGAGCTCACCAGTTTGTTAGAAAAGAATATACTACAGTAACAGCCAGATAGAAGAGATACATAAACAAGACATGAGGAAATGCTTGGAAGCTTCCACACCCTCTCCCAGCACCAGTTCACAAACCTCCGAGTATTCACCAATCTAAAAGTTCTCTGAACCCTGTTCCTTTAGGTTTTCAGGTCATCTTTATTATGTTTGCATGACTAATTAAATCATTAGTCATTAGTAGTTAAATTCAATATCCAGCCCCTTTTTCTGCCCTGGAGGTCAGGGGCCTGAGATGGAAAGTTCCAAATCTCTTATTGCAGGATTGCTCCCATGGCAGCTAGCCCTCATTGTTTGGTAGAGTCCAAAAGTTACCTCATTGCCTGACCTGTGGTGGCACAGTGGATAAAGCGTCGACCTGGAAATGCTGAGGTCACCGGTTCGAAACCCTGGGCTTGCTTGGTCAAGGCACGTATGGGAGTTGATGCTTCCAGCTCCTCCCCCCTTCTCTCTCTCTGTCTCTCTCTCTCTCTAAAAAATGAATTTAAAAAAAAGGCCAAAAGTTACCTCATTAACATTAAAAAGACAACTTTCTCACTCCCAAAATTTAGAAAATTTTAAAGAGTTTAAGAGTTTCAGGAACAGAACCTAGAACAAATATATATATATATTTAATAAATCATAATATTCAGTGGTGGGATTCAAATAATTTAACAACTGTTCTCTACCCTAATGACAGTTTTAAGTACAAGAAAACAATATATCAAAAGGTTGTTTATTCTTTCATGCATTAATACTTAAATAAGAACAATAAAAGAGGTATAGAAAACTAAATTATGAGAAAAAGTTTGCAAATATTAATCTTAAAATATTAAATGATGCCTGGCCAAAAAAAACAATAAAACTGTTATTTAAGATATTTTCATATTGCTTCTTGATTGGCATTCTCACTTGCACTTTTTTTTCACCCTCGGATGGAATGAACATTGCTACAGGCACTTAGAATACGCTGTTGCACAGATGAACATTAATAAAGAATAAGGATTGTGAATTTATGACTTCCAGATTGGGCGGCTACACAGGCACCCACCTTAAAGAAAACCCTGATTACAGGTGCCATTTTAACAACTGGTTCGCTGAACTCAACAAAAATCAGCTATTGGTTTTGCTGAACCTGTGCAAATCAACTGAGTCCCACCAATGATAATATCACATAATGCATCTATTATTAAACTGAAATTATGAATTCTGAAAATATATAATAAAATTAATGAATTTCTTAAAATACAGTGTGTCCATAAAGTCATATTGCACTTTTGACCAGTCACAGAAAAGCAACAAAAGACGACAGAAATGTGAAATCTGCACCAAATAAAAGGAAAACCCTCCCAGTTTCTGTAGGATGATGTGGCAGCATGTGCGCAAGCGCAGATGATGAAGTAACACCATGTATACAGCGGAGCAGCCCACGGCCATGCCAGTTGAGATGTGGACGGTACAGAGGAAAGTTCAGTGTGTTCTGTGGCTCGCTAAATTCAAATCCGTGACCAAAGTGAAACGTGAATATCGGCACATTTATAACAAACCACCACCACATAGGAATAACATTACTGGGTGGGATAAGCAGTTGAAGGAAACTGGCAGTTTGGTGGAGAAACCCCATTCTGTTAGGCCTTCAGTCAGTGACGAGTCTGTAGACGCTATACGGGATAGCTACCTAAGGAGCCCTAAAAAATCTGTGCGTGAGCCCACATCGAACTGCACTGAATAGGTATGAAACTGAGAAGGTTTTCCTTTTATTGGTGCAGGTTTCACATTTCTATCTTCTTTTGTTGCTTTCCTGTGACTGGTCAAAAGTGCACCATGACTTTATGGACACACTGTACAAGGCAGAATGCGGTGTGCATATTCACTATTTTTTATAAATAAAAAAATGTCTCTCCTTGTACAGAGTTCTTTTTTTTAATATTTTTATATTTTAGAAAGGAGAGAGAGAAGGGGGGAGGAGCAGGAAGCATCAACTCCCATATGTGCCTTGACCAGGCAAGCCCAGGGTTTTGAACTGGCGACCTCAGTGTTTCCAGGTCTACACTTTATCCACTGCACCACCACAGATCAGGCCTACAGAGTTCTTCTATTTGGCAACAAATATATTCTAATAACTGCCTCTTGACACAAAAATTCTCTTTTTTACTGTATAAGTCCTCTTCTTCTGCTCCTCTTCCCTAATGTTTTAGCTTTTCTGCATAATTGAGCTCCTGGAACATATTTTATGTACACAGTCTCCTTTTCTTCTACTTTATTGTCTCATTCTCTCACAAACATTTGTCTTTCTTCTCAATGACACTGCAAAAATGTACCCTGGAGAAAGGCAACAACAGTCTTAGTTCTGTGTATTCATTGTCAATTCTAAGCATTTTCCTGGGAATTTTTAGTAGTTCAAAACAAATAGCATCTTACCAGATCCTTTCTTTCCTTATTTTTCATATTAAAAAACTACAGTACCTTTTAACTTTTCTGCCTTTTTATTTGCATTTTCTTTTGTTGTACAATTCACTTCTTAAATATTAAATGTGGGAATTCTTCAGCCTTGGTCATCACCCTTTCTTATAATCTCTTCCTAGAAGATCTCATCCATTACCAGGCTTTTACAAACCAGTTTTGCTCTAGTGATTCTCGAATTAACATGAAACTCAGACATCACCTTTTGGTTCCAGACTTGCATACCTAACTGTCTACTGTTAGTCCTCTTGGCAGTCAGTACAGTGAAACCAGCCTTCTCTCTGTCCCTCTAGCATTCTAAATTCTTCTTTTTCATGCATATTTTTACCCTTACGCTTAGCATATTTTTTCCCTCATTATCCAGATATAAACTTAAATGTCATAGCCTCAGTGATCTTTTCTTTGACTTTAATTTAAATTAGATTACATCGTATTACTCTTCCCCATAGCAACCTGGTCTTTTCCTTGATCATCCTTCACCTTCATATATATTTTAACCGGTTCAATATCTGTCTTCCCACCAGAGAAACTTACCTGATGGTCAGGATCATATCTGCTTATTTACTGTTCCTGAAGAATATAGGACCTGGCACACAGTATGCATTCAGTATGAATTAAATTTATAGATAAATAAGTACATTTTAGATATTGTTTCCCAGTAAAAAGAGAAAATTGATCTTTGTTTCTGTGATTCTTGTATTAACTACTAATAAACGTGATGCTATTTAACTTTTGCAATTTTATTATAACTAGGAATTAATCATCTATACAAATCATTCCAGATCTTAACATTTTATATTTCTGAACCCTAGCCAGTTAACTCAGTTGATGCATTTCCTTGATAGCCAAGATTGCAGGTTAATCTCCAGTCAAGCCACACACAAGAATCAACCAGTGAATGCATAAATAAGTGGAAAAACAAATTGATCTCTCTCTCTCTCTCTCTTACTCTTAAGATGAACTTTAAAAAGATTTTTAAAATTATGTTTATAATAAGAGAAAACCATGTGATAGCTTAGAATGGTAGCACTGAAGAAAAAATCTGATCTGTAGTTTTTGAGACTTGAATCCTTGGTCTAACTAAAACAGAAATTCAAATCCAGAGATTCATGAGGGCATCTAGAAAAGTTTTAGAAAGACAATTGTTTTTAGATTCAAGTGTAGTTGTTCATTGCACAACTCCTGTGAGTTTAGAAGTGAAGGGTTTCCATCCTGATATATAATAAAATGACATATGCATGAATGTGTTCGTGTGTGTGTTTGTAAGAAGTATATACAACTAAACCAGGACACTTCTATAACCTCAGATTCTAACAAATGAGTAGTTGTTGGCTTGCAACTTCTTAGCCAGTCAGAAGCCTAGAAGCCTACAGGAAATGAGAAGGCTGCCAGAGAAGCTGACCAATGAATTTATTGTTTCTTCCTGAACTGTTAGCATTCTTCTTTTCAGAGTTTACTTTTTCACTGGGCCAAAGTATCAAGTCATTAGTTCTTCTAACTCAGACTTGGTGAATCAGCCAGAGGGGGGAAAAAAAAGAATTCGTAAAAAGGAAACCATTAGGACTGCTTTTGCAAACATTTTTTACGTCTGACTTGTCTGAGGTGGTTTTTTTTTCCCCCCTTTTTTGTTTTGGCAGCCTGGAGTCGTTTTGGACTCAGACTTTGGCAACTTAGTATTATAAAGTTTTATTTTTAATTTCTTGAAATAAAATAACAATTTATTACTCAACTCCTTGAATAAAAATAATATTCTATAACAGCGTATTCTTAAATTTTTCTAAAATAAAGGTATCCATTTTATATACCTACAAAATTAAACAGATGCAGGACAGGTCAAAGGTTTAATTACATTATTTTTTAAGAATTTGTAGATGATTATTGTAAGGGTATTCTTAAAGATATTTACCCTTATATTGAATAGTGTGTTCTCTGTAAGGAGATTCATATGCAACTCTCTAGTATCAATAGTACTTTTTCCAAAGAATTTGTTTTTAGAAACTGTCTTATAACTGATATATTCTTCTCTCACTTATTGTTAATGTGTCCAATCTCTAGCCAAAAGTTTAGGACATAATATTGCTCATCTTATTTTTCTCCTCTCTTTTTTATTTGCTTAATTTCAAAATAAATTAATTTTACCTTGCGGTATATATATTCAATCATTATTAAACCAGTTTTGGAATAAATTGGGTTATAAATGAATGTAAGTGTATATTTTAAATTTATTTAGGATGTGTTAACAAAATAATAAAATGAAATGAAATACATGAGAATGTGAAGTAAGCAGACAAAAATTCTTCCTGTGTTCAGTGTATTTTGACACGGTAAGGAACCCATAATGGTAAGAGTATGGAAAGATCCTTCAAAACAACATTAGCAGTAAGGCTATAACAGGAGTAAAGATAGGCATGAGCTAATTGTGGTCACAAGACAGGGAGCAGTTTGATAGGGTTCAAAGAAAATAAGACTCAAAATGAGCAGAGGACATCCAAAGTGTAGTGAATATCATGACACATAAGCCAAGAAAGACAACTGAGAATTAGTTAAGTGCAGAAAGAATGAATATGAAAATAGCATGTCTCCCAAAGGCAAAGGCAAGTTCAAAATTAATGAGCTCAGGTTAAATACTACCTAGGGTGTAAGGGTCTGAATTTATTCAGGCCAGTGTAAATCCTTTAGGAGTCAGCTCAGAAAGAAGTTTGCAAACTCAGGGGTTCAAGTTGATGTCCCGAGGAGAGATAGGACATGAATACAGAGGCAGTGGCATGTCAAGGTGAACATCTAACAACTGAAACTCAGCATTAAAATTCTAGTGATAAATAGAATTCAGAACAACACAACAGCAAAAAGAAGCAAACCTCAAAATTTGATAGAGATATGGATAAACTCATTACAGTATAAATAAGACGGCCTTCTAACCTAAAGATTTAACATGTATACTCTGTACTGTGCCTCTGGGAAGATTATCACAGGTGTCATAGGCTTTAGTATAGATGGAAACCTATGTCCCCTGGGAGCTCTAGTCAGCCAAAACCATCCAAATTCAAAGGTGATTTTAGATCAGGACTGAGTCAAGAATAGCATTTAACAAGGAGGCCGCAAGATAAAATTGGCTTTTCTTTTTATTATCAAGCAAAGACACTTATAATAAGATTTTCCCCTTAATCTCATCTTTTGCAATCTCATCTTTTTTCAGTCATCTTCTGCGTATAGTATTCTGTAGAAAGCAGGAAGGAGTACCTTCCCTTTCTACCTCCTCTGACTATCTGTAAGAGTAATTTTCACAAAGTGTCATTTCTTTCATTATTTTTCCCATTTATAAGAATAAACATAGTATTTTATTTCTTTGACAAAAA
Organism: Saccopteryx leptura; assembly: GCF_036850995.1. Taxonomy (NCBI): domain Eukaryota; kingdom Metazoa; phylum Chordata; class Mammalia; order Chiroptera; family Emballonuridae; genus Saccopteryx; species Saccopteryx leptura. The sequence goes on along the minus strand of NC_089509.1, from coordinate 78,731,267 downwards.
AAAAATCCTTGCACATTTTTGTCCTCATTCAAAAACTACACACTAGCTATCAAATCTTCTGCATTTGCTGGCAAGGAGAGATATGGTACTGATGCTCGCTCTTCCAAATACTCTCTTTGCCTTTTGAAAATCTATGAATTCATTGTCATTGTCACTGTCACTACTTTAAATTTGTAATTATATGACTTTAATCATTATTTTACTTTTTTCCATTGTGTGTATTTTATTTCCTTGACATGATATTAACCATTTAAGGAAAATTTCTCAGTTCAGTGTACACTCGATACAAGTCCAGCAAATACCTAGTGAATTGGACATTTTCAATTGACCAGAAGGACTTGATTAACTAACATGTTTTATTTTCTACTCTGTATGTTATACATTTTTCTCAATAAAGAAAAAAACATACAACTATTGGCTTTTTCTCTTAGCAATTTCTCTAAAATTCTAAAACTGTTCTCTTCTATTTTTGTTTTTCTAATTTAGTTTCTTGCCAACCTCTTCAACGTCCAGTTGGACAAAAATTTTAATGCTTACTTATGAAGTTAGAAATAAGATAATGGTTTAATCTGGAGTCAATTTTGAACATTTAAAAATGACAATGGTGATAGTCATGCCATGGGAGAGTCTTTCTTAAGGAGGAACAATGCATAAACTTTTGTCTTGAGACACACCCAGAAGTCCCTTTCCCATTTCGCCCTTCTATATATAACATGACTAATGTGGAACCCGTGGCTGTGAAATGAAATGTGGTTTCACTAAATGATTCCAGGATTGTATTGCACAAGTCTATCAGCATTCAGGTGTTCCCAGGTAAGGTAAAACCATGGGACCAAGAAGGAATGTGTAAAGATCGTTTGACAACTCTATCAGTATCTATCAGTTTTAGTATTATGGCCTCTGCTGACTTTAGTCTCAGACTGATCCGTATCTCTCTTCTAAAACTCATTTACTTGCAAACTGTAAATGTCAAACTCTCCAGGTGATGAATGGAGAAGAAAAATATAAAACCAACAGTAACTAGATGTTGCAACATAGAATATGTGCATGTTTCCTTTTCTTTTATTTCTAAGCCCAGAAAGAAAATTCAGGAATACCCTGTTGAGGTTTTTTTAAGCCTCTTATTTACAACACAAATGATAATACTATAAAAGCTATCACAAGACTTGGTCTCCAATGAACTTACTACAATGAAAAAAAATTGCACATTTTTATATCATGTATATAGTCTTTTCATATCAAAGGAACCTGTAGCTTTTCAGTGACATAAGATACTATAAATCATTCCAGCAGTGACTTCTAAAACATATAGCTATTTTTATTATCTTATTTTCTTCCTAAAAAGTTTCTATAATGTACATATTTTCACATAAAGTTAATGCAATAGAAAAAAAATTAGCATCACCAGATAGGAATTTACCTTCAAAACACAAACATATGTACAATGTATATTCTTATTTTTGAAAGAAAGATTATTGTGGTCTGTTTATTTTTTCACAAAAACAAATATAAACTTTGGCTTCCAATTATATTGGAGTGTATATAATTATATATTATATATAAAATTATACCATATATATATATATGTAAGACTGAGGTCATGATAAACTAAAATATTAGCTACCTTAAGAATCAGGTTGTACCCCAGATGTCAGATATCTCTGTCTAGGTTATCCAAATCTCAGTGCTAATGTAAATGCCTTCCCTGTTTTATTTTTCAATCCTATCATAATCACTTTTTCAGTTTTAGTTTTATTAAAGATTCTTTCAAGAAGATGAGAAGACATTTACATCACATACCTTTACCATTTTCTGTTTAGGCACTCCATTCTCCTTTCTCTTCTTCTTTTGTGTAGCCGTGCTCAGCTCCTCTCTTTTAACCCTTTCTCTAAGCTGCAGTAGTCTCTACCAGCTCCCCCTTTTCCTTCACTGAAAAGAGCTCAGTTCTCTTCCCTAAAAACCCTGAGCCTCAGACCAATATCCAGGACAGGGAAACTCTTCTCTGTATATCTATGACTAGATATGCCTCTCAGGCCACAAACTCAGTTGTGCCGGTAATCATTGCTTCTCCTTGTGCCTTATAAACTACTGTGATTTTACATGTGTGTCCTATTATCCCAAGCTGGAGGAAATATAAAACCTCATCATTGCGAAGGTTTTCTTCTTGTCTGTATTATACTACTCATATAGTTTTACACCACATTAGTGAGGCAGTTCTATATGTCACTGAGATGTCCCTCAGGCTTGTCTCAGTGACTGTTTATGTCTGGTGATGCCCGGTATGTGAGTAAAAGAATCTTGTGAAGGGTACTCTAACCCTGTCTTCCTAGATGTACTAAGTACCTATTCCTGCCTTGTAATTTTCCACATCCTTGGTGCCTCCACAAGAAAGTTTACTTCAAGACATGCTAGTTAGGAAAATGCAGTTCTCTCTGTACTTCTGTAGGGCAGGATAAACTATTTCAGTTCGGAGAACATTGGGGAAGAAGATTAACTCATTCACCAACCCTCTGTTCCTTTATAGACTAGATTTCTACCCAGTATTCTTTTTCTTCCATTGGAGCGAGCTAAGTCCCCTTAGAATTTCAATTTACAAAATATAAGCCAGTAAATGTTGCACATTATCTTGGCTTTCAGACTTAACACATAACTGAGGAGTTATGTGAAAAATGTCACCTACATCTGTGGAAAAGAAAAAAAAGAAGAAATTAAAATATACATTAATATTTCAAATTGAGATTCTCTATTCATTACCTTGAACTAAGGATGATATGTGCATAACTATTACCAGGTGAATGGTGGCAACTGTTCAAAGTATAGTAGGCTCAGCAGTTCAAGGAACTGTTCAAGGCACTGTTAGAAATGTACTGACATTTGAACTACATTTGCTCAAAATCTGTTATTTAAAGTAGTTATATTAAACATCAAACTTATGCAAGAGCTAATAAGACAAGACTGGTTTCAGAATCATCATTATCTGAGGGTCAATTTTCAAGTATAAGTATGACTTGGAGTGGAAATCTTAAGTCTTTAATGTGTTGGAATTATAAATCAACTAAAGTAAAAATTAAATTGAAATTTATGAGATGGAAACATATATTCACACACAAAACTGTATATAAATGTTCATAGAATCTATACTTAGACAGCCAAAATAGGGAAATGGCCCAGATGTCCTTCCACAGATGGATGGTTAAACAAGCTGCAACAGCGCATCCATTCCAGAAAACACTACTCAGCAATTAAAAGCAGCACCTATTGATACATGCTGTACACTTGATGAATTTCCAGAGTGCAAAAAGCCAATCCCAAATAGTGATATAGTGGATGGTTCCATTTATGTAACATTTTTAAATGACAAAATTTCAAAGATGAAAAACAGTTTGGTTGTTGACAAGAGTTAGGAACAGTAAGGGTTGAGAACAGACAGAGACTGTAAAATGGCAACATTTGGATCATGGAGGGAATAGAACTTTTCAGCATCTTGACTGTAGTGGTAAATACAAGAACTTATATGGGATAAAATTGTATCAGGCGAAATGTACACACACATACACTCACAAATGTGTGTAATTAAAACTGAAGATCTCTGAATAAGGCTAGTGAACTGTATTAATGACAATACACTGGTTGCAATATTGTAAGATAATTTTAGAAAGTACACCATTGGGAGACATGAGTTAAAGTGTACGTGAAGGCTCTGGCCAGGTTGATCAGGTGGCTGAAGAGTCAACCCAGCACACCAGAGGTCACATCCCCAGTCAGGGTAAATACTAGAAGTGTCAATATGTACAACTAAATGAAACAACAAAGTGAAATAAGTTGACACTTCTCTCTCTCTCTATGTCTCCCTTCCTTTCCCTCCCTCAACTCCAAATCAATGGAAAAAAACATTTATTAGAAAGGGTACATAGACTCTATTACTATATGACATATATACTTATCTCAATAAAACAATAAAATATAACTCAAAAATTAGTCATTGTTATTGCAAGAGTAAAATACAATAAGAAATTATGATTGTAAGAGCTATTTTATTTTATTTTTTTAAATTTTTATTTATTATTTTAGAGACGAGAGAGGGAGAAAGAGAGAGAAAGGGGAGAGGAGCAGGAAGCATCAACTCCCATATGTGCCTTGACTGGATGAGTGCAGGGTTTCAAACCAGGGACCTCAGAGTTCCAGGTTTATCTACTGCGTCACCACAGGTCAGGATGTAAGAGCTATTTTATATACAAAACTTATTAGTAATTACTTTAAAATAGTTAAGTAGAGAAATAGATTTGCAATTAGTACAACTCTTAAGACAGTTGTATGCAAAGTAATTTAAGGATAATGCATTTGTGATTCAGCAATCATTTGTTAAAAACAATAGAATAAAAGAATAAAAGAGGTTAGGTAATGTGCTTAACCTGTGGTTGCACAGTGGATAAAGCATCAACCTGGAATGCTGAGGTTGCTGGTTCAAAACCACAGGCTTGCCTGGTCAAGGCACATATGTGAGTTGATACTTCCTGTTACTCACACCTCCTTTCTCTCTCTCACTCTCTTTCTCCCACCACCTCGCTAAAATAAATAAATAAAAAATTTAAAATGTTTAAAAACATTAAAAAAAAGAGATTAAGTAATGCAAATCTTTACAGAATTATTTGTACTGCCATTATACAATAGTAATCAGTAAAACTGACTAGATTTAGTTATTTATGTTTAGTCACAAGTTAAGTGAGGAAAGAAGAAAAAACAATTACACAATTGTGTATGACAATATTCATGAGCAAATTTTTTCAATCTAGATAATAAAAAATATAAATCATATGAAAAAAAGAAGTAAATGTTTGAGGGAAATAGGTTCTCCCCAAAGTAGCATGCTTTGCTGTTGAAAGTGAACTTGTATTTAATCAAAAAATATGCATTAAAATGATTACAAAATAAATGTATCTGTTGAAAGTGCTGGAGAAATTTATGTTCCCACACTGTCACATCAAACTTAAAATTTGACAACTGAAAGTTTAAAGATAAACCTATAATAAAAATGTAATGTCTTTTTCATTAATATTATTAATTTATATTTGCAACCTAAATTTTTTAGATGCAGGTGTTTGGAATTTGGAAGGCAAATACTTTCGTTACCTTATGAAAACCAGTAAATTTTGATTACTAATCTTCACTAAAACAAAGATGACGAAAAGCCCTCAACAATAATTTTGCCAGTACATATAACATGTAAGCCATGCTAGATGTCAATGCTTCTCAATCCATATTGTGCATGCAAATCACAGGAAGAATTTGTTCATATGCAGCTTTCAATCTATTATCTCTGGAGGGGACCAGGGATTGTTCATTTCTAATATGCTTTCTGGAGATGCCAGATGAGCATGTCTGGACACATACTTTCAATAGCAAAGTTGTAGGAGATACAAGTCTTAAGCAGATATTTTTCTGTTAAGAATTCTGTAGACATAATGGGAAGATAAGACATAAAAACACACAAAAAAATTTTGTTAAAGCTGAATATCTCAGTAATTTCATCTGTATAGAGAATTATTAAGAGGGGAAAGTAAAGTGAATTAGGTTTCCGGGTCTTATTGACCTAGATTCCCTTTATGAATACTTTTCTTTTGGGTTGCTCTCCTAGGGTTTATGCAAATTAAAGCCAAGGGAAATAAACTTAATTAATATGATTAGATTAATAAATTTTGTGATTTTAAGAAAAGTACAAGGAAAAAGAAACACCAAAAAAGTGAATTTTAATTATGCCAACCACCAAGAAGCTTAAGAAAATATGGGGACAGTTTTTAAGAAAGAGAATCTTAGACACAAACTAATTCAAGGGACAAAGATATTCTGTAAGACATGAAGAGTATAAGAAAAGTTTACACACTAACAAATAAAGAAACAATAAATATGAGAAGAAATCCACTTGGTTAAATTGAAAGTTGATACTACTAAAGCCTGAAACTTAAGTAGGTAACTAGGTCAGGTTACTAGAAATAAAAACAGAAAAAGACTATTAATTTGATTTCTTTTTAAAAAGGACAAGAAAAGACAAAAGTAAATTTAAGCACAACCTACAAAAATAAAGTGCAAGAAAACAAATATAGAGGAGAGAAGGATAAACAAATGCAGAGAAGAGAACTAAAGAACAGTAAAAATAGAAAATGCAAACAGGAAAAAATAAAGCAGCTATCTTTTTATGAGCAAAATATAAAGTCAAAAATTTAGAAGGTACAAGTCATAGCATTTATTAACATACTTTTAAAAAAGATTTTATTTATTCATTTTAGAAAGGAGAGAGAGGAAGACAGAGACAGAGGGAGGAGAGGAGCAGGAAGCATCAATTTCATAAGTGTCTTGACCAGGCAAGGCCAGGGTTTCAAACCAGCAACCTCAGCATTCCAGGTTAATGCTTTATTCACTGCGCCACCACAGGTCAGACTGTTAGCATACATTTTGAATAAGATCATTTGTGAATAAATTGTAAATATATTGATTTTCCAGTAAATTATTTTTAAAGTATCAAATTATTTCAAAATTATACAAAATAATTTGTAAGTAAAAAGGATTGAAGACCATAATTTTAAAAAATAAAATAATACATTAGAGAATAATTCTGGATTGCATTAAAAGAGGAATGTAAGAGTTTGAAACTTTCATCAAAAGTTACAACGAAAGTTTCAAACTCCTACATTTCTCTTTTAATGACTGGAGATGTTTTCTTTGAATGTATGTACCCTGATTTATTGGTGTTACCCCATTAAAATTAATAAAAATTTATATTAAAAAAATAAAAATTACAACGAAACCTGACTAAGCAGCGGCCCAGTGGATAGAGCATCGGCCTGGGACATGGAGGACCCAGATTCAAAACCCCAAGGTCACTGGTTTGAGCACAGGCTTATCTGGCTTGAACGTGGGTTCACCAGCTTAAGTGTGGGGTTCCCAGCTTGAGCGTGAGATCATAGACATGACCCCATGGTTGCTGGCTTGAGCATAAAGATTGCTTGCTTGAAGCAGAATGTCACTGGCTTGATCCCAAAGTTTCTGGCTTGAGCAAGGGATCACTGGCTCAGCTAGACCCCCAGTCAAGGCACATATGTGAAACAATTAATGAACAACTAAGGTGCCACAACAAGGAATTGATGCTTCTCATCTCTCTCCCTTACTGTCTGTCTGTCTTTGTCTGCCTTTCTCTCTCTCTCTCTCTTCTCTCTCTCTAGCAAAAAAAAAAAAAAAAAAAAAAATTACAACTGAGAAAGGATCCTTGAATTGACAATATAGAGAAACAGAAATATATGTGCTTGCAAAAAATATTTATATGACATATTCATGAGATTAGTAAATATATTAAATAAACCAGACCTAAATAATTCTGATAAAAAAGTGTTTCTTGAGAAGCAGGTAGTGTGACTAAATTATGATAATTAGAATAGCTGGTACATATTTATATACAGATAGAAAACAAAAATTGGTATACAGACTTAAGAAATGGTTACCCTAATAACCATAATTATAAAGAAATAATAAATAGGACTTATTTGTATAGCAATAGCAACTCTAGAGAGAGTAATTTCAGAAAAAGTAACATGTAATTAATTCAACAATATCACCATAAATGGGCACATATTGACAGATTTGCAGAATTTCCAATAGGTGAAAACATACAGATAGAGATAGATAAATGTAGCTAGATAGCTGGATAGCTAGATGATGATAGATTAGATACATAGATGATAGAGAGATGGATACTATCTGGAAAAATTACACCATACCAATACAAAAGTCTATTTATATGGTATAACTGTGTGTTGGAGATTCTTTTGTAGCCCGATCCACACTTCCTTGACACTCACTAGTCTAGCACTTGTCAGTGTCAACTAAAAGTATCTGTGACTCTCCATGCTAAGGCTTTTTCTAGGTTTACTTATGCAGGACAAGATGGTAGTGTCAGACAGATAATCCTCTTGGGAGCAGTCTTCTGCCAATAACAAAGAGATAATGAGAGGATAACTTTCCCAGCTTCTTGGTTCTTTAGGTGGGAAACTTTTAGTCTATTCTTTTTTTTTTTTTTTTTTGTATTTTTCTTAAGTTGGAAACTGGGAGGCAGTCAGACAAACTCCCACATGCACCCGACCGGGATCCACCCGGCATGCCCACCAGGGGGCGATGCTCTGTTGCAACCAGAGCCATTCTAGCGCCTGAGGCAGAGTCCAAGGAGCCATCCTCAGTGCCCGGGCCAACTTTGCTTCAATGGAGCCTTGGCTGCGGGAGAGGAAGAGAGAGACAGAGAGGAAGGAGAGAGGGAGGGGTGGAGAAGCAGATGGGTGCTTCTCCTGTGTGCCCTGGCCGGGAATTGAACCCAGGACTTCTGCACGCCAGGCCGATGCTCTACCACTGAGCCAACAGGCCAGGGCCTAGGTGGGAAACTTTTAGATAAATTGCACATAGTCCTTCAGAGTTTTCCAGGAGACCTGAGCTTTAGTTTTAAATATGGTAACAACATTTGCTTCCCTGTCCCACACAATGGGTTTTATAATCAGTGAATCCTGGGACCACCTCTTAAAGTGATTCCTTTGCATTTAAATGTTTGTCTTGGTGTCTTCTGAAGGAACACAACCTATGACAGTGTTAGCATATATTTAAACCATTCTCAACAGATGTTACCTCTTCTCTTTTAAATGTCAATGATTTGAGGCCCTGGCCAGTTGGCTCAGCGGTAGAGCGTCGGCCTGGCGTGCGGGGGACCCGGGTTCGATTCCCGGCCAGGGCACATAGGAGAAGTGCCCATTTGCTTCTCCCCCCCTCCTTCCTCTCTGTCTCTCTCTTCCCCTCCCGCAGCCGAGGCTCCATTGGAGCAAAGATGGCCCGGGCACTGGGGATGGCTCCTTGGCCTCTGCCCCAGGTGCTGGAGTGGCTCTGGTCGGGGCAGAGCATCGCCCCCTGGTGGGCAGAGCGTCGCCCCTGGTGGGCGTGCCGGGTGGATCCCGGTCGGGCGCATGCAGGAGTCTGACTGTCTCTCCCCGTTTCCAGCTTCAGAAAAATACAAAAAAAAAAAAAAAGAGTAAGGAATAAATGTCAATGATTTGATGAGAAAAATATTATGTATCATGAGTATATAATTGACATTTTAAAAATTATTAATAAATTAAATTTCATTTGTTTCATACTTATTGTTCATTTCAAATGTCTCTTTTGAACTATATTAGTTTATTTTTCTTCTAAGTGAAAACAATTTATTTTTATTTTTTATTCTAGAAAAATACTTTGTTGTTTTTTATTAAGTTTGATTTGCTTAAATAATATATATATATATACTCACATGTAATAAATAAAATCTTTTTAATATCATTGTGTATAAATTCTAAGACTCCCACAACATAATGTTTGATAAATAAGATGATTCTTCAAACCCAAGACCCATAAGATATACATTACAGAACACACTTTTTTAGAAAGGGCAAGAAGAGGTGTGGATTCATAAGCATTCTCTCACCAGCTCTCTCAGACTCACTATTTTAATAATGATGGCCTGAGGCAAAAAGCCATATAAACTACCTGGCTACAGGGTGAACTGCTTCTCAATATTGTCAAATCAGAAGGATTAATTGGAGCATTTGTTAAAAATATAAATTCTCAGCACCCACACTCACTCACCCCTCACTTCAGATTGATTTATTATAGATACATGATGGAGCATAAGAATATGGATTTTTAATAAGACGATTCTTTAAATCAAGAAATTGTATAAAACACTCTTCTGGGATATGGAAGTCACAATTATTTATTCTTATTGATTTGGACAATCAAGGTATATTAAGGAAATAAATATTTTGATTATATGTTTCAAAGTGTTTTCTAGTATGTTCTGGGGATACATTTGTGTGCAATGCATTTGTCATTCCAGATTATTTACTCCAATCAGTCAGATGTTTACAATATCTGATTTTTGTCACCTACCAAGAAAAACTTTGGTGACCCGTGATTTGTGTAAGAAAGAGAAACTAATGATGGTTTAGTACATGACTTAACTGTAAATGACACTTACATATTTATTTGTAACAATATGAATCAAAATAGTATATTTCAATCTAACCAAAATTACCAGAAAACTTTGTTAGGAGAGTGATGAGAGGGAAAGAGTACAGAGTGTGAAAAAGGAGTATGAAAAAGAGATGTCGAGGAGAAAGAGAGACTGCCTGGAGTGACGTCACGGAAATGGCGCCGTGAGCAGCGCGTCCGACAGATCTCCCCAAAATCTCAACAAATTTATCAACTAGAAACAGAAAAAATTATCCTCGGAGCATTCTGGACTTCCACACACACACTGAAAGCAGAGGGACTGTTGCCCAGGACGGAGTACACCTGTGGTGAGTTAATCCACACGTGCAGCTGCCCGCCCGCACTCGGGGACGGCAGCCTGGGCACTGGCGGCCATCCCAGCATACCCTGAGAAGCTGCGCGCGGCCCCCGTGCCGCAATCCGACCACTGGCGCGACGAGAAACCGCACGCCCGGTGCCGCGATCCAGAGAGGCCCCGTCCACTGGTGTGCTGAGAAACCGCACGTACCCCCGTGCCGCGGTCCCCGGCCACTGGTGTGCGGAGAAACCGCGCGCGCGCCCGGTCCCCGTCCACTGGCGTGCTGAGAAACCGCACGCACCCCCGTGCCGAGGTCCCCGTCCACTGGCGTGCGGAGAAACCGCGCGCACCCCCGTGCCGCGGTCCCCGTCCACTGGCGTGCTGAGAAACCGCGCGCACCCCCGTGCCGCGGTCCCCGTCCACTGGCGTGCGGAGAAACCGCGCGCACCCCCCCGTGCCGCGGTCCCCGTCTACTGGCGTGCTAAGAAACAGCGGGCGCGCCCGGTCCCCGTCCACTGGCGTGCTGAGAAACCGCGAGGGCGCCCCGTGCCCTGCGGGCGCCAAGGCTGTCCTTCCTAGTCAGGAGATTCTCTCCGCGGGCGGGGCACCTCACCCAGCCATTCAAGCTAACAATCAAGCGTTGGGGGAGGGGCGGAACAGGCAGCCTGAAATGATCTCTGGAGCACAGCTGCGGATCCAATCACTGAAATTAGCTTAACCCACGAAATCTACGCACCCACGGGGCTCTAATTGATAAGATCTCTCCCAGTTCAGCGATCCAAGACAAGAGGCGTGATATTTTTCAGTGCCTTTCGCTAAAGGGGCGGGGGCAACTTCTGATTGACAGAGCCTCCATATTCAGGGATATTCCTAACAAGAGGGACTTGGCAGATATTAAGATTCATAAAGCAAACAGCGACTAGTGCTTCAGCCAAAACAGGCTACCAAGTGTGGAAAGCCTGGGTTGAGTGATCCAACTGAATGATAGGCGCTGAACAGTCACCTTGACAACAATTGACTCCCAGCCCCACCTGATTACGCTGGAGGCTCTGACTGCCAAAGCCTTACCCAGAGCCTTGCGCTGAGTGAGGATAGAGTGGGGATTTCCCAGCTCTTTGAGCCTCTTACTCCCCAGACAGAAGCAGTGGCAGCCTCATGGCTGGATCATCAAGCTGCTAATTCGGGAAGGGGAGACTGGGAAAGAGACTCCAGGAAAGCAAACTCTCTCATTGTTGGACTCTACAAACGCCAACAAGCCTTGACTACCAGCGAGACTAAAGCCAATTGTATGACATTGCCGTAGAATCCCATCAACTGCAAATTCCTGCCTAAGAGTGACATAGGGGCAGATCCTGGGGTATAGAGAAACCGACCAGAAAGAGGGAGAGAAAAGAAAAAAGGAAGAAGTTAACCTCTCAAAATCAAGAAAAATCCACAGACTTTATAACTGGTTCCACTAATTCTTTGTTGTTGTGGTTTCTTTCTTCTATTTTATTGCCTTTATTATTATTTCTATTTCTTCTACCTCAGTCCTTTTACTCTCTGCCCATCTTATGCTACCCTCTTCTTGAACTACACTACCCATGAGTGTTACATTTTATTTCTTTTCTTCATCCTAACTCTCCTTTAGGGTTACACTCCAAAACCCTTAACTCTCACTCTCTCCCCTTTTGTTTTTTTTTTCCTTTCCTTTTTTTCTTCCTTCGTTTCTCTCTTACTCATATTTTTTCCTTTCTATTCATTTCTTCTTTTCTCCTTTTACTTTTCCTCCCATTTAAGCCTCAATCACGAACAAATTATTTAATTTGGGACTCAAGTTTTTGTGGGTTTTTTTTTTTTTTTTGCTGTTCTTTTTTTTTCTTCTTCTGCTTTTGTTCTTGGTTTTTCGTTATTTGTTTGTTTTTGTGGCATTTTGGGCACTTTTTACATTGCTTTTTAACTCACTAGCATTCCTCCCAACCCAAGGTCTCCATTGTATTTGGTCTTCGCTCCACTTAATACAACAGATTTTTACTTATTATTTTTATTTTTATATTTTTCTTCTTTAATTGTAGTTTTTCTCTCCTTTTTTGTTTCCCTCTCATCCTTCTCATTAAATCTCTTAGTCGACCATCACTTACAAGCAAATCATTTTATGCTTGTCTAAGATTTTCTCTTTTTTTTTTTTTGTTTTTGTTTTTGTTTTTGTATTTAGTAGGTCCCTAATCCCTTTTTTGCCCCTGAACTCTTCACCCCAAATCAGGCCCTCCATTATAGGCAGTTTTTGTTCCATTTAGCATAATATAATTCACAGGTCATCACGATATTTCCCTAAGGAGGTGAGAGGAGGGGAAGAGAAGAAAGAAAAAAGGGGGAAATAATAAATTATTACTTTTATTTTGTGGAGTGTTTTCCCTTTTTTTTTTTTTTTTTTTTTTTTTCCCTTTTTATTTTTTATTAATTCTAATTAACACTATCCTCAAGACCACCTTCAGATGCCAATAAGAAAGAGGAAATCGAACATTATGGATACCAAAGACAGAGAGGTAACGCAAATTGATGTGGAAAAATCTATGGAGAAAAGACAACATATTGGAAGCCTTGGAGACAAATGACAGAGAATTTAAAATAGAAATCTTAAAAATACTCAGAGATATACAAGAAAACACAGAAAGGCAATTTAGGGAAATCAGAAAACAACTCAACGATCACAAAGAATATATTACCAAGGAAATTGAAACTATAAAAGCAAATCAAACAGAAATGAAAAACTCAATTCAAGAGATGAAAAACGAGGTAGCAAGCTTAGCTAATAGAACAGCCCAGATAGAAGACAGGATCAGTGAAATAGAAGACAAGCAACTTGAGGCACAACAGAGAGAAGAAGAAAGAGACTCAAAAATAATAAAAAACGATAAAGCCCTACAGGAATTGTCTGACTCCATCAGAAAGAATAACATAAGAATAATAGGTATATCAGAGGGAGAAGAGAAAGAAAATGGAATGGAGAATATACTCAAACAAATAATAGATGAGAACTTCCCAAGCCTATGGAAAGAATTAAAGCCTCAAATTCAAGAAGCAAACAGAACACCGAGTTTTCTTAACCACAACAAACCCACTCCAAGGCACATCATAATGAAGATGACACAAACCAATGACAAAGAAAAAATTCTCAAGGCAGCCAGGGAAAAGAAGAATACAACATATAAAGGAAGGCCTATTAGATTATCATCAGATTTCTCAGCAGAAACTCTACAAGCTAGAAGAGAGTGGACCCCAATATTTAAAGCTCTGAAAGAGAGGAACTTTCAGCCAAGAATTCTATACCCATCAAAGCTATCCTTCAAGTACGAAGGAGATATAAAAATATTCACAAATACAGAAAAGATGAGAGAATTTATCATCAGAAAGCCCCCACTCCAGGAAATACTAAAGGGGGTTTTCCAACCAGATTCAAAGAACAAAAGAAAACATAACCACAAGTAACAGCTCCACAAAGAAAACAATAAAACCAAACTTAAACTGTGACAACAAAAGAAAAAAAAAAAGGGGGAGAAAAGATGAAGATTAACAGTAGCAAAGGACGATGAAGCACAGAAATATTCATAAGAAAGGGTACTACAATGAATATGGTAGGTACCATTTTCATTACTTAATGGTAACCACCCTTGAAAAAACCACCACAAAACACTTGACTTAAAAAAGGTAACAACAGAGGAAAGAAGTATGGAATACAAACAAACAAAAACAAATGATAGAAAAACAAAAGAGAAGAATCAAACAAGATACAAAACAAACAGAAAGCAATTTATAAAATGGCAATAGGGAACCCACAAGTGTCAATAATTACACTAAATGTAAATGGATTAAACTTACCAATAAAAAGACACAGAGTAGCAGAATGGATTAAAAAAGAAAATCCAACTATATGCTGCCTACAAGAAACTCATCTAAGCAACAAGGATAAAAACAAATTCAAAGTGAAAGGCTGGAAAACAATACTCCAAGCAAACAACACCCAAAAAAAAGCAGGTGTAGCAATACTCATATCTAATAATGCTGACTACAAGACAGAAAAAGTACTCAGAGACAAAAACGGTCATTTCATAATGATTAAGGGGACACTGAATCAAGAAGACATAACAATCCTTAATATATATGCACCAAACCAAGGAGCACCAAAATATATAAGACAGCTACTTATTGACCTTAAAACAAAAACTGACAAAAATACAATCATACTTGGAGACCTCAATACACCGCTGACAGCTCTAGATCGGTCATCCAAACAGAGAATCAATAAAGATATAGTGGCCTTAAATGAATTACTAGAACAACGGGATATGATAGACATCTACAGGACACTTCATCCCAAAGCGACAGAGTATACATTTTTCTCTAGTGTACATGGAACATTCTCAAGAATTGACCATATGTTGGGCCACAAAGACAATATCAGCAAATTTAAAAAAATTGAAATTGTGCCAAGCATATTCTCTGATCATAAAGCCTTGAAACTAGAATTCAACTGTAAAAAAGAGGGGGAAAAACCCACAAAATTGTGGAAATTAAACAACATACTTTTAAAAAATGAATGGGTCAAAGAAGAAATAAGCGCAGAGATCAAAAGATATATACAAACAAATGAAAATGAAAATACGACATATCAGAATCTCTGGGATGCAGCAAAAGCAGTAATAAGAGGAAAGTTCATATCACTTCAGGCCTATATGAACAAACAAGAGAGAGCCGAAGTAAACCACTTAACTTCACACCTTAAGGAACTAGAAAAAGAAGAACAAAGACAACCCAAAACCAGCCGAAGAAAGGAGATAATAAAAATCAGAGCAGAAATAAATGAAATAGAGAACAGAAAAACTATAGAAAAAATCAATAAAACAAGGAGCTGGTTCTTTGAAAAGATCAACAAAATCGACAAACCCTTGGCAAGACTCACCAAGGAAAAAAGACACAGGACTCAAATAAATAAAATCCAAAATGAAAGAGGAGAGATCACCACAGACATCATAGATATACAAAGAGTTATTGTAGAATACTATGAAAAACTATATGCCTCCAAATACAACAATCTAGAAGAAATGGATAAATTCCTAGAACAATACAACCTTCCTAAACTGAGTCATGAAGAAGCAGAAAGCCTAAACAGACCAATCAGCAGGGAGGAAATAGAAAAAACTATTAAAAACCTCCCCAAAAATAAAAGTCCAGGTCCAGATGGTTATACTAGTGAATTCTATCAAACATTCAAAGAAGACTTGGTTCCTATTCTACTCAAAGTCTTCCAAAAAATTGAAGAAGAAGCAATACTTCCAAACACATTTTATGAGGCCAACATAACCCTCATACCAAAACCTGGCAAGGATGGCACAAAAAAAGAAAACTACAGACCAATATCTCTAATGAATACAGATGCTAAAATACTAAACAAAATACTGGCAAATCGAATACAACAACATATTAAAAAAATAATACACCATGATCAAGTGGGATTCATCCCAGAATCTCAAGGATGGTTCAACATACATAAAACAGTTAATGTAATACATCATATCAACAAAACAAAGAACAAAAACCACATGATCTTATCAATAGATGCAGAAAAGGCTTTTGATAAAATACAACACAATTTTATGTTTAAGACTCTCAACAAAATGGGTATAGAAGGAAAATATCTCAACATAATAAAGGCCATATATGATAAACCATCAGCCAACATCATATTAAATGGCATAAAACTGAGGACTTTCCAACTTAAATCAGGAACACGACAGGGGTGTCCACTCTCTCCACTCTTATTTAACGTGGTGCTAGAAGTGCTGGCCAGAGCAATCAGACAAGACAAAGAAATAAAAGGCATCCATATCGGAAAAGAAGAAGTAAAGGTATCACTTTTTGCTGATGATATGATCCTATACATCGAAAACCCAAAGGACTCCACAAAAAGATTACTAGAAACAATAAACCAATACAGTAAGGTCGCAGGATACAAAATTAACATACAGAAGTCCATAGCATTTCTATATGCCAACAATGAAATATTAGAAAACGAACTCAAAAAAACAATCCCCTTCACGTTTGCAACAAAAAAAATAAAATACCTAGGAATAAACATAACAAAGAATGTAAAGGACCTATATAAAGAAAACTACAAGGCATTGCTAAGAGAAATAGAAAAAGACACAATGAGATGGAAAAATATTCCTTGTTCTTGGATAGGAAGAATAAATATAATTAAAATGGCCATATTACCCAAAGTAATATATAAATTTAACGCAATTCCCATCAAAATTCCTATGACTTTTTTTAAAGAAATGGAACAAAAAATCATCAGATTTATATGGAACTATAAAAAACCCCGAATAGCCAAAGCAATCCTAAGGAAAAAGAATGAAGCTGGGGGCATTACAATACCTGACTTTAAACTATATTATAGGGCCATAATAATCAAAACTGCATGGTATTGGCAGAAAAATAGACACTCAGACCAATGGAACAGAATAGAAAGCCCAGAAATAAAACCACATATATATGGTCAAATAATCTTTGATAAAGGGGCCAACAACACAAAATGGAGAAAAGAAAGCCTCTTCAACAAATGGTGTTGGGAAAACTGGAAAGCCACATGCAAAAGAATGAAACTCGACTACAGCCTGTCCCCGTGTACTAAAATTAATTCAAAATGGATCAAAGACCTAAATATAAGATCTGAAACAATAAAGTACATAGAAGAAGACATAGGTACTAAACTCATGGATCTGGGTTTTAAAGAACATTTTATGAACTTGACTCCAATGGCAAGAGAAGTGAAGGCAAAGATAAATGAATGGGACTACATCAGACTAAGAAGTTTTTGCTCAGCAAGAGAAACTGATATCAAAATAAACAGACAGCCAACTAAATGGGAAATGTTATTTTCAAACAACAGCTCAGATAAGGGCCTAATATCCAAAATTTACAAAGAACTCATAAAACTCAACAACAAACAAACAAACAATCCAATAAAAAGGTGGGAAGAGGACATGAACAGACACTTCTCCCAGGAAGAAATACAAATGGCCAACAGATATATGAAAAGATGCTCAGCTTCATTAGTTATTAGAGAAATGCAAATCAAAACTACAATGAGATACCACCTCACCCCTGTTAGATTAGCTATTATCAACAAGTCGGGTAATAACAAATGTTGGAGAGGCTGTGGAGAAAAAGGAACCCTCATACACTGTTGGTGGGAATGTAAAGTAGTACAACCACTATGGAGGAAAGTATGGTGGTTCCTCAAAAAACTGCAAATAGAACTACCTTATGACCCAGCAATCCCTCTACTGGGTATATACCCCAAAACCTCAGAATCATTGATACGTAAAGACACATGTAGCCCCATGTTCATAGCAGCATTGTTCACAGTGGCCAAGACATGGAAACAACCAAAAAGCCCTTCAATAGAAGACTGGATAAAGAAGATGTGGCACATATACACTATGGAATACTACTCAGCCATAAGAAATGATGACATTAGATCATTTATAGCAAAATGGTGGGATCTTGATAACATTATACGGAGTGAAATAAGTAAATCAGAAAAAAACAAGAACTACATGATTCCATACATTGGTGGAACATAAAAACGAGACTAAGAGACATGGACAAGAGTGTGGTGGTTACCAGGGGTGGGGGGAGGGAGGACGCAAGAGGGAGGGAGGGAGAGATTTAGGGGGAGGGGGAGGGGCACAGAGAAAACTAGATAGAGGGTGACGGAGGACAATCTGACTCTGGGCGAGGGGTATGCAACATAATTTAATGACAAGATAACTTAGACATGTTTTTCTTTGAATATATGTACCCTGAATTATTAATGTCATCCCATTAACATTAATAAAAATTTATAAAAAAAAAAAAAAAAAAAAAAAAAGAAAAAGAGATGTCTTTTTCCCCAACTAGAAATTTTAAAAGTATACTTAAAACTGAAAAAAACATGCACTTCATAGAGATGTGGAGATAATATTACATAATCCAATAATATAAATCAAGTTTGTTGTCTCTATATTGTTTTACTTTGTTAAGAGACATGAATTTTATAAATTGTATACACCCATTTGTGATTAAATTTAGCTACAAATAGAGAACTTATATGTATTTAATTCATAAACAGCTATTTTACTGTATTTCTTTGATACTTAAAATGTATTTGACTTGATTTTTCTTTGCAAATAATAAAAATTTTTATTTCCTCACTTTGGCTAGCTATATTTCAATTAATTTTGCCTAATGATTTAAGTTCAGAAATGATAAAAAAAAAAAAAAGGTCAGTTTTACAATTTGTTTCTGTTTTAAAAAATATTTCTGTTATTTTATTATTCAACATAGTACTTCATTTTAGGAGAAAGAAATCTTTTTGTCTTATTTCACTAAGAATTTTTGTCAATATTGGTTTTGAATATTATCACATGCTTTGCTGGCATAAAGTATGATCATGTAGTTTATCGCATTTAACCTATTAATATGGTACACTATAATAATTTATTTTTGAATATTAAGGCTCTATATAATTCTAAAGGATGTCGAGATGGTGAGGATCAGGTGAAGTTAAGTTTGATATACTACTAGAATTTAATTTTATTTATAATTAAATATTTTATGCTATCTTTTATATTATTTATACTTTTATAGTATTTATCAAAGTTACATAGCCCTTCTAAAATAAGTGGAATGTGTTTTTTTTTTTAGTTTTCATGCTCTTTTATTGAATTTATTGGGGAGACATTGGTCAATAAAATTATATAAGTTTCAGGGGTGCAATGCTATAATAAGTTATCTGTATATTGTGTTATATGTTCACCCCCCAAGTCAAGTTTTCTTTCATCACCATTTATCCCTCCTTTAACCTCTACAACCTGTTCTAGCCCCATAGTTGTTTAATCCCTACACCTTTTACACCCAGTCACCATGCCCCCTCTTTTCTGATGGCTATCAATCTCTATGAGTCTGTTTCTACTTTTTTTCTTAGTTTACTAAATTCCACATATATGCAAAATCATGTGGGATTTGTCTTTCTCTGACTGGCTTATAATGTAGCATAATGCTTTAAAATTGCTTAAACTTCAGCAAATTTATTTGATATATATTTAAAACTAACTGGACTTAGAAATTTTAATTTGCTTTATTTTTTTTAGGAGCATATTAACAAGGAATGTTAGACACATTTTCATTTAATGAGATTGGTCAATTTTTATAAAAAATAGTTCAATTTATACAGACTTTCATTACTGGTAGCATATTGTTATAAAATTCAGTTTGTCTTTTGTTTGTTTTTTAGCAAGAGACAGAGAGGGACAAATGGAGACAGACAGATAGGAAGGGAGAGAGATGAGAAACATTAACTCATAGTTCAGCACCTCAGTTGTTCATTGATTACTTTCTCATATGTGCCTTGACTGGGGTCTCCCGCTGAGCCAGCAAACTCTTGTCAAGCCAGCGACCTTGGGTTCAGGCCCGCAACCATGGGGTCATGTCCATGATCCCACGCTCAATCTGGCAATCCAGTGCTCAAGATGGTGAGCCCATGCTCAAGCCGGCAATCTCGGTCTTTTGAACCTTGGTCCTCAGCATCCCAGGCCGACTCTCTATCCACTGTGCCACTACCTGGTCAGGCAAATTCACTTTGTTTTTATTCTTCCTCTCTCTGTGATTGTGCATGTTTTTGTTCCCAATTATAGGTACATGCATTTTCTCTCTCTCTCTTTTTTTTTGTTTTCTTGATTAATCTAAGAAGTAGTTTATCTCTTTTGTTGTCTTTAAAGAATTAGTTCCTAAATTCATTATTTTTCTTTTTTCTTGTTTTTCATTCATTTCCAATGTTAAGTTAATTTCTTCCTTCTTGTGTCCTAAATATCATTTTCCCCCAAATTTGTGAGTCTGTTTTAGTAATTTTGCTTTTTTTTTACAAAACACTTTGTGATTTTTTCATATAATAATATTTATTGTCTTTATTACAGTTGTTCTCTAGGTTCAGTTTTAACACAGACTTTCCCGTTTGTGGTTGCTATTGTTTGACTTGTCTTTGGTTAACTTGATCATATCTTACTGTTTTGTTTTGTTTTGTTTTGATGCTCAGTCAAGCTCACAAGCTGAAAATGCACAGCTTCATAAGTACCATCATATACACAACAATGTGAGTGGCACCCCTAGAACTGTTGCTAAGAAAAATCCTGAGACCTTTTCATCTTCCTGTTGCTTTCTCAATTCCTATTTCATTTAGTCTGCTTCCTTTTATTTCCTTGCAAATGCAACTTATTTTAGCATAATACCTTTAGCTGCTTTCTAGAAACAGTCTGAGATGCTCTTTTGTTGGATATGTTTCTATTTCTTATACTTTGAATTAAATTTTGTATTGGTGTTTTGTATGATTTTCCCCCCTCCATATTGTTTATGTTTAAACATGGAAAGTCCCATCGCATACTGTCCATTCCTCCAAAAACTATGAGCAGACCAGCCGTGAATCTTCCCTTGGCACTTGGTTAAAAGAAACACTATTCTTCTTCTCTGATTTTTCCATGAGCAGATTTCTCATCACAGGCAATGCAAAAAGTAAACTCTTGGGTCCTCTCTCCACCTATATCAATCAATTCAACTTTCTTTAATTTTAGGGACTGACAATTCTGGTCACTCCATCAAGTGAGATTAATATATTAGAAGTTATTGTCTGTGTGGCTGCATCTCTGATACTACTTCACTGTTAACACCGGGTCTCCTCTGTAATGTACACTCACCAGGGTTGCTCTGCCTCGGCAGCTTTCCAGCTGCTTTTCATGCAAAGGGGTGAGTAAAATCAATTCAGCTGGGTAACAAGAGAGCCATTTAGTTCTAGGGCCCAAGCTCGGTCTCCAACCCAGGGGAAAAAACATAACACTAAATTTCCTCTTAAATTACTGATATATCAATTAACTCAGAAAGTATATAAAAGGTTTTTAACCAGTTTTCTTTTTAAACCTTTAAACTTAATAATATGGATTGTCCGTTTTCCTTATTTGACTAAGAGAGATGGAAAAGGAGCTAGAGGCACAGAAAGATAAATTTGGGAAGTTTATAAGATTCCTGAATACATTTTGTAACCTCCTCAATTTCAGGGCATTTAATTTTTAATTTGGGAATATATATCTTCATGAATGATGGTGTATAGATGTGAGGTATCCTTCAGAATTTATTTATTTCTCACTTGTGGATCAGCCTTCACGCTAATAATTAAACTTAGAGACTGTATGGCTATTGAAGAAATGCTAAGGTATTCTCGGGAGATGTAAGTGTCTTGCTTAATTTCCAAACACTGGATACAAAGCACTGGGGCACTAATAATATTATGCTTCTTCTTAAGATAAGATTTTAAGTTAGTTACAATTATATAAACTACAAATGTTAAGAAAGATAATAAATATGAACAAGTAAACTACACAGGTTCTAAAAGGAAATGGCATAAGATGATTGAAGCTGGCAAAATTAGTTAAGAAAATCATTTTACCGGAGGCCACTTTGGCATAGAAATGTTAGGACAGTAAATGCAACTGCTGGAAAGATCAGCTAAAAATTATGAGTAAAAGAAAAGGTCTAAAAAGAGAATAATACATTCAGTTCTTCTTGGGAGAAAAATAGAGGTTACAATACAAGGAGCTTAAAATAAGCTTATAGAAATCTCTGTTGAATGAAGAGCAACCTTAATCTCCTCTATATCCAGAGACTAAAGAAAAATTGTTTTAAATGACTAAGATAAATTTAGAATCAAAATTATTAAAACTATGTATGTTAAATTCTTAAACACAACATTATGCTTTATAAAGTGCTAAATAAAGGTCTAGAATCCAACATTCAAAAGAAGATACTTGCCCTCCAAGAAATGTATTTTCAAATGAGAGTGTGCAAATGTTTAGGCATATATATTAGAAGCAGGTGTCCAGAGACAGGTTATAGTTGAGAGCTCTAAGTGAGGGACAAGAGTATGATTTTATAGCAGCACTTTCCTACACTAAATATTGATCAATAAAATTTCTCAATAAATCATAAAACATTGATGTCCTCAATAAGAACAGAGGCAATTCTGAGAAACCCACTGAACATATCAACATTCTTCCCCACTAGCCAATGACTTGAAGTATGGGTTCCCACCATTCAGACTTTTGAATCCTTAATCAGAGCTTCTGTTATTGCTAGAAACTACTTTAAGTGCCTTTGGTATGATTATATTGCACTATTTTAACAAAATTAGTAATATCTTAGGGAGATCCAAGATGGCAGCAGAGTAGGTAGAAGCTATATTCACCTTCTCCCAGGACCAAACTGAAATCACAACTGAATTATAGAATACTCATCCTGAATAACCAAGAGTAGCTGAAGAGAAATCTTATAATCAAGGATTTATAGAAGAAGTCACATTAAGACTGGTAGAAAAGGAGGAAATGCAAAAAAAGTTGGCTATGCTCCCATGAGCCTGTGGTTCCAGAGGAATATCTCAGCTGCAGTAGGTTCCCCCAAAGAAGCATGGGGTCTAAACCCTAAACCAGACTCTCCAACCTAGAGCACCAGAGCCCAGGAGAGACACCCACATAACATCTGTCTGTAAAAAACAGCTAGATTTCTCTCTGACAAGAAGATATGGAGTTTACTTGAGACACAGGCACCTTCGTAAAATGCCAACATACAAAATTTTGTTCTTAGCAACTCACCCTGACCTCCAACAATGCGAAAGCAGAGCAGACAAGTTTTTGAGGAGATACTGGGGTATGCGACTCTGGTGAGTAAGGTAAAGAAACAGCTGGCAGGATTTCTACGCTGGGTTATATTTTAATTCTGGAGATGACATCTTTCATGGGTGGGTCTCTCTCCTCCATGCATCATCAGTCAGGTGGAAGCAATAGCCATACCCTCTGAATTTCTTCTCACTCTTCCTGTAGAGCTTACACCTTATTGAAAAGTGACTGAGCCTAACAGGCAGGTAGCAGGTAAAGGTGGATCTTGGGGTGCCTTTGTGGATCCCCTAGGTCCAGTGCCAGTAAAAGCCTACTATGGGGCACAGCTGGATCTGTGTCATGTGCACCAAAGCCCAGCAAAGGCAGCCACAAACTGTGGATCACTTGTAGCTCCAAACAGGTTGCTAGGGTCAATCACAGGCAGTTTCTTTTGTTGACATGCACCAGAATCCCTTCCAAGAGGGAGGTTGGTTCACACAAACCAACACACCAAGTGACTAGCTTTACTATCATTTTATTTTTACAGAGACAGAGAGAGAGTCAGAGAGAGGGATAGATAGGGATAGACAGATAGGAATGGAGAGAGATGAGAAGCATCAATTATCAGTTTTTCATTGTGACACCTTAGTTGTTCATTGATTGCTTTCTCATATGTGCCTTGACCATGGGCCTTCAGCAGACTGAGTAACCCCTTGCTCAAGCCAGAGACCTTGGGTCCAAGCCGGTGAGCGTTTTACTCAAACCAGATGAGCCCACGATCAAGCTGGCTACCTCGGGGTCTAAAACTTGGTCTTCCACATCCCATTCCAATGCTTTATCCACTGTACCACCACCTGGTTAGGCAAGTTACTAGTTTTTGACAACGTCAGAAAAATATTCAATAAGCTTCATAAGCAGCATATCCAAAAGGAGTACTCAGCAGACATCAAACCCTGCTGAGATAAATTCCATTTCATATAGTTAGGCCCTGAAGAGCAACTTGCATACCATGATCAGGGTTGAGTCTCATAATCAGTTGGTCTGAGGGACAACCCTTGCACAAATGGGCCAATAGCAATCATGACTCAGTAACAACAGGATGGCCTACATAATCCACACAAGCAACATTCCTGGAGCACACAGCTCAGGTGATCAGTAAGACTATAGGACACTTACTACATAAGACTACCCCATGAGAGTGGGAGTCATAGCAGATCTATCTAACACATAGAATAAACACAAAAAGGCAACCAAAAGGGAGATAAAAAGAAACACAACTCAAATAAAAGAATAGATAAATTTCTGGAAAAGAGCTCAATGAAATGGAGGCAAATAATTTATCAGATATAGAATTCAAAGCAATGGTTATAAGGATGCTCAACAGCATGAAAAAGGATATAGAAAGTATAAAAAAGGACCAGTCAAAAATGAAGAATACAATATCTAAAATGAAAAATACACCAGAAAAAATAAACAGTAGGTAGAATAAAGCAGATTGAATAAGTAATTTGAAAGCCAAGTAGCAGTAAACACCTATTAAGAACATCAAAAAGAAAGAATAATTTTAAAAAATTAAGATAATTTAGGAAAATATGAAGTGTAACAACATTCTCATCATAGGGACACAAGAAAAAAAAGAGAGAGAAAGAGATTGAAAACCCACTTGAAGAAATAATGGCTGAAAACTTTAACCTAGCAAAGGAAAAAGACACATAAGTCCAAGAAAAACAGAGTCCCAAACAAGATGAGCTAAAGAGTCTTAGACCAAAACATATCCTAATTAAAATGACAGGAGGTTAAAAATAAAGAAAGAATCTGAGAAGCAGCAAGAAAAAAAAAGAGTTAGTTACCTACAAGGGAGCTCCCATTAAATTGTCCACTGATTTCTCAGTAGAAACATTTGAGGCCAGGAGTGATTGGTATAATATATTCAAAGTGATGAAAAGAAAGGCACTACATCCCAGATTACTTTAGCTAGCAAGCCTACCATTTAAAACTGAAGGAGAAAAATAAAACATTCCAGACAAGAAAATGGTAAAAGATTTTGTTACCACCAAACCAGCATTATAAAAAATGTTAAGGGGGCTGTTTTACGAAGAAGACAAAAAATAAAACAAGAACATAATTCAAAGAATAAAATGACAATAAGAACATACCTATCTGTAACCACTTTAAATGGAAATGGCTTAAATGCGCTAATCACAATAAATAATATAGCCAAATGAATTAGAAAGCAAGACTCATATATATGCTATCTATAGGAAACCCACTTCAGAATGAAAGCTATACAAAGATTAAAAGTAAATGGGATGGGGAAATATACTTCTTGCAAATAGAAATTTTAAAAAGCTGAAGTTATAATACTTATATCTGACAAAATAGACTTTAAAACAATAGCTATAGTAAGAGGCATAAAAGTACACTACATAGATATAGAAGGAGCAATCTAACAAAAAGAAGAAACTTTGTAAACATTTATGCACCCAAAATAGGATAATATAAATATATAAAGAAAAGCTGGATGCACATAAAAGAAGACATTCACAGTAATATAGTTATAGTAGATTTTAACACCCTATTAACATCAATGGATAAATCTTCTGAACAGAAAATAAAGGAAATGGCAACCTTAAATGACACACTATATTAGACAGACTTAATTGCTATCTTCACAGCATTTTACCTCAAAGCAACAAAATATACATTCTTTTCAAGTGCATGTGGAACATTTTCTAGGATAGATGATATGTTAGGACACAAAACAAGTCTCAATAAATTTAAGAAGATTGAAATCATGTTAAGTATCTTTTCTGACTATAATCGTATGAAACTAGAAATTGATCATAAGAAAAAACTGAATAATACACAAAGACATGGAGGCTAAAAATCATATTATTTATACAATAAGTGATTTAACTATGAAATCAAGGAAGAAATAAAAAGATACTTCAAAATGAATGAAAATGAGAAAAAATCCCCATTATCTGTGAAACACAGCTAAAGTAGCCCTAAGAAGAAAATTCATAGCATTACAAGCCTAATTTAAGAAATAAGAAAAATCTCAGTGAATCATTCTCACTTTATACATAAACAAAGAAAAGAACAACAAAACCCAAATTAAATAGAAAGAACAAAATAATAAAGATCAAAACAAAAATAAACAAAATAGTGTAAAAAACAATGAAATCAAGAGCTGAGTCTTTGAAAAGATTAACAAAATTGGCAAACCTTTAATCAGACTCATCAAGAAAAAAATAGAAAGAACTCAAATAAATATAATCAGAAATAAAAGAGTGGTAGTAACAACTAACAACAAAATAAAACAAAGGATTGTAAGAAAATATTATGAGGCCCTGGCCAGCTCGCTCAGTGATAGAGCGTCAACCTGGCATGAGGGTGTCCTGGGTTTGAATCCCAGTCAGGGCACACAGGAGAAGTGACCATCTGTTTCTCCACCCCTCCTCCTTCTTTCTCTCTTTCTCTCTCTCTCTCTCCCCCTCCTACAGCCATGGCTTAAATGGTTTTGTTCAAAGTTAGCCCCAGCCATTGAGCATGGCTCTATGGCCTCACCTCAGATACTAAATAGCTCGGTTGCTGAGCAACAGAGCAACCCCAGATGGGTAGAGTACCACCCCTGTAAGGGGCTTGCCAATGGATCCCGGTAAGAGCATATGCGAGTCTGTCTCTCTGCCTTCCCACCTCTCAGTTAATAAAAAGGAAAGAAAAAAATATTATAAACAACTTTATGCCAACAAATTGAACAAACTGAATGAAATAGATAAATTCCTAGAAACACATAGCCTTTCAAAACTTAATCAAGGAGAATCAGTGAATCTGAATAGATTGATTACAACTAATAAAATTGAAGCAGTAATCAAAAAATTCTCAACAAACAAAAATCTTGGACTGGTTGTCTTTAAAGATAAGTTTTACCAAACATTCAAAGAACTAACATTTATCCTTCTTAAATTATTTCAAAAAATGTAAGAGAAAGGACAACTCCCAATCTCATTCTACAAGGCCAGCATTAACCAAATTCCAAAATCAGATAAAGACACTGCAAAGGAGAAAAATCATAAATCAATATCTCTGATGAACTTACTTGCTAAATTTCTCAACTAAATATTAGCAAACTGGATCTAGCAAAACATTAAACAGATTATACACATAAACAGATCAAGTGGGATTTATTTTGGTAATGCTAGGTTGATACAATATCTGCATATTATAAATAAATATAAACAAAAAATATAAACAAAATAAGGAATAAAAAACACATGGTCATATCAATAGATGCAAAAAAAATTGATAAATTGTAGCACCCACTTATGATAACAATTCTCAGCAAAGTGGAAATAGAGGAAAGATACCTCAATGTAATAAACACCATTTTGACAAATGCAAAACCAACAGTATAATCAGTAAGAAAAACTATAATGGTTTCCCTTAAGATCAAGAACAGGACAGAAATGTCTGCTTTCAATGCTTTTATTCAACATAGTACTGGACGTCTTAACCATAACAATAAGGCTAAAGAAGAAATAAAAGGCATCCAAATTGAAAGAAAAGTTAAGTTGTTTTTGTTTGCAGAAAATGATATTATATGTAGTGAACCCCAAAGATTCCACCAAAAAGTCTACTAGGACTGAAAGAGGAATTCAATAAAGTAGTGGGATACATAATAAATATCCTGAAATCAGTTGTGTTTTTATACATCAATAATGAAAGAGAAACTAAGAAAACAATCTTAATCACACTTGCCTCAAAAAGAATAAAATATTTAGAAATAAATTTTACCAAGGAAATAAAAAGACCTCTACTCAGAAATTATATGACACTGAAGAAAAAAAAATTAAGAAGATACAAATAAATGGAGGTATATAACATGTTAATAGATGGAAAGAATTAATATCATTAAAATGCACATACTACATAAAAGAATTTGTAAATTCAATGTAATTCCTATCAAGATATCAATGGCGCATTTCACAGAACTAAAACAAATGTTTCAAAAATGTATATGGAACTGCAAAAATAGCAACAGTAATCTTGAGAAAGAAGGACAAATTTTGAAAAATCATGCTTTTTAATCAAACTATACTACAAGGCTATAGTAATCAAAACATATTGGTAATGGCATAAAAACAATCCTATAAAATCTAGATCATAGAACAGAATAAAGAACCCATAAATAGACCCACACATTTATGGTCAATTAATATTTGACAAAGAGGTAAAAACATATAATTGGGTAAGATAGTTTATTCAATAAATGGTGTTGGGAAAAATAGATACATGCATAAAAATGAAACTAGACCAACTTCTTATACCATATGCAAGAATAATCTTGAAATGGATAAAGACTTAAGTGTAAAACTCAAAACTATAAAAATCCTAAAAGTAAACATAGGCAGTAAAATCTCAGACATTTCTCATAACAATATTTTTTTTTCTGATATATCTCTTCACACAAGGGAAACAAAAGAAGAAAATAAACAAATTTACTATATCAAACTAAAAAAAATTTTTTTGCATTGCAAATGAAACCATAAACAAAATTAGAAAATAATCCATTGAATAAGAGAACATATTCAATAATATATCTGATAAGTAATTCATAGCCAATATTTATTAAAAAAAACTTATAAAATTCAACACCAAAATAAAAATCTAATTTAAAAGTGGGCAAAGAGCCTGAATAAACATTTCTTTAAAGAGAAGACATAGATGGTCAATACAAATATGAGTAGGTACTCAACATCACTAATCATCAGAGAAATGCAAATTAAAACCACAATGAGATATCACTTCACATTTGTCAGAATGTTTGTTATCAATAAATCAACAAATAACAAGTACTGGCTAGTACGTAAAGGAAAGGGAACCCTCATACATTGTTGGCAGGAATGCAGACTGGTGCAGCCACTGTAGAAAGTAGTATGGAATTATCTCAAAAAATTCAAAATGGAACTGCCTTATAAACCAGAGATTTCACTTCAGAAATTTATTGGATGAGTCACAAAACATTAGTTCAAAAATTATACACACCCCAACGTTCATTGCAGCATTATTTACAATAGCCACGCTTTGGAAGCAGCCGAAGTGTCTATCAGTAGTTGAGTGAAAAAAAGCTGTGGAATATTTACACAATGGAATATTACTCAACCATAAAAAAAGAAGGTAATGTTACCCTTTGCAACAGTATGGTTGGACTTGGAGAACACTATGCTAAGTGAAATAAGGCAGAGAACAGCAAGTACCCTGTAATTTTACTTATAATCATATGTGGACTCTAATGAACAAAATGAACTAACAAGAAAAACAAAGACAGGCTTATAAATATAGAGCAGACTGAGAGTTGTCAGAGGATGAGGGAGGGTTGAGCGGCTGGGTGGGGGTGGGTGGCGGAATTGAGCAAAACAGAGAAAAAGCTCTTGAACATGAAAAACAATGAGATAATTGCTGAGAACAAGAGATGCTGGGGGATGTGGAAGAGGGGAAAGGGGAAACAAATGATAATAAATGGAGACTTGACTTGGTGTTGTTAACACACGATACAGTGTATAGATGATGTGCTGTAGAATTGTTTATCTGAAACCTAGTTTTGTTAACCAGTGTCTCTCCAATAAATTCATTAAAAAAAGAAAAAATACATTTAAAAAATGCAATCATGGCAACATCAATTCATATAGTAGCCAGAGTTTGACAAAGAAATAATATGAACACATAAATATGCAGTTTTCTTTATTGTGTTTTAATATATGTATGTGCATTTAATTGACAGTTTGCCACCTAAGTGCTAGTCCATTTTTTATCTCTGGATTGAAAAAGCTTATACCATGCTACTGAAGAGAAGCTTATCTTGCTTTTTTGTTTACCAGGACCTGCTTTACAATCAATCTCATTTCAGTAAATACTTTGGGTGTGGAGAGTACATGAGTTTATGTGTAGTAGTGAAAGTCTACTATGACATGTAGCCTTATCAATTTCTCTTGTATTTCTGCCAAGTTTGTTTTTACATATTTCAAGACTCAGAAACCTTATAAATTTTTGCCTGACTAGGAAGTGGCGCAGTGGATAGAGCGTCAGACTGGGATGCAGAGGACCCAGGTTTGAGACCCCAAGGTCACCAGTTTGAGCTCAGGCTCATCTGGCTTGAGCAAAAAAAGCTCACCAGCTTGGACCCAAGGTCGCTGGCTTGCGCAAGGGTTTACTTGGTCTGCTGAAGGCCCGCCGTCATCAAGGCACATAGGAGAAAGCAATCAATGAACAAGTAAGGCATCGCACCAAAAAAACTGATTGATGTTTCTCATCTCTCTCCGTTCCTGTCTGTCCCTATCTGTCCCTCTCTCTGTCTCCCTCTCTGTCCCTGTTAAAAAATAAAATAAAATCTTAGAAATTTTAATTTCTGCACTAAACTATAATAAACTTCAAATGACAACAAGGACCTTAACAAATTTTACTATGATTTTAACATTATAGTTTTGTCTTTATTTTTTGACTCTACAAGGCATTGTTTTATATACTCAATGTTTGTTTAAATATGCCCTCATATTTACTACTTTGCTTACTCATCACTGTTTTTGCATATTAGATCTCTCAACTGGGATTGCTGTTGGTGACAAGAGCAGTCTCAATATATTTCTTACTTAGAGTTTATTTGTAGAAAATGTTCTAGTTTTGTTTAAATGAAAATGCCATTAGTTGGCTCTCATGTCTAAAATATAGTTTTGTTGATTATATAATTCTTTCTACATAGCCATTTTTTCTCTTTGTTTTAAAGCATTATTTTATTGTCTTCCAGTTTCTTTTGAAAAATTAGCTGAAAGTTCAATTGTTATTTCTTTGATTGTAACCATTTGTGGGGGGTTTTTTTGTTTTCGTTTTTTAAGAATTCTGTCTGTGTCTTTCGTGATGTATAATTTTACTATAAAGTATCTTTGTACACGTAACTAATAAGATAGGCTAGATCCAGGATTCTTAACTTTGGCTCTACTGCTGTTTTGGACTGGATTACTCCTTGTTGTGGAACTTGACTCTGCTGCTGCCCTTTATTTTATAGAATGTTTAGTAATAATCCCTGACCTCTATCCAATAAAACGGACATTACCAAAGCTACCCCTTCCCCAATTGTGTCAACCAAAAATGACCCAGACATTGACAAATATCCCCTGCAGGTAAAATCACTCCCTGTAGAGAAATAAGTGCTTAGCTAGTTATAATTGCATTAACAAATGACTTCAAAATTCATCAATAGATTATAGCCATGAATGTTCTTATTTCCCCCATGCTACATGTTCATTGTGGGCTGAATGTGGCTCTGCTCCCCGTCTTTATTTGTCTGGGATCCAGGCAGATTTTCAATAATCATGGCAGATGAGAAAAAAGCCTGACAAAGCATATGCTATCTTTTAAGGCTTCAATTTATAAGAGACCCATGTCACTTCTACCTTCATTTCATTAAGAAAAGCACATTACATTGTCACCTCAATATTAATTAAGAGGAGAAATACTGTTCCCTTTTAGGAAGGAGCAGGAAATATTTTGAAATAATTAATACAGTTTCACACGATGTGGATATGCTTTTATTTATTGGGCTTCTTAAATATGCAAATTGTAATCTATTGTTACCCCTTAAATAAAATATACATTCTTCAAATGTTTTCTTTATCATTCTTTTTTCTTCTGAAACTTCAATTAGTGGCCAAACATATTTTCTAAAACCTCTTTGTCACTTAGAGTCTCTTTTTATTTTTACAGAGGCTTATTCTTTGTACTGCATCCTAAATATTATTATATAAATCTTCTATTTAACTCATCTTCTCTCTGTTAAAAATTCTATTTTTTAATAAATTGTTCTTGATGTTTTTAATTGATCCCTCTTAAATTTATAATGTGTATTTGACTTAATTAATGTATAAATTAATTAATATTTGTTTTTCTCCCCAATAGTGAGGGTTTTGACCTACCCTCATTATCATTATTTCTTAATGTATTAGTTTCTTTTTGTATTTAAAAATTCTAAATTTGCTATTATAATCATTAAATTGTTATTGTATTTTATATATTTACCAGCTCTTTCCATTATACATTTTTCTGGGTCTAGTTTTTTTTTTCTAATACATTTCATCTTTTAATGGTTCTTTCAGCAAAATTCCATCACTAATAAACATTTATGCTGTATTGAATGTCTTTGTATTACCCTCACTGAAAGGATAGTTTTGGCTGATAGTTATTTTCTCTCAGTGTTTTTAGGATTGTATTTTTTCTGCCCACAATTTTTGCTACTGTGGTATTTACATTCAAATTATATAATAATTTTGTGACTTATGGTTTAGAATTTGTGTATTTAACACTGCTCATTTTACTATTTTTATCTTTACCTTTGTTGTTCAGTTTTTCCATAATATATTTCAAGGCCTATTTACTGATCAGAATTTGTTTTTTTCTGTAATCTGGGGGATTATTTATCAGTCTAAAAAAAACATCTATTATTCTTATTTTGAATTCTCTGTCTTCATTTGTCTCTCCTTTCGAAACCCTCATGAGATAAATGTGACCTTTGTTTAAGCTTACCTCTGATAACTTAAATATTTTATATTTTCAATCTCTGAGGGGTTTTTTCTATGCTCAAGAAATGAGAAAGATATATTCTTATACTGCGCAAATAATATTATAAAAGATGCTTTGGGCCGGTTGGCTCAGTGGTAGAGCATCGGCCTGGCGTGCAGAGGTTCCGGGTTTGTTTCCTGGCCAGGGCACACAGGAGAGGCGCCCATCTGCCTCTCCACCCCTCCCCCTCTCCTTCCTCTCTGTCTCTCTCTTCCCCTCCCGCAACGAGGCTCCATTGGAGCAAAGATGGCCCGGGTGCTAAGGATGGCTCCTTGGCCTCTGCCCCAGGCGCTAGAGTGGCTCTGGTCGCAACAGAGCGATGCCCCGGAGGGGTAGAGCATCGCCCCCTGGTGGGCAGAGCGTCGCCCCCTGGTGGGCGTGCCGGGTGGATCCCAGTCGGGCGCATGCGGGAGTTTGTCTGACTGTCTCTCCCCATTTCCAGCTTCAGAAAAAGTATAAAAAAAAAAAAAAAAAAAGATGCTTTGAACAGATATAATTAAATATAGCACAAACTGACCACTTAAATATGTAGACAAGGAAATTTTTCTGTATCAGATAAATTATAAAAAATACCTTTTAATTGTAAAGATGAAAAAACTTTGTTTTTAGACTAAGAATGTTAACAAAAAATTCTTATACATTAAATGCAATCACTTTTAGATGAAGCACATGACCACTCTTTTGTTTAAAATATATATTCATGTGATTTTTCTGCTGTTTGTTAAAAGAAATCTTAACATTGTAATGGTAAAGCATAACATGAATCTTTATAAAAATAGAAATAATCTAAGAATATTTCTAAACTTTGTGATTTTCTGCTTAGATTTCTGACTTCTTACCATCTTCTCATCATACCAATAAAAAAAAAAAGGCAAAATATAGCAAGAATAGTTTTGGAAAGTTTATTTCATTCACCAATGAAATATCCCTACAATAATCACTATAATTCTAAACATGAGATACTAGTCATGTATCATATGATACTACATGTTCATATAATACTTTTTTTTTTACAACTGATCCATTTCATTCTTTTTTCCCTTTCAGCAGGATTTCTTATAAGATCAGTCTCAGCTACACTGCAGTAAAATTGCTTTCCTACTAATCAATAGAAAATACAAACAAATTTAAACTTTTGACCTCTAGAACCAAAAAGTAGCAGACACATAATTTTTTTTTCCGAACTCAAAAGAGTTGAAATCCTTAGTAGCTGATGCTATGTGCCAGAAGAGATGGAGACACAACTGAACATAGGGAATCAACTAAAAAGAAGAAAATCTTGGGACAAGGCATACCATTGTAGCACAACAACAACAAAAACAGATCTAGAATTGTCTTAGTTTGCCTGACATGAACCATTATCAGCAAGTACAACAGGACCAATATGATGGGCTCACACTGTCCCAATATATTTCATAGGGATGGGATACAGCCATGTTCTCCTGAAGAAGAAAATCCAGGAAAACATGTCTCTACCAGGAAGGACACAAGACAGTGATTTTGGGCTCAACAGCTGAGGATGTCTGCTATAGGAACCCACCATTAAAATTCATTTCCAGGAATGTTAAAATATGGATTGAATATATAAAGTTATAATTTCTTAGTCTTAGCCCTACCTCTGAAATTTCAGTTTATAAAGTCGTTATGATAGATGTAAAAAAAGAAAGATGAAAGAAAGAAAGAAAAAGAGAAAGAAAGAAAGAAAGAAAGAAAGAAAATAAGAAAGAAAATAAGAAAGAACTATAAATATATCTTAGAATAAAAGGAACTGCACTAAACAGTTCTCAGCAGACCTTTAATTCTAGCACCATTCTTTGAATTATTTACACACTGAGAGCTATAGATTTTAGATAGGCTCAATGCAAATATGGATAACTATTATTTAACTATTATTTTTTAAGTCTCAGTATTAATACTGCCAAAATCAGAAAAGAATATCCAAAATAGAACTAAATATTCTAAATCTGCTAGAAACTAACTCTGTCTCCCTCATTTTTCTCTAATCAGTTGCTAAGACTGACATGTCAAGGAATCATTGTGATTTTTTTTTTTTACTTTTAAACATTTAATTTTCTTCTTTGGTTAAATCTAAATAAATACTTCATGATTAGAAGGGACAGCTGGATATCTGAACAGGTGGTTGCAGAAGATTATGGAATAGCTTCTCAGAAAAACATTCCTAACTAGCTACACAGCCATCTGTCAGACAAATTGTTTAAAAATTCTTATGTGTAGGAAAAATTATGAAATGAGCTCTTAATGGCCCACATATTGACATTTTTGATAATAAAACCATGGTCATGTAAAAAGATGGAAGTGGTAAATAATCCAGGCCACTTTTTAACAATAACAAAAATTCCAAATGAGAATTGTACAAAGTGGGATCCATGAATTCTAAAATTAGAATTCTAATATATTTATATATTATTAATTAAAAGAAATTTTTAGAAAATGCAGCTAAGAAGTTCTTAAAGTTAAAGAAGTATATATATATATACTATTATAGTATGTATATATATATATAGTCTTATATATAAGACTATATATATATATATTTTTTTAAAGTCTTACTTTTAGTCATTGTGTCACATATATATATTAGAAACTCTCAGAGCCTTTAGAACATATTACATATGTATAATGTGACTTGCTAAGTAAGAAGGGAATTCTGGAGAAAATTGACCATGAAGATAAAAATTCTTGAATTGGACAGGTAAAAGCACTAACCAGAATTCAGAATAATAGATAATAGCTTCAAACTATTTCCAAAATCTTATAATGATTTAGAGATTGGGAAAGACAAGACAGATATCAGCACTCTTGTTCCAGTTTTCTGTGAGATAGGGAGTTTCTCCAAGGTCCTGATCCTTCCAGCCCCAACCTCTCTCTACATCATTTTAGGCAGAAAATATTTGAGTAGAAATTACTAAAAGAAAACCAGTATGTGTGGTCTGTACATTGTAGTCCTCATGTATACAGAACTATAGCCCAGGGACAGAGAAAGGAAGAATCATGTACTAAGCAGCTACGAAATCACAGTTTGATAAGAGCTGTACTGGTGCAGTAAAAGATGGGGGTGGCGGGGGTTGCTTTCAGGAGGGCTGAGCGTACGCTGGGAATGAGCCCAGTAACACAGATAAATGGGGCTGGGAGACATGCAGATTAAATTAAGAATACAAGAGTGGTAATTAAATTTACATAGGAGACAGTTAAAAGCAAAACTAATGTTAAAGAACATTTGATCAGTGACGTAGAGACAGACTTGCTTTGCGTATTATGCCAACATGTTGTTGTATAAAGATCTTTACCCTTCTTGTCAAAGTAAATTTGCTCTAACATATATCAATTAAATAAACTTCTTTGTTCTTAAAATAAATGACTATTCTTACTTTGAATTGTCTTTAACTTTATGCGAGTGTTGCCTTTCATGCATTTCACAATTTTTCATATTTTTTATAGTCTTACTTTTAGTCATTGTGTCACAATTTTATGCATAATAGGAAATACTATATAGCCACAGGTATTTCTTACTTTGGGTGAACAGTGAAAGTAACAAACCTTGGTAGTTTCTGCATTTTAATCATAGTATTTAGCATACATTCAATAAAATAATTACCTAAAATTTTTACTTTTTATTCTGTTCATCTTATTTTTTTTTAGCAAATGAGTAAATAGTATGGTGTTTGAAAGAAGGTTACTAGGTAGATGCATCACATTTAAAGAAAGTGACAAAATGAAATGTGCTAAATTTAATAAGATGAAATTTCACTATTACTTTGTTAAGTATTCTCCTTTGACTTTACTAAATAAATATTCTACCTTAGCTGCTGAATATACAGCTTAACAGCACATATAAAAGAGATTTAAGAGTACTTGTTGAGATTAAGCTGAATCTGAATTGATAGTGAATGTCTCAGCTAATATATCCAATGGCACCTTAGGCTCCAGCCATGTTGGAAAGTTAAGAATGAGAAGGCTATCAGTTCTTTCACATCATGCTGGTTAGAACCAAGTGCAAGTTCTGTGTTCAGTTCAATGTTCAGTTCATTAAAAGAGGACATTAACAGACTAAAATGTCACCACAATTGTGAAGATTCAAATTTATTACAGAAAGTGGAGATGTATTAGAGATCACAGGTTTAAATATGGACTACACAATAATTTTTCAGTGCTATTATAATGAGTTTTTTTCACTGAATAACCTTTTATTGGAAGTCTAAGCAGGACTAGTATCTAGGACAATATAAAAACAATGAAGTGTGTCTTTACCAGTCATGGACATTGACACAAATAACAGTGATATAATATACAATATGATCAGTTTTATTAAATATACTGATATCTATGTTTATACTATCAAGGAACTCTAACTAGATGTATTTCTTAGGATTCTTTGCTCTTAAAATTTTTACAAAAGGGAAAAACACTACCATAAAACTTTTCTCAAATATTTTATATCTTTTGATCAATGTTTCTCAACCTATTTTTATTACCATGCTTCTATGAGAAAAATCTATTTTAATTTTATTATTTTACATTTAATTTAATATTTAGTAAAAGATATTAAATATTAAGAAAAAAGATCTTGCCAAATATGGTCGATTTTTGGACAACCACAAGCCATTGTAACATCTATTTTTTTTGTTTGTTTATCTTTTCCTCCCCCGTCCAAACCAATTTTGTTCTCCTGGGGCAATAGTGTTCTACTGAGAATGAATGCTTTATATTCATGCTTTATATAATTATTCAGCATCTCAACTGAGTGAACATCTTTATATATTCACTCAACATCATTAATTTCCATCTCCCAAGCTTTATTTATATTGTTCATTCAGTAACATTGTTTTATTTTCTCTGTAATTTATATAAAACATGTCCATACCAAGGACACAATTTCAATCCTCCTTTTTTGTAAACATTTTTTTATGATAATAGACATTTTATATGGATTGATACATTTAAAATTTTATTTAAATATATTTTATTTGTTTATTTTACTAAATATATTTAGTTTAAAATAATTATTTCATTGGGAAGATCAAATGAGACTGTATGTGAGGCAAATACTAGGTAAACACATAATAACAAGGCAAAAATTGATACCTATTACTTTTAATTATACCTTTATAATTTGTGTTACTTTACATATAAGCTATACAAATATTTTCTCATTAATATTTCAAATTGGGTGTTTTATTATATTAAAATTATGTATTTTCATATTGATTTATATATCTATATTCCAGTTATTTCATAATATATGTCAATAATCTTATAATCCCTGACTCTAGCCAATTCTCTCTGAAATTTCATCCCTATTTTTCTTAGAAACTTGATGTACAGTTATCAAATTATGGTATAAAACAGTAGTTTATAAGTATACAAGGTGAAAAAAACAGATATAATTAATTCTCAGTGACAATTGTAGCTTTAAAAAATATATCCAAGTTCAATACCAAGCAGAGAGCCTGGTGGTTCTACAAATGAGTGCCAGGAATTATATATGACAATATAAAGGATGAGAAAAGGCATTTTAAAAAAAATAAGAAATGGTGACTGTTACTGCTCAGATATAAAACAGGCTTCACTGCTCTGTGAGGGCTTGATTGTACATCTGTGACTTTTTCTCCCTCTGGTATTATGTATCCCTATCAGGAAACTGATATTCAAGTCCCCACAGCTTGTCAAGATACAGTTTTAGTAGATTTTTATGTATGCTAATTTGTTTTTTCACCTATTGGTATCCTATTTTTATCCTTTACAACTAGACTGATAAAACAATTTTCCAAACTTTAATCCAAACTTTAAGATTAGATAAAAGAGAAATCTTGTTATATATATTACCTTTACAATTAATGTTTATGTTTTTGTACCATATACACTCCTTATATATTCAGAAATGCTTTCAATGAAAAAAGCTGTAAAAGGTGTAAAATTAAGAAAGCAGGATGGCAATTTTTTTTTCAGAGGTACTTTATAAATGTCAAATTTATGCCATAACTCGTAGCCATCTTCTTAAAAACTTTTGTATTCATCATTAATAAGCTAAAATTAGAGATATTCTCTCTGGCTATCTCATTCAGTTGTTTTTCAGCTAAGTACACAGCTAACTGTGAATAAATCTAAAGTCGTTATCAACCATAACTTTTATGTGAAAGATCTGATATTCATTTTTTCCAACTGAATTAACTAAGTAAAAACTTTTCTTCTTTTTTTTTTTTTTTTGTATTTTTCTGAAGCTAGAAACGGGGAGAGACAGTCAGACAGACTCCCGCATGTGCCTGACAGGGATCCACCCGGCACGCCCACCAGGGGGCGATGCTCTGCCCCTCCGGGGCGTCGCTCTGCTGCAACCAGAGCCACTCTAGCGCCTGGGGCAGAGGCCAAGGAGCCATCCCCAGCGCCTGGGCCATCTTTGCTCCAATGGAGCCTTGGCTGTGGGAGGGGAAGAGAGAGACAGAGAGGAAGGAGAGGGTGAGGGGTGGAGAAGCAGATGGGCGCTTCTCTTGTGTGCCCTGGCCGGGAATCGAACCAGGGACTTCTGCATGCCAGGCCGACACTCTACCACTGAGCCAACTGGCCAGGGCCTAAAAACTTTTCTTGTATTATGATTCAATAAGGAACACATGGAAATAATATTATAGCAATTCTATTAATGGCAAAATACTGATATGTGATATATTTAACATATCAAGGAAAGATTTAGTAGCTCATAGGTTTCCAGAGGCACAAAGCAACTGTCTAATTAACCTTGAATGTGAGCTCACAAATATATTTATATTTTGTCCATTATTCAAGTTTTTTTCTTTTCTGAGTTTTTTTTAAGACATAGAATTCAGTGTTTGTTACCTAAGAAACATTGAAAAATGTACCTTGTCTTTCACTCTGGGTAGAATTTGGAAGTTGAGCAGATGGAATCAATTGCAACTTTCTTTCCAAGAAGAGATTTATCCCAACATACTTCCCGATTCTGAATCAGTTGTATTTGAAAATATTAAAAAACAGAGAGACAAGAGATCATTCCAAAACTGTTTATAAACAGAATTGTAACATATCACAATATCACTTCTCTGCATGTCTCTCTCATACATCCTCCCTCTTTTCCTTTTTATCTTTTTCAACACAATATTTACCACAGTTCTTTTCATCACCAGTGTCTCAGTCTTAATTATAAGCTCACCAATTTACTAGTTTAGGACATACATTTGTAAATAAAGCTCATTAGAGAACAGGAAAAGCATAAATGCATTTAAATATGTTAACAGAAAGCTGTAGTTAAGGCTG
Organism: Saccopteryx leptura; assembly: GCF_036850995.1. Taxonomy (NCBI): domain Eukaryota; kingdom Metazoa; phylum Chordata; class Mammalia; order Chiroptera; family Emballonuridae; genus Saccopteryx; species Saccopteryx leptura. The sequence continues at coordinate 78,691,301 of NC_089509.1, read as the reverse complement.
ATTTTATAAAAATATAATTGGTTAGGACTAGGCAAAGATTACAAATCTCCAGTTCATTGGTGAAAAACTTACACACATTTTTCAAACCAGGTAAAGCATTAACTACTATATCATACCTTACACTGCACTATATACTCTAGGACATGAAAAATAAAAAGAATGGCATTATTGTCAAATAATTTACACTTCAGATAAAAGGTAACATAAAGAGTATATATAATGAGAATTTCAGAAGAGAAGTATATTACACAATCAAAATTAAGAATACATGTACAAAGTAGGTAAGTAGATGAAAAATTAGATGGATAGATAGATAACCACTAAAAATTATAATTAATTAAATCAGAAAAACTAAGAACTATATGATTCCATACATAGATGGGACATAAAAAGGAGACTGAGAGACATGAACAAGAGTGTGATGGTTACGGGGCGGGGGGGAGGCACAAAGAAAACCAGATAGAAGGTGATGGAAGACAATTTGACTTTGGGTGAGGGGTATGCAACATAATCAAATGTCAAAATAACCTGGAGGTGTTTTCTCTGAACATGTGTATCCTGATTTATCAATGTCACCCCATTAAAATTAATAAAACAAACAAAAAATCAGATACAATTTATAAAAGAAGGTATATTTGCCTTAAAATTTAAAAATATAATAAGAGTTGTAATGTCAAAACAAAGCAGGAAAACAATATATATATATATATATATTACAATATATACATAAGGAAGGAAGGAAGGAAGGAAGGAAGGAAGGAAGGAAGGAAGGAAGGAAGGAAGGAAGGAAGGAAGGAAGGGAAAGGAAAGGAAATAAGAGCAAAAAAATAAAAATAGGCTTTAGTAAAGATGGTGGAGTCAGAAAATGCAATATTCCCATCTTTCCACAACTGGTGAGTATACATTACCAAGCAAGAGAGAGAAGAGGAGAGGATGGCTCTTTGTTAAGTCGATATGTTGCCTTGGGCTTTGAGAACTAAGTTTCCTGTGAGCTAACCAATCAATTTTCCAATCTTTTGTAGGGTTGTGTTGGATCCTTTCCCTAATCAATCAATTTCTAGATCTTCCAGGGTTCTATGTTCCTTATGTAATCTGATCTTTTTTCCCCAGGTTAGATAAGAGAGGCCTTTGTGGCTGCCATGTTATTTCCTACTGAGCATATCTCAAAATGGTAGCACCTCTCCCAGAACCATCTTAACTTCTACTGGACATTCACCCAGCAAAAGAGTTTCTCCTGTTTATTCCCCTCACCCCACCGTCTATCCCCAGCCATCCCCAGTGATGACTGGTAAAGATCCTGCCTGCTTCAGGAGATGAGTTCCCCATGCAGTGGAGGATGCCTTGGGGAGTGTTTGGAGCTGTAACTTCCTAGCAAAGCAAGCAGGTTTTTAAATGTCTGATTCTCTTTACTCCCTTTCTTTATTAGTATTTAGCTATCTGTGCTCACACTACCAGCATGCTTTGTTTTGTGGCTGCATTACTCCTGTCTGTACATCCTTTGTCACAAATAACATCACCTTCTCCGACTGAATCTCCTACCTCCCTCTCATAAATGTCATTGTGATTACATTAGGCCTACCCAGATAATCCAGGATTACTTCCCCATTGCAAGATCCTTAATTTAATTACGTTTATAAAGTCTCTTTGCTATGTAAGGTAATATATTAATAGGTTCTGGGAGTTAAGGGCTCATTCTGTCTACACATTTGCAACCACACAAACATTACCCTTTAATTTACCTTTTATATTTCTTTCAAAAAGCTCAAACAAAAGCAGGTGACTTAACGATGTAAAAGCACCTATTCATAAAGTACACAGGTTGATTTTAGCATAGTGGAAAAAGGCAGAGTGAATTCTAAAATATCTATTTTTCCCCCTCTTGGATTAGAAGATTTCCTTTTCATTGATTAATAAGTGATATCTGTAAATCATAATGAAATATTTACAATTTGTATAAATACCTTAAAATTAAAAGTCATACTAATTAACTTTTATTCTGAAACTGTGTATAGAAATATTGTATAATTGAATAATTTTTAAAATACACTTTCCCCTCATATCTTTCTAACATCTCATGTTCCAACATTCTGACTCTATAAACCTCTTATAAAATGTAGAAGTGAGGTGATTTAAGCTCCAAGTTCATGCTTTATTCGCATTTATATTCTTAGTAACTTTTATAGGGTCTGTTACTTTGTAAATATTCCCCAAATATTTATGGACTTACAGTTCATTGTTTCTAAGAAAGCACAGACTCATCAACAAAAAAGGTTGTGAAACCTAGTGGTTGAAACCTAGAGAAAGAGGGCATTTACATTTAAGCCTGAACCTCCATATTCTACTGGCTCAGTGAAGTGATATTCCTCTTATTTTTCTGGTGTGATATTCTATTACAGATTCTCTCTTTTTAAGAGCTCAAAGCCTTTTGTGCTTATTAAAATGATGACGTTTTCAAAAGTAAAACATGTTAATCCAGGTGCCTTGGCCAATCGTTAGTGGTTAATATATATTCTGTCTATCTTATGAGCCGTACTTTGCCTGACCTGAAGTGGTTTGGTGGATAAAGAGAAAACCTAGAATGCTGAGGTTGCTGGTTCAGATCTCTGGGCTTTCCTGGTCAGGGAACATATGGGAAGCAACTACGCTGAGTTGATACTTCCTGTTCCTTTCCCTCTTTCTCTCTCTCCTCTCTCTAAAATCAATAAATAAAAAATCTTTAAAAAAAATTTTTTTAAAGAGCCTTACTTCCCAGTTCCCACCTAGTAAAGATTCTTTACCACTTGTTAATCACTTGTCATGTTTCACCCAAGAGATATATCTGTTCCACAAGCAAGCAATGTCATTTCTATAATAAGTATATTGCAAATTGGTAGATAAAGTTTTTCCAAGTACTTTGAGACCTTTTCTGTTTGCAAGGTGATTTTTAAATATGGCATTATTACAATAAGATAATTCAGAAGTTGCTGACAGTAGCAAAATATGTTGTAGTTGATTGGAACAATTGACCCACTGCTTACTGAAAGAAATCAGATGCTAAGTAAAGAATACCAGTTCCATTCAGTATAAAATGTAAGATTCTTTCTACTGTGGTTTCCCAGCTATGAAGACATCAAGTCATATGAGGAGGTACTTTGTCTTTTCAGTAGTGTTGGATGAAGTGCCAGTGTTCCCTGAACTACATTGTGTTCCTAATTAAAACTGTGTCACTCTCTCAAATGTGTTTAAGAAATTGGCGCTGGTCCTTGAAAGGGTTTGTTTCTATACCTCTTACTCATTTTTTGTTTTTTTGTTTTTATGTATGGTGTTTCTAATGGTTTAGTGTTTGTTATGTAAGTAGAGTAGTAACTACTATTAAAGTTCTCTAATTCATAATAAATGTATAACATCTACAAAGCAAGTTATAAAAATGTTGAGTGTTTAACACTGAACAGTGAGGTGTCAAATCAGATGCCAAGTTAAGAGAAAAAAATGGAGTTAAATGATTTTTAAAAGACTAAGAGAAAATAGGAAAGTCTACACTCAATGTGTAGTTTCCTTGTGTTGTTAAAAACCATAAAAGTTTTGGTTTAATACCTGGTCAGGTAACATACAAGAACAACATCTTTTTTTTTTAATTTTTTTATTTATTCATTTTAGAGAAGAGAGAGAAAGGGAGAGAGAGAGACAGAGGGAGAGAGAGAGGAGAGAGAGACAGAGAGAGAAGGAGGAGCTGGAAGCATCAACTCCCATATGTGCCTTGACCAGGCAATCCTAGGGTTTTGAACCGGCGACCTCAGCATTTCCAGGTCGACACTTTATCCACTGTGCCACCACAGGTCAGGATAAGAACAACATCTTGATGTTCCTTTCTTTCTTTCTCTCTCTCTCTCTCTCTCTCTCTCTCTCTCTTTCTCTCCCTGAAATCAATTAAAAATATTTTTCTAAAAACAATAAAAGTTTAATAAGTGAAAAGAAAGAGCAGTCAGACCATGAAAAATATTTATTACAGACAGTTTTAGGTTCAGTTTTACAACATCCCTGACTTAAAATATATATATTTCAACAATTGTAGAAACACACTGCAACTTGTGTTTGGTTCTTTTTAGTGATTGTATAGCTCATTTTATATTGATAAATATATTTTATTTAAAATCAATCATCCATATGCCCAAAGAAATATCAATAAACTATGACGATTAAAAACAGCTAAATTTATTATTTGGCATAGTTTCTGGTATTGCAAGACAATTTTTTGTGAATCACATTTCTCCAAATCTTGTTAGTGAGGCATTGATTAGATTTGTTCTGAACCATCTTTTTATAGATATTTGTGCCTCAAATTGCCTTGGAAGATAGAGATAGTGTTTCTCTCAAAAGCAAAAGGTAGTCATAGCTACTGCCCATTAAGAAAGATCAGGTTCATTAAGCACCCAAATTCTTTCCTGAAATGCAAACCACTGCATACTCAGGGGCTGTCACTTTGCCCCTTAGCCTTACCTTAGGGAACCAAGACTCAGGAGACAAGTCCCCAAATGCGAATACACTGGCTACTGCTAGTGTTGTGGATAATATATTGTGGTTTCTTCTGAGAGATCCCATTGTTCTCTCAGAATCCATGAAATGGTGTCAAGATAACACATTATTTTGCAAATAGGCAAAATTTTAGACCCATAGCATTTTTCTTTTCAGGCTGTCCATTGGCAAACTGCTTATAGATACCATTGTGTCTTTAGTATTATTCCCCATCCTCATCTTTCTGCGTATCCTCACCCTCAAGCCCATGCCATTCTTTTGCTCTTCAGAGGCCTGAATTATGCACTCTGACACACTGTCCAACATGCTTCTCCAGTATAAGCACCCTTTAGGTTGTGCTTCTTAAATGTTAAACATATGTAGAGTTTTGGCAATACACTGGCCTTTGGTTTCCTTGTATTCTTCCCCTCTGCTGATCATTTCTTCTGTTACCCCCTCCTTTTGCTCCTATGCTGATAGCCTGCATCATATCATTAACAATAAATGCTGTGCTCCCACAATTTTAATTTCATGAGTAATTTTTGATAATCAGCTTCTGTTTTTCCAGTAAACACCTTTGTCTCTATTTTTTTTATTAATTTTAATGGGGTGACATTGATAAATCAGGGTATATATGTTCAGAGAAAACATCTCTAGGTTATTCTGACATTTGATTAAGCTGCATTCCCATCACCAAAAGTCCAATTGTCTTTCATCACCTTCCAACTGGTTTAATTTGTGCCTCTCCTCTCCCCCAACCCCCTCACTTTCCTCCCCCCCCCACCTCATAACCCCCACACGCTTGTCCATGTCTCTAAGTCTCATTTTTATGTCCCACTTATGTATGGAATCATATAGTTCTTAGTTTTTTCTGATTTACTTATTTCGCTCAGGATAATGTTATCAAGGTCCATCCATGATGTTGTAAATGATCCGATGTCATCATTTCTTATGGCTGAGTAGATGTTGGCTGTGAATTTGAATAGATGGCCTTTATCATGTTGAGGTATGTTCCCTGTATTCCCACTTTGTTGAGAGTTTTGATCATGAATGGGTGCTGGATTTTATCAAATGCTTTTTTTGCATCCATTTAAATTATCACGTGGTTTTTCTCCTTCCTCTGTTTATGTGATGAATCACATTGATTGATTTGCGAATATTGTACCAGCCTTGCCTCCCAAGAATAAATCACACTTGATCATGGTGTATGATTTTTTTCATATATTGCTGGATTCGGTTTGCTAATATTTCGTTGAGAATTTTAGCATCTATATTCATCAGGGATATTGGCCTATAATTTTCTTTCTTTGTGTTGTCTTTGCCTGGTTTTGGAATCAGAATTATACTTGTCTCATAAAAGGAGCTTAGAAGTCTTCCTACCTTTTGAATTTTTTGAGATAGCTTGAGAAGGATAGGAGTTAGTTCTTCTTTGAATATTTGGTAGAATTCACTTGTGAAGCCATCAGGCCCTGGACTTTTCTTTTTTGGGAGTTTTTTGATAATTGTTTCAATCTCATTTGTTGTAATTGGTCTGTTTAGGTTTTCTGATTCTTCCAGATCAATTTTTGGAAGATTATATGTTTCAAGGAATTTGTCCATTTCATCTAGTTTTTTGGCATACAGTTCTTCATAGTATTTTCTTACAATATTTTGTATTTCTGTTGTGTCAGTTGTTATTTCTCCACTCTTATTTCTAATTTTATTTATTTGAGTCCTCTCTCTTTTTTTCTTGGTAAGTCTGGTTAAAGGTTCATCAATCTTGTTTACCTTTTCAAAGAACCAGCTCCTGGTTTCATTGAGCCTCTGTATTGTTTCTTTAGCCTCTATGTCATTTATTTCTGCTCTGATCTTTATTATTTCCTTCCTTCTACTAGCTCTGGGCTTTACTTGCTGTTCTTTTTCTAGTTCTTTTAGATGCAGGGTCAAGTTGTTTATTTAATCTTTTTCTAGCTTCTTGAAGTATGCCTGTAATGCTATGAACTTCCCTCTCAGGACTGCTTTTGCTGTGTCCCATAAATTTTGAGTTGATGTATACTCGTTATTGTCCATTTCTAGGAATTTTTTAATTTCTTCTTTGATCTCATTGTTAACCCTTTCATTATTTAATAACATGCTATTTAGTTTCCAAGTGTTTGAGTATTTTTCAGTTTTTCTATTGTGGCTGATTTCTAGTTTCATGTCATCGTGATCAGAGAAAGTGCTCAATATGATTTCAATCATCTTAAATTTGTTGAGACCGCTTTTGTGCCCTAACTTGTGGTCTATCCTAGAGAATGTACCATAAGCACTTGAAAAGAAAGTATATTCTGCTGCTTTAGGGTGGAAAGGTTCTGAAGATATCTATTAAATCGAGTTGATCTAGTGTGTCCTTTAAGTCTGCTGTTTCTTTGTTAATTTTTTTTCTTGAGGATCTACCTAGTGATGTTAGTGGGGTATTGAAACCCCCTACTATTATAGTATTGCTGTTGATCTTGCCCTTTAAATCCATCAAAGTTTGCTTTATATATTTAGGTGCTCCTATATTAGGTGCGTAGATATTTATAATGGTTATATCTTCCTGTTGGATTGCTCCCTTTATCATTATGTAGTGATCTTCTTTATCTCTTACTATAGCCTTTGTTTTAAAGTCCATTTTGTGTGATATAAGTATTGCTACCCCAGCTTTTTTTTCATTTCCATTTGCATAAAATATATTTTCCTTCCTTTTATCTTCAGTCTATGTGTATCTTTTGATTTAAGGTGTGTCTCTTGTAGACAGCATATGTATGGGTCCTGTTTTCTTATCCACACAGCTACCCTATGTCTTTTGATCAGATCATTTAATCCATTTACATTTATGGTTACTATTGATATGTAATTGTTTATTGCCATTTTATTCTTCAAAACTGTATTTCTCTTTTGCTATATTCTTTTTCTCCTTTGATCTGTTTAGAACAGGCCCCTTAGCATTTCTTGCAGCCTTAGTTTGGTTATAGTAAATTCCTTGAGTTTTTTTTTTGTTTGTTTGTTTTTTTGGTCTGGAAAGCTTTTTATTTCTCCTTCAATTTTAAACAATAGCCTTGCTGGATAAAGTAGTCTTGGTTGTAGGCTCTTGTTCTGCATTACTTTGAATATTGAACACCTTCTAATATATCAAGTCTATTAACACCTGAACTCATTTGGAATCTGCAATCTATTGAAAAGACAATCTGATAATCTTCATTTAAATATTCATTTCACGGCCACTCTTCCTTATGGCTTAAGTTTGTTTGTCCAATACTTATATTATAATAATTTCTATGTATATACTCTCAACCCTCATCCCCTATCGTACACACATACACACAAACACACACACACAACTGTTATACCATAAGTGTTGTTGTTGGGCATACAAATGTGTAACAAGTGTGTTAGGCTTCCTTGCCTTGTACTTTGCTTAATTGGTGCATGAGCACAGGGCAGCACCATGTGTGTATAGCTTATGTTAGGCTGTAGTGCTTGCCAGTCAGTGCGGCAAACTGCAAATTATAGATTGCCTGCTGCCACTGGGAGGGGCCATTGTATACTATTGTTTGCCTGAGAATGGGTCTCCCCACCTCCACCCTGACCTGTTTTGCTGTTGAGTCCTGAGAGAAAGAGGGAAGCAGTTCTCCCTGCCTGCTTGCTCATCTGCTCACTCTAATAAATGAATAGCCCACCATTTTCTGGCTCCACAATTCTTTTACCATTTGCCCAAATCCAATGGGAACCTGCATGGCCCCAACCACCAGCCTTACAGTTGTTATATGCTAAGATTTATATTTTTAAAAAGTCACACCAGACAAAACGAGAAGAAAAAGGTTAATTTTATTTCAGTACTATATTTAAGAAATAGGTAAGAGGATAAAGGTAGTTTGAGTCTAGATATACAGCTCCAAGAAGGAAAGAAAGGGCCAGAAAGTTTTTAAGAGCAAGGTAGGGGTGTAATAGGGTATTTGTTTCTTAATTGGCCTTAACCAAAGAAAAGTAAACTTTCCCCTATCCTCATAATTGGAGGTAGTTTTAAAATTTGGAGTAAGATGGTCCCTTCCAAATTAAACTACTCCCTTCCCATAGAAACTGAGAGATACATACTCCATCATCCTCAATGATTACATTTCAGGTACCAGGTCTTTGAGAAAAACATTTCTTCGGTGGTAAAACTGACAAGAGGCTGAGAGAAGAATTACATACATTTCAAAGGGAAAGAAAAATAGTTTTACATTTTCTAAACTAAATGCTTTAAGATAAGGTAGCTAGCAGGCTAGCATGCAAAAAATTTATCTAAATTTTAGTCAAACTGAGGACAATGTTATGGCTATCTTGGTCAGGCCTTATAAGATTGCCATAAGAATTGATTAAATAAGTGTTGGAAGAAGTGATTGAAACTATGACACTTTAACAAAAAAAGAATATTAACTCTAATATTTTGACAACCAATAATTATTTAGTTCACACTCTGCTATCCCTACCTAATATTCAGAGAGCTATACTAAATAAAGTGACTGTTGTCATTGCAGGTCTGCTCATTGGGGTGAGCCAGCTGACCTCTCCATCTGTAGTCTTATCATCTTCATCCATCTACTATATAGCCTCTGGAGTAATTATTTTTCAAACATAATTGGATAATTTTCTGTGTCCCTCCCAATGTCACAATTCCCATGTACATCTGGTTTAAAAAAAATTTTTTTTTCTGCTAGAGTTTAAAAGATAAAGTCAAACTTCCTTACCATACCCCATCAAACAAGTATTTTGAATCTCTCTCTAGACTACACTCTTGGCTTTGCTCTTACTGTGCAATGTTCTAGTTTTTCTTTCTTTCTTTTTTTTTTTGACCTGTTAGCAAGAACCCAGGAATCCTGTTTTATCCTATGAGCCATTGGACCCATTGTTTGCCTGATAGTTTCCATCCTTTTGTTATTTTTAGAGTGGTGAATGTTCTGTCATCTTTCAGGAGGTCACCAAGGAAACTTTCATGTCTGCATTCTAATTCCCCAGTGGTATCTGAGTTAGAGCATGCTTCTGTGCTATACCACCAAATATTTCTTTTCTCTTACACACAAGGTTACAATCTAGTAATATATAGTATTTCATATTAATAAATCTAATTTTCATATTGACTTATCTGTATCAGCTTCTTTATTATAAGCTCTTAGTGAACAAGAAATTCTTTTTTAGTCTTTATCCCCAAAACCCAAGAGAAGAATAAAATGGAAGTATATGAGTTTAGAGACAAAGCAGAACTGGGCTTGAATCATAATCATTGGATTTTATCAAAATAAATCAACTACTTATTCTTCAGTTTCCATACTATAATGTAATATTATAAATGCTATCCCATGGGGTTGTTACTGAGGCAGGACAAAAAGAAGTTAGGCAAAAATCCCAAAAGCAGAATGAGGGAGTAAGAGCCAATATCACAGGCCAATAAGCTAACATTTCCTCTCACCAGAGCCCCCATCCCCACACATGATAGATGGGGTAAAATTTATGGCAGGAAACTCTTGTGGTGGTCACAGAGGTCAACAACAAAAACTGGCTAGGCCCTGGCTGCTTGGATCAGCAGTAGAGCATCAGCTGGCTATGTGGAAGTCCCAGGTCCGATTCCTAGCCAGGGCCCACATGAGAAGTGACCATCTGCTTCTCCACCCTTCTTCCCTCTCCTTTTTATCTCTCTCTCTTCCCCTCCCACAGCCAAGGCTCCACTGGAGCAAAGTTGACCCCAGGTGCTGAAGATGGCTCCACGGCCTCTGCCTCAGGTGCTAGAATGGTTTCAGTTGCAACGAAGCAATACCCCAGATGGGTAGAGCATCCCCCCTTAGTGAGCATGCTGTCTGGATCCCGGTCAGGCTCATGTGAGAGTATGTCTGTCTGCCTCCATGCATCTCACTTCAGAAAAATACAACAAATAAACAAACAAAAAAATGGCTAAAACCATATCAATCCAAGATGAAAGAAAAATTGCCCAGAAATAGGCCAATGGGTAGATTGCTATGATACTTCCTGAGTAGACCACATCAAGAACAAGAATCCCTCCCAACCAGAAGGTGAAGTCAGAAGTTGGCATCATAAAGCTTAGAAACAATCCACCATAGAAACACTTAAAATCCCAATAACTTCTGACCACATGCGCAACTCACTCATGAGCCAGTCGTCTTAGTTCTACTGGGAAATGTACTTTAGTTTCTTTCACAGTGGAACCTCAATCCTGGTCTCTCTCCTTCTTTCCTTCCTTCCTTCCTTCCTTCCTTCCTTCCTTCCTTCCTTCCTTCCTTCCTTCCTTCCTTCCTTCCTTCCTTCCTTCCTTCCTTCCTTCCTTCCTTCCTTCCTTCCTTCCTTCCTTCCTTCCTTCCTCCCTCCCTCCCTCCCTTCCTTCCTTCCTTCTTTCCTTCCTTCCTTCCTTCTTTCCTTCCTTCCCTCTTTCTTTCTTTCTTTCTTTCTTTCTTTCTTTCTTTCTTTCTTTCTTTCTTTCTTTCTTTCTTTCTTTCTTTCTTTTTCTTTCTTTCTTTCTTTTCTTTCTTTCCTGTAATTTTATTTTTTAATCATAGTTTACATTTAATAATATTGTTGTATTAGTTTTAGATATATAGCATATTGATTAGACAATCACATACATTACAAAGTGTTCTTCCCCAATATTTTCAGTATCCACCTTGTACCATACATAGTTATCACAATATTGTTAACTATATTCCCTGTGCTGTACATAACACAACATACAGATGATGTGCTGTATAACTGGTCTCTCTTTGTCTCTATCTAAATAAAACTTGCTTTCACGCTCACAAACACTCTCACTCAGGTTGTTCCTGAAGTCTTTCACGCAGGAGTCAAGAATCTGAAGGTCCAAGACTTTGATGGAACTGGACTAGCCACATGACACAGAACTCATCCAATGACATTATGATGATAATAAAACGAAGCAACATGTTAAGGCAAATTACACAATGCAATACACAGGGGTAAGCAACAGTAGGTGTACAGTTGTCTGTATATAATTCTTGTAATATTATTTATTTATTAATTATTGTATTACTTATTCATATTATTTATCTTCTTCTGTATATTTCCAATGAATATGATAGAGAACAAAATTGTTGGCTCCTCCCAATTTAAGCCAGAACTATATAAGAAAATATACATGTGTAATCAAGTGTTAGGTTATATAATAATATTTGTATAGTATGCTTATTCATTCAGTTTCAAAGGATACTCTTTGTATTATCCTTTCACCAAAAGATTAACCATTAAATTATTATAAAATATGAACAGTATGGGTATTCCTAGTAAAAAGTATTTGTTGTATACTGCTGAAAATGTAACAAAATATTTTGAGTACTTTTATGTCTGTTAAAAATGTTCAATTCTGTGTAATCTTTTCAATTCAACTGAACAAACAATGACTTCTATTTTATTTCAGAGATAAATAAAACTGAATGATTTTTAAAAAATCAATTTAATACTAATTGTCAAATATCATTTATTTTCAACAATTTATACTAGGTTTCTCAGATATTTTTTATATGTGCTCTGCCAGAACAATGATTACTTATAAAGTCTATTAGACATAAAAATTAACTAAAAGACATTTCTTTATGGGACATTTATTCAGAAATTTATTAAGTCATTTCTTGATAATTTAATTTAAGGCTTGGACTCTAGGAATAGAGGGGGAAAATATGGATGTGCAAATAATTTGAAGCTTTCTTAAATTGAAATTTGATGATGAAAAATATTCAGAAGGGTTACTATGTTAAAAAAATTAATTCCTTATGAATATTGAAACTCTTAATAACTATAATTGGAGTTGAACCAATAATATAAGTTAAAATGCTCTTTAAAGCATGCTTAGTCAAATGAACTTTTATCTCTGTATAATTATAGAAATTAAGTAGAATTTTGATAGTTACTTAAGCACTTCTCAGTATACTCAACGATTTATGATTGTGACAGTGTCTCCATGTTCATCTGATCTCAGTGTTCAAAATTTATGTTGTGTGTCTCTATAAAAAAATATCCATGATTAATCATTATTCTCAGAAAAAAAATATATACCCAAGAAGGAATACATTTTAACTAGAAATAAAAAGCCAAAGCATTAATTTATTTTATTTTATTTTTCAGTAAGTTATACTAAGTATACTAAATCCCTTCTATCATAAAGGAGGGATTTCTGCAACACAATACTAAAGCACATTTTCAGATTAAAATTTTTGTTAATATGATAATGCTTATCATTTACAATAAAAAATTAAAATACCTTGATTTACTGTTCGTAAAAAACAAATCCAAGAAACATACTGGGAAGATACAATATATATTTTTGACTGTCCTTCCTTAACTACTAATTTTATAATTTTTCGTTAATGTAATTTATATATTTTTGTTAATCACATTCTAAATGTTTCTGAAAATTTTTTAAGGTCTGTATTTCTGCCAATAGACACATAGAAAATTTGGCAATATTAATGGTGCTATCAGAATAATTAGGGAAAGAAAATAACTAGGCTTATCATACAAATATGCTTTGCCTTTATTTTCAAGTTTGAAATGCAAATGATTATTATAGTTCATTATAGATAACTTCAGAGTATTTATGTTTAAATTTAGCATGAGACAGGCACTCATCTAAATATATTGTTAGAAATCTTTGTCCCACCAAGACTTATGTTAAATCATGCAAAAAAGTATGACCTAATATTATACTTTTGTCCAAAACAATGAAAAAAATGAATTAGGGCTCTGCTTTCCCTGTGCTATCCTAACATTCTGGATGTGATATTTAATTTTAATATTTCACTAGGATATGAGAAAGAGGTAATTAACATGATTGTCTCTTAAAAATAAAACTATATCATAAGATTCCAAATTTTACAATAATTATATTTATTTTTTTTGCTTGATAAATTTATGATTGAGTAGAGAAGTAGCCAAAAACTTAGTGGTGCTTTTTCTACTTATGGTATCTATTAAAATCTTACATTTCATAGCCCTGATATTTTGAGACATATTTAGAAATTTAGCAGCTTTTATTGGCTGTATGATTGCCATGCAATTAACATATTTAACCGGTATCATTTGTAAAATTCTGCATATGTTGATCATAATCACAATCGAAATATTGAACATACTGATTACCATAAAAGTTTTCTCAGGCTCTTTTGTATTGCCTCCTACCCACCTATCCTCCCACCCCAGATGCCAAGCCACCAGTGAATTGTTTGTTGTCAGTATAAATTAGTTTGCATTCTGTAATATTTTATAAAAATAGAATCATACAATAATTTTGTGGTCTGACTTATTCCATGCACCATAAATATTTTGATATTTTTCCATGTATTTTATTATAATAGTTTATAAATTTTTATTACTGATTAATATTTTAATTTTTATAAATACCACAAATTGTTTATTCATTTACATGCTTATGATCTATAAGGTTGTATCCAATTTAGAAGTATTACAAATAAAAACTTGTAAACATTCATTTACAAGTCTTTGTATTGACATAAGTTCTCATTTCTTTTTGAAAAATATTGCTTAGATACATTTGCTTGTAAGATTCAAGGTCAATAGACAAAATCAATTTTATTTCTATATAAAAATAATGAGAAGGCAGAAAATAAAGTTTGAAAATTACCATTTATAATAAAATATTTAGGGTTAAATCTGATAAACAATATGCAAGACCAGTATTGCACACAAAATACTATTGAGAGAAATTAGAACAGATGAATAAAGAGAAAGATACCTTTCACTATTGCTCCTCCGAAGATCCAATATTGTAAGGCAGTCTTAAATTGGTCAGTAGATTCAACAGAATTCCAATGAAAATGTCACAAAACTTTTTTTGGGGGGGAGGGTGACAAAACGAAAACAATTTTGAAAAAGAACCTTAAATTTGGAGGATTTAGATTATCTACTTTCAAAATATTAAAAATCTACAATAATTAAGACAGTCTAGAATTGGTGTGAATACTGACAGTCTGATAATAGAAGAGAATAAAACACTCGGAAAAGGTGTCATAATTATGGTCACTGATTTTTTTTATAAAGATGACACAAGAATTCAACAGATAAAGAATAAGTATTTCAACAAATGATTTTGAAACAATAAAATTTCCAAATAAAGATAAACTTCAACCCTATATTAAACCATAAACATTGGCTCAGTGGTAGAGCATCGGCCTGGCGTGCAGAAGTCCCAGGTTCGATTCCCTGCCAGGGCACACAGGAGAGGCGCCCATCTGCTTCTCCACCCCTCCCCCTCTCCTTCCTCTCTGTCTCTCTCTTCCCCTCCCTCAGCCGAAGCTCCATTGGAGCAAAGATGGCCCGGGTGCTGGGGATGGCTCCTTGGCCTCTGCCCCAGGCGCTAGAGTGGCTCTGGTCCCGGCAGAGCGACGCCCCAGAGGGGCAGAGCATCGCCCCCTGGTGGGCAGAGCGTCGCCCCCTGGTGGGCGTGCCGGGTGGATCCCGGTCGGGCGCATGCGGGAGTCTGTCTATCTCTCCCCGTTTCTAGCTTCAGAAAAATACAAAACAAACAAACAAACAAAAAAAACATAAACAAAAAAATAACTTAAAATGCATTATGGGTCCAATATGAAACCTAAAACTATAAGATTTCTAACAGAAAACATTGAAAAAGCAAATAAACATTTAGATATTTGCACTATTTAGACACGGCCTATAAAATAAACTATACTTTTGACCAAAATATAAATGAAATAAACATAAATAAAATAATAATTTTTTTAATAAAAATACATCATGTGAAATATATAATTTTTAAAAAGTTATGGTATTATAATAGATGTAGAAATTTATTACTCCATGTGTTCAGGAAAATATATACTTATATTTTCCTAAACTTTACTGAGGTAAAACTGAAGTATCATTAACTATATTTTTCTAAATATGCAGTTTTTGACATATAGAAATAGCTGTCAAATATCACCACAATCAAGATTAAAAAAACAAACAAACCATCACTACCAAGCCTTTCCTCAAGCCCTTTGAAATGTCTCTTCTCCCAAACCTGTTCTGTGTTCTGATATCAGGATTTAGTTTGCTTTTAAAAAATTACATTAGCGAAAACATACAATATGTACATTTTTCCTGAATCCTTCATTCAGAAAAAAAATATTAAGGTTTATTCCATGTGATTATTAGTAACAGTATTTACTTATTGCAGTGTTCAATGATAAGATATACCATAACCTATTAGCCTTTTATCTGTTGATGGATATTTGGGGTAGTTTTCTGGTTTGGGCTATTACAAATAAAGATATGAACATTTTTAAGCACTTCTTTGTGAGCTTTCTGTGAACATGCCTTCCTCTCTCTTGGGTAAATGCCTATGAATAGAATGGCTAAGGGGTATGGAAAAAAAATCTTTTTTTTTTACTTTAAAAAGTGCTCCCAAATAGTTTCCAAAAGTGGCTGTTTCATTTTTCAATCTCACCAGCACCGTGCGAGGGCTCCAGTTTCTGCAAACCTTCAAGGTAGGTTTCCTGTTAAGTGTTCTTTTTTACCAAAAAAAGTAAAATAAAAACAATTTAAGTGAGATTTATTAATGCAACCCAGAACATTATAATATTTCCTGATTCTAAAAATTATAACTAAATTAATTAAGATTAAATGACTGTTAACTTTTGTGGGTACAATATCATGTTATTTTCTCACATTTAGCATCTTGAACTCTAAAATTCATCGAGGCTAACAAGTAATGAGATCGCTGATGTAGGCGTATGAAACGTGCAGCACCTCCAAAAATCAGGTCATAGGTATTTTTTAATCGTTGGAATTTGGAAGTTCATTTTCACAGTTTTATAGTTACAATTGGCTCCTATATTTCTGATCATGGTCTCTAAAACTCAGGAGAAAAGCAGCTGATGTCAACATGTTATTGCCAGCATATTCCCCAGTGACTTCAGCCTTCGTCTCATTGAATGTACCTGCAAGCACTTCAAGCAGTAATATTTTTTATTACATGCAATGATTTCCCACCATGTGTCCACATTCCTTAAGGGTTGGGTCATGGGGGTTGGGGCGCAGTTTTCCAATGTGTAACTGTGCTCGATGTTCTGACACATCCCACCACATCTGAAGAACATTCCAATTTCTCTAAGTGCTTACAAAACCTCCTTTTATGAATCTATTCTATAAACCACGTTGTGTTCTCTGAATTTTATTTCAGAAACATGAACATTTTTTCTATTCCAAACTTCCATAAGCTTTTCTTGTCATCATTTTTTTTAGTAATTAAGGCATACAGTGATTCATTATATGAAGATAAATGTCTATGTTATGAAATGTCTCTTTGCTTTGAAATTAGTTATATTTCCAGAGGTTAAATGGCAAGAAACAAATCTCAACTCTTTTCCCTCCAGTCAGTTTTCTTCTGGAAGCAAGGAGGAATGAAACATTATTTTTTGGCGGCAAAGATAAGCAATATGATAAGCACTTAAAAAAAACCTTATTCAATTGCTAGTATTGATTTGCACCTAAATTTAAAATTAGAGTTAATACAATGGAACAAAAGGAAAAACAGTAATCAAACTAGAAACCAGTATTTTATTTATGATTACCATTTATGTACATGTCATTTTATAATTCAATCCATATATCTTCATTTATAAAGTGGATTATGACAGTATTTGTGACTAAATGATTTATTCTTTATTGTATAGGAGAAAATAATATCTAACTTAGGTCATAATGTTTATATATGCATGGGAAAAATAGGAAATATAAAGAGATGATACAAAATCTAACAGGGAAAGGAGATTGCCATGATTTTTTTGTACTTACAGCAATACAGTAGTTATTATTAATGAAATGATAGGGTTGGAACCAGAAAATATATTAGAGTCCATGCTGCCTGTCACCAATTCAGAGACAGAGGTTCCATCTTTATGGGGACTTTATTCATATGGCTGACAATCTGGGAGATGTGGGTTACATTCCCAAATCATCTCAACTCCCTTTTCCCAGCCAATCTTTCTATAAGGGGAAGAAAAGGGTAAGTAGGAGTGTTTTGGATTTCAAGGTAGAGTTAACCAGATCATAGGCAGCTGGCATTGTGTCCCTGAAGTACAAAGGCTTTTTTTGCGGACCCCTGGAGCACAAGTCATGTAGGCCTGTTCAGATATCCCAGTTCCTGGCACAAAGCTCTTACTTGCATTAACCATTATGCCCACTGATCACAACCAAAGCCACCATTACTTAAGCTAAATTTTAAACTCTTAAATTCCCCTTATCAGGGTAAATTGCAAAATTATAACATGATAACCTGCTGCAAAGGCCATAACTATAAAACTAGACCCGATACCTAACAATACAGTCTCCAAAATAATGCTATTTCTACTAAAATTTGAAAGTAGCTAGTAAACACTGATTTTGAGCAAAAAGCTCAAAGGTTAAAATCAAGTAAATATATACATTCTTTATAAAGCAGTATGAGTATTAATGTCTAATGATTTTTATTATGGTTATAAATCACAAAATATTAGCAGTGAAAATCTTCTATTGCTTTATAATATTTGACAGAAAATTCAATTTCCTTCTTTCTTGATTGGCAGAATGCTCAATTTCTGAGACCCACATTAAAAAAATTTTTTTTCTCCTTAACAGATACAGAGGATGAACAGATAAAACTAGTCCCTCCAGTAATGTTACTCAGAAGCCTCTTTTCAGGAATTTATCTGAGCAAACACAATGATATTTATTCAAATACTTTAAACTCCTGATAAGCAAATACTATGTAAATGCAAACATTGATATCTATGGTTGTATTTTTCTCATAGGCATAATCTCCTTAGAATGTAATTAAAATTTGCATACTCTTATTAAATGAAATTATTTGAGGGTTGCTCTCAAAATAGAATTTTGTTTTCAGAAATGGTTTATAAATCTTATTTAATACATCCTCAAGACTTTAAATGGAAAAAGTTAAGGGACTATCTGCAAGAGCCCTGTCAATTTGCTTTAGCAAAGCATGTTTAAATGAAGGAATGCTTTATGACTGGAAATGAAAAATCTTAGTCTACTATAAGAGGATCCAGGAGGATTTGAATTGTGTAACTCTATGTTTGTGTATGTATGTGTGAGTATATAATATATATTGGCCACATCAGCTACTTTTGAGCTAAAGACATGAAAGAAATATCAGTGACCTTAATTGTCAACTTCCCACATGCTTGGTGCCAATTTGCAATATCGTGGAGCATAATACCTATTAAAACTTGATTCTTGATTTAGAATTTGTTGAGTAAACAAATTTTTTTTTAGGTTTATTTGTCTGTGTTGGGGCAGAGCCAATTGTGTATCCTCTACAGCAGTGGTCCCCAACCCTTTTTTGGGCCACAGACTAGTTTAATGTTAGAAAATATTTTCACTGACCAGCTTTGAGGGTGGGACGGATAAATGTATCACGTGACTGAGACAAACGCCAAGAGTGAGTCTTAGACAGATGTAACAGAGGGATTCTGGTCTTTTTAAAAATATATAACATCGTTTAAACTTAAATATAAATAAAACAAAAATAATGTAAGTTATTTGTTCTTTCTCTTTGGACCGGTACCAACTGGCCCACGGACCAGTACCGGCCTGCGGCCCAGGGGTTGGGGACCACTGCTCTACAGAAGGCTGATGCTTGCCCTCAGGGTGGCAGATTGCAAATTGTGGATTGGGATTGCCTTTCTCCTTGGGAGAGGCCATTGTTTGCTAATGTTTACTGGAGAAGAGGTTTGTCCGCAGCCTGTTTTGTGAGAGAGTGCTGAGGCTAGTGGGGGCTTATTTTGCACTGAGTCTGGGAGAGTCCAGAGGGAAAAAAAGAAAGTGATCTCGTCTGCTTCTTTGCTCATCTGCCGGTCTGAGACTTTAATAAACGAAATGGCCCACCATCCTCTGGTTCCACTGTTCCTTTACCATCTACCCAAATCCAATGAGAACATTCAAGACCACGGAGATGGCCACTGGCTTTACAGGATTCAAATAAAGAACACAAAAGGGTTAGTGAGCACAGTGGTAGGTGAATATACTTTCAAGGTGATTTCCAATTATGAATCTTTAACTGGAAAAAAATGCTCAATATAGTAAGTAAACTGGAGGGTCATTGGTAAGAAGAAAAGTCACTGATCTAAAAGGAGTATAAACAGGGAGTTCTTTCATATTTAAAAAGAATGAAAAGGAACTAATTTACTTTAGCTAAAAAAAATATTACCCAGTAAAGTAGTTTTACCCAATGTATTCATTTACGGTAAAGTGGAAAAGGAGCTTTACACATAAAAAGAGAGAGAGAACTTTGTTACTGCTTCAAAAACATTCTGTAAAAGTGTAAATATAGGAAAGATGTAGAGAGAAATCAGATTCTATATACCACCCTTTGACAGTTCCTGTGAGTTTCCCAAAGTTGACAGGTGTGTCCATTTAACTGTCTTAGAAAGGCAGGTAAACATGTATTCATCAGTACTTTTACAAAATGCTCCCTTGTTATATTTCATGATCTTCACATCAGCACAATTTACCCAAATCCTAAAAACAAAATACACAGAATAACTTTATTGAAATAAAAAGCAGGTAAACACCACAATTTAGAATAAAACAGATATAAAGAAATTAAACAATCGGGTACACAAAGCTTTATACTGAATCTAGCCAAAAGCCAAGAAGTAACATAAAAAGATTTAAAACATGAAAACTGATACAGGAGAGAACCAGGCAATTTAATGAAAATTATCTTAAATAATTAGGATAATTCCATATGTAAATAAACATATGGGCCTTTTTAAACATTTTAATGTATCACATTATTCAATTCATAAGGCATTTTTGTGCGTTATGTTTTGAAATAAGTCCAAAGGATGACTATTCATTGTAACGCCAGAATTATGTATTAACTCTTCCTCCTCAGTGAATATTTAAAAGTAGTAACATAAGAAAGGAATCTGTATTATTCTGTCTGATTTTCCAATCCAATGTTAGAATACATGGAAAAAATCTATTCTTTTTTTGTGCTTTATTTGTTTATTTATATATTTATTTAATTAATTATGTTTACATAGATTCTAGGACCGCCCCCAATGCATCCCCCATCCCCTGTATTCCCCTCAATATCTCCCTTTCCCCCTCCCTACAGCACCCTCCCCCCATCCCTTCAGCTTTATCCCATCCTATCATCCCCTTTCCCTCTGTCCTCTTTTCCTCTGTTCCCTTTGATCCCTCCTCTGTCTAAATTCCATTCCTCAGTTCTCATTGTTCCTTGAATTCCTCAAATGAGTGAGGTCATATGATATTTTCTTTCTCTGCCTAGCTTATTTCACTTAGCATAATAGTTTCCAGATCCATCCATGTCGTTGCGAAAGGTAATATTTTCTTTTTTTTCTTGGCCCCATAGTATTCCATTGTATATTTGTACCACCGCTTTTTAATCCACTTGTCCACTGACAAACACTTGGGCTGTTTCCAGATCTTCACTATTGTGGAAAATGCTCCCATAAACATGGGGGTGCATTTCTTTTTTTCAGTCGATTATATGGTGTTCTTGGGATATATTCCTAAAAGTGGAATTGCTGAGTCAAAAGGCAGGTCCATTTTTAATATCTTGAGTAATCTCCATACTGTTTTCCACAGTGGCTGCACCAGTCTGCATTCCCACCAGCAGTGCAGGAGGGTTCCCCTTTCTCCACATCCTGCCAGCACCTATTGTGTGTTGTTTTGTTATTGAGCGTGATTCTGACTGGTGTGAGGTGGTATCTCATTGTGGTTTTAATTTGCATTTCTCTAATGATTAGTGATGTTGAACAGTTTTTTGTCTGCCTATTGGCCATCTGTATGTCTTTTTGGAAAAGTGTCTATTCATTTCTTTTGTCCATTTTTTATTGGATTTTTTTGTCTTTCTGGTGTTGAATTTTACAAGTTCTTTTTTTTTAATCTTTTTTTTCTTTATTCAGTTTTAGCGAGGAGAGAGAGAGGGAGAGAGAGAGAGAGAGAGACAGACAGACAGAGAGAGAGAAGAGGGGAGGAGCTGGAAGCATCAACTCCCATATGTGCCTTGACCAGGCAAGCCCAGGGTTTCGAACTGGTGACCTCAGCATTTCCAGGTCGATGCGTTATCCACTGCACCACCACAGGTCAGGTGAATTTTACAAGTTCTTTATACATTTGGTTATTAACCCCTTATCAGACGTATTGTCGAATATGTTCTCCCATTGTGTGGTTTGTCTTTTTATTCTGTTCATATTGTTTTTACCTGTACAGAAGTTTTTTAGTTTGATATAGTCCCATTTGTTTATCCTGTCTTTTATTTCACTTGCCTGTAGAGATAAATCAGCAAATATATTGCTGCAAGAGATTTCTGTGAGTTTACTGCCTATGTTTTCTTCTAAGATGCTTATAGTTTCACGACTTACATTTAAGTCTTTTATTCATTTTGAGTTTATTTTTGTGAATGGTGTAAGTTGGTGGTCTAGTTTACTCAGAAAATTATAAAACACTAATAAAAGAAATCAAGGAACATACAAACAAGTGGAAGCACATACTATGATCATGGCTAGGAAGAATAAACATCATTAAAATGTCTATATTACCCAAAGCAATTTATAAATTCAATGCAATGCCAATTAAAATACCAATGACATACTTCAAAGATATAGGACACATATTGCAGAAATCTATACGGAACCAAAAAAGAACACGAATAGCCTCAGCAATCTTGATTAAGAAGAATAAGGCGGGAGGTATCACATTTTCTGATATCAATTTATATTACAAGGCCATTGTACTCAAATCAGCTTGGTACTGGCATAAGAACAGGCATATAGATCAATGGAACAGAACAGAGAACCCAGAAATAAACCTACAACTTTATGGACAATTGATATTTGACAAAGAAAGTAAGAGCATACAATGGAGTAAAGACAGTCTCTTTAACAAATAGTGTTGAGAAAATTGGACAGCTACCTGCAAAAAAAAAAAAAAAAAAAAAATGAAAAACCTATTCTTGAGGAGTGCTAAAGCAATCAGAATTCCTTTAGCCTATGTAGAGTGTTGCCATTCAATATAATATGTGAGCAACATATACAATCTAAAATTTTCTGGTAACTCCAGTGAAAAAGTAGAGATACATTAAATTAACTTAAGTAATGTATTTTGTTAAACCAAATCTATTCAAAATATTGCCATTTAAAAAAATATAATTGATTACTGTGAAGCAAAAACACATCAATTTTAAACTTATTTCTAAGTTATTTATCTAACTCTTCTGTTATTAACACCTAATTTAAAGAGTATTGAGTAAGTTGAAAAGCAACTCTAAATGTATGGGTATCAAAAATGTTCTTCAAATTTCTCTTGTAGTTTTGGAGTCAATTTGCATAAGACTACTTTACAATTTAAATCTTCTGCATATAGGTTTGTGGTATAAAATGTAAAATCGTGTGGGTGGAGTGCAGAGTGCATTCCTAGCAGCTGTGGCTGATGAAATGCTGTGAGAATACTCCAGCTCCCAGAACCCTCCTGGGCATACCCAGGAAGGGACCTCATCTGCAATAAGGAAGTGACTCAGCGCCAACCACGTAGCTCCCTGATCTTTTCAGCCACTGGCTATGAAGGAAACACTGTAATACCCTATAGGCTGAACCTCTATATATAAGCTACCTTACTTCTTGAATAAAGGTGGATCTGCATCATTGAACTGGTCCCTGGAGTCGGGTCTTTGTGTCTCCATCATCCTCACACCCGCAGGACTTGTCCACAACTGGCACCCAACGTGGGCAGGAACCTAACTGGCATCCAAGGGATGGGTGAGTGACCCTCTGCAATGGGAAACCTTCTCCCCTACTCTTGAGCCCCGCAGGCTCGAGCCCTGCACACCCGATTGCAGAATAGGCAAGTTAAAGTTACTGGAAAGGATCTTTGTACCACTGGGAAATCCTCTCAGGTTTCAATCCTTGGCTCTGGGATGCGCGTCTTTGGGACCCCTATACTTGGGCCTGAGCTTTCCAGTGCATCTGTTTGGCTGAAGTACATGGGGGAAAAACCTTCCCTCTCAGCCTTATTCCTGCCCTGTTAGTGATACATGCCTGCCTGACCAGTGCTCCTCCTGGGAACCATCCGCTGGTGCCAAAGATATTGCAGGTTGCCTCTCTCTCTGAGGAGCCCCTACCTCCCTATTTGCACCCCTCCACTAAGGAGAAAAGTAGTTTAGCCTCCGAGTTTGACAAAATCACGGCCAAGCACACAGAAACAAAACCAACCGAATTGCTATCTGAGCCATCAGCTCTGCCGCCTGAAAAAGAAGAAGTCGCTACTTCTGCATTCCCTGCTGGGGCTCCATGCCCAACCCCAGCCTCTCAGATGCCATTTTATACCCCAGCTTTAACTCCAACATGTGTTCCTGCTGCAGACCCATGGGCCAGCCTATATGACCCCATGTGTCCTTTTTCTTTCTGTCTGTCTTATCTATTTTTCTGTATCTCTTGCTCTCTCTCCCCTGCTCCTCTCTCTGAAATGACGCTGGAAGGACCCAGCCATGGCACAGTGGCAGGGACCACAGCCTCTTCTAATGCAAGGGAGAAGTTATGCTTGTGTTTTTCAGCCTATTTGGATCCCAGGAATCCCTCAACCTGCTTTACAGGGTGTCTTGGGCACCCACTAAGTGATTCAGTCTTCACCCATCCAAAGCCACAGCCCTGGCCTTCTCCACACCAACTACGCCTGAGGGGAAGAGATTCTCAGAGCTCCAAAAGAAGACCTCACTGCCGGTATGTACGTCCTATCACCTGGGGGGATGTGGAGACTTTGGTGGGGCAGGCTCAGAGAATTGGCCCTGATGGGCCCCCAGGCCCTGGTGCTCTGTTCTTGCTTATGTGTGCTATAGTAACTGCTGACTCCCAGATGCAGGTGGCGGCAGCCCGGGGCTCAATTCCAGCAGCAGGAGTTGATGTTTTCAGTTCCTTTTTGGAGGATGAGGAGAATCAGGCTGGAGTTGCTATCCACAGTCTCCAGAAGGTGAAAGCCCAGCATCAAGGAGTGCCTACGCTCCTGGCAGGTCTGCAATTTGGGGACATAAGAATGAATGCCATCATGCTCTCTGGAGCAGAGATGGAAATGCTGACTGCCATTGTCATGTCCTCCTTTTTGGGACAGTGTAAGACCTTCCCGGATGGCAGAGATGAGGAGGATGGCTGAGGCTTCATGTGCATGAACTGATTTCCTGGACTATGACCTGAGTGATCACTGGCTCCTTTGTTGAATGTACTTACGGATTTTGGACAATGTGAAGTACCCTGATGGTGGTGGGGGTTGGCTTTGCTGGAAACACTTCCCTGCCCTGGGAAGCTTTTCCCATGGCGAGAAAGAAGGCCGAGGACATTTTGTGCTTTTGGCAAAGTGCTCAGAAACTGGTGAAATGTACCTTTGTGATTGTTGAAATTGTATGATTTGTCAGGTTGTTGTAATTTGTGTAAAGTGCCTTGTAACCATATGCAGTACGCAGCCCATGGCAAGCCACCTGTTCTGTGTTTGGACACTGGGACCTTTGTGCCTTTGTGGGGAGGGGGTGTGCATGAACCTACGTCCATATTTTACAATCAAAATGGAACTGTGTTTAATGGCACCTAGAAGGTCTCTGGAACACAATGGGAGGGAAATGACATCCTGACCCCTAGGAGGAATCCCTCGTTTAAGACCCCTGTTCTATTTCCTAACTAGTCAAGCATTACAAAAGCTTGTCTCATTGTTTAATCTAGCTAATCTATTAGCATATAGTATAATAGGTATTAAAGTTGTTTTAGTTCTACTAGGGTTCCGTTGCATAATGTGTAGAATTCTGAAGCTACAACAGCAAGCTGCCATTCATCAAGTCCAACTGGCCTTAATTAAAAGAGAAGGGGGAGCTGTGGGTGGAGCACAGAATACTGTGGCTGATGCAATGCTGTGAGAATGCTCCAGCTCCCAGAAGCCTCCTGGGCATAACCAGGAAGGGAGCTCACCTGGTGTAAGGAAGTGACTCAGCACCAACCACACAGCTCCCTGGATCTTTTCAGCCATTGGCTATGAAGAACACACTGTAACACCCTATAGGCTGAACCTGTGTATATAAGCTAGTTTACTTCCTGAATAAAGTGGATCTGCGTCACTGACCCTGGTCCCAGAGTTGGGTCTTTGCATCTCCGTCACCTCACCCCTGGCAGGACTTGTTCACAAAAATCTTTTTTGTTAATTTGTATTATGAAATTAAATTTTAACATAAATTCTTGTATCTTTTTTTTGAGCTTTGAAAGTATATTTATATACAGGGGTTGGCAAAAGTACATTTACTTTTGTTTGTATGCAAAATAACATATTAATTAATAAATAATAATACAATAATAGACTTTTTTACATAGCCATGGTAAAGTTACTTTTTCCCAACCCTGGTAAATGGTAAAGTTACTTTTTCCCAACCCTGTATAGTATAATATTAGTGAAACACTATAAATCACACTGCCATTTTCTGCATCTATAGATATTTAGTATTTGTCAATCATTCTTTTTTTAATAAAGCTGTCTTGAAATAAAAACATCAAATAGCTCATTAGAAAACATTTTTGGGTGACGTCACGGAAATGGCGCCATGAGCAGCACGTCCGACAGATCTCCCCAAAATCACAACAAATTTATCAACTAGAAACAGGAAAATTTATCTTCGGAGCATTACGGAGTTCCACACAAACTGAAAGCAAAAGGACTGTTATCACTTGAATCTGAGAGACGAGGGTGTGGAGGAAGCTACCGCAGGGACGTTCATTCAAGCCGCGAGGCAGTGCGCCTGTGGTAAGTCATCCCGCACTCGGGAGCCGCGAGCAGCAGCCTCGAGCCGCCGCCGCCAGCCGCCGCCGCCAGCCGCCGCCGCCAGCCGCCGCGAGCAGCGCCCGGGTCGGTTGCAGAGCGAGCACCGCCCACACTCTGGAGCGGCGAGCAGCCGCTGGCGCGCGCCCGGTCTGGTTGCAGACCGAGCATTGCAGACCGAGCACCGCTAACGTTCCCAGCGGCCCGCGCACGGGGAGCGGGAGAGGCCCCAGGGCAGTATTCCCTACTTGGGAGATTCTCTCCGTGGACGGGGCACCTCACCCAGCCATTCAAGCTAACAATCAAGCATTGGGGGAGGGGCGCGCGCAGGCAGCCTGAAATACCTTTGGGAGCACAGCTGCGACCCAATTACTAAAATTAACTTAACCCGTGAAATCTGCGCACCCTCGGTTCTAATTGATAAGATCTCTCTCAGTTCACCGACCCAAGACAAGAGACGTGATATTTTTTAGTGCCTCTCGCTAAAGGGGCGGGGGCAACTTCTGATTGATAGAGCCTCCATATTCAGGGATAAACGCTAACAAGAAGGACTTGGCAGATAATAAGATCTATACCACACTAGTCACAAGCAGAGACTAGTGCCTCTTCTTACCAGCAAAAACAGGCTACAAAGTGGGGAAAGCCTGGGTTGAGAGGTCCAACTGAATGCTAGGTGCTGAACAGTCACCTTGACAACAATTGACTCCCACCCCCGCCTGATTACACTGGAGGCCCTGACTGCCAGAGCCCTTCCCAAAGTCTTGCACTGAGAGGGGATAGAGTGGGGATTTCCCAGCTCTTTGAGCCTCTTACTCCCCAGGCAGAAGCAGTGGCAGCCTTATAGCTGGATCACCAGGCTGCTAATTCAGGAAGGGGGGACTAGGAGAGAGAATCCACGAAAGCAAACTCTCTCATCGTTGGACCCTGCAAACGCCAACAAGCCTTGACTACCAGCAAGACTAAAGCCAATTATATGACATTGCCATAGAATCCCATCAACTGCAAATCCCTACCTAAATGTGACACAGGGGCAGAGCCTGGGGTACAGAGTCACCGACCAGGAAGAGGGAGAGAAAAGAAAAAGGAAGAAGTTAACATCTCAAAATCAAGAAAAATCCACAGACTTTACAACTTGTTCCACTAATTTTTTTTTTTGTTGTTGTTGTTGTTGTTTGTTTCTTCTATCTTATTGCCTTTATTTCCTCCACCTCGGTCCTTCTATTCTCTGCCCATCTTATGCTTCTCTTTTCTTGAACTACACTACCCATAAGTGTTACATTTTATTTCTCTTCTTCATCCTCACCCTCCTTTGGGGTTATACTCCAGGACACTTAACTCTCACTCTCTCCTCTTTTGTTTTTTTTTGTTGTTGTTGTTGTTTTTTGCTTTATTTTGTTTTTTTCTCTTCCTTTTTTATTTCTTCCTTCGTTTTTCTCTTTTTCTTATTCTTTCCTTTCTATTCGTTTTTTCTTTTCTCATTTTACTTTCCTCCCATTTAATCCTCAATCATGAACAAATTAGTTAATTTGGGACTCAAGGTTTTTTTTGGCTTTATTTTTCTTTTTCGCTTTTGTTTTTGTTTTTTTCTTGTTAGTTTATTTTTGTGGCATTTTGAGTCCTCCCAACCCAAGGTCTCCATTGTATTTGGTCTTCGCTCCACTTAATACAACAGATTTTTACTTATTATTTTTATTTTTTTCTTCTTTATTATTCCTTTTTTTGTCCTTTTATCTGGTTCCCTCTTATCCCTCTCATTATATCTCTTAGTTGACCATCACCCGCAGGCAGATCAACTTATGCTTGTCTAAGATTTTCTTCCTTTTTTTTTTTTTTTTTTTGCATTTAGTAGGTCCCTACTCCCCTTTTTTTTTGCCCCTTGAACTCTTCACCGCAAACCAGGCCCTCCATTATAGGCACGATATTTCCCTGAGGAGGGGAGAGGAGGGAAGGAGAAGAAAGAAAAAAAAAGGGGGAAATAATAAATTATTACTGCTTTTTTTTGTGGGGTGTTTTACTCTTTGGTTTTTTTTGTTTGTTTGTTTTTTTTTTTTTTACTTTTTATTCTTTATTAATTCTAATTAGTGCTATCAACAAGACCACCCTCAGATGCCAATAAGAAAGAGGAAATCGAATATTATGGATACAAAAGAAAGAGAGGTAACACAAATAGATGTGGAAAAATCTATGGAGAAAAGACTTAACATATTGGAAGCCTTGGAGCTAAATGACAGAGAATTTAAAATAGAAATCTTAAAAATACTCAGAGATATACAAGAAAACACAGAAAGGCAATATAGGGAGATCAGAAAACAACTCAATGAACACAAAGAATATATTACCAAGGAAATTGAAACTATAAAAACAAATCAAACAGAAATGAAAAACTCAATTCACGAGCTGAAAAACGAGGTAACAAGCTTAGCTAGCAGAACAACCCAGATTGAAGATAGGATTAGTGAAATAGAAGACAAACAACTTGAGGCACAACAGAGAGAAGAAGAAAGAGACTCAAAAATAATAAAAAACGAGAAAGCCCTACAGGAATTATCTGACTCCATCAGAAAGAATAACATAAGAATAATAGGTATATCAGAGGGAGAAGAGAAAGAAAATGGAATGGAGAATATACTCAAACAAATAATAGACGAGAACTTCCCAAGCCTGTGGAAAGAACTAAAGACTCAAATTCAAGAAGCAAACAGAACACCGAGTTTTCTTAACCCCAACAAACCCACTCCAAGGCACATCATAATAAAGATGACACAAACCAATGACAAAGAAAAAATTCTCAAGGCAACCAGGGAAAAGAAGAGTACAACATATAAAGGAAGGCCTATTAGATTATCATCAGATTTCTCAGCAGAAACTCTACAAGCTAGAAGAGAGTGGACCCCAATATTTAAAGCCCTGAAAGAGAGGAACTTTCAGCCAAGAATACTATACCCATCAAAGCTATCCTTCAAGTATGAAGGAGATATAAAAACATTCACAAATACAGAAAAGATGAGAGAATTTATCAACAGAAAGCCCCCACTCCAGGAAATACTAAAGGGGGTTTTCCAACCAGATTCAAAGAACAAAAGAAAACAACACCACAAGTAACAGCTCCACCAAGAACACAATAAAACCAAACTTAAACTGTGACAACAAAGGAAAAAAAGGGGGGGAGAGAATGGAGATTAACAGTAGCAAAGGACGATGAAGTGCAGAAATACTTATAAGATAGGGTACTACAATGAATATGGTAGGTACCCTTTTCATTACTTAATGATAACCACCCTAGAAAAAACCACGACAAAAACACATGACTTAAAAAAGGTAGCAACAGAGGAAAGAAGTATGGAACACAAACAAACAGAAACAAATGATAGAAAAACAAAAGAGAAGAATCAAACTAGATACAAAACTAACAGAAAGCAATTTATAAAATGGCAGTAGGGAACCCACAAGTGTCAATAATTACACTAAATGTAAATGGATTAAACTCACCAATAAAAAGGCACAGAGTAGCAGAATGGATTAAAAAAGAAAATCCAACTATATGCTGCCTACAAGAAACACACCTAAGCAACAAGGATAAAAACAAATTCAAAGTGAAAGGCTGGAAAACAATACTCCAAGCAAACAACACCCAAAAAAAAGCAGGTGTAGCAATACTCATATCTGATAATGCTGACTACAAGACAGAAAAAGTACTCAGAGACAAAAATGGTCACTTCATAATGATTAAGGGGACACTGAATCAAGAAGACATAACAATCCTTAATATATATGCACCAAACCAAGGAGCACCAAAATATATAAGACAGCTACTTATTGACCTTAAAACAAAAACTAACAAAAATACAATCATACTTGGAGACCTCAATACTCCGCTGACGGCTCTAGATCGGTCATCCAAACAGAGAATCAACAAAGATATAGTGGCCTTAAATGAAATACTAGAACACCTGGATATGATAGACATCTACAGGACACTTCATCCCAAAGCGACAGAGTATACATTTTTCTCTAGTGTACATGGAACATTCTCAAGAATTTACCATATGTTGGGCCACAAAGACAATATCAGCAAATTTAGAAAAATTGAAATTGTACCAAACATATTTTCTGATCATAAAGCCTTGAAACTAGAATTCAACTGCAAAAAAGAGGGGGAAAAACCCACAAAAATGTGGAAACTAAACAACATACTTTTAAAAAATGAATGGGTCAAAGAAGAAATAAGCGCAGAGATCAAAAGATACATACAGACAAATGAAAATGAAAATACGACATATCAGAATCTCTGGGATGCAGCAAAAGCAGTAACAAGAGGAAAGTTCATATCACTTCAGGCCTATATGAACAAACAAGAGAGAGCCGAAGTAAACCACTTAACTTCACACCTTAAAGAACTAGAAAAAGAAGAACAAAGACAACCCAAAATCAGCCAAAGAAAGGAGATAATAAAAATCAGAGCAGAAATAAATGAAATAGAGAACAGAAAAACTATAGAAAAAATCAATAAAACAAGGAGCTGGTTCTTTGACAAACCCTTGGCAAGACTCACCAAGGAAAAAAGGCACAGGACTCAAATAAATAAAATCCAAAATGAAAGAGGAGAGATCACCACAGACATCATAGATATACAAAGAATTATTGTAGAATACTATGAAAAATTATATGCCACCAAATACAACAATCTAGAAGAAATGGATAAATTCCTAGAACAATACAACCTTCCTAGACTGAGTCATGAAGAAGCAGAAAGCCTAAACAGACCAATCAGCAAGGAGGAAATAGAAAAAACTATTAAAAACCTCCCCAAAAATAAAAGTCCAGGCCCAGACGGTTATACTAGTGAATTCTATCAAACATTCAAAGAAGACTTGGTTCCTATTCTACTCAAAGTCTTCCAAAAAATTGAAGAAGAAGCAATACTTCCAAACACATTTTATGAGGCCAACATAACCCTCATACCAAAACCTGGCAAGGATGGCACAAAGAAAGAAAACTACAGACCAATATCTCTAATGAATACAGATGCTAAAATTCTAAACAAAATACTGGCAAACCGAATACAACAACATATTAAAAAAATAATACATCATGATCAAGTGGGATTCATCCCAGAATCTCAAGGATGGTTCAACATACGCAAAACAGTTAACGTAATACACCATATCAACAAAACAAAGAACAAAAACCACATGATCTTATCAATAGATGCAGAAAAGGCATTTGATAAAATACAACACAATTTTATGTTTAAGACTCTCAACAAAATGGGTATAGAAGGAAAATATCTCAACATGATAAAGGCCATATATGATAAACCATCAGCCAACATCATTTTAAACGGCATAAAACTGAGGACTTTCTACCTTAAATCAGGAACAAGACAGGGTTGTCCACTCTCTCCACTCTTATTTAACGTGGTGCTAGAAGTTCTGGCCAGAGCAATCAGACAAGACAAAGAAATAAAAGGCATCCATATTGGAAAAGAAGAAGTAAAGGTATCACTTTTTGCTGATGATATGATCCTATACATCGAAAACCCGAAGGACTCCACAAAAAGATTATTAGAAACAATAAACCAATACAGTAAGGTCGCAGGATACAAAATTAACATACAGAAGTCCATAGCCTTTCTCTATGCCAACAATGAAATATTAGAAAACGAACTCAAAAAAATAATCCCCTTCACGATTGCAACAAAAAAAATAAAATACCTAGGAATAAACATAACAAAGAATGTAAAGGACCTATATAATGAAAATTACAAAGCATTGTTAAGGGAAATCGAAAAAGATACAATGAGATGGAAAAATATTCCTTGTTCTTGGATAGGAAGAATAAATATAATCAAAATGGCCATATTACCCAAAGCAATATACAAATTTAATGCAATTCCCATCAAAATCCCTATGAGATTTTTTAAAGAAATGGAACAAAAAAATCATCAGATTTATATGGAAGTATAAAAAACCCCGAATAGCCAAAACAATCCTAAGGAAAAAGAATGAAGCTGGGGGCATTACAATACCTGACTTTAAACTATATTATAGGGCCACAATAATCAAAACAGCATGGTATTGGCAGAAAAATAGACACTCAGACCAATGGAACAGAATAGAAAGCCCAGAAATAAAACCACATATATATGGTGAAATAATCTTTGATAAAGGGGCCAACAACACACAATGGAGAAAAGAAAGCCTCTTCAACAAATGGTGTTGGGAACACTGGAAAGCCACATGCAAAAGAATGAAACTCGACTACAGCCTGTCCCCGTGTACTAAAATTAATTCAAAATGGATCAAAGACCTAAATATAAGACCTGAAACAATAAAGTACATAGAAGAAGACATAGGTACTAAACTCATGGACCTGGGTTTTAAAGAACATTTTATGAACTTGACTCCAATGGCAAGAGAAGTGAAGGCAAAGATAAATGAATGGGACTACATCAGAATAAAAAGTTTTTGCTCAGCAAGAGAAACTGATATAAAAATAAACAGACAGCCAACTAAATGGGAAATGATATTTTCAAACAACAGCTCAGATAAGGGCCTAATTTCCAAAATTTACAAAGAACTCATAAAATTCAACAACAAACAAACAAACAATCCAATAAAAAAATGGGAAGAAGACATGAACAGACACTTCTCCCAGGAAGAGATACAAATGGCCAACAGATATATGAAAAGATGCTCAGCTTCATTAGTTATTAGGGAAATGCAAATCAAAACTACAATGAGATACCACCTCACCCCTGTTAGATTAGCTATTATCAACAAGACGGGTAATAGCAAATGTTGGAGAGGCTGTGGAGAAAAAGGAACCCTCATTCACTGTTGGTGGGACTGTAAAGTAGTACAACCATTATGGAGGAAAGTATGGTGGTTCCTCAAAAAACTGCAAATAGAACTACCTTATGACCCAGCAATCCCTCTACTGGGTATATACCCCAAAACCTCAGAAACATTGATACGTGAAGACACATGTAGCCCCATGTTCATTGCAGCACTGTTCACAGTGGCCAAGACATGGAAACAACCAAAAAGCCCTTCAATAGAAGACTGGATAAAGAAGATGTGGCACATATACACTATGGAATACTACTCAGCCATAAGAAATGATGACATCAGATCATTTACAGCAAAATGGTGGGATCTTGATAACATTATAAGGAGTGAAATAAGTAAATCAGAAAAAAACAAGAACTACATGATTCCATACATTGGTGGAACATAAAAATGAGACTAAGAGACATGGACAAGTGTGTGGTGGTTACCAGGGGTGGGGGAGGGAGGACAGGGGGAGAGTTAGGGGGAGGGGGAGGGGCACAGAGAACTAGATAGAGGGTGGCGAAGGACAATCTGACTTTGGGCGAGGGGTATGCAACATAATTTAATGACAAGGTAACCTAGACATGTTTTCTTTGAATATATGTACCCTGATTTATTAATGTCATCCCATTACCATTAATAAAAATTTATTTAAAAAAAAAAAAAAAAAAAAAAAAAAAGAAAACATTTTTGTCATTCAATCAATAAGCATTAGCAGAGGACATAATTATTATGGTCCTTGTCTTCTATATTTTTTCATTATTTTCATATACTAATGACAATTTATAGCTTTCACATATAGTGAACAATTTCTAACAACTGTAACCATGATACTTTTCTTAAGCTCCGCCTCAGAAAACTGAGTACCAATATTTTTAATGTATATCACATAGTGGAATTAAGCAAAGAAAGAAACATTAATCTTGTGTTTTAAAATTTCAGCTAAATAGTTTCATTTTACTTAGCTGTCCATAATAGATAAATTAATGTGTTGTTTTTGTTTTTGTTTTGTTTTTTTTTGTATTTTTCTGAAGCTGGAAACGGGGAGAGATAGTCAGACAGACTCCCGCATGCGCCCGACCGGGATCCACCCGGCACGCCCACCAGGGCGACGCTCTGCCCACCAGGGGGCGATGCTCTGCCCCTCTGGGGCATCGCTCTGCCGCGACCAGAGCCACTCTAGTGGCTGGGGAGAGGCCAAGGAGCCATCCCCAGCGCCCGGGCCATCTTTGCTCCAATGGAGCCTTGGCTGCGGGAGGGGAAGAGAGAGACAGAGAGGAAGAAGGGGTTGGGGGTGGAGAACCAAATGGGCGCTTCTCCTATGTGCCCTGGCTGGGAATCGAACCCGGGTCCCCCACGCGCCAGGCTGACGCTCTACCGCTGAGCCAACCGGCCAGGGCCTAAATTAATGTTTTTATCTAGATAAAATTCTTCATAATTATGTTGAAGATTCATAATATTTTCTCCACAAATATGATTTTTAGAATGTAAATTTACATGTCATCATATATTTGTAAGAACTTTATGACATAAGATAACCAGAATTTTAACTGTGCGGTACTTCATATTTTATGACTCATTGTGTATTTGAAATTTTTAAAATGTTTATATCATTTGGTATTTTACATTATTATAAAGAATTAATATCATAGGCAAATATTTGGCAACTTAATTGAAGGTTTTTTTTAATAAACATAGATTTTAATCTTTTTCTTATAATTTTATAATAAACTTTTTATAAGTGAAGTAATGCTCTGTCATTTTTTAATTTAAAAATATGTATGTCCCAGCCAGGGCACACAGGAGAAGCGCCCATCTGCTTTTCCACCCCTCCACCTCTCCTTCCTCTCTGTCTCTCTCTTCCCCTCCCGCAGCCGAGGCTCCATTGGAGCAAAGATGGCCCAGGCGCTGGGGATGGCTCCTTGGCCTCTGCCCCAGGTGCTAGAGTGGCTCTGGTTGCGGCAGAGCGTCGCCCCCTGGTGAGTGTGCTGGGTGGATCCCGGTTGGGCGCATGCGGGAGTCTGTCTGACTGTCTCTCCCCGTTTCTAGCTTCAGAAAAATACAAAATATATATATATATATGTGCATGTGTCTGTATACATAAAAGAATTTAAGCAACTAACTAACAGCTGGCCAAAATTGATCAGATCTTACTAATAATCACTTAAATTGTAGATTTAAGTGTTTATTAAGGCTCTGATAGCAGCTAATCTTAGTACAAAGCCTGGCTTTAAATCTACCTGTGTGGCCTAAAATATCTGCATAATTAATTTTCTTATGCTTTCTTGTCTTTCAAATAGGGATAATAGAAAAACACAGCTCAGTGGTGTGCTTGAGATAGTGAATTAAGCCAATATGCATTAAAATTGTAACATGGTACTCTAAATATACATTCTAAAAATGCTTATATTTTATAATCTTATCCTTTGTCATCACCCTTATTGTTTCTCTTACTATGTTGGAATTGCTCATTTAATTTTCCAGAGCCAGGGTAACAGAATGGCAAATTGATTAAATTTGTATCTGTTATAATACAAAATTGAGAATGAGATGATTGGGTCCATATCCATTTCCATATCCACTAGCCCAGGGGTCAGGAACCATTTTGGCTGAGAGAGCCATGAACGCCATATATTTTAAAATGTAATTCCATGAGAGCCATACAATGACCCATGTATATTACACATTATCCAATAAAACTTTGGTGTTGTCCCAGAGGACAGCTGTGGTTGGTTCCAGCTACCCGCAACCATGAACATGAGAGGTAGAAAATGAGTGGATTGTAATACATGAGAATGTTTTATATTTTTAATGTTATTATTTATATTAAAGATTTGTCTGCGAGCCAGATGCAGCCATCAAAAGAGCCACATCTGGCTCGCGATCCATAGGTTCCTGACCCCTGCGCTAGCCACATGGTAAGGACAAGTTACACAAGCTTTCCAAACTTCAACTCTCTTATCTAGCATAATGGGTTGGAAGAGATCATCAAGAGGATGTGACCTACTGCTTGTTAACCTGTGATTTGGATTCAGGCAATCAGAGGCTCCTCGCCCCCATTTCTGCCCTTAGAATGTATTATGTTCTGTTCACTGTTCTCACAGTGAGAGCCTTTCCAAGGATATAGCTTTGAAAGAGTATGGCACTATTGAGACCATCTGGACAGAATTTGTGACTGAATCTAGTTAAGGTCTTTATATAAACTTTCAAGATTTGGCAAGTGGGAATGGAGATCTACCTGTAGTATGGTGGCACAAGACAAGCTTCTGTCAGTATTCTTGCTTTTGAAAACCGCCACCTCCCAACAGGAGAGGTCTGATCCTTTCGTAAGTCACTTCCTGCCTTCTGAGTATGAGGCCAGTTATAGATTTCACCCAGGAAGCTCCCATGATTGAGAACCACAGAACAGTAATAACATCTGACTATTAAAAATTAGAAAATATATAAAAGCATATATTATACATATGTGTACAATGTATTACATATAATAATTCAAAATAAATATTGTTTTTTTATTTTCAATATTAAAACATTCTGGTAACTTCAAATAAATATCACACAACTATAAATAGTGGTTTATCTAACTTTAATTCTCTGAAAAACATATATTACAAACCAATGAGAATGTATGTCTAAAATATTAACATCAAAAAAGTTATTTAAAATACACTGCATAAAATACACTTTGTAGTTTTGGGGAGTATAAAATTCAGTATTAAATGTTCAGTGTCTTTCAGAGTTCTGCACTTTCGTATACTGGACTCATGTCCATAAATGTTAGAAATGATATGAATCAAAATCAAATCTATAGTATAGAACATAACCTTAAGAAGTTGTCTCCAAATTCAGGAAAAAAGTAGAATTAGATCTAAAATAGAGCAGATAGCAAAGCTCTAGATCACAATATCCTTTACCAAATGTCTTTTGGAAAGGTTAAAACAATTTCATTTCCTTTTAATAGCATAAGAATGATAAATTCATTAAACCTTTAGCAACACTAATATTTTTTAATCTTTTCAAAATAATAAAATAAAATTTCTCTATTATAGAATATTTCCCTTCTATGAAAAATGTTAAATCATTTATATAATTTTAGCATTGATATGTTTGGTTTTTTTCTGTCCTCTTGATTGATTCTTTACTGTGTCTTAGTCTATTGTTTTATATTCTATTTGTTTATCTTTTTTGCATTCAGTTGAAGCATATATTGATATTTTTATTCTTCTGAAAACAGAAAGTGTCTTGAAAATTTGCCTAGGTTTTTATGTCAATATGTCATATTATTTAATTAAAGCTATGTAAGATAAAATTAAACCCATACAATTTACCATTTTATTGTCTTAAATTGCCATATAATTTTGTAAAAAACATAATGATAAATGTTTATATATTTTAATGTTTATAGTAATCATCAGTAGATTCTGAGTATCTTAGGACCCCTTTAGTTTCAGGTGACAAAAACAATCTCAAATATGCTTAAGCAAGTAACAAGCAGACAAAAAAGTTAAATGTCTGTGGGAGAGTGAACTTTATTAGCTGATATAACTGAAAATTTCAATTATATTATCAGTACACAGTTCTCTTTCTTCTTCTCTTAGCTTCATTCCGTGATATTGTTGTGTTGGCCCCACACAACATGATCATGTTTTAATTGTTAACAGACACCATCCAAAACAAAAACAAAACAAAACAATAAAACACCTATTTCCCAGTATTTCCAGCCAAAGTCCTGAGCTTGACCCCTCTTTATTCAATTGGGCCATTTGTTTAGTGAACCAATCAGTGTGGCTATGAGAAAGGAATAAATAGGATTAGCTTAGGCTAAGTTGAGTGCTTGTTCCTTTACTACATGAAAAAAAAAGCAAGAAGTTGTAATTTTCTATAGAAAAGTTACTGAGCTGTTACCATAAAAA
Source organism: Saccopteryx leptura (assembly GCF_036850995.1). Lineage (NCBI taxonomy): Eukaryota > Metazoa > Chordata > Mammalia > Chiroptera > Emballonuridae > Saccopteryx > Saccopteryx leptura. Next base: position 78,653,233 of record NC_089509.1, on the reverse strand, counting down.
AGAGGAATGACTGCTGTGTTCAAAACCAGTCAAACAAACAATAATCCTACAATAAAATTATAGATACATTATAAATAATTTTTTTCTTTATGTATTATTCAAAATGTGCACAAATTAATTTAAAATTGGGGAAAATGTACAAAGGAAAATATTATAAGTAATATATTGCATGTTCTTTTACATGCATTGAAAAAAAAGAAGGTCCTATGAAAATATTAAACATACGTGTGTGCACTGGTAAGGATTACTATTTTTTAGGTTCTCTTACATCATGATATAAATGTACTTTACTAGACTAATCTGGTGGTGCAGTGAATAGAGAATCAACCTGGAATGCTGAGGTTGCCGATTCGAAACCCTGGGCTTGCCCAACCAAGGCACATATGGTAGTTGATGCTTCCTGCTCCTTCCCTTTCTCTCTCTCTTCCCCCTCTCTAAAATGAATAAATAAAATCTTAAAACAAACAAAAAATTTTTAAATATCTACGTTACTAGATTCAATACTAATAATTGAATTATGTACATAATTTTTAGTATAAAGTTAGAAGTAATTTTATAAATTAAATCAGGTAGAAAACTGGTCATCAAAATACTGTATTTTAGCTTTTCTATGAATATAAAAAATTTCCATAGGACATGTATACCTTACCATTTTGCTTGGGATGTCTAAAGCTTTTCTGTTATGTTGTGTCTGGTGTCATAGATAAAGGTGATTCACTTCTAAATTGCCTCTGCTTTCCCCAGCTTATCATCAAGATACACCTTAAGTTAATTACCTTAATGATAATTTCAAAGAAAGTTTCATGAGTTCAAAAACTTCAATGAAATAATTATTTGTTGACTATTTTATGCTTTTTATTCTGCTAAAATCTCAGAAAGTATTAAAATATTTCTTAAAAGTTAATAACCTTGAATAAATATGAATAATAGAATGATAATATAAAGAATTAAATTAATCACAAAACTGGTATATACATATATTTCAGAAAAACTTTTTTTATTGATCATTAGAATTTGCCAACATCTGAACATTTCACTTTCATTCCTTTTATTTTTAAAATTTTACTAGTGCAACAACATATTATTTCAGAAACATTTTTAACTACTTGTGCACATTGCTCCAAAAACTCTTCCTAGAAATCTCATTGTTTTTATTATAATGATGTTAAATTCAGACAATAAATAATGGTTAAGAAAAGATATACTGCAAGTAAATGTATATATAAAAGTGCATATGCAATATCAGAAATAATTTTATCTCTTGCTATGTATTCTGAATTTATCTATATTTTTCTATACAATAATCTTGATTTCTAGGTAGAAGCTATTGAACATAAGTACATGACATTAAAATCATTCTTAAAAGATGTAAACTAGAGTTTTCCTTACTTTTGGGGCCATTTAGGTATTTTTACAGTCAATAGAAAAGCTTTTCACTTCATCATTGAGAGTATAATTTGTTTTGGTAAATAAATGTTATTGGAATACAACCATCCCTTATTGTTTATGCGTTGACTATACAGAGTTAAACAGTTAAAATAGAGACCATGTGTTCCACAAAACCCATACTATTTTGACACTGGCCCTTTATAAAATTAACAGTTTGCCAATGCCTGATCTACAGTGTTTGCTTACTTCCATACTATCAATGGGGTGGATAGTATTAATATTCTATTTTAAGACAATTATAAAGTAAGTTATAAGTTATATTTTTATACAGCTTTAATTAAACAAAATTAAAATGAAATAAGTACTAAAGAAAGGCTGAAATCTGGTAGCTTTAGTGAATGTACATTGGCTCTATATATCTAGTATTTAGCCAGTGATCAAAAGGCATTTCTTATGTTAATTCTTGGATTCCTTTTAAATAGGCATATGAATTTTTTTAGATAAACTACCACTGAAACATTTATTTATCTACAAAATAGAAATAACGATACTACTGCTCCTTTTTATAAACAGGCAATTCCAGAATCAGATGAAATAAATTTTTATGTCTAAAGCTCCATACAAATATGTAGCAACAGCTGTTGATTTTTAATTATAAGTGAATGCAGTGTAAACATTTTACATCGTGTTCAGAAACTTTTTTCATTATAAGGTAGATTAAATCTATTTAAGTGGTCTGTTCCAAATTCAGACTGTAATGTAAGGCTCTACGGTATCATCAGACTTATTAACTCTTCTTGAGCCAAACAAGATCTATTATTTCTCTATACGTTAGAACCATGTGGCCATCCAGTCTTTATACTTCCTAAGTCTTTTGAATATACCCCATATAGAGACTGCCTCACCTGCCAAGTTATTACTAATAACCCGAAGTCACTCTTAAAATAAGAAAAGTAATTCAGCACTAAAGACATATCTAATAAAATGTTTACTTGCATTGATTATAAGATTTTGTTCTTAATGTTAGTTTTGCCATTCTCAATTCTCTCATGGTCAGCATAAAAATTGTGTTAAGGCCTGGATTCTGCTTCTGTCCTCTCTAGGATTGAGAGAAATAAAGCTGGACGATTTTACAACCTGTCCTCTAGCCTAATGTCTAAGTAGATATTCCCTACCTTGAAATAGCTATATATATGCATAATATTCACCAGTGTCTTATCCTGTATTTATTGTTCTCCAGAATAATGACTAGGTGTAAACACAGACTCAATATTTAGGTATGGATATAAATAAAGTTTGTAACTCTTCTCAATCATTTGGTCTCAGCTTTGAGTTATGGCTTGTCTTGCTCTTCTTTCATTTGTTCTTTCTAGTGATCTTCTACATAGCATTGAGTCAAAACTTTTATGACCAGGTGACTTCAGAGTACTTTGAAATAAATTATTTAATTCATTAAATAATAAAATAAAATAAAAACTTTAAAATGTATTTGCCTATGTCGTTTTTTAAAAATTGGAATTTGATTCAATTTGCCCATCCATAATTAAGTTTGTTTTTGTAATGATGGGTGACCTCAGATCCATCAAAGATAAGAAAGTGGATAGATTCTGGATGATTTCATATTCTCATTCTCCTGCAGTAAACTTTTTCTATAGGATCTCCTACTATATTAAAGTGGTGTGATTCAAAATATAGACAAATAGAGAAATCAAAAAATAAAAATCAAGAGTTAACATTCTGGAAGAAGTGATGCCACACTATGAACCTCTAAATAAAGCTGCCTGCTAAAGAAATTATGTTAAAACTGAAAAACATATCCTCAAACTTATGCTCTTTGTATTATGTTAAAGCTAAAGACCATGTTGATTTCTCTAAGTAGGAAGCAAACATTTTTTACTAAGGTAATTAGGATCCCAATTGTGATTCCAGTGTGAAAGATAACAGTCTATAGACCAGGTAAAGTAAGACTCTACGTGGGTGGTAAAAATTAGCATTAAAATTTAAGCACCCTGGGGAAGATCAAAAGCACTAAAGGGTTGGTATGATCAGCTTGCTTTCTTTGAAGAAATGCTCATGGGTATGTAAACCGTGCATTGGTTGTGAAACACTTCTTAAAAGGAAATGGCTTTCTGACCAGTAAATTAAAAAATATATTTTGTTAAATAAAAATTTAAATATTTATATAATATCTTTGCTGAACTTAGTTAAAAAAGAAGCATATATGACATTAATTAATGAATTCAGTAATAAGTAGTTCTGATTCATAAACAGAATTATGTACATTATTATCTTTCTTAAGATAATTAAACAGTAGGATATTAATACTTCCTGCAAATAATACACTTAAAACATTTCTTGACTTTATTTCTACCTTTTATTTCTACTACTACAAGTTTTATTATGGTAAAACTTGAATATATATTTCTACTTTCTGGTAATGAAGAATAATAGATGTTTACCTTGGCAATAAAGTATGTAGCACTGAAATTTTAGAAAGTCACATAACTTTCTGATTCACATAATTGGTGACAAATGATACTGCATGTAGTTCATTATTTTTGAAACCTATAAAAGGATTTTACAAAGGTGCATATTACCTCATAAAATATAGGTTCCAGTATCATTTATCTAGCCCATAAATAATTAAAGTTCTTATTTTCCAAATTGGATTACTTTGATACAAATGCTTTCTGTTTCCATTACTGCTCACATTACCTAAATATTATGCTCAATCAAAATGCGTTAGATGTCTTAAATGGTTTTTGTAAGCTGTAAAGCCAGTAGCCACGGCCACTATCACAGCCGCCTGGTCCATGTAGGTTCGCATTTGATTCAGACAGATGGTAACGAAACAACAGAGCCAAGAACTGGTGGGCCATTCCTTTATTCTAACCTTGCACCCGGCCAGCAAGAAATACACACAGTGGGAAAACACTTCCCTCTCCATTCAGAGCTCCCAAAGCCACTGACTTATCCAAGTTTCCTAGAATCAAAGGTTTGTACCTCACCAACCTTATTCACCTCTGTTCCCCATCTCCTCCCTTCACAAACTCTGCACAAACTGGCTTCTCCTTCAGCATTCTGCCATCTTGGCTGTTTCTCCTCTCCTCCACGTAGCCTTTCTCTGCTCTCCTCCAGCATGGGCTCCTCTGCCCATTTTATAGTATAGAAATCAAAACCTTTAATCCAATATTCAAGCAAGGAAGTCTCTGATACAAAGTCACTTATCTGAGGCATAATGGGATTCCTCAAGAGAGTTCACCACCCCCTATCATGCAACAGTCAAGGGCATGGGGAAAAGCTTAGTCTTAAAACTAAGCTTTAGGTTATAATGATCCTGCCTACTTACAGCCTGTCCCCACACCCAATGCAAACTATAAGCGAGCAAACATATATATCATATTTACAAACTTATTTGACCAACATAAGCAATACTATGTGCTGGCATGAAATTTTTATTCTTTTTATTTTATTTCTTGTATTTTTCTAAAGTTGGAAACGGGGAGGCAGTCAGACAGACTCCCACATGCGCCCAACCAGGATCCACCTGACATGCCCACCAGGGGGCGATGCTCTGCCCATCTGGGGCGTTGCTCTGCTGCAACCAGAACCATTCTAGTGCCTGAGGTAGAGGCCATAGAGCCATCCTCAGCGCCCGGACCAACTTTTGCGCCAATGGAGCCTTGGTTGTGGAAGGGGAAGAGAGAGACAGAGAGGAAGGAGAGGGGGAGGGGTGAAGAAGCAGATGGATGCTTCTCCTGTGTGCCCTGGCCAGGAATCGAACCCAGGACTCCTGCACTCCAGGCCAACGCTCTACCACTGAGCCAAACAGCCAGGGATGGCATGAAGTTTTTAAAAGGTAACTAATATTTTTATTCTCTGGGGAAGCATCTCTTACTATGGAATCAAAACTGATATAGAATTTTTAAAAATGATGGAGAAAGTAATTTTTCAGAACAAAAATAGTGAGCTTTCTGTACCTCTCACTCCATCATTGTTTAAATTATCCCTTCACTTTCTCTTATGGAAATCAGAGAAACATTCCTTGAAGAGAGCTATATAAGGATGTGAAGAGAGCACAAAGGGAAGGATGAGGTATGACAAAGTGAGTTTTGTAATTTCAGTGATTCTGCATATAAATTAAATGCCCTTATGTTTGCATTTAAAACAGATATTGCACTATATAAAGATATGTGGAAACAGGCTGTGAAAACATTCAGAGTTAGGGTAACAATCAGAGATAGCAAGTCACCCTAAAGTGAAAGCCCTGAGCTGACAAGAGTCCAGGGGCCTCTTTGACCCTGCACTGGAAACAGTGCGTGCTGGAATCAGCAAAACAGCAGGATAAGATCTAGCAACAAACAAATGTTCAGGCTCTCAGAACAGAGATTAAGAGTCAGCATGTTCCTTATCCTTTACTTCACACCCTGAGAATATTTTCTGTTTGCTTCCTTTAGTTATTTGCACTTGCTAATAAATATCCAAGTAAGGCTGAGGATGGGGCTTCAGTCCCTCAATCTGCTGACCAGGACTGTTGCTTCCCCTTGTCACCTTGGTGCATTTCATCTGGTCTCCAAGTAGTTTTTGTTTCTGTGACAAGTGGTGCCACATGTGAGGAACAGGAAATAAACGTCAGGTTTGCTACTTCTAGTAGTCATAGTTGCTACAAAAAAACATGAACAGTGAAATTCATGTTAATATTTTAAATGCTTAATTTTTTTTTTACTTAAAATGACATCAAGTTGCCATGTTTTGCTAGCTACTTGATGTATTTTACTGCACTGACTCTTATTTTTATTGAAATTATTGTAGTGACATTGGTTAATAAAATTATATCAGTCTCAGGTGTACAATTCTATAATACATCATTTGTATATTATCTTGTGTATTCACCATCAAAAGTCATTTCTTTGCCTGACCAGGTGGTCGCGCAGTGGATAGAGCGTCAGACTGAGATGTGGAGGATGCAGGTTTGAGACCCTGAGGTCGCCAGCTTGAGCGCGGACTCATCTGTTTGAACAAGACTCACCATCTTGAGCCCAAGGTCACTGGCTTGAGCGAAGTGTCACTCGGTCTGCTGTAGCCCCCTGGCCAATGCACATATGAGAAATCAATCAATGAACAACTAAGAAGCCACAACGAAGAATTGATGTTTCTCATCTCTTTCCGTTCCTGTCTGTCTGTCCCTATTTGTCCCTCTCCCTGACTCTCTCTGTCTCTGTCATAAAAAAGAAAGAAAGTAATTTCTTCTTCTATCACCATTCATCCCCTGTATCCCTCTTCTGCCTCTCCAACCCCCAGTTCTCTATGGTAATCATCATACTGTTGTCTGTGTTTGAGTTCTTTTTGCTTAATCCCTTCACCTTTTCACCCAGCTCCCCAAAACTCCTTCCCCACTGACAGCTGTCAATTTGTTCTCTTTATGTATGAATCTGTTTCTATTTTGTTTGTTAGTTTATTATATTTATAAGATTCCACATATAAGTAAAATCATATGGTACTTATTTTTCCCTGACTGGCTTATTTCACTTAACATAATACTCTGCATGTCCATCCATGCTGTCACAAAAGGTTAAGATTTTCTTTTTTGTTATGGCTGAATAGTATTCCATTGTGCAAATGTAACACAGCAATTAAAAAACAAATCAAGAGAGATCACTGGAAAAAGGTATAAACTTTATGTTTTAGTACCTTTAATACAATTTTTATTTGATTTTTAAACAATGGGCCTGTACTTTTGTTTTATATTGGATGCTACAATTATATATCTGGTCATTCTTTGAAATTAACACTTTGGGAGAAAAGGATCAGATCAAGAAAAAAGTATGTGATACAGCTACAATATAAGTTTCAGCTAACCACAGGAAGCTTTCAAGCCCACATAGCCTTCAGCGGTGCTCCCAGCTAAGGGGAGAGGATCAGCTTTTATACTGTGTGTCTGACAGTCAACAAAGGCAGGCTGCCCTGGGGAGACAGCTCTCCTGGGCTAGGGCAGTTCCTAGGGAGCAATTCATGTGCAAGCCATGAGCTGACATCCTTCCTACAGCTGGGCTATGAGTGCCTCAGTCCTGAGGGGAGATCTGGGCAGAGCAGCCCAGCATCCAGATCAATAAATAAGGCAGCTAGACCTTATGTCAGATGATGTAGTGCTGGAACTCTCTAACTAGCTTCAAGTGGTTATTGTTTTAACTTTGTGTGATTTTTTTTGCTAGAGGCACCTGAAAAGAGGATTCCTTGCAACAGTTTTCATATTGCCAGGGAATAAACCCTCCAAAGGAAATCAGGAGGTATCTAACATCTGGCAGCCGATGTCCCAAAAAATCAGTCTCTGAAATCAAAGCTTATAAAAAGTTGAATCTGAAAATCTTTCAGATTCAACATCCTGGAAGTAGACCCAGGAAAATGAAACTGTCAAATAAACTTTTGACTAGGAAAGAAATTGTTATTTGTCTGTTTATTTTGCCACAAGAGCTTTTATGTCAAGCTCAAGTGGAGGCACATAATCAAAGTTTTAACATCATCATGTGTCCTCTGTTTCTTTAGGGCTATAGCTAATGAGATTGTATGGCCTTCAGTCCAGTGCAATACACAAGACATAGCTATGCCTGCTTGAAAAAAATTAATAATGAAGCAGCAACCTGCTGGACACTCATGCTCAAGTGACTCTACTAAGGGATGGATGCCTCCCAGGTCAGTTTGCCTAGTTTTAAATGAGTGTTTTAAAAATACTTCATTAATTCTTTCAATGAAGCAGAGAGCACTTTAAGAAATACGTAACCTATAAACAACTATTTGAATACTTTTCATTTCTCCTAGTTGAATATGTTAAAGATGACTTGCTTTTTCATTTTCCATCGGGACAAGGTTACGGAGGTGTGATTTCTGCAAATAGTGCCAGCATGTTAGTTAGTGGCTGAGAAGCTTGGCGGCAGCACCTGTGGCAGCGCTGGGGAGAGGGCACCCACAGGCTCTGATAGGTCCTTGACAGCACGCTACTTCCATTCTCACGACCTTTGTTCAAGCACCAGCAAGAGAATCTTTTATATACAAGGGTGAGCAAAAGTAAGTTTACAGTTCTAATACTAATAAATAACACAATAATTAATAAATAATACAAGAGTAAACTCAGTTTTATGTACTCTCAACTCTAAAACTATTTTTGCACACCCTTGTATGTTTCTGGGCCCATGACTGTCCCCTCTTCATGGTTGCTTATGGGTGTGGGTCCTGCACTGCCCCATAGGGCCCTTCACTTAGAAGATCCCCAAACTTGAAGAGCCCCAGACGTGCTTTAATACTCTGCTTTCATGTCTTGAAATCCTAATAATTTTTCAACAAAAGACCCTGCCTTTTCATTTTGCTTGGGACCCACAAATTGTGTGGCTTCCTCTGCCTGTCTTCTAAAATTCCTGGTAGGATCAGAGAGTTGATAACATCTGGAAGCAAAATAGCAGCCTCCTACAAAAGATAAAATTTTCTACATAAATAAAAAGATGAATGTAAAGCTGCTCTGGCAGAGAAAAGATGAAATCTGACCCAATGGGTCTTTGCTGCTAGAAGCCCCTAAGTTAAGTATGAAATCTTCAGAATCAACAAAACACAAATTGGAAACCATTGCCATGGGGTTTATCCTAATGACAACAGAAAAATAAATATTCGGAAAATAGTCACTCTACTAATCTAGCAACTACAATTCTCACACATTTCTTTAAATTAACCATTTGTGGTTGGTTGGTGGGGGCTCTTTTATTTTTTAAAATATATGTTTAGGTCCCTCCTCCAAAATGGCACAATAAAGGTAATAAGTGTATAAATGACCTATGATAGCAGTTAGTGGGTGCTGCTTTTCTGCAATCCAATGTACTAACCTCTTTTTATAATTACATCATTGAATTATCACAATGCTGAAGCCCAAAGAAATGTCTCATAGTTACGCAACTAATAGATTACACCAGTGGTGGGATTCAGCCATTCGTACTGGCTCGGCAGGACTGATACTTAATTTTTTGTTGAATTCAGTAAACTGGTTTTTAATTTATTTTTTTTTAATTTCTTTTCTTTTTATTAATTTTAGTGGGGTGACATTGATCAATCAGGGTACGTAGGTTCAGAGAAAACATCTCCAGGTTATTTTGACCTTTGATTATGTTGCATACCCATTACCCAAAGTCATATAGGTTTCCGTCACCTTCTATCTGGTTTTCTTTATGCCCCTCTTCTCCCCCCCACCCCCTCCCTTGTCTCCCTCCAGTAATCACCACACTCTTATCCATGTCCCTGAGTCTCATTTTTATGTCTCACCTATGTATGGAATCATATAGTTTTTAGTTTTTTCTGATTTACTTTTTTCACTCAGAATAACGTTATCAAAGTCCATCCATGTTGTTGTAAATGATCTGATGTCATCATTTCTTATGGCTGAGTAGGATTCCATAGTATATATGTACCACATCTTCTTTATCCAATCATCTATTGAAGAGCTTTTTGGTTGTTTCCATGTCTTGGCCACTGTGAACAATGCTGCAATAAACATGGGGCTGCATGTGTCTTTACGGACCAGTGTTTTTGAGTTATGGGGGTATATTCCAGTAGAGGAATTGCTGGGTCAAATGGTAAAAAACTCCAAATGAACTGGTTGTTAAAATGGCACTTTTAATCACAGTTCTCTCTAAGGTGGGCGCCTGGGCAGCTGCCAATGTGAAAATCACAAATTTACATTCCTTACTCTATTTAACATTCATCTGTGCAACAGCATATTCTAAGCACCCATAATAATGTTCATTCCATCCATAGGCGAAAAAAAATTTGACAGAACTATGCTTGTAATATTATTTATTCATTTTATAAAACTCATTATACCTTTGAAGAAATACTACATTTTAATTCTCTCTTGTTTGTTTTTGCAGTAAACAAACATCTAACATAAAAAGTGCCAAACAACCTGGGGGTGACAAGTTGTCATTTGTTTCAGGTTTGTGTTACAACCAAAATTCGCCTGAGATAGTATGAGTGCACTGTTGTTCTCTGAACAGTGAAACCAATTGGAAGACAGAACACAATGAACCAATAAAAATATAGATTTCAAGGATTATCCTATCGCCCACTTCAGAAGTCGTGGAACAATGCTCACAACTTTCTTGAGACAAACAGGCTTGTTGTACACATTATTTGATCATATTTAATCTGCATAGCATATGCCATTTATTAATTCAGCCTTGAAATTTTCACTTAGTATTGATAAAATGAAGAAAATATATGTTCTGACTTATGTTTATCAATAGTGTTAAGCACAGACCCTGACCAGTTGTCTCAGTGGTAGAGTGTCGGCCCAGCATGTGGATGTCCTGAGTATGATACCCTGTCAGAGCACACAGGAGAAGCATACATCTGCTTCTCCACCCCTCCCCCTCTTGCTTCTCTCTATCTCTTTCTCTCTCTTCTCCTCTTCTCCTGCAACCATGGTTCAATTGGAGCAAGTTGGCCCCAGGCACTGAGGATGGCTCTATGGCCTTCGCCTCAGGCACTAAAAAATGGCTCTGATTGCAACACAGCAAGGGTCCCATATGAGCAGAATATCATCCCCTAGTGGACTTGCTAGGTGGATCTCGTTCAAGGCACATGCAGGAGTCTGTCTCCGCTAGCCCTTCTCTCATTTAAAAAAAAATAGTATAAGCACAGTACTTTGTTTATAAAAGTTTATGATATGACCACACATGGACAGAAAGTTCTCCCTAGAGTTTGAGGACAGACATCTTAGAACAAACAAGGTAATAATTTTTAATTTTTGAAAATCATCACATCAAATGGAGGACCGTGAACAAGTAAAATTTTTGCTCTCTAAGATTGATTCCCTTGATGTATCTGAGTTTACAGGTCACAGACTGGGTAAACCAGACTGCAAACAAAAAAGGTCTTGGAAAGTTTGAGCTGAAATGCCCCAAAGATGCACTGCACATTCAAGGCATTGTTAACAAAAGCATCAAACTGTTAGATTTATTTTATCACCTCTCGAAGAATTTTTCTAACTTTAATGTGTTAAGAATTCTGTAATGTACCCTGGTTTGATCTACCTTGGAATTTAACACAACAGTTTGGAAGCCATATTACTAAATCATCAAAATATCATTGAAAGAGTACAACACAGATTCTTAAAATCAGTATCCTATAAATGTGGCCATGTTACTTATGATATACCTTACGGTGATGTTATGAAAGTACTAAACTAACAACAATACTGCATAGGAGGAGGGTTGTTGACTTAAATTTTATATACAAACTTTGTAATAATCTTGTTGAATGTCCTGGTCTCCTTGAGACTGTGTGTTGTAATGTTCTTAAAATCATTACAAGAGGAAGCAAGTTTTTAATGTGAGTTTCTGTAGGAGAAACTATACTTATTTTAGTGCTATGAAGAGAATGATGAGGAATATAATTAACTGGCTCTTGATATTGATGTAAATAATTTATCATTACACAGCTTTTATAATATTACAAGTGAAGACACCAATCAAGAAGCAATATGGCCCTGGCCGGTTGGCTCAGCGGTAGAGCGTCGGCCTAGTGTGTGGAGGACCCGGGTTCAATTCCCAGCCAGGGCACACAGGAGAAGCGCCCATTTGCTTCTCCACCCCTCTGCCGCGCTTTCCTCTCTGTCTCTCTCTTCCCCTCCCGCAGCCAAGGCTCCATTGGAGCAAAAATGGCCCGGGCGCTGGGGATGGCTCTGTGGCCTCTGCCTCAGGCGCTAGAGTGGCTCTGGTCGCAACATGGCGACCCCCAGGATGGGCAGAGCATCGCCCCCTGGTGGGCAGAGCGTCGCCCCTGGTGGGCGTGCCGGGTGGATCCCAGTCGGGCGCATGCGGGAGTCTGTCAGACTGTCTCTCCCTGTTTCCAGCTTCAGAAAAATGAAAAAAAAAAAAAAAAGAAGCAATATGAAAATATCTTAAGTAATAGTTTTATTGTTTTTTGTCGGGTATATTTAATATTTTTTCGTTAATATTTTAAAACTCTTTTTTAGATAAAGCAATCTTGTTTTGTGTAATTCTTTTATTATTCTTATTTAAGTACTAAAGCATGAAACAATAAACTACCTTTCAGTATGTCAATTTTTATACTTAAAATGGTCATTAGGGAAGAGAATAGGTTGTCAAATTATTTGAACCTCACAACTGAATTACACAGCTAAAAAATGGCAAAGGTGTAATTTTAATCCACTTTGGTCTGACTTCAATGTCCTTGAACTAAACATAAAAATGAAAATCCCTGAAATTAATCATCTGTTGAATATACTTAAAACCTCTATTTGTTAGTATCTATAGTAAAAGTAATTACAATTAGAAAAAGATCATTGCATTGAGTAGAATTAGAAGCAGTTTAAAATGTGTAGGAATGTGAGAGAAGTCATTAGAAAAGAAAAGTGAATGTCAGGGATGTAATGCTAAAACCTAACTGATATGCTTGGACTCTTGACAGTAATTCTTATTCATTTGTAAAAAGGGAGAAAAACATTAAGTAAATATCTTTAGAAATTTGGTCTGGGTCCAATGTTTGTTGATTTGCATGAGCTGAGTAGAACAGAAAAAGAGATTAGAATGAAATAAAAGGATATTGAAATGTCAATGATGATAAAATATGAGGCAATTCTACAACTGGACTCTTTATATAATGTGGAAGAGTAAATTTGCATGTGAAAACTGACTTTTCAAATATATAAATATTTTCTTCTGAAAACTCCATCAACAAAAATAACTCTTCTCATGAAATCATTATGCTTCTGGGAATTGAACAAGTCACATCACTTAGAATTCATTTCCTTGGGTTCCTTCACAAGAAAGTAATCAATTCAGTTCAAGAAAGCAAAGTGCTTTATGGTTGGCATCATCTGCATGATCAAATGAGTCACTGAAAAATGGTACTCCTGCTTCTATTTTGAAATAGATATATGTAAAAAAAACTATGTAGTGGAGTTAAATACGAAAAAATACATATACAGATATTTTATATAAAGAAAACAATTAATGAAGTACCATTCATTTTACTAAAGAAATAAAAATAACAATATAATACAAATTTTTGCCTAACAAATTGGCAAAGTTTTGTTTGGCTTTTGTTTGTTTTTGAAAATACCCAAGATTGAGAGAATGCAGTCAAAAGCCTATTATCATGCAGAATTTCTGGAAGTAAAATTTATTTTAGCCTCTTATAAAAGAAATTTACAATGGGTATTTAAATGCCATAAAAATACTTATTCTCTTTGAAACAATATTTCTGTTCCTGGGAATCTATGCTTTAAAAATAATAAGTTATTAAACATTAAAGAAAAATTTCAATGTAAAGATATTCAGGGTGCTCCCTTTATTAGAGAAAAATTGGAGGAAATTTCAATTTCATTAGAGAATGCCTTAAGGAAATTGTGATATGCAAATAAAAGTCATATAGTTCTTAAAATCATTTTCACAAGAAGTTTTAATTGGCATACAGAATTATCTTAAAATATAAGTGGTAAAAAAAAGTCATGTCATTTATAAATATATTTTTATCTCAATTATAAACTATTCAAAAAATCAGGGGATATTTCAAAATAAATATGAAACTATAAAATATTCCCTAATTTTTAAAATTTTATTTAGACAATTAGTTTTAACAAGATGACTGATCAATTAGAGTACATAGATTCAGAGAAAACATCTCCAGATCATTTTGACATTTGATTATGTTGTATACCTATCACTCAAAGTCAAATTGTCCTCTGTCATCTTTTATTTGGTTTTATTTATGCCCCTCTCCTCCCCCACCATCTCCTACTCCTCCCTTCCCCTCCCCCTAGTAAACACTGTGCTATTATCCATGTCCCTGAGTCTCAATTTTGTGTCCCACCTATGTATGAAATCATACAGTTCTTAGCTTTTTCTGATTTACTTATTTCACTCAGTATAATGTTATCAAGGTCCATCCATGTTGTTGTAAATGATCCTACATCAACATTTCTTATGGCTAAGTAGTATTCCATAGTATATATGTACAACATCTTCTTTATCCAATATTCTATTGAAGGGCTTTTTGGTTGTTTCCATGTCTTCGCCACTGTGAACAATGCTGTGATGAACATGAGGCTGCATGTGTGCTTACATATAAATGTTTTTGAGTTTGGGAGGTATATACCCAGTAGAGGGATTGCTGGGTCATATGGGAGTTCTATTCTTAATTTTTTGAAGAACAATACTTTCTTCCATAATGGTTGTACTACTTTATATTCCCACCAACAGTGAATGAGGGTTCTTTCTCTCCATAGCCTCTCCAGCACTTATTATCTGTCTTGTTGATAATAGCTAATCTAACAGGAGTGAGGTGGTAGTTTCATTGTAGTTTTGATTTGCATTTCTCTAATAGCTAGTGAAGATGAGCATCTTTTCATATACCTATTGGTCATTTGTATTTTTTCCTGGAAGAAGTGTCTGTTCATGTCCTCTTCCCATTTTTGTATTAGATTGTTTACTTGTTTGTTGTTGAGTTTTGTGAGTTCTTTGTATATTTTGGATATTAGGCCCTTATCTGAGCTGTTGTTTGAAAATATCGTTTCCCATCACTGTCTGTTTTGTTGTCAGTTTCTTTTGCTGTACAGAAGCTTCTAAGTCTGATGTGGTCCCGTTCATTTATCTTTGCCTTCACTTCCCTTGCCTTTTGAGTCAAATTCATAAAATGTTTTTTATGGCCAAGGTCCATGAGTTTAGTACCTATGTTTTCTTCTATGTAATTTATAGTTTCAGATCTATATTTAGGTCTTTGATCCATTTTGAATTAATTTTGGTACAAGGAGACAAACTTTAGTAGAGTTTTATTCTTTTGCACTTGGCTCTTCAGTTTTCCCAGCACCATTTATTGAAGAGGCTTTCTTTTCTTCGTTGTGTGTTTTTGGTTCCTTTATCAAAGATGATTTGACCATATATATATGGTTTTATTTCTGGTCTCTCTGTTTTATTCCATTGGTCTGAGTATCTATTTTTCTGCCAATATCGTGCTCTTTTGATTATCGTGGCTCTATAATATTATATAATTTGAAGTCAGGTATTGTAATGCCCCCAGCTTTGTTCTTTTTCCTTCAGATTACTTTGCCTATTCGGGGTTTTATATAGTTCCATATAAACCTGATGATTTTTTGTTTCATTTTTTTAAAAAATGACATTGGAATTTTGATGGGAATTGCATTAAATTTGTATATTGCTTTGGGTAATATAGCCATTTTAACTAAATTTATCCTTTCTACCCATGAACAAGGAATATTTTTCCACTTCATTGTATCTATTTTGATTTCCCTTAACAATGCTTTGTAGTTTTCATTATATAGGTCCTTTACATTCTTTGTTATGTTTATTCCGAGGTATTTTTGTTGTTGTTGTAACCATAAAAGAGATTATTTTTTGGAGTTCATTTTCTGAAATTTTACTGTTGGCATATAAGAAGGCAATAGAATTCTGTATATTAATTTTGTATACTGTGACCTTACTGTATTGGTTTATTGTTTCTAATAGTATTTTTGTGGAGTCTTTGGGGTTTTCAATGTATAGATCATATCATCTGCAAAAAGTGAAACCTTTACTTCTTCTTTTCCAATATGAATTTCTTTTATTTCTTTCTTTTGTCTGATTGCTCTGGCTATAACTTCTAGCACTACATTGAATAAGAGTGGGAAGAGTGGGCAACCTTATCTTGTTCCTGATTTTAGAGGAAAAGTTTTAAGTTTTCTTGCCATTTCGTATAATGTTAGCTGATGGTTTGTCATAAATGGCCTTTATTATGTTGAGATATTTTTCTTCTATATTCCTTTTATTGAGTGTTTTAAACATAAAATGATATATTTTATCAAAGGACTTTTCTGCATCTATTGATAGGATCATATGGTTTTTATTCTTTGTTTTGTTGATCTGGTGTATTACATTAACTGTTTTATGTTGAATCATCCTTGTGATTCAGGGATGAATTTCACCTGATCATTATAAATTTTTTTAAGTGTGTTGTATTCAATTTACTAGTATTTTGTTTAGGATTTTAACATCTATATCCATTAGAGATATTGGTCTGTAGTTTTTTTGTGTGTGTTGTCCTTGCCAAGTTTTGGTATGAGGGTTATGTTGGCCTCATAAAATGTGTTTAGAAGTATCACTTCTTCTTCAATTTTTTGGAAGACTTTGAGTAGAATAGGAACCAAATCTTCTTTGAATGTTAGATAGAATTCACTAGTATAGCCGTCTGGCCCTGGACTTTTATTTTTTGGGAGGTTTTTGATAGTTGTTTCTATTTCCTCACTGTTTATGGGTCAGTTTAGGTTATCTACTTTTCATGACTCAGTCTATGAAAACTGTATTATTCTAGGAATTTATCCATTTTTTCTAGATTGTTAAATTTGGTGGCATATAGTTTTTCATAGTATTCTACGGTAATTCTTTGTATATCTATGGTATCTGTGGTGATTTCTCTTTTTTCATTTTAGATTTTATTTACATGAGTCCTTTCTCTTTTTTCCTTAGTGAGTCTTGCCAAGGGTATGTTAATTTTGTTGATTTTTTTCAAAGAACCAGCTCCTTGTTTTATTGATTTTTTTTATAGTTTTTCTGATCTCTATTTCATCTATTTCTGCTCTGATTTTTTATTATTTCCTTTCTTTTGCTGGTTTTGGGTTGCCTTTGTTCTTCTTTTTCAACTTCTTTAAGACGTAATGTTAAGTTCTTTACTTGGGCTCTCTCCTGTTTGTTCATATAAGCCTGTAGTGACATGAACTTCCCCCTTATTACTGCTTTTATTGCATCCCAGAGATTCTGATATGTTGTATTGCCATTTTCATTTGTCTGTATATATTTTTTGATCTCTGCTTTTATTTCTTCTTTGACACAGTCATTTTTTAGAAGTACATGCTTAATTTCTACATTTTTGTAAGTTTGTTTACTTCTGTCATGCATTTGGATTCTAGTTTCAAAGCTTTATGGTCAGAGAATATGCTTTGCATAATTTCAGTCTTTCTGAAATTGTTGATGTTAGTTTTCTGGCCCAACATATGGTCAATTCTTGAGAATGTTCCATGTACACTGGAGAAAAATGTATACCTTGGCATTTTGGGATAAAATGTTCTGTAGATGTCTATTATATCCACTTGTTCTAGTGTTTTGTTTAAAGCCAATATTTCTTTATCGATTTTCTGTTTGTATGAATGATATAGAGCCATCAGCAGTGTATTTAGGTCTTCAAGTATGATTGTATTTTTGTCAGTTTTTATTTTTAGGTCAGTTAGTAGATGTCTTATATACTTTAGTGCTCCTTTGTTTGGTGCATATATATTAAGAAGTTTTATATCTTCTTGATTAAATGTACCCTTTATCATTAAGAAATGACCATATTTGTTTCTGATTACCTTTGCTGTCTTCTAATCAGCATTGTTAGATATGAGTATGGCTACATTTGATTTTTTTTGGATATTCTTTGCTTGGAGAATCATTTTCCAACCTTTCACTTTGAATTTATTTTTATCCTTGTATCTTAGATATGTTTTTTGAAGGAAGCATACAGTTGGATTTTATTTTTTGATCCACTCTGCTACTGTGTGTCTTTTTATTGGTGAGTTCAATTCATTTATATTTAATGAGATTATTGACACTTGAGGGTTTCCTATTGCCATTTTATATATTGCTTTCTGATAGTTCTGTATCTTATTTGGTTCTTCTCTTTTGTTTTTCTGTCATTTGTTTTTCTTTGGTTGCATTTCATACTTCTTTTTTTAAGCCATGTTTCTCTGTAGTAATTTTTCAGGGATGGTTACCATTAGGTAATAAAAAGGGTATAGTACATTATTTCATGAGTGCTTCTGTACTCCATCCTCCTTTGCTACTGTTAATCTTTGTCCTTTACCCTATTTTGTTTTTGTTGTCACAGATTAATCTTGTTTTTATTGTGATCTTGTTGGAGCTTTTACTTGTGATTTTGTTTTGTTTTGTTCTTTGTATCTGGTTGAATAACCCCCTTTACTATTTCTTAAATTTGGAGTTTTCTGGTGATAAATGTTCTTATCTTTTCTATATCTGTGAATATTTTTATTTTTCCTTCATATTTGAAGGATAGGTTTGATGGATATGGTATTCTTGGCTGGAAGTTCCTCTCTTTCAGTACTTTAAATATTGGAATCCACTTTCTTCTGGCTTGTAGAGTTTTTGCTGAGAAATCTGATGATAGCCTAATGGGCCTTCTTTTTTATGTTGTATTCTTATTTTCCCTGGCTGCCTTGAGAATTTTTTGTTGTTGTTGTCATTGGTTTGTGATAATTTCATAACAATGTGCCTTGGAGTAGGTCTGTTTGGGTTAAGGTAACTCAGTGTTCTGTTTGCTTCTTGGATACAAGTCTCTAATTCTTTCCACAGGCTTGGGAAGTTCTCATTGATTATTTGTTTGAATATGTTCTCCATTCCATTTTCTCTCCCTTCTCCTTCTGATAGACCCATTATTCTTATGCTGTTTCTTTCTGATGAAGTCAAACAATTCCTGTAGTGCTTTATTATTTTTTAATTTGTGGGTCTCTCTCCTCTTCTCTCTGTAGTGTCTCTAGTTGCCTGTCTTCTATGTCACTAATTCTCTCCTCTATCTGGCTTGTTCTATTAGCTAAGCTTGTTACCTCATTTTTCAGTTCATGTATTGAGTTTTTTTTATCTCTGTTTGGTTCCTCTTTATAGTTTTAATTTCCTTGGTGAAGTATTCTTTTTGTTCATTAAATTGTTTTATAAGCTCTCTAAATTGCCTTTTGGTGCTTTTTTCTATTTTTCTGAGTATTTTTAGCTCTCTGTAATTTAACTTCAAGTTTTCCAAGCAATTTAAATTTTTTTCTAGAGATTTTTCATCATCTATCTGAGTTACATCTTTATCTTTTGTATCCATGATATTTGATTTCTTTTTTTTTAATGGTATTTGAGAGTGGCATTGTTAATAAAACTAATAAGAGATAATCATAAAAATAAAATAAAAATTGAAATAAAATAAGATACATTGAAAAAATGAAATCTCTATAATGATGAATGGAACAAAACTACAGAGAACAGGGAGCAGAAACTGAGGAAATAATGACAAAAGAGATTAAAAATAAAGTAAAAAACATGCAAAATGCCACTAAGGAAATATAATTCCAAAATATAATAATTTGTTGGTAAATGAAGATTGAATGAGAGAAAAAGAGAAAAAAAAAGAAAAATAAATTAATTAATTAAAAGTAAAGGTTTTTTTAATTAAACCCTCTTAAAAAACAAGAATAAAAAATTTAACAACTATGAATAATGAAGTTCAAAAAGAAAAGGAAAGAATAAAAAGAAAAGATAAAATGACCAAAATGGAAAAAAAAGTTATAAAAATTTAATTTTATCCTGGTTTTGAGGGTAGCTTCTTTCTTTTTTTTGGCAGGTGGAGCTGTACTACAGGTTTTGCCCCTGTGGGGCTTTTGGGCACAGGTTTGGTGTTGTGTCATGGTGGCAATGACATAGACTGGGCCTCAGTCCCATTGGTAGGCAGGGCTTGTTAGGGCTTGGAGGCTCTGATAAAGGAGGTCACAGTTTTCCAGGTGCTTCTCCCCACTTTTCTCCCACCTGACCTAACAGCCTGGGAAGTTAGCTGTGAGATTTGTCCCAGTCACTGCTTGCAAAGCAAGAGACTCTAAGAACAACTAGGTCCTTCCCCCAGTACCGCTCAAAGCACATTTCTGGGTAAGGCTGTGCCAACCAGAGCTGCCAGTGAGAGCAGGCAGGGCTGGGAGCCTATTGCAGATCAAGTGCCTTTCTAAGGGCCCCAGGCATGTCTAGTATGCCTCAGGGCTCCGCAGGTCTAATCTCCACAGGCTTCTCCGTTGTACACTGTTTGATAGCCCACAGAAAGCCACATGCAGGTCCAACTCCTGCGACTTCAGCAGTGCACACTGAGGCAGTCACCTACCCACTTTGGCGCACAGCGCCTGTGGTCTCAGTCAGAGCCAGGAATGCAGGAATGTGCTCAGAGGCCTGTATTGGCCCAGCAGGGGTGCCCGAGCCGGGGAAGTCCCAGGTTCAGCGATTCTGGCTCTTGCTCACATCCCGTGCTGGTGGGCTGATGGTCGTAGAGCTGGGAATGCACAAAGATGCTGGCAACAGATGTCTATCACTGGTAATCTTGAGCTAAACCCTCCGGCCTGCGCACACGTGTGCCCTCTCTAGTGGTTCCAGGTGGAGCCATTTGCACACCGCCCATGATTGTGGAGCCGGGAGAGCACAAAACTGCTGGCACTGGTGCTGGTTCCCCTGGGCACCCCGCCGGCATTGGCTCTGGTAGGTACCCCGAACCTATAATCTTTGTCAGAGCCTGCCGCCCATGCGCACCCCTCATCTGCACTCTCAGGCAGAGCTAGCGTGTTCTTTCTTCTGCTTGATCATCCACCTTAACCTAGTTCCTTCCCTCTGCCGCAGACCCTCCGCTTTGCTCAAATTCAGATGAAAGCGTCCCTTCCTCAGATCCGTAAGGAAAGCAAAATAGTTTGTTCTCGTTCTCCCTCTTATTTTCTTCAGAGTGGATTATATATTCAGCCACCTTTTCATCCAATCATACGTTTGTCTGTTGTGTGTATAGTTCAGGTGTTCCTGAGATTTTTTTTCTCTGTCTTTAGTTGTTGAATTTGTTGAAATTTCAAGGGGAGATATCGGGAGCACCCCTCAGGTGCCATTTCTCTGACGTCACTCTAACAGATTTCATATTCCCTAATTTCTGTGATCACAATTAGTGAATATTTCAAAATGAATATGAAGTGATAAAATATCCTCAATTTTTGTGAGCGGTGTAGATGAAAATATGTGTAGGTCTAAATGTATAATTAATCTAAAGAAGATTACATACATAAATTTTAGTTTATTTACAAATAAAATATTATACAGTAGTAAAATTGGGTGGATATATAGCCATAAACATCATGTTGATAAACCTTCTAAATACATATTTGAGAGGAAAAAAAAGTTGAGAAAAATACATTATGGTTTTATTGATGTAGAAGTTTAAAATTATGAAAAACTAAATAATCTTTGCTTAATATATATGTTCACATGTGAAGTTGGAGGAAAGAAGACTGTAAACACACAATGCAATGAGATATAATATATTCAAATTATTATTATTTATTTGGGAACAGAGGGAGTTAAGATCTGAGAAGGTCCAGGGAATTTCAAAGTTATTGGTAATTTTTTGTTAAGATAAGTGGTGAATAGCCACATGTTTGGATTTTTCACTAACACACATTTTTAACATAGATGCACACACATAAAATATCTTTAAAATTTAATACAAAACTTTTCTAAACAAATGAAAAAAAATTACAAACTGCTTATCATAAATGTCCTTGAATATTTTGATTTAAAATGATATATTTTCTTCTCCAAAATTTACCTACAATTCAACTTTGTCATTATATTTACAGTTAGCACAATGTCTGCAATTAAGTTCAAAAGAAAATACCTCAAAAATTTAGCCTTCAGGAATGTCCTGATATAAGAATATTCTACCGAGGAGAAAATTTAGTGTAAGTATTTCTAGTAATCTTCAAATATATGAATAAAACAAGATGCATTGTAAGATTGTTTTATGTTTTTTGTTTTGTTTTGTTTGCTTTTGTATTTTTCTGAAGTTGGAATCCGGGAGAGACAGTCAGACAGACTCCCGCATGCGCCCGACCGGGATCCACCCGGCACGCCCACCAGGGGCGACGCTCTGACCACCAGGGGGCGATGCTCTGCCCCTCCGGGGCATCGCTCTTTTGCGACCAGAGCCACTCTAGCACCTGGGGCAGAGGCCAAGGAGCCATCCCCAGAGCCCGGGCCATCTTTGCTCCAATGGAGCCTCCGCTGCAGGAGGGGAAGAGGGAGACAGAGAGGAAGGAGAGGGGGAGGGGTGGAGAAGCAGATGGGCGCTTCTCCTGTGTGCCCTGGCGGGGAATCAAACCCGGGACTTCCGCACGCCAGGCCGATGCTCTACCACTGAGCCAACCGGCCAGGGCAGATTGTTTTATGTTTTGTTCTTTCTGGAAATTGTCATAATATTTATCATAAAATATTACTGAAAGGATCAAAAGAAATATAGCATATAAGCATATTTTCCAGGACATAGAATGTTAAACAAATATTAATTATAATTGTTATTTTTTTATTTTCTGAGGAAAAAAATCAGAAAAACTACACTTAAAATTATACAGAATAGATTAAGAACCTTTCCTAAGTGTTAAGAGACATTGCTGCATGTAACAATAGATAGTAATAATCTCTATAATCTTTTAGATTACATTGTTATAATATTTTTAATCAAAAGTAATTTGGACATTATCTAGTTGACTACTAATTTAATTCTTTTACTTTTAAATACAGAAATTGAAAAGTGCAGGTATTTTACCAAAGTCACAAAGAGTTGTAGAATCAAATGTCTTTAACTTATTATAAAAAGACAGGAAAACCAAGATGACACAGAATCTGATTAACTGAATTTTCTTTAAATACTATCAAACCAAATTACAATTTTAATTTTATGATATGAAAATGCACCTTTCCCCTCCTTTTGCAATCTCTTGGGCCTTATATGTCAGAAAAATACTAATTAGTTATACACTGACCAATTAGCAATTGTGTGCTTAATAAAAGAAGGGAATTTGATTTAATCTACAGTGGTAGATTGCCAACTGTAAATAAGGTGCCAGGCTAAACTCTGAAAGATAGAATGAGAAGTATAATCAACTTCTTGCACCATGGAGATTGAAATGTGAAATGGTCTCTATCCCATTTCTTCTGCAGAGTTAATACAAAAGATAAAGATTATGGAATTCAGCATCAAACACATGTTGGCTTTGTTTGCATATTGTCACATAATCATCACAACAGTCCTATAAAGTTGATCTGTTGTCCTATATTTTTATAAGATATAAACATTCATGGAAACAGGCAAATAGTTTTCTAATTAACACACAGTTAATGTGTAGCAAAAATTTGATTTTAACCAAGGTTCATTGGTTGTAGAAGCATGAGTTTCTCTGCTTAACTCAGTGAATTTCCACCTCATTGTATTGCCCAAGAAAATATTTTGAGAGGTCCAATAGCAAAACATTATTATGTTACTTTCTAACTACATGCAAACTATTAAAGCAGGGGAAGTAAACCTTTTTATATCTACCACCCACTTTTTATCTCTGTTATGTAGTAAAATTTTCTAACCGCCCACCGGTTCTACAGTAAAGGTGATTTATAAAGTAGGGAAGTAACTTTACTTTATAAAATTTATAAAGCAGAGTTACAGTAAGTTAAAGCATATAATAATAATTACTTACCAAGTACTTTATGTCAGATTTTTGCTGTTTTGCAGAATAAATCTTTATAAAACAACTTACTATAGTTAAATCTATCTTTTTATTTATACTTTGGTTGCTCCACTACCGCCCACCATAAAAGCTGGAACACCCACTAGTGGGCGGTAGGGACCAGGTTGACTACCACTGTATTAAAGGCTAGAGTTGAAAACGTATTATCTTACTTTCTAACTACATGCAAACTATTAAAGACTAGAGTTCTATTAGGAAAAACTTATAAAACATCTCGCCAACTCGTCTAAAGTACATGAGTGTCTGAAGTAAATGGGCAAAGAAAATAGGAAATATCCATTGATTTCAGTTCTTGACCTGTATTCAATTAATAAACACTAACATTTTCCAGAAAGAAAAGTGGACAAGATACTTTTAGACACTAATAGATTTCTCCTAGAACCCCAACTAATTTTTAAAATAATTTTCTTATTGCTAGAAAACATTTAAATATTAAAAATATAATACAGCAAAGCTTTTAGTTTAGTTTACAATCCTATCCATCAAGCAAATATAAACTCATTAGTGACATCTAAAAGCAACTCTGTGTTTTTGTCAATCTATTAAATACAATTAACTAACAATTAGAAATGAAGATTTAACAAAGTATGTAGTATTAGGTAGAATCATCCAGCCTACAAGTAAAGGTTCTTACTAAATTAAAAAATATTTTAAATAAACTAAATTTCCTTCAGTTATAGACAAGAACTTAGTTGTATTGTATTCAATACAATTACTAAAATATTCTAAAACTTTCCTACAACAAAATAAGAATAAACAATCCCCCCCCCCCAAACACACACACTCTAAAAAAAACACCTTTTCAAGTGTTTGATTAGCAGTCCAAGATGCTACTGGATTGTAATACAGAAACCAAAAATTGATAGTCCCACACACCCCTAACAGCTGTGCATGTCTGGAAAGCAGGTGTTAGAGTTTGTACGTCTGGTGATCCAGACAGTACACACAGTTGGAAAAATAATCCTTTAAAAATATTTATTCAGTAGCCCTTACTCTTTCTTTTCAGAATTTCTCATTCTAGAATCCAGGTTTAAGAGAATTGATCACTTTATCTTAGCCATGCTCTGCAGAAACATCAATATCTTCCAAACTTGTCAGTATCCAAGTAGATTGTGGTATAACTACAACAAAAGTTTAATATTTCCTTTACAGAATATAAGTTGGCTATAGCTAATGTCACATTTCTAAATATAATAAAAAAATTTTCTGACATTTGACTTTTCACCATTGTAATAGTACTCATAAAATATAAAAACAAATTACTTTGAATACATCAGCTATGTGTTTGGAGAATGAGTGTGATAACTCTTTATATAATAAATTCACAAAATATATATAATATTTACCTAAATGCTTAAAAGGGGCCATTATAATATAATTCCTTTAAGTTGTTTTATAAGGTTTTTATTGAATTTATTGTGTTGATATTGATTAGTAAAATTATATAAGTTTCAGGTGTACAATTCTTTTTTAGTATACAATTCTATAATACACCATCTATATACTGTATTATGTGTTCATGACTCCCATTCAAGTTTCCTTTCATCACCATTTATCTCTTGACTCTCTTTTAGCCTCCCCAGACCATTTCCTATAATCACCATACTGTTGTATGTGTTTATTTGTATAAGTGTTTTTTTAAGACATTCAAAGCTTGAACTATGACTAACCCTATATTGGAGAAAAATAGGTTTACATCACAGGAAACCATGGGAGGATCCCAGTCTTTATTAACTTATCAAAGGTTTCTGTAAATTTCCCATAATAAGCAAATTGTAATCATTTGTCTAAATGTGCAAAAAAGTTGGCTAACAATTGTACTAGTAATTTTGCCTCTTTTTTACTTTTTAATCCTTATTTAGGAAAATTTTATATTAAAATACATAAATTTTAAGTCTGAGATCAAATTTTATATTAGAGTTGATATTTGTCAATAATTCAGACAAGAAAATATTAACCTTCTTTCTTTAGGCATAACAAAACAAAAAGTTAAGGCACTTCTGGCAATATGGTGTTCTGACTCTTCTAGGCTGTAACTTTAGACAAAAGAAGTAAAAGTGCATTTTCTCAAACATTTTATTATGAATGCCCATCTCAGGGCTCCTTCTAGAAACTTGTTCTGGATGGGGCACATTTAAGTACTATAGAATTCTGCACCTTTGCCCATGCAATCATATGCATTTGACCCAAAATTAGACAATTCAATCTGCTGAACAGTGACTTGTCAGATTCCTTCTTTCAAGATTCAGAATAAAAAAAACACAGTCTCTAGCCACTGTTTGGAGCATATTATATAAAATAATAATGGGACTGGTGCTCCCATATTTGGACAAAAAGAATACAAATCACTCCAAGAAGCAGATTAAACAGAAGGTGGAAGATGGAGGCAATGTCAGAAGAGATCTGGGTGTGTGAAAGACCATGGAAATCCAAAATGATGATAAAGAAGCCTTGACTCAGGGCTCAGTTAGACTTTATTTCCTTCCCATAAATGTTAGCATTTATTTCTTGTATACTTCAATAAAACTATTTTTTTCAAGCTCACTTAAAAGTTTAAACTGTAACAATAAAACTTAGATTAGTACAGGATAGCTGACTTATTTCACAAATACTAATTTGTTGGTGCCTAATTTTATCACATTTTCTGTTTATTTTTTACTTTGAAAATTATGCATCAATTATTGCTTTCATTTTCTTGTCTGCATAATCATATACCACATACAAAAACCCTGCTTGAATATTTAAGTCAGCTGAAAGCCTGGCTTAAACAATGCTGCCTTTGATGAACAAACTGAGTTTTAAATCACACTTACAAACAGATAAACAGAATTTTTTATTTATAGCAATACATTTAAGAGCTATTTTACAATTGCATTACAAGTGCTTTTTTACATATCAATTTTATTATTTGAAGCCATATTTCTCTGAGAGGTTTAAATGAAACCTTTCAAACTGGGAGAAGATGGAGCACACAAAAACTCTTACTCAGCTTCAGGAGATTGTAAAAAATTGAATTGCACTTCTAAGAACTACTATCACTATAATATATCCCACTTCATTGAATTTGTTGCTTTCCACCCAGAAGCAGACATCTAATTTAATTGTGTAATATTGTTGAAGTTTTCTCATCAATAAAATGAGATTAATAATAGTAATGGTAAGAATATACCAACATATTGGGAAAAATAAATGAGATAATACCTGAAAAGTATTAAATATACACATGCAGGTTGCATTTAAGACACTGGCTATGACATATTAAGCACTCAACATATATTAATCATATTTCTTACTAGATAAAACAATATTTTATACAATGTGCCTAGATTATTTTTAACATCTTTTAAAGTTATATTTATGTAACATACAATTCATTCATTAAATGTGCACAATTCAATGGTTTTTAACATCATCAAAGAATTGTGCAACCATTGCCACAATCAATTTTAAGTCGTTTTCATCACCTCAGGAAGTACTGTACACTTTAGCTATTATTTCTCAATCCTCCATCACCCCCAACTCTAAGGCATTATAATCAACATCTGCCTCTCTATATTTGCCTGTCTGAACACAAGCCATGATGAATAGGCAAGAAACGCATAAAGAAAATTAAGTTTTTATTTCCATATAACATGTACTTCAATGACTCTCTAAATAGTGATCCATAATAAATTTCTTAAAATTCTTAAATTAGAGCATATAGTAGTCTTTATTTCCCACCTGCAGAAGCCTTCCTTTCAACATAAAAGGAACAGGAGCACCAGGAACTTGGACTGACGCCCAGTGTATGGTGCATAGCATGAAAGCTATGACCTTTTGACCCATGTCCCACATACAGCTGATAATGTGACAATTGGGTCCTTAGTTTGTTTAAGGTAAAGCTTATGCCTATGTGAACAGTGCAATAAAGGAAAAAGTAGAAAGCTCCTTTTCTATGAAAAATATTCAGGAAACCTAGGGACTGAGATCAAATGCAAAAATAGGTATTATGAATGGCTTACTGAAAGACTGATAAAATGGTGATATCAGTTCAGATGTGACATTTGTGTCATTCACATTCCAAGCCTGTGCAAATGGGCAATTCATTATTAAGTTAATTTTATCTAGGACAGAAAACGATCATGTTTCCCTTGAACAAACTACCGCATGCACTAACAGTCTTGATCAGTTAGGTTGCACAGTTTTAAGTGCAGCAATATTATGTATAGTGCAAAGAGTTGAAAATCTGAAAACAATGTTCATATTCTTTTAAAGATGGCTTGTCGATGTCTTGTACTTCTTAAATTTACAGCCAGTATTATGATGCCCACGTACCCCCATGGTTGCAAAACTATATTTAGATAATTTCTCTATATGAATGATATCAGGCAACCAGAATTTTTGCAATTATTTATTTATTTAGGTGTTTTTCTAAATTGATAATGAAGAACTAAATTTTGCATGTAAAGCCCAGCTGCAGGTAAAATATCCTAAGCATTCAGAAAAAGAAGAGCAGTCTAGGCTACAGAAATCAGGGGACTGTATAATGTGTGGTTTTCTAAACAACAATCTAAATGTCTATGTAACAGTTTTTTGTTTGTCTGTTATTTCATACATTTCTAAAATTAATTCTTATGGTAATTTGATTCAACAAATTTCTTTTCCTGCCACCAAATTCCAACAAATTCTACCTCTAGGTGTGGAGTTTTCAATTGTATGCATCTGCTAAGATGACTTCTATAATATGGTAGAACAGAGAATTCAACAGACCTTGTGCAATTTGAATGTTAACTAAAAAATAGAAGGGTTGGTCTTGTTTTATAGATCTTTCTTCATTACATGGTGCATTGTCTATAAAATTGTCAGAAAGTAGTATTACACAGAATTTGTTCAACTACTGTAATAAACATGCATTTACTGTGTTTACCAATTACTTGCATTTGCTTTTGCTACTATGTTATGTTAACATATAAAGAAAAAATTCAAGTGAGAGGAGCGGAGATAGAGACAAACTTCCACATATGTCCCAACCAGAATCCACCTGGCAACCCCCATCTGGGGCCAATGCTGGAATCAATGGAGCTATCCTCAGGTGCCCGGGGTGAACACTGGAAGGAACCTCTGGAACCTTCAGAAGGGGAACAAAAAAAGAAGGGGAAGATAAAAAAGAAGAGAAGCAGATGGTCGCTTCTCTTGTGTGCCCTGACCAGAAATAGAACCCAGAACGTCTATTATGCTGGGCTGACATTCTATCCACTGAAACAATCAGCCAGTGCCAATATAAGAAAAATTTTAAACTTTATTCTTCACTATACAATAATTACTATGTTTATATTTGCAAATATAGAAACAATAAAACTTCTTTTAAAAAGTCTATACATTTTCTCTCTGTATATAAAATAAATACAGGTAGATAGATAGATAACAGGTATAACAAATTGTGTTGTGAATGATTCAGTCATTCTGTTTATGTCAATTGCCAATACTTACAGCCATTTTTTATGTGATACATTGGGCACTGAGCATTTAAATAGCCAATGTGATTAGACTAACTTTTTGCTATTTGTGGATTATGAAATCGCCTTGGAATATGAAAGTATTATAATTAAAAAACAATACAGTAACTTCTAATCACTAAATTTCTCTACTAATTTTTTAAACAACATATCCATGTTCATCAAGAATATAAAGCATAGCAAAAACTTCTATGATTAACCAATACTTGTACATTCTGTGAGAATAAAATTTTATTTCCTTTCAATACCAACATCTTGTGTTTAACTGCCTCATCAAATATAATGGGGACATTTTCGCTACAACTGTCACTTCCTAGTCATGGAAAATAAAACACTACCTATCATAACTGTCTGTGACAGAGAATCCTCAATTGTTAACATCCAATACTACCAATAAACAATCAACAAGGAAAAGTATTTGTCTCACTGTGCTCCTGTGGAAGATTGAAAATTATGGTTTTATTTTCTTGACAAGGAAACAGATACTGTTACCTTTGTTTTTAACAATAAAATTTGATTTGAAACTGTTGTGTTTTGACTAGAAATTCCAACATGCATTTCAATTAAACTTTCAAAATTCAGTCTCAAAGCATTGTGTACTCATCAGCTCTTATTAGCACAACCACTTTGGAAGATTATTGGTATGTCTCTCTATTGAATCTATGCCAGAATTTCTCAACCTCAGAACAGTTAACGTTTCTGACTAGGTAAGTCATTGCTATAGGTGGGTGTCTTGTACATTTTAAGATGTTTAGCAGCAAGCCTGGTCCCTTCCCACTAGATGCCAGTAGCAACCTTTCAGTTATGTAATTTTTCTACATCCTCAGTAATTTTTAGTATTGTTAGTCTTTTCATTGTTAGCCATTCTGGTAGATGTGTAGTAGTATAACATATCCCTGATTATCATTTTCTATCAATCCACTTAATTATCAATATTTCATATTTTTCAAATTTCCATGTCCTTAAACTTCAGTTGTAACTCTTGAATTAACAAAAATTAGCATTTACTTAATAAATTTACATTTATTGAATTGTATTTGAAAACTTTTAAATATAGTATGCCAATCTCTATTTTTTACTTGTTAATTTAGTCCATTTATTTTATTTGTGAATGCTGACATAGTTGGATTTCTTTACACTTTCTTAATTAATTATAAAATTACAAAGACTTTGAGTAGTCTGTTCCAATACTATTTTTTCTAATAAATTGTGCCGTTTTTACATGTGTGTGTGGCTGTGTTGGACTTTACTTGAATGAAAGCATACAGATGTACCATTTATTATTGTGGCAGAGAACATATAATATAAAATTTACCATGTTTTTCATGCCTGTCATTTTTCATAAACAAGTTTGAAAACATAAATTTATCATAGTTATTGCAAAATACTCATACCTTATTCACAGATTAAAATGATATATCATTTTTCCATCATTAATTTAGTTGTTTTACATGCTTTTTTTCTTTAAGTACTCTCTTGCAGTTTATAGCTGGATTTTGATTTTACATTATTAATAATATTACATATTTTAATTTAATACCTTGAAATAATTGATGTAATTGTACTTGTTTTATGTTTTCTTTATATATATAATTTCATTGCCTTTTTTCTCCCTTCCTGCTATATTGGATTAAGATTTTCCATTATTCCTCTGTATCTTTCTAATAGTTTGACTGCTTCAAATGTATTTCTTTTTGATTTATCCTAAATTTTTAAGAATTAAAAAATACAATTTTTAAATGTACCCAGAGTTATGGAAATTTATTTATAAAACTCTTAAAATTATTCATTTTTCCTTATCTTCTTTCAAAGACAACATGAATCTTAACAAGTTTAAACTATTGCAGAACTCCCAACTTTTCCAAGCACTTTATCAGTGCCTAGCAAGTTTTAGTTCCACTTACTTTTATACATAGATCATGTTGTTTTCTTTTATACTAAATAATCAATAAAATTTACCATCTTATTATACCTATTATTTGGATTCTTTGCTCCCTGTTCCTTAGATCCTATGTTTTCCCTCTGGTTTTGTTTTTTCTCCTTTAAAAGATGTCTATTTATATTTTAATTATACTCAATGTTTAAAAAACAATAAACTGACAAGATCCTTGCCCCCAGTAGAATTTATAAACAAATAAAATGTTAAAGTGACGTCACGGAAATGGCGCCGTGAGCAGCGCGTCCGACAGATCTCTCCAAAATCACAACAAATTTATCAACTAGAAACAGGAAAATTTATCTTCGGAGCATTACGGAGTTCCACACAAACTGAAAGCAAAAGGACTGTTATCACTTGAATCTGAGAGACGAGGGTGTGGAGGAAGCTATCGCAGGGACGTTCATTCAAGCCACGAGGAAGTGCGCCTGTGGTAAGTCTCCCGCACTCGGGAGCCGCGAGCAGCTGCCGCCAGCCGCCGCCAGCCGCCGCCGCCAGCCGCCGCGAGCAGCTCCCGGGTCGGTTGCAGAGCGAGCACCACCCACACTCCGGAGCGGTGAGCAGCCACTGGCGCGCCCCGGTCTGGTTGCAGACCGAGCATTGCAGACCGAGCACCGCTAACGTTCCCAGCGGCCCGCGCACGGGGAGCGGGAGAGGCCCCAGGGCGGTATTCCCTACTTGGGAGATTCTCTCCGCGGGCGGGGCACCTCACCCAGCCATTCAAGCTAACAATCAAGCGTTGGGGGAGGGGCACGCGCAGGCAGCCTGAAATACCTTCGGGAGCACAGCTGCGACCCAATTACTAAAATTAACTTAACCCGTGAAATCTGCGCACCCTCGGTTCTAATTGATAAGATCTCTCTCAGTTCACCGACCCAAGACAAGAGGCGTGATATTTTTTAGTGCCTCTCGCTAAAGGGGCGGGGGCAACTTCTGATTGATAGAGCCTCCATATTCAGGGATAAACGCTAACAAGAAGGACTTGGCAGATAATAAGATCTATACCACACTAGTCGCAAGCAGAGACTAGTGCCTCTTCTTACCAGCCAAAACAGGCTACAAAGTGTGGAAAGCCTGGGTTGAGAGGTCCAACTGAATGCTAGGCGCTGAACAGTCACCTTGACAACAATTGACTCCCACCCCCGCCTGATTACACTGGAGGCCCTGACTGTCAGAGCCCTTCCCAGAGCCTTGCACTGAGTGGGGATAGAGTGGGGATTTCCCAGCTCTTTGAGCCTCTTACTCCCCAGGCAGAAGCAGTGGCAGCCTTATAGCTGGATCACCAGGCTGCTAATTCAGGAAGGGGGGACTAGGAGAGAGAATCCAGGAAAGCAAACTCTCTCATCGTTGGACCCTGCAAACGCCAACAAGCCTTGACTACCAGCAAGACTAAAGCCAATTATATGACATTGCCATAGAATCCCATCAACTGCAAATCCCTACCTAAATGTGACTCAGGGGCAGAGCCTGGGGTACAGAGTCACCGACCAGGAAGAGGGAGAGAAAAGAAAAAGGAAGAAGTTAACATCTCAAAATCAAGAAAAATCCACAGACTTTACAACTTGTTCCACTAATTTTTTTTTGTTGTTGTTGTTGTTGTTTGTTTCTTCTATCTTATTGCCTTTATTTCCTCCACCTCGGTCCTTCTATTCTCTGCCCATCTTATGCTTCCCTTTTCTTGAACTACACTACCCATAAGTGTTACATTTTATTTCTCTTCTTCATCCTCACCCTCCTTTGGGGTTATACTCCAGGACACTTAACTCTCACTCTCTCCTCTTTTGTTTGTTTTTTTTTGTTGTTTTTTTTTTGCTTTATTTTGTTTTTTTCTCTTCCTTTTTTATTTCTTCCTTCGTTTTTCTCTTTTTCTTATTTTTTCCTTTCTATTCGTTTTTTCTTTTCTTGTTTTACTTTCCTCCCATTTAATCCTCAATCACGAACAAATTAGTTAATTTGGGACTCAAGGTTTTTTTTGGCTTTATTTTTCTTTTTCGCTTTTGTTTTTGTTTTTTTCTTGTTAGTTTATTTTTGTGGCATTTTGGGTCCTCCCAACCCAAGGTCTCCATTGTATTTGGTCTTTGCTCCACTTAATACAACAGATTTTTACTTATTATTTTTATTTTTTTCTTCTTTATTATTCCTTTTTTTTGTCCTTTTTTCTGGTTCCCTCTTATCCCTCTCATTATATCTCTTAGTTGACCATCACCCACAGGCAGATCAACTTATGCTTGTCTAAGATTTTCTTCCTTTTTTTTTTTTTTTTTGCATTTAGTAGGTCTCTACTCCCCTTTTTTTTTTTGCCCCTTGAACTCTTCACCGCAAACCAGGCCCTCCATTATAGGCACGATATCTCCCTGAGGAGGGGAGAGGAGGGAAGGAGAAGAAAGAAAAAAAAAGGGGGAAATAATAAATTATTACTGCTTTTTTTTGTGGGGTGTTTTACTCTTTGTTTTTTTGTTGTTTTTTTTTTTTGGTTTTTTTTTTTTTTTTACTTTTTACTCTTTATTAATTCTAATTAGTGCTATCAACAAGACCACCCTCAGATGCCAATAAGAAAGAGGAAATCGAATATTATGGATACAAAAGAAAGAGAGGTAACACAAATAGATGTGGAAAAATCTATGGAGAAAAGACTTAACATATTGGAAGCCTTGGAGCTAAATGACAGAGAATTTAAAATAGAAATCTTAAAAATACTCAGAGATATACAAGAAAACACAGAAAGGCAATATAGGGAGATCAGAAAACAACTCAATGAACACAAAGAATATATTACCAAGGAAATTGAAACTATAAAAACAAATCAAACAGAAATGAAAAACTCAATTCACGAGCTGAAAAACGAGGTAACAAGCTTAGCTAGCAGAACAATCCAGATTGAAGATAGGATTAGTGAAATAGAAGACAAACAACTTGAGGCACAACAGAGAGAAGAAGAAAGAGACTCAAAAATAATAAAAAATGAGAAAGCCCTACAGGAATTATCTGACTCCATCAGAAAGAATAACATAAGAATAATAGGTATATCAGAGGGAGAAGAGAAAGAAAATGGAATGGAGAATATACTCAAACAAATAATAGACAAGAACTTCCCAAGCCTGTGGAAAGAACTAAAGCCTCAAATTCAAGAAGCAAACAGAACACCGAGTTTTCTTAACCCCAACAAACCCACTCCAAGGCACATCATAATAAAGATGACACAAACCAATGACAAAGAAAAAATTCTCAAGGCAGCCAGGGAAAAGAAGAGTACAACATATAAAGGAAGGCCTATTAGATTGTCATCAGATTTCTCAGCAGAAACTCTACAAGCTAGAAGAGAGTGGACCCCAATATTTAAAGCCCTGAAAGAGAGGAACTTTCAGCCAAGAATACTATACCCATCAAAGCTATCCTTCAAGTATGAAGGAGATATAAAAACATTCACAAATACAGAAAAGATGAGAGAATTTATCCCGAGAAAGCCCCCACTCCAGGAAATACTAAAAGGGGTTTTCCAACCAGATTCAAAGAACAAAAGAAAACAACACCACAAGTAACAGCTCCACCAAGAACACAATAAAACCAAACTTAAACTGTGACAACAAAGGAAAAAAAAGGGGGGGAGAGAATGGAGATTAACAGTAGCAAAGGACGATGGAGTGCAGAAATACTTATAAGATAGGGTACTACAATGAATATGGTAGGTACCCTTTTCATTACTTAATGGTAACCACCCTAGAAAAAACCACCACAAAAACACATGACTTAAAAAAGGTAGCAACAGAGGAAAGAAGTATGGAACACAAACAAACAGAAACAAATGATAGAAAAACAAAAGAGAAGAATCAAACTAGATACAAAACTAACAGAAAGCAATTTATAAAATGGCAGTAGGAAACCCACAAGTGTCAATAATTACACTAAATGTAAATGGATTAAACTTACCAATAAAAAGACACAGAGTAGCAGAATGGATTAAAAAAGAAAATCCAACTATATGCTGCCTACAAGAAACACATCTAAGCAACAAGGATAAAAACAAATTCAAAGTGAAAGGCTGGAAAACAATACTCCAAGCAAACAACACCCAAAAAAAAGCAGGTGTAGCAATACTCATATCTGATAATGCTGACTACAAGACAGAAAAAGTACTCAGAGACAAAAATGGTCACTTCATAATGATTAAGGGGACACTGAATCAAGAAGACATAACAATCCTTAATATATATGCACCAAACCAAGGAGCACCAAAATATATAAGACAGCTACTTATTGACCTTAAAACAAAAACTAACAAAAATACAATCATACTTGGAGACCTCAATACTCCGCTGACGGCTCTAGATCGGTCATCCAAACAGAGAATCAATAAAGTTATAGTGGCCTTAAACGAAATACTAGAACACCTGGATATGATAGACATCTACAGGACACTTCATCCCAAAGCGACAGAGTATACATTTTTCTCTAGTGTCCATGTAACATTCTCAAGAATTGACCATATGTTGGGCCACAAAGACAATATCAGCAAATTTAGAAAAATTGAAATTGTACCAAGCATATTTTCTGATCATAAAGCCTTGAAACTAGAATTCAACTGCGAAAAAGAGGGGGAAAACCCAACAAAAATGTGGAAACTAAACAACATACTTCTAAAAAATGAATGGGTCAAAGAAGAAATAAGCGCAGAGATCAAAAGATACATACAGACAAATGAAAATGAAAATACGACATATCAGAATCTATGGGATGCAGCAAAAGCAGTAATAAGAGGAAAGTTCATATCACTTCAGGCCTATATGAACAAACAAGAGAGAGCCGAAGTAAACCACTTAACTTCACACCTTAAGGAACTAGAAAAAGAAGAACAAAGACAACCCAAAACCAGCCGAAGAAAGGAGATAATAAAAATCAGAGCAGAAATAAATGAAATAGAGAACAGAAAAACTATAGAAAAAATCAATAAAACAAGGAGCAGGTTCTTTGAAAAGATCAACAAAATTGACAAACCCTTGGCAAGACTCACCAAGGAAAAAAGGCACAGGACTCAAATAAATAAAATCCAAAATGAAAGAGGAGAGATCACCACAGACATCATAGATGTACAAAGAATTATTGTAGAATACTATGAAAAATTATATGCCACCAAATACAACAATCTAGAAGAAATGTATAAATTCCTAGAACAATACAACCTTCCTAGACTGAGTCATGAAGAAGCAGAAAGCCTAAACAGACCAATCAGCAGGGAGGAAATAGAAAAAACTATTAAAAACCTCCCCAAAAATAAAAGTCCAGGCCCAGACGGTTATACTAGTGAATTCTATCAAACATTCAAAAAACTTGGTTCCTATTCTACTCAAAGTCTTCCAAAAAATTGAAGAAGAAGCAATACTTCCAAACACATTTTATGAGGCCAACATAACCCTCATACCAAAACCTGGCAAGGATGGCACAAAGAAAGAAAACTACAGACCAATATCTCTAATGATTACAGATGCTAAAATTCTAAACAAAATACTGGCAAACCGAATACAACAACATATTAAAAAAATAATACATCATGATCAAGTGGGATTCATCCCAGAATCTCAAGGATGGTTCAACATACGCAAAACGGTTAACGTAATACACCATATCAACAAAACAAAGAACAAAAACCACATGATCTTATCAATAGATGCAGAAAAGGCTTTTGATAAAATACAACACAAATTTATGTTTAAGACTCTCAACAAAATGGGTATAGAAGGAAAATATCTCAACATGATAAAGGCCATATATGATAAACCATCAGCCAACATCATATTAAATGACATAAAACTGAGGACTTTCCACCTTAAATCAGGAACAAGACAGGGTTGTCCACTCTCCACTCTTATTTAACGTGGTGCTAGAAGTTCTGGCCAGAGCAATCAGACAAGACAAAGAAATAAAAGGCATCCATATTGGAAAAGAAGAAGTAAAGGTATCACTTTTTGCTGATGATATGATCCTATACATCGAAAACCCAAAGGACTCCACAAAAAGATTATTAGAAACAATAAACCAATACAGTAAGGTTGCAGGATACAAAATTAACATACAGAAGTCCATAGCCTTTCTCTATGCCAACAATGAAATATTAGAAAACGAACTCAAAAAAATAATCCCCTTCACGATTGCAACAAAAAAAATAAAATACCTAGGAATAAACATAACAAAGAATGTAAAGGACCTATATAATGAAAATTACAAAGCATTGTTAAGGGAAATTGAAAAAGATACAATGAGATGGAAAAATATTCCTTGTTCTTGGATAGGAAGAATAAATATAATCAAAATGGCCATATTACCCAAAGCAATATACAAATTTAATGCAATTCCCATCAAAATCCCTATGAGATTTTTTAAAGAAATGGAACAAAAAATCATCAGATTTATATGGAACTATAAAAAACCCCGAATAGCCAAAACAATCCTAAGGAAAAAGAATGAAGCTGGGGGCATTACAATACCTGACTTTAAACTATATTATAGGGCCACAATAATCAAAACAGCATGGTATTGGCAGAAAAATAGACACTCAGACCAATGGAACAGAATAGAAAGCCCAGAAATAAAACCACATATATATGGTCAAATAATCTTTGATAAAGGGGCCAACAACACACAATGGAGAAAAGAAAGCCTCTTCAACAAATGGTGTTGGGAAAACTGGAAAGCCACATGCAAAAGAATGAAACTCAACTACAGCCTGTCCCCGTGTACTAAAATTAATTCAAAATGGATCAAAGACCTAAATATAAGACCTGAAACAATAAAGTACATAGAAGAAGACATAGGTACTAAACTCATGGACCTGGGTTTTAAAGAACATTTTATGAACTTGACTCCAATGGCAAGAGAAGTGAAGGCAAAGATAAATGAATGGGACTACATCAGAATAAAAAGTTTTTGCTCAGCAAGAGAAACTGATATAAAAATAAACAGACAGCCAACTAAATGGGAAATGATATTTTCAAACAACAGCTCAGATAAGGGCCTAATTTCCAAAATTTACAAAGAACCCATAAAACTCAACAACAAACAAACAAACAATCCAATAAAAAAATGGGAAGAAGACATGAATAGACACTTCTCCCAGGAAGAGATACAAATGGCCAACAGATATATGAAAAGATGCTCAGCTTCATTAGTTATTAGGGAAATGCAAATCAAAACTACAATGAGATACCACCTCACCCCTGTTAGATTAGCTATTATCAACAAGACGGGTAATAGCAAATGTTGGAGAGGCTGTGGAGAAAAAGGAACCCTCATTCACTGTTGGTGGGACTGTAAAGTAGTACAACCATTATGGAGGAAAGTATGGTGGTTCCTCAAAAAACTGCAAATAGAACTACCTTATGACCCAGCAATCCCTCTACTGGGTATATACCCCAAAACCTCAGAAACATTGATACATGAAGACACATGTAGCCCCATGTTCATTGCAGCACTGTTCACAGTGGCCAAGACATGGAAACAACCAAAAAGCCCTTCAATAGAAGACTGGATAAAGAAGATGTGGCACATATACACTATGGAATACTACTCAGCCATAAGAAATGATGACATCAGATCATTTACAGCAAAATGGTGGGATCTTGATAACATTATAAGGAGTGAAATAAGTAAATCAGAAAAAAACAAGAACTACATGATTCCATACATTGGTGGAACATAAAAATGAGACTAAGAGACATGGACAAGTGTGTGGTGGTTACCAGGGCTGGGGGGAGGGAGGACAGGGGGAGAGTTAGGGGGAGGGGGAGGGGCACAGAGAACTAGATAGAGGGTGGCGAAGGACAATCTGACTTTGGGCGATGGGTATGCAACATAATTTAATGACAAGGTAACCTAGACATGTTTTCTTTGAATATATGTACCCTGATTTATTAATGTCATCCCATTACCATTAATAAAAATTTATTTAAAAATAAAAATAAAAAAATAAAAAAAAAATAAAAAATAAAATAAAATAAAAAATCATGTTAAAAATCTACTTGCTATATTGCCCATGATATATTGGATTTAGCTAACAGTGACACTTGTCTTATTTAATGTGCACATTTTACATTCATGGGTATAATAAGGTCTTCATTCCAAAACATTTTAGCAAGTGCTTTGTATAAGATGCAAAAAGGTAAAATGCATCTAATGAAATATACCTACCTCAGTAAACTCCCAGGGCTCCTCTCTGTCTACTTTATTTATTATCAATTAGAAAAAAAACTACTTTAATAACTCTTTCAGTGATGTTTTGTGCATAATAAATTTCTTTAATCTTTGAAACACCTAAAATATTTTTAATTTTTTCACACTATTGAATGCCAACTTGTTTGATAACTACAATTTATATTCCTCACCAATACTTTAAATACATTTGTTGTTTTCCAACATATGCTGTTACTCATGAGAAGTCTGACAATTTTCTACTTGACATTAATTAAGAGAAAGTAATTGTGTTGGGTTTTGATTGTCTTTTCAACCTTGAGATTTGTAGTTTTCCTCCAACATAATAAGAATGGAGTATTTGTTAAGTAATTAATTAATTGATTATTTATTTATTTATTTAAATTACTTGGGTACTGGCATGTACTTTCTGATCATCACGGGAGTTTTGACCTGCTCCGTTTTCGACCTGGGCTGGTTCATCCCTCCATAGTCAGCCTGGTGGTCCCTCGCTCCCGGGAGGTCACCATATTGATGCCAGACTTAGTGCAGACACCGTATCGGCATAGCACAGTACAGCCCAGAACTCCTAGGCTCAAGCGATCCTCCCACCTCAGCCTCCCGAGTAGCTGGGACTACAGGTGCCCACCACCAGCCTGGCATGTATTGTACTTACACCTCAAAACTCAGGTCTTTCTTTAATTCTGACATTTTTTTCAACTGTTTTTTCTTCTATAGCTTTTCTTATATTTTCTATTTTCTTTCTCTGCAACTCCATTCATTGTATATTGGGGATCTTAATCTACCCTTAATGCCTCTTAATTTCTGTATACATGCACACAATCACCAATTTAGAGGTGATAAATATTAACCTTCAATTTTACTAAATTTGTTGTGTAAATTTGCAAAGTTTATAAATCTATAGAGTTTTAACTAGCTAAAAACATATTTACATTTAATATTTTATTAATTTGTTTTTTGTTTATTTCTTAATTTCTGGTTAATAAATGTATGGGTTTTTTTTATAGTTTTTGTTATTACTTCTAATATTGTTTTGAGAATCCTGACTATACTTGCATTCAACTCTTTTGAAAATTGTAACATAAATCAATTTGAATATAGAGTTAAATCATTTTTATTATTTATTACTATTAATTATGGATCACTATCTTCTTATAAGATTTGCTCCTTTTGACCTTGGGTCATTTCCTTACTCTTAAGGTTACGTCTTAGTGGACAGCAAGTTTTTTGAGTTGTCTCTTTCAGAAGTGATGACACCCACAACACTAATTCAAGCTGTAAATTAGCTCTAGTCCCCTTTCTAATAAAAGCACTGGACATTTTCTGGCCATAATCACCACAGGTATTAAAATACTTACTAGTAAGTGGTCTGCAGCTTCATCCTTGTTCACTTCTTTTTATTACTGTTCAATTTCTGCTCCATAGAGATGCTCATTTTGATTTTTGCAGGTGTTAAGTTTTTGGTATTCTCTTACTATATATTTTTTCTCATGGTAAGCAAAGACTTGATAATGTTTTGGTTCTATTTTGTTAGCATCTTCTCAGATTATTTGCCCTTCTTTGTCTTTATAATTCAAGAAGCTGAGTTTGACACGATTTGTTTCCCACGCTTCTTAGATTTTGTTTACCAAGGCAGGTACAAGGAAGAGATCAAAGCCCCAAAGCAGAAGGGATTTGGGACATATCTTCCCTGCTCAAACATGTGTTTCAGGCACATGTTCCCTCCATAATTAAGCTTCTGTCTATTCCTGTCCAGAGACCTCTCCTCAAAGGTTTCAGTGTTCACTATTTCACAATTTCTTCTTCTCTTCCTTTTAGGTTTAGAATGATAATAACTTCCCTGGCTAGGTTTCCATAAGTAATTTCTTAATTTCAAACTCTGTATAGAGTCTATCAGAACTGGATTCTGTTTTATGACTGAACTGTCATATAAGAGTGTGACCATGTTTTCAAATAATATTTCATCTTGACAGAAAACATCTTGGTGTTGCCCTTAATCACTTCTACAGTGCTTTAACATGTTAATGTATTTACAGGCTCATGCAGACACACTTGTTAAATTAGTCCAGAGGTTCTCAAAGTGTGCGCCAGGGTGCATTGGTGTACCCTAGAAGATTTCCAGGTGCGCCTTATGGTATTCCAGAGAAATATGTGCCTGTTGGGGACCAAAAAACCAACAGGGTTTTTGGAGTTTAGATTTTTGGGGGACAGAGGTGTGGCAGATTTTCTGTAAGCTGACAGTCTGCCCACCTCACTTTCCTGATTAGGTTGCAAAAGGCTGTTAAGCTGTGGTGCTGGATTATTTATATTACCCCCCATGTTCCCCGGAAAGACTAGAGGCAAGTTTCTTCTATCCTTTGTAAAGTTAAGATGATATGTATGGCAGAGGTTTTCTGCACTCAACACAATTAAGAGTAAAAAGAGAGGAATTCTTCAATGTATTGGCAAGGAAATGAGAGTTTGCCTTTCAAATATATGCCCAAACATTGAAGGAATAGCTAGGACACATTAGATTCATGTTTCTCATAAACACAACAATGAAAAAACTTAACACATTCACTCCAGGACCTGCCAAATTTACTAAATCTTACTAAGAATGTATCTATATATACATATATAAAAAGATAACTTTATTTTTATTTTAACCCCTTTTTAATGAATTCTAAAAGGCATAAGCTCAAAAAATGTAACATAAAAATGTTTTTTAATGTCAGAATAAATTTAATTTTGTTGTATTTATTTTGTTTAATTACCGTAAAAGCACACTTGGACTTTATTATTTTCTTTAATATTTTACTTAATTATTATAACATATTTTTCAGAAATTTGTATATAGTGTGCCTACAATTATTTGTAGGATTTTAAATGTGCCTTGACTTCAAAAAGTTTGAGAACCACTGAATTAGTCTATTCAATACTTTGCAGATATTTTAGTGGTTGAGAGCATCAGCATAGATCCATACAGCTCTCAGGGTAAACAGTGCTGAGAATCAAGAGTAAGTTTGGTTTGACTTGGACCTTTTGATTAGATTTTGATCCTTTGAATGTATATTCCATACCAAATTTCAATTACAACCCAAAGTAGGCACATTTGAATTGCTGCCATGCTGCTTTTCTAATAATTCCTGCTATGCCTTTAGGTAAGATATTTAGAAAACTGAGCATACTCTACCTTAACTTTATAAGGAATAAAGAAATAGAAAATTAAATGTTCAATAGACTCCATACAAAAATTTCACCTTCTGAAGTGTTCCAAGAGTTTACTTACCAAAACTGAAAAGTGTCAACATTTACCTCATGAAGCAAATGTTCTATTTTTAAAGCATGATATGCACTATACTGTTTAACACATTCATTAAGCTCCATAAGGACACTGACAGCAAACAAAATCATAACGCCATCTTGTCATTTCATACACATCATAAAATTAGAAACAGGCAAGTAGGACAAAAAGATCTTTTCTAGGGTGTGTTGGTAGTCATCAGCATATCTAAAGATTTCCCTGGTTCTTGAAAGGTAATTATGTGTTTATGTACACTCACATGACATGTACACATTACATGTTTTAAATCTCTAATTGTTTATCTTTGGCTTATTATTCTGTGAAATTTTATGTAATGAAATAAGTCTACTTAAGATTTAACATAAAAATAAAAATTAAAAAAGGAAAATAAAAATCAGTTTTTGTTTTCTTTGTTTTTGTTTTTTGACACAACATCTGAAGAAAGACAAATAAGGAAGGAGCTATAAAATATATTCTAGTATAGGATTTTCTTCATTTAATTCAAGCAACTTTATTGAGTCTCTCTCTGTTTCTACATGCTGACCTAGGTCATTTAATTCAAGGACAAGTAAATTCCAGCCCTATCATGGAGTAATTTATAAATGGATGTATAGCCATTGAAACCCTCATACGTTGCATAATGCTACTTGAGAATCTCAGAAGTAGACATTATATATTCTAATTAGAAACATCTAAGTAGATAAAAATTGACAGTGGTGAGGCTCTTAAAGTGTAAAATTATTCCATTAGTAGAAAATGTCAGACTGAATATTGGCCAACTGAAATCTAAAGTTTAGTATAAA
Organism: Saccopteryx leptura; assembly: GCF_036850995.1. Taxonomy (NCBI): domain Eukaryota; kingdom Metazoa; phylum Chordata; class Mammalia; order Chiroptera; family Emballonuridae; genus Saccopteryx; species Saccopteryx leptura. The sequence goes on along the minus strand of NC_089509.1, from coordinate 78,609,732 downwards.
TAAAAATATAAGGGCATAACAATGCATCATGTGTTCCGGGAATGGAACATAAGGAGTACTTTATACTTCAGTATAGCTTAATGATTAAGAACAGGCACATTGGGTTCAAACAAACATTGATGGTAATGTTGATTCTTCCACTTACTACTGAGGAGAAGAGGAATTTGCCACCCAAAAATATGTTTTTTGAGGACATTGATTTTTTTAAGCTGCCTATTTTTAAGGAACAAATATCTTTTAAAAAGAGCCTTTGCCTGACCAGGTGGTGGCGCAGTGGATAGAGCATTGGGCTGGGATGCGGAGGACCCAGGTTCGAGATCCCAAGGTTGCCAGCTTGAGTGCAGGCTCATCTGGTTTGAGCAAAGCTCACCACTTGTACTGGCTTGAGCAAGTGGTTACTCAATCTGCTGAAGGCCCACGGTCAAGGCACAAATGAGAAAGCAATCAATGAACAACTAAAGTGTCGCAACGAAAAACTGATGATTGATGCTTCTCATCTCTCTTCGTTCCTGTCTGTCTGTCCCTATCTATCCCTCTCTCTGACTCTCTCTCTTTCTGTAATAAAAAAGCCTTTAACCTCCCCCTTACCTGTCCAGAAGAATTCAGATAGGAAAACCTGTCCATGAACTGAGTATCACCATAGATAACAATAATATAATTATATAATATGAACTAAGCAACGTCTGCACCTTAAACTCCTCTGTGCCCCATTGTTTCTTAGTGGCCCAGAAAGAATTTACTAAAGGTCTACTCCTTCACCTATGAATTGTCTGTCTTGCCTTTAAAATCCAAACCACTACTCCTCTTTCTCAATAACTTAGGATGGCCCGGCATGCAGATGTCCCAGGTTCGATCTCTTGTCAGGCCACACAGGAGAGGCATCCATCTTCTTCTCCACCCCTTTCTCATCTTTCTCACCCCCTTCTGGAGCCATGGCTTAATTAGAGCAAGTTGGCCTTGCGTGCTGAAAATGGTTCCAAGACTTCCCTCTCAGGCAATAAGAAGAACTCTGTTGCTGAGCAATGGAGCAATGCCCCAGATGAGCAGAGCATTTCCCCCTAGTGGACTTGCTAGGTGGATCCTGGTTGGGGCATATACAGGAGTCTGTCTCTGCCTTCCCACTCTCACTGAATAAACAAATATATAAATAAATAATGAATAAATAAAGCAACTTAGGTGTAAAATAACAAGAATAACAACAATTCTTTTTGTTTAAGAAGAATAATGGTTCAACAAATTAGCTTGCAGATCTTGGGAAGTTCAAAAAATATTTATAGCCCCTCTTTCTGGAATTATGATAAAAGTTCCTTGCAGTTTAAGGAATTTAAGAGGTCAAGGACAGATGAAGAGGCTTTTTGCTTACTAACAGGATCACATGAGATATGCAAACCACACAATGAAATAGAAAAGACTCTCCTGAAGTTGAAAAAAAAAATAATACCTTATGAGTTTTGTTAAACTTGAGCACATAACTTGATCTTTCTGGGCTTCAGCTTTCCAATTAGAAAAATAATCTCCTAGTTTCCTTCAAGAGCTGGCATCTGAAGATTCTCTGTTTCTCCTTTCACAGATTGTCTTCTGCTGACAAGGTTTTAGAGAATTCTGGACTTCCATAGTGCTATTCATTCTCTATATAGCCTTGCTGCTGATATTTGGCCAGCTACCAACAAAAACACTAATTAGAACAATTTGAATATTTCACCATCCTCCACCCTCTCCAATGAACATACCCCTAATTCTCAATAAACATAGATGGCTGTCTTGGTTGTAGAACTGCACATTTTTTACCATGTTTACCTGTCTCCACTGAGGATGAAGATTTCAGTTCCTTGTGAAGCGTTAGGTTAGACTGGAGTTCTATGCCAAATGGTTGATTAATCATAATTATTTAAAATAGAGCATTAAAAAACACAAGTGTGGACCATTAAAGAACATTTTATACTGTTGAATATATTTTAGTTATTTAAGCAAAGCCCTTGGTGGACCATTACATTTTTAAAGAATTTATCTCACTTTAAATAGAAGTTCTTATTATTACTTGGATAATTGTTTGTGTTGTTTTATGTTTATGTTGGCTTATTTTTATTAAAAGAAGTGAACAAAGGCTTAACATGAGTGCCATAGAGTTTACGAGGACCTCTCGTTTCTCTGTATGAAATATCACATTAAGAAATGAATGTTAGAAGAAATTTACAGAATATCTATGTACAATTGAAAGTGAGCTGAAGAGAACACATAAGATACTTTAGGCAAAGAAATAAAATCTGGAGATGACGTCACAGTGATGGCGCGGTAGGAAGCGATACCGAAAATCTCCCCATAAACTCAACAAGTTCTTCAACCAGAAACAGAAAAACCTATCCTTGGAGTCTTCAGATGCTTCACAACACACCCGAAGGTAGGATCGGGCGAAAGATTGGCTAAATATATGGTCAAACCCCGGGGGAAATAAGGAGTAAGAAATGCTCCGCCTTCCTCTCTAATCCAAACAGGATGGCTTTCACTGAGAACTGAGAATATAGAAACTAAGGCGGGCAGAGGGAGTAAATAGGTCCAGACTGCAGTACAAACAGCCAAACCAGGCTGTGGCACGGAGATCCAAGCCGTGGAAAAACCAGGGCAATTCAAGCTAACACGCGCGCCAAACCCAGACAAAGAAAGACAAGCGGGACAGCCATTTTCCACATCTCCTGGCTGGCGCGCACGGGGTTAGTAGGCAAGAGATTCCCACGAACACTTCTGGGGTGGGCGCAGCCCGTCCTAACCCACAGAGAAGCAGAGTCAGAGGCCTCTGTGAGGGCAAAAAGCAGCATCTCCTAGGAGCCCCAGCGCCCTGAGGGGACCGGGCACGGGGAGGGAGCTGGAGCCAACTCCAAAGGCGAAACTTTTCTGTGAGGGAGGAGGGATTTCTCCGTCCCGCCTGAGACTCAGAATCGGGTCGGCGCCCACGCACGGAGAGTGTGCAGGAGATTCCTCCGAACTCCTCAGGGGTGGGCGCCCGTGTTTTCCCTCAGAGGAGCAGAGTCAGAGGCCAGTAAGCGGGCCAGGAGCGGAAGCCCCAGCGCCTTGGGAAAGCCGCACGGGGACAGAGCAAAAGCCAATTCCAACCCAGTAACTTTTCTGTGTGGGAGGAGGGCTTTCTCGGAGTGAAAGACGTCCTGGCTGAGACTCAGAATCAGGGTAAGCGCCCACGCACGGAGAGTGTGCAGGAGATTCCTCCGAACTCCTCAGGGGTGGGCGCCCGTGTTTTCCCTCAGAGGAGCAGAGTCAGAGGTCTGTGAGCGGGCCAGGAACGGAATCTCAGGCAGCCCTAGCCCCCTGGGAAAGCCGCACGGGGATACAGCGAAAGCCAATTCCAAAGCTCGATCTTTTCTGTGTGGGTAGGGATTTCACTCGAAGTATGACCTGTCTGGTCTGACATCCTGGTGGGTGCGCACGGAGAGTGGGCAAGAGATTCCACCGAACGCCTCAGGAGTGGGCACTCGAGTTATCCCACAGAGGGGCAGAACCAGAGGTCTTTGAGTGGAAGGAAGCCACGCCTGATTATGCTAGCAGCTCTGACTGACTGAGCCTTACTCAGAGCCCTGTGCTGAGTGGGAATAGAGTGGGGAGTTGCCCGCTCTTTGAGACTCTTACTATCCAGGCAGAGGCAGCAGCAACCCCATAGCTGGATTACCAGGCTTCTAATTGTGGAAGGAAAAGACTAGAAGAGAGGCTCCAGGAACACTCTCACAGTGAGAGATCCTCTCACTGTTGGAGCCTATAAACACTAATAAGCCTCGACTGCCAACGAGACTGAAGCCCAATACATGACATCACCATAGAGAATTACCAACTGCAAACCTCTTCCAGAGCGTGCCACAGGGGCAGAACCCGGGGTACAAAGTCACCGACCAGAAAGACAGAAAAGAAAAAGCAAGACGACAACCTCTCAAAATCAAGAATAATCTGCAGACTTTATAACCTATCCCATTTTATTATATTTGTTCGTCTGTGTCTCTTTTCTTTATACTTGATTTCTTTTTTTTATTCCAATTTGGTCATTTAATTCTCTTTCAGTCTTACTCTCGCCTCTCTTTGAACTACACTACCCATAAGTGTTACATCTCCCATTATCTTTTCTTTCCTTCTCCTTCCTCTCTATGAGGGTTGCAATCCAAAACCCCTAACTCTCTCTCTTTCTCTCTCCTCCTTTTTCTTTTTTCTTCTTTAAGTGGTTCCATCTTTTCTCTCTCTCTCTCTCTCTCTCTCTCTCTCTTTTCTCCCTCTATATTAGCCTCTTCCTCTCTCCTTTACATCTTCTTTCATTCAAACCTCAATAACGAACAAATTATCTTATCTGGGACTCAAACTTAAGTTTGTGACATTTTGGATGGTTTTTACTTCACCTTTTTAACACATTAGAAGTGCTCCCATCCCTGGCTCTCCATTTTATCTAGTTCTTGTTCCACTAAATACAATAGTAATTTTTTAATTTTCCACCCCTTTTTCCTGTTTTCCTCTTATTCCTCTCATCATAACTCTGAGTCAGCCAACACCTAAAAGCAAAGCATTTTATTCTTGACCCAAATTTTTTCCTAATTTGCTTTTTGTGGGTCTATACTGCTCCCCCCCTTTTTTATATATAAATATTTTTTTCTTTTATTTTATTTTTTTTCTTTTTTGTCTTTTTCCTTTACCCCTATATTACTTCTCCCCAATTCAGGCCCTCCGCCACAGGTATTGTTTGTTCTATCTAGTACAATATAATTCACAGTTCATCACAAGATTTTCTCAAAAAAGAGGGGAGAGGAGAGGAGAGGAAAAAAAGAAGGGGAAGGAATTATTCTTTTTTTTTTCCTCAAATTTTTATCTTATTTTATTTTTCTTTATTTAATGATTAATTTTAAAAAAAAAAAAAACACGCAATTTTTTATTTTTATTTTTATTTTTTTATCCTTTTATTCCTTTTAAAATCTCATTAATACTATCAAGAAAACCACCCTCAGATGCCATTAAAGAAGAGAAAATCGATTATCATGGATACAAAAGAAAGAGAGGTAACACAGAGAGATGAGGAAAAATCTATGGAGAAAAAATTTAAGATATTGGAAACCTTGGAGTTAAACGACAGAGAATTTAAAATAGAAATCCTAAAAATACTCAGAGATATACAAGAAAACACAGAAAGGCAATTTAGGGAGCTCAGAAAACAACTCGATGAACACAAAGAGTATATCTCCAAGGAAATTGAAACTATAAAAACAAATCAAACAGAGATGAAAAACTCAATTCATGAGCTGAAAAATGAGGTAACAAGCTTAGCTAATAGAACAGGCCAGATAGAAGAGAGGATTAGCGAAATAGAAGACAAGCAACTTGAGGCTCAACAAAGAGAAGAAGAAAGAGATTTAAAAATTAAAAAAAATGAGATAGCCCTACAGGAATTATCTGACTCCATCAAAAAGAATAACATAAGAATAATAGGTATATCAGAGGGAGAAGAGAGAGAAAATGGAATGGAGAACATACTCAAACAAATAATAGATGAGAACTTCCCAAGCCTGTGGAAAGAACTAAAACCTCAAATTCTAGAAGCAAACAGAACTCCAAGTTTTCTTAACCTCAACAAACCTACTTCAAGGCACATCATAATAAAATTGGCACAAACCAACTGCAAAGAAAAAATTCTCAAGGCAGCCAGGGAAAAGAAGAATACAACATATAAAGGAAGGCCCATTAGATTATCATCAGATTTCTCAACAGAAACTCTACAAGCTAGAAGAGAGTGGACCCCAATATTTAAAGTCTTGAAAGAGAGGAACTTTCAGCCACGAATACTATACCCATCAAAGTTATCCTTCAAATATGAAGGAGAAATAAAAACATTCACAGATATAGAAAAGATGAGAGAATTTATCACCAGAAAACCCCCACTCCAGGAAATACTAAAGGGGGTTCTCCAATCAGATACAAAGAATAAAAAAACAACAACAACAAAGCCACAAGTAAAAGCTCCAAGAAGAACATAACAAAACCAACTTTAAACTGTGACAACAATAAGAAAGGGGGGAGAGGATGAAGATTAACAGTAGCAAAGGGCGATGGAGCGCAAAAGTACTCACAAAATAGTGCACTACAATGAACAGGGTAGGAACCCTTTTCAGTACTTAATGGTAACCATCATTGAAAAAACCACCACAGAAGCACATGATTTAAAAAAGATAGCAACAGAGGAAAGATGTATGGAACACAACCAAATAAAAACAAAAGATAAAAAAACGAAAGAGAAGAATCAAACAAGGCACAAAACTAACAGAAAGCAATCTATAAAATGGTAATGAGGAACTCACAAGTGTCAATAATTACACTAAATGTAAATGGATTAAACTCACCAATAAAAAGGCACAGAGTAGCCGAATGGATCAAAAAAGAAAATCCAACTGTATGCTGCCTACAACAAACTCATCTAAGTAACAAGGATAAAAACAAATTCAAAGTGAAAGGCTGGAAAACAATACTCCAAGCAAATAACATCCACAAAAAAGCAGGCGTAGCAATACTCATATCTGATAAAGCTGACTACAAGACAGCAAAAGTACTCAGAGACAAAAATGGCCATTTCATAATGGCTAAGGGGACACTGAATCAAGAAGACATAACAATTCTTAATATATATGCACCAAACCAAGGAGCACCAAAATATATAAGACAGCTACTTATTGACCTTAAAACAAAAACTGACAAAAATACAATCATACTTGGAGACCTCAATACACCGCTGACGGCTCTAGATTGGTCATCCAAACAGAGAATCAACAAAGACATAGTGGCCTTAAACAAAACACTAGAGCACCTGGATATGATAGACATCTACAGGACATTTCATCCCAAAGTGACTGAGTATACATTTTTCTCCAGTGTACATGGATCATTCTCAAGAATTGACCATATGTTGGGCCACAAAAACAACATCAGCAAATTCAGAAAAATTGAAGTTGTACCAAGCATATTTTCTGATCATAAAGCCTTGAAACTAGAATTCAACAGCAAAAAAGAGGGAAAAAATTCCACAAAAATGTGGAAACTAAACAACATACTTTTAAAGAATGAATGGGTCAAAGAAGAAATTAGTGCAGAGATAAAAAGATATATACAGACAAATGAAAATGATAATACGACATATCAGAATCTATGGGACGCAGCAAAAGCTGTGATAAGAGGGAAGTTCATATCACTTCAGGCATATATGAACAAACAAGAGAGAGCCAAAGTAAACCACTTAACTTCACACCTTAAGGAACTAGAAAATGAAGAACAAAGACAACCCAAAACCAGCCGAAGAAAAGAGATAATAAAAATCAGAGCAGAAATAAATGAAATAGAGAACAGGAAAACTATTGAAAAAATTAATAGAACAAGGAGCTGGTTCTTTGAAAAAATCAACAAAATTGACAAACCCTTGGCAAGACTTACCAAGGAAAAAAGAGAAAGAACTCATATAAACAAAATCCAAAATGAAAGAGGAGAAATCACCACAGACATCGTAGATATACAAAGAATTATTGTAGAATACTATGAAAAACTTTATGCCACCAAATTCAACAACCTAGAAGAAATGGATAAATTCCTAGAACAATACAACCTTCCTAGACTGAGTCAGGAAGAAGCAGAAAGCCTAAACAGACCTATTAGTAGAGAAGAAATAGAAAAAACCATTAAAAACCTCCCCAAAAATAAAAGTCCAGGCCCAGACGGCTATACCAGCGAATTTTATCAAACCTTCAAAAAAGACTTGGTTCCTATTCTACAGAAAGTCTTCCAAAAAATTGAAGAAGAAGCAATACTTCCAAACACATTTTATGAGGCAAACATAACCCTTATACCAAAACCAGGCAAGGATGGCACAAAAAAAGAAAACTACAGACCAATATCTCTAATGAATACAGATGCTAAAATACTAAACAAAATACTAGCAAATCGAATACAACAACATATTAAAAAAATAATACATCATGATCAAGTGGGATTCATCCCAGAATCTCAAGGATGGTTCAACATACGTAAAACGGTCAACATAATACACCATATCAACAAAACAAAGAACAAGAATCACATGATATTATCAATAGATGCAGAAAAGGCTTTTGATAAAATACAACACAATTTTATGTTTAAGACTCTCAACAAAATGGGTATAGAAGGAAAATATCTCAACATGATAAAGGCCATATATGATAAACCATCAGCTAACATCATACTAAATGGCACAAAACTGAAGGCTTTCCCCCTTAAATCAGGAACAAGACAGGGTTGTCCACTCTCTCCACTCTTATTTAATGTGGTACTAGAGGTTCTTGCCACAGCAATCAGACAAGACAAAGAAATAAAAGGCATCCATATCGGAAAAGAAGAAGTAAAGTTATCACTTTTTGCAGATGATATGATCCTATACATCGAAAACCCCAAAGAATCCACAAAAATACTTCTAGAAAAAATAAGCCAATACAGTAAGGTCGCAGGATACAAAATCAACATACAGAAGTCAACAGCCTTTCTATATGCCAACAATGAAACATTTGAGAAGGAACTCAAAAGAATAATCCCCTTCACGATTGCAACAAAAAAAATAAAATACCTAGGAATAAACATAACAAAGAATGTAAAAGACTTATACAATGAAAACTATAAACCATTGTTAAGGGAAATCGAAAAAGACATTATGAGATGGAAGAATATTCCTTGTTCTTGGTTAGGTAGAATAAATATAATTAAGATGGCCATATTACCCAAAGCTATATACAAATTTAATGCAATTCCCATCAAAATTCCAATGACATTTTTTAAAGAAATGGAGCAAAAAATTATCAGATTTATATGGAACTATAAAAAGCCCCGAATAGCCAAAGCAATCCTAAAGAAAAAGAACGAAGCTGGGGGCATTACAATACCTGACTTCAAACTCTATTATAGGGCCACGACAATCAAAACAGCATGGTATTGGCATAAAAATAGACACTCGGACCAATGGAACAGAATAGAAAGCCCAGAAATAAAATCACATATATATAGTCAAATAATTTTTGACAAAGGGGCCAACAACACACAATGGAGAAAAGAAAGCCTCTTCAACAAATGGTGCTGGGAAAACTGGAAAGCCACATGCAAAAGAATGAAGCTGGACTACAGTTTGTCCCCCTGTACTAAAATTAACTCAAAATGGATCAAAGATCTAAACATAAGACCTGAAACAATAAAGTACATAGAAGAAGACATAGGTACCAAACTCATGGACCTGGGCTTTAAAGAGCATTTTATGAATTTGACTCCACAGGCAAGAGAAGTGAAAGCAAAAATTAATGAATGGGACTACATCAGACTAAGAAGTTTTTGTTCAGCAAGAGAAATTGATAACAAGATAAACAGACAGCCAACTAATTGGGAAATGATATTTTTAAGCACCTGCTCAGATAAGGGCCTAATATCCAAAATATACAAAGAACTCATAAAACTCAACGACAAACAAACAAACAATCCAATAAAAAAATGGGAAGAGGATATGAACAGACACTTCTCCCAGGAAGAAATACAGATGGCCAACAGATATATGAAAAGATGCTCATCTTCTTTAGTTATTAGAGAAATGCAAATCAAAACTGCAATGAGATACCACCTCACACCTGTTAGATTAGCTGTTATTAACAAGACAGGTAATAGCAAATGTTGGAGAGGTTGTGGAGAAAAAGGAACCCTCATCCACTGTTGGTGGGAATGTAAAGTAGTACAACCATTATGGAAGAAAGTATGGTGGTTCCTCAAAAAACTGAAAATAGAACTACCTTATGACTCAGCAATCCCTCTACTGGGTATATACCCCAAAAACTCAGAAACATTGACTTGTAAAGACACATGCAGCCCCATGTTCATTGCAGCATTGTTCACAGTGGCCAGGACATGGAAACAACCAAAAAGCCCATCAATTGATGACTGGATAAAGAAGATGTGGCACATATACACCATGGAATACTACTCAGCCATAAGAAATGATGACATCGGATCATTTATAGCAAAATGGTGGGACCTTGACAACATTATACGGAGTGAAATAAGTAAATCAGAAAAAACCAGGAACTGCATTTTTCCATACATAGATGGGACATAAAAGTGAAACCAAGATACATTGATAAGAGTGTGGTGGTTACGGGGGGGAGGGAGGAGAGGGAGAGGGAAGGGGGAGGGGGAGGGGCACAGAGAGAACTAGATAGAGGGTGACAGGTCAATCTGACTTTGGGTGATGGGTATGCAACATAATTGAACTTTAAGATAACCTGGACATGTTGTCTTTGAATATATGTATCTTGATTTACTGATGTCACCCCATTAAAAATAAAAAAATAAAAAAATAAAAAAAAAAACAATAATAAAGTACAAATTATTTACTCATTTAAAAAAAAAAAAAAAAAAGAAATAAAATCTTAGTAAAATAAAAATTCTCCATTTTAAATGTTATCACTGTTCTAGTAATTCCAAAGCTTGATTTTCTAAGCTTAATATGACATCTGTGTTTATATATGTGCTGAAAAGTATGGCTTAAAGTTATGTATAATGTCAATATTTTTGTATTAATTTGGTCACTCAATTATCATTCTTCTTTCTGGGGAATGCATGCTCCCTGACTTCACAGGGGAATGTACTTTAAGGTTTATTTACATTCTATGACCTGGCTAAGTTAAAACAAATTCCTGTATACATAAATTCTGTATAGGAATTGAGTAATTTTTATTTAATCTCTGCATAGAGTATTAGTCAGATATTGGCAATGAAATACAATATGTCATTAGAACTCAAACTATATAAGATTTCTAAGTACAAAAAACAAATTTCTATAATAGAGGATCAGATCAAATCAAGCAAATTCTAAGTTAATGCAATTTAATTGCTTTATTTTTAAATTAAATTTATTGTGGCGACACAGGTTAACAAAATTGTACAGGTTTCAGGCACACAATCCTACAGCACACCTTCTGTATATTGTATTGTGTGTTCCCCTGTACCAAGTCAAGTCTCTGTCCACCACCATTTGTCCTCCCCATACCCTCTACAACCTCCCTTACACCGGGAAATCACCAGCCACACTGCTGTCCATGTCCATGAGATTTTTCTCTATTGTTTGCCTTTTTTTCTCAATATATTTTTTATTATGAAGTATTAATTCACAAAAATATTTACTAGAATCAAACTATAACAACAGCTAAAATTAGGCACTAGGCAATATGGAATGTGGGTGTGAAATAGAGAATAAAATTACTAGAGTACTCATCTTAAGTTTCCACGCAGTTTACTTTTAGTTTATAATTTTTATAAAGTGTAGAATTGACATATAGTGATTAAAAGTATGCCAAGTTTTTTTTTTAATTTTATTTATTCACTTTGGAGAGGAGAGAGAAAGGGAGAGAGAGAGGAGACAGAGACAGAGAGAGAAGGTGGGGAGGAGCTGGAAGCATCAACTCCCATATGTGCCTTGATTAGGCAAGCTCAGGGTTTCCAACCGGCGACCTCAGCATTTCCTGGTCACCGCTTTATCCACTGCGCCATCTCAGGTCAGGCTAAAAGTATGCCAAGTTTTGAAAGCTTCTTATTACTTGATCTTTTAGGCAGGTTACTAAACTCTCAGTTTCTTCATGTGTAAAATAAAAAGAATAGTAACACCTTTACCTTAGGTTTCCAGGTGCATTAAATGAGACAATCAATGCAGGGCATTTAGAAAGATGCCAGATATGTAGTTACTATTCAACAAATATTTGTTCTTACTTATTCTTGGTGTCTGTTGAAGCATTCAGGCTATAGAAAGGTATATAGTTCCACTAATGTATTTATAGTTTCATAAATGATGAAGGAGAGATTGCAAGAAAGGGAACTGGGAGAAAAGAAAAAATAAAGATCAAGAGGAAAGTAGAGATAAAAGTAAAAAGTAGAAAGTAGAGAGCCCTGCTCTCAAGTAACTTAGAGTCTAATTAATGTCATATTAATACCATACTAGAATCAATTAAAATATAGTCAAGTAATATATAAATTCAGAAAAAAATAAACAGCAGAATGAGCTGGCATTGTTAGAAAAGACTTCTTAAAGAAGCTAAGCCTACTCATATGATTTCAAGTTATTGGTGGGCATAATAGTATTTGCTTTCTCCATCTTCACTTTCTTCTGAAATAAAAATCAAAATAAATTAAAATACTTTAGTAAATAAGTTTAATTTCATTAGGATATCTTATTCTTTTTTTTTATTTGTAAATTGAATTATCCTATTTGTGAAGTAACTTCCTAAACAAGAAGTTATGTTTGTTTTCTTTAAAGAAATAGTACAAATGATAATGTTGGATCTTTTGTGGGTCTATGTGACATAATTCTGCACCAAAATTATTAATTTAAAGTAAAATAATGACTTTAAGTTGAAGGCAATAGAAACCCAGAAAAGTTCCTAGTTACCATCAGATAGAAACGTGCAGTTTCATTGTAACATTTTATTTTTCAACAAATGTGCATGTTTAATTTCTAGCACACTAAGTGAAATAAAGCAGTATATTAGATACCGTAAACAGGGGGGTCTTTAAGTTACGACAGTCTTCACATACGATGTTTCGAGTTTATGATTCTCCCTCCCATAAAAACTTAAGAAATTGAGAAGTGAGTGTTTTGCCTTACTTCATTAGCATCGTACTTAACGGGTACATGGGCAAACTACTTTGGCAGTGCACGGCAGAATATACAGTAATGTGGCATGTGAGTGAGGGAGTTGGCATCCACAAGTATGCTTACCTATGCCATTTTGGACTGTTAAAAGCACAGTGTTCCACCTGACCAGGTGGTGGTACAGTGGATAGAGCATTGGACTCGTACACGGAAGACCCAGATTGGAGACCCTGAGGTCGCCAGTTTGAGCGCAGGCTCATCTGGTTTGAACAAGGCTCACCAGATTGAGCCCAAGGTCATTGGCTCCAGCAAGGAGTAACTGGGTGCTGTAGCCCCACTCCTTGGTCAAGGCACATATTAGAAAGCAATCAATGAACAATTAAGGTGCCACAACAACAAAAAATTGATGATTCTCGTCTCTTTCCCTTCCTATCTGTCTGTCTCTTTTTCTGACTCTCTCTGTGTGAAAAAAAAAAAAGCACAAGTGTCCATTTTTGTTGTTTTGTTTGTTTGGCATCTTTTTGGCTTTTATCATGGCTTCTAAATGAAAGTCAGAGGCGTCAGGTGGTAGTGTTTTGAAGAAGAGGAAAACTGTCACGATAGATGTCACAGAGCTACTGGCATTATAGGGAGAGGAGCTGTCTGCTGAGGACATCATTCAGCTGGAGAAGCAGCTGATTGAAGAGGAAAAGATAGAAACCCTAGAACCCAAAATATTTACTACCAAGGATTTGGTAGAAAGCTTTTCTAAGGTACAGGATTAGTTGGCAAAATTTCAAGCTGAGGATGACAGATTCAGTGAGGTCTACAGAGATGTTATGGATGCCTCGCAATGCTATAGGCAGATTTTGGAAGAAAAGAAGTCATCAACCTTCCAGACTCACCTGGAACAATTCTTTAAGAAGGTAGAGAAGCCTACGACAGATCCTATACCCTCTATATCAGCTGCTTCTTGAGATGAAACACCTGTAGTACAGGTAGAATCATCTCCAGCGTCTCCTGCATGTTCCTTAGGCAATCCTGATTCACCTGACCCAGTATCTCCAGCACCTTCTGCAGATTCTCCTGCCTCTCCAGCTTCCTCCTCCCAATAGGTCACTCTCTCCTATCTTGCAATACTTCTTCCAGTGTGCAAACCAAATACAGAAATAAAGATAAGAAAATTATTTTACACTCATTTTTTCTCTTCTTACATTAAGTGCACAGTACAGTATATTTATGTATTTTTCCTTTTCTGTCGCTTAGTTGTGTTTTTATGTTCTAGATTATGATTTTACATCTGTGTTAGGTAAGTGACTTAGGCTATGGTGTGTTTCAGCTTACACCAAAACTCAGGTTACGTCACTGTTGTAGAAACAGAGCTGTGTTGGAACCCGAAGACCCCCTGGATATTATCTACCCAGCCTTTATGTTTTCTGGGAACTGTCTATGCCCATTCATATCCACTTGGTTACATGAATACTTTTTGGCAATCTTGTTCCAACAGCATGACTTTGCACCCTAGTTTCAGTGCAATAATTAGGCTAGTGATCTAAATCTCTTTCTTAGAAATTTGAAATTTCGGACCAAAGAGACGATTTCTCTTTTAGATTTGTCATCTAACCTATAATACATGAATACCTCAACTATACTAGTCATTTTTCTTTTTTTACCATGTGAACTTAAGATTCATAGAGCTGTAATGAGAGAGGAAGGCAGAAATAAAAAAGAAAAGAGAAACAAGTAAGAAATAAAAGGAAAGTCCTCTTGTCTTTGGTTCCAATTCATTCTAAGACTTAACTATACTCCCATTGCATTGGCTTTCATGAGAAGCCTCCTGTCAGGTAATAAAGGAATTGTTTTCCTTGTTTATGCTATCTTAAATTCTTGAATTAGTTTTCATTGCTTGTAGCCAAACATCAATATGAATAATATAAAATTCAACAGGACTTGAGACTTTTTGCCTGTTTATTCCAGTTTAGTCCTGGATTGAGCAATATGAGAGGGTCAGAATTTTGGCTGAGTAAAATAAGCATGGAGCAGAGTATCTCAGGTCAACTAGAAGGGAATACGGGATAGATACCTGTTGTGATGAGCTGTAAGCCTGAGCCAGTTCAATGAAGAAGATTGATTCTAGCTTATATGTATAATGGCCAACTTGTCCTGATTTGCCTGAGAAGTCCCAGTTTCAGCATTCAAATTTCCATGTTTCAAGAACACAGTGGATCCTGGGCAAATTGAGATAATTGGTCACCCTACTTACTCTACAATATGACTAAAACCAAGTTATTTCCTTTAAAAAGTATTATCCTTGAACAAATTGATAATTTCTATCTCTTCTCTTTTCAATCTAGCTTTTAAATTTTTGAAAGTTATCTATTAAAGTTCCCTTATTTTTTACTAACAGAAACTAAGACTAGAAACCAAGACTAAAAGAGTGCCCTGTCCAAGGTAAAAAAAAAAAAAAAAGAACCAAGTTTATTTCACTCTTCTATGTTTTCTTTAAAATTCTATTATCACACACTATTTAATAAAAATAGCTCTTAAATAATAAATCTCTTCATTCAGAATATTTTCAGTCTGTGTGAGGGCTTCAGTGTGCAAGTCTTCTCAACCTGTCCAAGTGTCAAAAGAATAAGCTACGTTACAAAACCTAGGACTTAGTTTTGGCTCCACTCTAATCGTGTGACCTGAAAAAAGTTGCTTAAACTCTCTGAGGCTATCTTCACTTAAAAATTAAATGAGCATAATGTATATCTCATAGTGTTGTTGAGTCATTTAAAGGGGTTGCATGTGTGAAAAAATACTCATTGCAGTACCTGGCCCCTATTAGGTACTCATTAATATGAGTTATTTTGCATTGTTTCATTGGATTTCATCTTTACTGTCAACCTGTGACACAGGAAAAGCATGGTATTAAAAACCTGTTCTGCAGTTTAAAAAAAATGAGATTTAGAGAGATTTAGAGAGATGAAGTGAATTGAGGTATCCCACTTAGGAAGTAACAGAGCCTGTACTTGAACTTCAGTTCTTTTGAGGTTAGGTCCGGAACTTGTTCTTCCACACTATATTTCTTTTTTATGAAAACCATAGAAAACTTATATTTTTGAGGAAAATATGAGTTTAATAGTGGTCTTACCTAAATAATGTCAAAGAAATAAAACAAAGAAAATCACCTACATATTTAGTTTCTTTTAAAATTTAAATTAGATGCCAAGATTTATGAAAAGATTTATAAAACTGAATTTTTCACCTTTTAGTCTTTGTCAGGAATTATGAGGAAATAGCTGTTGTCACTTCATTTGTCAAGCATTATTCAAAATAAATCACCATATGGTCATAAAACATTTTCTGAGAACCTAAGAATCTGCTACTCAGAACAAAATAAACAAATGATGATGGTACTTATTTTATTTAAAAAAATAAAAAATATCTGTGGGATTTATTTAATATAAAACCATAACATTAATTTAACTAAAATTTATACAAATAGTGTTTTGAAATAATAAATGGTATAGGAATTGAGTTTTCATGATAAAATTCTTTCATAACTCACTTTTCAAAAACAATTTATGAAAATGTAGGAGAAAAGTCTAAAACAGATTATATAATGGGAATTCACTTTTGTTTTTGGCTTTGTAATTTGAATGAATATATAGGAAAAATTTGATTTATGAATTCAGAAACCCTAATCAATAGATTTTATACTGCCAGTAAATTTGTTTGCAACAGTTTTAATTGAATTCTTTTTATACCTCCATATAACCTCTACCGTCTATAGAACTGCAGATATAAATCGTTTTTAAAAAATGCAAGACAGATGTATACCAATATATAGGATATGGAAAAGGAAGTTTTATTTTTCTCTCTTTACAGGAAATAGTTGGCAATCATTTAACAGATACACAATAAATTATTTAGTTATGAAATTTGAGTGGTTATAGTTCCTTATAGTGTTCTAGAAAAAAAACTCATTTTTATTTTGTAATAACATTTATTAATGTGCCATAGCTTTCATGAAACATGTTTTTATTTTCCTGATCATTATCTGTTTTGCCCCTTTAGTGTTCCATCCACACTTGCACCAAGAAAGCAGACAAGTTCTCATTGTACAAGGATATAGAACTGTTTCCTTAGTTCATTTTCTTATTTTACAAAAGTTATATTGATTTAAATAATTTTATTTTTATTTGATAAATGTTGTTTCTATATATACTAACTCTTAGGGTCAAAAGTTGAGTTTTTTAAAATACCTCTTATATAAATAGTGCTGTCCTTCCATTACTGTCGTGGCATGGCAGTGTAGGCTAGAAGGTCATCTCTGAAAATTGAATAATATACATAGTATTTGTAACAATAGTATTCATATATTTAATTTACTGTTAATAAGAGATCTTATTAATCTTATTTGTTGTGGGTTTCTAATTATTTATTTGCATATATGTTAGCATGCCATTTCACTTCATTTTTACTTTCACTAATTTGGTAAACAATATATTGTATCATATTAATGCTTTCATTTAATTCCACTATTTTTTTTTATTTTCCCCCCCAGTTTTGTTAAGGTATAACAGACAAATGAAATTACGTATGTGTAAGGTATTCAAAGTTATGTGTTAGTGTTTGCATATATTGTGAAGTGATTACCATAGTCAAGCTAGTTAACAGCATCTCATATAGTCAACAATTATTTTGTGTATGGTAAGAGCACTTATAATTTACTCTTTTAGAAAATTTCAAGTGTACAATGCAGTGTTATTAATTGTAATCACTATGCAATACCTTAGAAACACAAAAATTATTAATCTTATAACTGAAAAGTTATGCTTTAACCAACATCTCCTTATTGTCTCCATCCCCAAGTCCTGGAAACTACTATTCAACTCTGTAATTTTAAATATTTTTGTTTAGTATCAAGTTTAATTTTATTTGTTGATTATCCATTTAAAGTTGTAACTTTTGTTTTTAATGTTTTCATGTGTCATTTCAATCAATATCATTATATGTGAATAGCACTGATTCTTTCTCAGATTTCTAGATAATTTTTCTAATTTGTTTTTTGCCTTCTAATATTATTTAGAGTGCTTTGACAAAGAATAAAAATTTAGAAAGATATTAAATTCAGAATGTTTGAACTTCTTGTTATTAAATCAATAAATAATGATTAACATAATTAAGCACTAACTGGTCCCAAACACTGTGATACAACTAATCATAGAACGGCTATTAATTTCACAACAGCCATCCATGTTAAGTAGATACTTCTATTATTTCCATTTTATACATGAAAATACTAAATCTTTTTAAAGATGTTCATTTAAGTTCATCAAGTGCACCCAACTAAGACAATAACTTAAATAATTTTATTAAATTACCTTACATTTTCTATCTTGAGTCTCATGTGAGAACACATGAATGATTTCAGCAAAGTCAGAGAACACAAAGTAAATACAGAACAATCAATCACATTTCATTATATGAGCAATGTGAGATTTGGAAACAGAAAAAAAAAAAAAAAGAAATTACCATTTGCAGTGGCTCCAAAGAAATAAAATACTTATACACTAATGTT
The DNA here is from genome assembly GCF_036850995.1 of Saccopteryx leptura. NCBI lineage: Eukaryota > Metazoa > Chordata > Mammalia > Chiroptera > Emballonuridae > Saccopteryx > Saccopteryx leptura. The sequence continues at coordinate 78,591,511 of NC_089509.1, read as the reverse complement.
TGTTGGTAACCTTAGCAGCTTCTGGGTAAATTCTGAAGCCTGTTCAAGAACAGAAGACAAGGAGAGGTCCTAGAAATAGGCAGATCACCCCATACCCATAGGTAGGTTTAATAAGCAAGAGACCTTCCTATGTAAGAGGTTTGCAATGATAAGAGGAAACCTCTACATCAGCCCTCCGAAATCTTAAAGTTTATGTGAAGGCCTTAATTGGGCTTAATCATGTCCACAGTGTCTCAACATCACATTATTATTTTAAGGCTATGTCTTTGGGCAGCTTCTAGAAGAGGAAGGCAAACAGAGGGCACACTCTAAAGAGAGGAGATGGGATGAGGAGCCTTTAGTGGCCCAGGCCTAGATGGCGGCTCAACTGGTAGTCACATCCTCTCAATGAACTTCTCCAAAATTTATAAATCTAACAAAGCATGTACAGAATTCATATGCTGAAAATTATAAAATACTGATGAGAAGAGTCAAAGAACACAAATGGAAAGACATACCATGTTTATGGAATAAAAGACTAAATGTTCTCCAAATTATGAATTATGAAAGGTTTAATGCAATTCTTGTGAAAAATTCCAACAAAATTCTCTGTAGATACAGACAAGCTAATTCTAAAGTTTATATATATATATATATATATATATATATATATATATGCATATATATATCTTTATTATATGCAGCTTAAGTGTCTGTTGCATAACTGTACTAGCCAATGGGGAGAAGTTGCCACAGCTGAACGCAAATTGAGCGGGTCAGGGGGAAGGTGAACATTTGTTTGCATTGGCAATCATCTGTTTTACATAAAAACTATGTCTTAATGTAATTTCTTTTAAAAATGCCTCCTAGAAAATACAGCACTGAAGAGGAGAGAAAAGGAGCTAAAGCTGCACAAAAACGGCTTTCTTGACAAAAAGAAACCACTGAGCAGAGAAGAGAAGGCTTGCTTCAGTCACAGAGCAAATGCGTCTTTCTGGCAATTTTTTACCTGAGCCTGCATTTGGACATGGTCAACTTTATGTTGCCTGTTCAAGAGTTCGTGAAAGAACGGACGTAAAATTAAAAATAATTGATGGTTCTCTGCAAGGCGAGCTTAAAAATGATGGAAAGATCTACACAAGAAATGTTGTGTACAAAGAGATCTTTGACATGTGAATTAACATTTTATTATTTAAATCACCTTTATTTATTGAGCTAGCGGTGGCTCTTAAGAAATGTACCGCCAGTGGTTTCCTTCATTGCACTCTACTTTAAGCAATTAAGCAAGTAGAAGGGGGAAACCCCATGGGGCAGTAAGCAAAGGGGCATCCTCGCCGCCTGCCCTGGGTAATTCAGTTTGAATTAGCAGACACCTTTGCACAAATCATTTTAATTACAATTTATAATATTTAGAACAGCTGTCATTTTGTATGACCGCCGGGCTTTCTAGTATATATATATCTAGAATAACAAAAACAATTTTGAATAAGCAAGTAAAGTTGGAAAGATTATACTACCTGATTTTAAGACTTCACTACTGTGGTATTGGCAGAGGGATATATATGTAGATTAATGGAACAGGATAACAATTTCAAAAATAAACCTACACAAATATGGCCATTTGACTCTTAAGAAAAGCACAAAGAACAATTTAATGGAGAAAGGATGCTGTTTAAAAAAAATTATATTTGCAAAAAAAGTTTTTAAAAATTCACCCTAAATCTCAGTCTTATACCTTATACATAAAATGGACTCAAGTAGATCATAGATGTAAATGGAAAATATAAAACTATAAAAATTTTAAAAAAGTAATATATTTTCATGTCCTGATATCAACCAAATATATATTAGGTATAACACCAAAACCTTAGGTCATAAAAAGAAAAAAAATTGATATAATTACTCATTAAAAAAAAAACTTTCACTTTCATAAAACACACTGTAAAGAGAATAAAAATACAAGCTAAAGAGTGAGAGAAAGTATTTGCAAACTACAAAAAATAAAAGATTCATATTAGCACTATGTAAATTACTCTCAAAATAAGAAAGCATAATTAAAAAATGAGCATAGTACTTGAACAAATACTCCATCTAAAACATTATATGGATGGCTAACCAGCACATAAAAAGGAAATTGTTCAAAATCATTAACTATTAATGATATGCTAATTAAAAACCACTATATGATATAATTACATACAAATTAGAATGACTTAGCTAAATAATTCCAAACTACTGTTCAATAATATCAAATAAAGGTGAAGACGCAGCACTGCAGCTCTCATTTGTTGCTGGTATAGCACCAGCAATGATACAAAACCCTCTTACAAAATAATCTGGCCGAGTTTTGTCAAGTTAAAAACATTCTTACTAGATCTCTACTCTTGTGTATTAAACTAGAAATGTGGAACCATGTGTTCACACAAAACCTGTACAAAAATTTTTAATAGCAACTATATTTGCAATTAGCCACACTGGAAGCAACCCAAATTTCCTACAATGGGTAAATGGAAAAAAATATGGGAAATTCATGCATGGAATACCATTTAGCAATAGAAAAAGAAACAAACTACTGCTAAATCTCAAAGGCATTATACTAAGTAAAAAGAGCCAATATTCAAAGTTCACATAATTTTAATAATTATATTTATTTAACATTGCTAAAAAGACAAAACTATAGTGATAGAGATAGAGGTGGAAGAAAAGGTAACTCTAAACAGCACAAGCGAGTTTTGGAAAGGTGATATAAGAGTTCTGTCTCCTGATTGTGGTAATTATGCAAACTATGAATACATTAAAAGTCTATTATTATTATTACTATTATTAGTCTTATTATTATTAAGTGAGAGGCAGGGAGGCAGAAAGACAGACTGCCGCATGCACACCAAACTGGGATCCACCCGGCAGGCCTCCTTCCAGGGGAGATGCTCTGCTCATCTGGGACCACTGCTCTGTTGCTTGGTAACTGAGCTATTTTAGCACATGAGGCAAGGCCATGGAGGCATCCTCAGTGCAACCTGCTTGAACTACTCGAGCCATGGCTGCAGAATGCAAAGAGAGAGAGAGAGAGAGAAAGAGAGAGAGGGAATGTGCTCTCTGCTTGCTTTTCCCTTTTAGAAGCTGCCCGTCTGTATGCCCTGTATGCCCTGACCGGTAATCAAACCAGGGACTTCCACACACCGGCTTACACTCGACCACTGAGCCAACCAGCCAGGGCCAATACATTATAATTCATACAACTAACCTGACCTGTGGTGGTGAAGTGGACAAAGTGTGGACCTGGAATGTTGAAGTTGCCAGTTTGAAACACCGGGCTTGCTTGATCAAGGCACATATGGGAGTTAATGTTTACTGCTCCTCCCCACTTCCCTCTCACTCTCATCTCTCTCTAAAATAAATATATAAAAATAAAAAAAATTATTTAAAAAATAAAATTCATGCAACTATATACCAAAACATTAATTTTAAATTTATAATAATTTTAGAATAAAATTTAAAAAGAAATATGAGGCCTGATCTTCTTGGGAATGTATATTTATTGAATAGCAAAATATCATCTCAAAGAATTCTTATCAAGTTATAAAGTAGACCTAAAAGTATTTTAAAACATGAGCTAGACAATGATGGATGCTCAATTACCTAAAATTCTCATTTCAATAAATAGTAGATACTTTGTTTTTCTTCAAATCATATCTTAAGCAAGCCTCTTAATAATAACTATTTCCTCAAGAATACTGAGATTGCAACATATGAACATTTTCTCAAGCCCATTAAGCCCCTTCTGTTTTACTTTCCTTGAATTTCATAACACAGAAACACCACGCTGATCCTGGTTATATTAGTTGGCATTGTACAAGGGCCAAGGCAATTTTTACTAATATAATATTTGATTGTTGATAAAAAAAATTCTGACAGTTTAACAAAATATAGATTCAGTGACAAAGCCAATAGAAGATCCTTGGGAATTTTAAATGAGGACATGCCTATTTCATAAAATGAGGCTGATTTTCAGAATAATATTAAAGGTCAGTGCCACAGCTGTGCATTTGATGAGCAGCTGTGTGAGCTACCAAGAACAATGAACTATCTGATTGGCACTGGACCCAGCCGTGCCAGCAGTTAGGGTGTATGGATTTTGAATGAATGTAGAACAAGTAGATACTGGGTCCTGCTGTGGACACCCTAACTACTGAAGAGTTTAAAGTAACCAGAATAAAGATAGTACAATCTGAGAATAATATAGACATCCCAGAGAGACTAAGGTTAGATTGGGAAAAGAACAGAGAACATTCCTTGAAAGCACCAGATAAAATCTCTTCAAATACATTAAATGAATTTGAATCAGTTGGATTTAAGAATATTAAAGAAAGATTTTTTGACAGCATTTATTGAAATGGTGGAAAAATTCACACAATCCTACTTTCTGTTGGCATGATGACACTTTTCTTAGATCTAGAATTTATCTTCATTTTTATAAGCCTGGGTTAACATGGTAAAATTTCTCTTTTCAGGAATATGATTGAAAAATAAAGGAACATATGATGTGTTGTTCAAGTAAATGAGTCAGTAGCCTACAAATGTGTGTGCGTGCTTCTTATTTGTAAATAGTTATGTTTCATTTGATTTGTCATTACTTATAAGACCACTGTGTGTGCCTAAAAATAATTTGAGCATCACTGTTCAAATATATAATACAAGTATGGAAAAAATTCTTGGCGGCATGTTTTACACTTTTTAATGCCCATCAGAGCTTACTGTCGGCATTTCTATTTGGCCTTAATTATAGACAGTTCTCACTTGCTATAGCAGTTCTTCTCGCTTACATCAGCACTATCTTCTTGCCTTTTCTTTCTCTTTTATTTTTCTCTTTATCCAAAGAAGACAGCCTATGGACTTAAACTGTAGTATTGGTCATTCTCTAAGTCTGCAGCCTGCAGGCCACCCTACAGATTTTTTATGTGCCAACTTTTATACACACACACGTGCACACACCTAATTAATTTCATTTCTCTGTAGAACACTGACAGAAACCATTAGCATTCTCTTCAGAAGGGGTTGACTATATGTATGGAAAAATGATCAATAAAACTGACCAACAGTGCAGAACCCCGTATGCTTTTAAAGCTGTTGGATTATATGGACAGTATGAATGAATGGCTAACACCTTGAGTCTTCACTCTTAAACATCAAGTGTGAGACCTTAGATAAAATAGTTTTCCTGCAAAATTTCTTCAACAAATAAATTAAGATTCATTACAATATATGTTTGGCACTCAAACTCATATTAATCTTTATCTTTAAAAGTAGACTTTAGATAACTTTTCTTCATGAAGGTTTCTCCTGCACCAAAATATTAATATTCTCTTTCACTGCTCCTTGAGTCTGTTAAAATTTTAAAAAAAACTTCATGCTAATTACTATTGCTTCATATTCAAATGTCTCAATCTTCTTTGTTCCACCGTGTATAAATCCATTGAATAGAAACACATATCCAACTGCAGAAAGCAAGCATTGAAATAATGCTCGTTTGTTTCTTGTTTTCTGAAAGCTCTTGAGGACACTGAGAAGGAAGAGTTACACAACATACTACAAAACTATTCATATTTACAAATACGTTTTTTGAGCCTTTTGGTTATCTTTCACTTTCTAAATTTTTCACTCTCATTCCCTGCCTCACTCCCCTGCAACCTCGCCTACAAACGCAGACCCATTCCAAACCATCACTAGGACATTTTCTTCCTCCAGGTCACAAAAAAATGGATAACAAGGGTGAGTTTTTCTTCTGCAGCCCATGTACCTCTTCACTTGGCAAAACAAGAAATGTTCCCGTTACCTGTAATCTTTCTATAGCAAAAGAGTTAGGATTATATATCTTTATAACTGATATATAATTTTGAGGTATAAAATAAAAACTTTTTAATCACTTGATGACTTTTCCTTACTCTTTTCTCTGTCTCTTTCAATAGAGTACCCATACATTTCTGCTTGCTTCCCCAAGTTTTCTTACCTTTCATATTGACTTATCCTTCCTTGAGCCATGGGGTTTTATATTTCAGAAATGTCTGATAATTCTTCTCTGTAGTACTCTAACATGTGCGGTTAGACATTTAACTAATGTAATATTAATCATTTATCATATATTTTTGCTATCTCTTTTGCTGGCCTGCTTACACTTTTATTCTTTATAAAAAAATGGATAATATGCTACATTTTCATTTCTGCCTTTTAAATCTCTACATAAGCATATAACCTAATGTACCAGTGAGTGAATCTTCCTTTTCAGCTTCTAAAAAAATATGTATCCTAAATGCCATCGGCTTCTGAACAGCCTCCACCATGAAGATTTACAGGAGAAGACTGTCTTAGATGGCATGTCTAAGAGACACAGACATTACCAGGACTGTGTCTGCTGGAGCTACACTGGATGAAAACAGGAGTTCAATTTTTAAGTTGCTTGATCGTTATGATAAAAGAATTGATATATTTTTATTCTTTTGAGAAAAAGAACGAGCTAGAATCCTGGCCCTGTTATCCTGAATAACGACATCACATGCATCATATGCAGTTATCAGTAGAAATAGAGAATAGAGATGAAGAAATTTTCAGGAAAACTATGTGCCTCATTTTAGCAATAATTTAAATGTCAATGATAAAAAAAATATTTAATCTAGCTCTTACTGAGGATTTTTCTTTGGAACATTAATTCTGTTTTATGTTCTGAAAAAAAAAGAAAGGAAGGAAAAGCATATCTCCCTAGAGAAATGTCTAGGAAATGCTGGGTTCAACAGAGTTTAAACCAGCTTCTTTACTGCAGGACAGCTCGAAGCCTTTAATACTCTAGTGTGCACTGTGAATTTCTAAAAACGAGATACAATATGCCACATTTCTCCAATGTATTGGATTGAAGTACTTTTATTTTTGTAAAGAAGATTCTTAGGGAAATATATTTATAAATCTTATATTGGAAAATGTTACTCAAGTCAGAATTGGTAAGAGAAAATTTCTATGATTGCATTAAATCTTTTTTTTTTTTTCCTACCTTAATAAGTCTTCCAAAAGAGAGCAAAATTCCCAAGGGTAAGTAAACATTTGGGAAAAGAAATCAAAAGCCCTAGATAATCAACCTGAAAATGCTTCAAAGTAAACTATATTTGTAGTGATAATTGGCCTCCAGAATGTTCTGCAAATGTGCTATTTACCGGAAATGAAAATCAACACACACTCCTACCAAACACCTTTTAAAAAGTAAACTGCTACATTTCTTAAGCAGTAATATTCCTTTCTCTCTCTCTCCAGAGCCAAGGGTGCTCTTCAGCAGTATCCAGTCTGCTGGGGGCTGGGCAGAAGTCCAGCAGAACCATGGGTGAGCACTTCCCCACTCAAAGCGAATGATCACATTGATTAGTAGCTGCTCTGTAAGCCCTGGGAGACAGATGCCTTGTTCTAATTACAGTTTTAGCACCTTCCACTCCACATTTCCCTGCTGCTGAGAGTGCTGTGAAATCTCTGCAGATGCTTATCATTATCAGTAAAATTCCATTTTTAATACAATGTAGTATTGTTACTTCACAGGAGCTCCAAGTACAAGCTAAATTCTCATAGTGCAGTCCCAGACTGCACCTGAATACAAAGGAGACTTTTTATTAGTCCCTTATCAACACAGAGGAGTTGAGGCTTCTCTGGGTCTCTGGTGGCTTCATTTATCCTAAACAGCATCATGAATGGGGCAAGAAAGCACCACTTGTGAGATCATTCTTGGCATGTGCCCTCAGGGATCATGAGAAAGTTGAGGGAGGAGTGAAAGAGACTGCGACTCTGTAGTCAGAGAGGAAGAGCAAGCCACGGTGTTTCATGCAGGAAGCAATCTTCTCAGTGGGATCCGCCGTAGCTCTTGACTGGCTTTATAGCTCCAGTCTCTTTTATTGATTCTTTCTCTTAAATCTCTTGGAAATGCTGCTGTTTTTGTGTGTTTTTCTTAATCAATTACTGTTTTTCTCACTAAATATTCTTCAGTGAGACTCTAATTCACTCAGATGGCTTTAGCCATCAACTTTAATTAGACCAATATCAAAATTGTGCCTAAACTTCTGACTTCTCTCATCAACTAGAAAGTCATATTTTCATCTTTCTGATGAATATCTTCACATGGATACTCAACTGGTGACTAAAATCAGGAACTCAAAAAGAAAAGGCTTCCATCTCCTCCCCCCCTTAAACTCAACTTTCTTCAAAAAAAAAAAAGGTTTTTATGTACTTCACATATTTACATTGAGCTAAAGATTATAAAATAGACCATTTATTACAAAATATTTATTGAAAGCCAATTATGGAGAATTGTCCTAGAGGTTAGGAACATAGCAGTGACCAACACACACACACACAAAAAAAAACAATCCCATCCTTCTTAAAGTTTATATTCTATTGGATTGTGACAGAAAATAAACAAGTCAAACATGTACTATGTCATAATATAATAAACTTATGGGGGAAATTAAGCAAAAGAAATAGCTCCGAAGCAAACAATTGTTTGATATGTTTTACTAATAATATGGAGGCCAAATGGAACTAAAACAGAGTGAAATAAGAAATTAGTTCAAAGATATAGTGAGACAAGATCATGAGATAATTGTTAATCTAGTCTGCCCTTTATAGTGAACCAACAAAACAATTTTTAAAATAATAGTGCCCAGATCTCATATGAGACTTGTTAAATTAGAATCTCTGAGTATGAAACCCAAATATTGATATCTGTTATAATCTCCCAAGATGACTTTAATATGTAGCCTATGTCAAGAACCATTGAAATGTGGGCTTGCTGGTCATTATAATAGTTTGATCTACTCTGGTTAAGATAGAATGTATTTATCAGAGAACTAGCATAATCCTACTTACATTTTGAAAAGAAAACTCTGGCTGATGTGAAAAATAAATTACGGGAAGGATTGACAAAGGTCTAAGTAGGAAGACCACTTTCAGGCCCTGGCAATAATTCAAGTGAGAGAAGATGTTGAAATAGATGAGGGTGGGAGCAGTAAAATTGGTTAGAAGTGAACATTTTTAAATATATATTTTTAGAAAGTGTCACCAAGATTTGCTAATGCATGTATCAAATGTGTCAACAGAAAGAATTCAAATATAACTTCAAAGTCTAAGAAAGGTAGGGCAGCTGAAACTAAATTGGGGAAGAATGTGAGAGAAAACCTCTATTGGAAGTTGCTTTTAAACTTAAATCTCTTAACTGTATAATAGACATAGAACAAAGTAAAGACATCCAAGACTCTGCAGTAGACAAATCTATAACTAAGAAGTTCAGAGGGGAAGTCTATGCTGGAGATATACATTTGGGAGTCATCAGAAAAAAAGATGGTTTTAAATTCAAAAGACTGAATGAGAGTACTTAAGAAGTGAGTGAAATGAATAAAAGATGTACAAGATCTGAATACTATTGAAACTTAATGGAGATAAATGGCCATTGAAAAAGAAAGGAACCTGTTAATTAATGAGAAAAAAATTTTAAAAGTGTTTCAAAAAAATGTGCTACTTCTTATACTATTGCTAAAATAACAACTTAGTTTTGTCTATTGAATTTATAATATTTGTAGACTGGTTAGGAGTAATTTTAATGAAATTGTGTGAGCAAAAAGAAATATCAGGGTGTGCATGACCAGTGGTGGCACAGTGGATAAAGTGTTGACCTGGGACCCTGAGGTACCAGGTTTGAAACTCCAAGGTCACCAGCTTGAGTGCAAGCTCATCTGGCTTGAGCATGGTATAATCAATATGATCCCATGATTGCTTGATTGAGCCCAAGGTCACTGACTTGAACAAGGAGTCACTGGCTCAGCTTGAGCCACCTGTCAAGGCACATATGAGAAGCAACCAGTGAACAACTCAAGTACCACAACTATGAGTTGATGCTTTTCATCTATCTCCCTTCCTCTCTCTTCCTCTCTCTCTCTCTCTCTCTCAAAAAAGGGTGAGTTTAAGGGAGAATGCAAAGAAATAGGTTGAAAACAACTGTTTTGTTAAGTTGTATAATAAGAAAACAGAAAACTGTTCATATAACGAAAGAAGAAATGAAGTTTAAAAATTGTGCAATATTGTTATAATAATTAGAGATATTAACAGCATGCTTTTACATAATACAAGGATCAGCTAGAACAATTGTTAAGGGTATGTCCTTGAGTAAAAGCAAGGAAAAGTGAGCTGATGCATAAGAAAAAGGTCTGAGCTCTGCTAAGACTACCAACTGGTTTTCCAAAAATGTTGGAAGACAAAGATAAAGGGGGATAGTGAAATTATATGGAAATGTTTTCTGAGTGTGTACCACTAAACTTTGGAATTTTTCACAATTTCCTTCTCCCATGATGTAGCCCTTAGGTTAAGAAAACTCTTGACTTACAAAAAAAATAATAATTTTTTATTTTTTTAGGTTAAATAAATATACTTTTAAATATTGTGACATCTTGCTTTTACAATACCAGAGTAATTTATCTCTCCCTCTACTTTCTAAGCCATTTATATTTCTCATAATTTAATAATTAGATGAACAATTGTTCTTCAAAAATAGATGATACATTGTGGGAAATATCATCTTATGTGAGTTTATTATGAGAAAATCCTGAGTCAAATATAATGAGTTTTTTTCCTTTCCCCTAAGAATCTTCCCAAATGTCAGTCTCCAATTCCCAGCTTTCTGATAGTTTTAATGATTTGATTCCAATGGATTTCAGTTCAGGTTGATGTAAATAAATTTTTTTTTTAAATCATGCCTCACACTTTAACATGTGGTAGACTGATTGTATAATTTTCAAAGAATCTACTAATAATATACAGAGAGGATTATTCTCATGTAAGGAGAACATGTTATTAGTTAATAGAATAGTAGAATTTATTAAACTCTTGATTAAATTATGTTATGTTATCAGTTTATGGAGTACTGACATTTATAATTTCAGAGACTTTCTTCCATGTAATGAGTAAAAATAGTATTTGTATTAACTACTTTCTATACCATAAAACAATGTTGAGAAGATCCTACAATTAAGGTTTTGCTTATTATTTTACTGTGAAGAAAAATGTTTGAATGCTTACATCAGAATTGTTATTCTTCACCTGTGTCTGGTATTATGGGATCGTAATGAAGAAGGTCAGATAGAGTTCTAGCTTTCACAATTTCCAGAAATCCCACAGAAGTGATAAGATAAAAAGAGCACAATAAAACTAATAGGAAGAAGGTAGTTGAAATTTTAATTGATAAAATTCAATTAATAAATGTACACTTGATTAAATTTAATAAAATTGTAAGAGCAGTGTAAACAATATTTTACTTGATGAAATTTATTAGAATATAAACTTTATATGGGCAAGAGCTTAGATTTGTTTTTCTTTTAACAAGTTTATTCCCAATACCTAAATCAACACTTGGTCTATGCTTCAATAGGCATTAAGAGCATGGTGGATAATGAATATGTAGGTATTTTTCCTGCATATATACATTAATCTATTCTCTTTACTTATGACATATATGCCAAAGGCTGGGAAAAAGTGTTCATAATTGAGAAAACCATGTCTCATCATCCATTTTCTCTTTATTTAGTTTGGAACTATCATTGGCTACATACTTTCCATGGCCAGTTCTCTAGATCTCCTAGGAATTGTCTGAGCTACTCACCATTTTTTCAGCAAATGTCTTTTTCTTCTTAAATTTGTCAGAGATCATTTTTGTTGTTGAGAAGTAGGAATCCTGACAGATAGAGGATCCAAGTTCTCCTTAGAGCCCAGAAAAGATTTCATTCCAGGAACATAGCTAGATTCTTCTTTATTGGAAGTTTCTTACCTCAGGGCAAAGAGAAGAATTTTGGGAGAGAATTGGAATAAATTGTGAATCTGATACTAATAATACTTTGTACTTTCCTTGCAACTTTTGTTCCCTACATTTTCAAAATGTTTTAGAAACCCAGCATTTTGTTCTATGGCTATTATTGCCAAGGATATTATACTTGAGAATATGTATTTTTAGAAAGATTGCCAATGAATTGTATGTGAATGGAAACCAAAGAATACCTTGCTTCTGACCAACAGCAAAAGAATATTCTTTGCTCGCTTGATGACACTGTTAATCATGAGGGTGATGTTTTAACACTACATGTATGCATTACAAGAGAAAAAACTCTGGAATCTGTCCTATAGTTATTTCAACTACTTGGGCCAACACAGGCCTATTTTTTGTTACATAGTCTATTTTTTTTTTGAAAGGGGCTATTTTGACATTATTGACTCTTGTCATAATTTTAATTTTGATTAAAAAATTCAGCACCATAATGCAAAAGAAAATGGCTATTGTTTTTATGCTTCATATTTTTAGAAGTATAAACAATTTTTAAGTAGAACAAAATACAAAAACAATCACATAAATGTGAGCACAGGATTTGGTTTATTTACATAGCAAAAGTAGAAAGTTCACTTTGGCCTCTTTCTCCCACCATCTTAGTTCCAAATCCCCATCTTTAATTTTGTGATTAACTGTTGTGTCTGTAAGTAAGTAAAAAATTACTTATCAAATAATTTCTATAGATCTTTAATGACTCCTTTCTCCTGGTATTTATACTATTATGTAGATCACTTCCATACTCTATTTGGGATGGCTTGTGTGATCAATAACATATGTTATATAACACTTATAGTGTTATTAGGTTATAAACAATTGCAACTCTCATCTTGGATTCTCTTTCTGTCTCTCTCTCTCTCACATTGTGAAAATCTCATGGTAAGAGACAGCAGCCTCTGATAAACAGACAGCCCAGAACTGAGAAACAGAGACCTGACAGCAACCACATGAATTTGTTGAGCTGTGAGCTAACTGCAGTTCCAGCTGACAACTTGACTGCAACCATGTGAGCCAGAACCACACAGCTAAGCCACTGTTGCACTCCAGACCCTCAAAAATTATATAATATATATAAATATATATATATATATATATTTGTTGTTTTAGGTTGTTAAATTTCTCAGTAATTTGTTACAGAACAAAATAGAGTTAATACCATTTCCATGGTGCTGATGTGATAGAAAAGTATTGTAAAAATAAAAATTGTCTTTGTATACATTTGATTTTCACATAGTAGATCAAAAGGGATATACTTGACTAGAAAGTCTGGCAGTCATATGAAATGACCGCTGTTCTAGATATTATAAATTGTAATTAAAATGATTTGTGCAAAGGTGTCTGCTAATTCAAACTGAATTACCCAGGGCAGGCGGCGAGGACGCCCCTTTGCTTACTGCCCCACTGGGTTTCTCCCTTCTACTTGCTTAATTGCTTAAAGTAGAGTGCAATAAGGAAACCACTGGTGGTACATTTCTTAAGAGCCACCACTAGCTCAATAAATAAAGGTGATTTAAATAATAAAATGTTAATTCACATGTCAAAGATCTCTTTGTACACAACATTTCTTGTGTAGATCTTTCCATCATTTTTAAGCTCACCTTGCAGAGAACCATCAATTATTTTTAATTTTACATCTGTTCTTTCACGAACTCTTGAACAGGCAACATAAAGTTGACCATGTCCAAATGCAGGCTCAGGTAAAAAAAATGCCAACACGCTTAAGCGTTTGGCCCTGAGACTTATTGATGATCATAGCAAAGGCAAGTTTTACGGGAAATTGTCTACGTCTCAATTGAAATGGCAACCCTGTTTGAGATGGAGCCAAATCAATTCTTGGAATGACATGTATTTCACCTTTAGAGGAGCCAGTCAAAGACTTAGCTATTATGACATTATTTTTCAATTGGAGAAGCTCTAGTCTTGTACCATTGCAAAGACCCCTTCTGGTGTTAAGATTTCTTAACAGCATAATATTGCTCCAATCTTTAACCTCAATTTGTGAGGTGGCATGCCAGAAGGCGGGACTATTTGAATGCCGTGGCAACTTCACCCCATTGGCTAGTACAGTTATGCAAGCAATCAATAAGCTATCGACGACAAACAGACATTTAAGCCACATATAATAAAGATTACCATATTTTTCGCTCCATAAGACGCACTTTTTTTTCCAAAAAAATGGAGAGGAAAATGCCCATGCGTCTAATGGAGCGAATGATCTTTTTTTTTTTTTTTTAAGCTGCTAGAGAGTACTGTGCTGGTAAACATATGTAGAATGAGCACCAGCAGGAGCGTAATCATACCCGCCATGGTGGCGTGAAGAACTCCTGCATCTACTTGACCAATTTAGAACACATATTAGTGAAACCACACACACAAAAATAAACTTTATAGATGTGAAGACTCATCTAGCTGTAATTCTTCAGGGTCTTACCAGCCAGTTGCAACCTCTTGACATTTCCATCAACAAATCATTTGAAGTCTTTATGCGAGAAGAGTGGAACAAATGGATGGCTGTTGGTAATCATGATCTGACACCAACTGGACAAATGAAGAGACCTGAGTGATATCACTCAGGTTTGTGAATGGGTGAAAACATCATGGCAGTCAGTGAAGAATGAAACTGTGATAAGGTCATTCAAAAAATGTGGCCTTAGATGGCACTGAAGATGGTATCATATATGAAAATTGCGAAGAAAGTGATACCAGTGATTGTAAGCAACTGAGCTTCTTAAATTCTGACACTAGTGATAATGAGTTCCAGGGGTTCCTGGACAACTAGAAGAGTATTTGAACATTTAAGTCTCTTCTCATTTGTTAATAACAGTGCTCATGGTTGTTAATACTGCTGTTGAGTTTACATTGTTGTAATATTATTGTGGTATATTTTATTAAATATTTTAACACACCATTTGGTTCAGAATTTATTTTTTCTTATTTTCCCCTTTAAAACCTTAGCGTGTCTTCTGGTCAGGTGCGTCTTATGGAGCGAAAAATATGGTAGTCATCAATTACTATAATCAGTGCCTCCATCTTCAATTTCATTTATAAAACATGTTTAGCTATTGGTAATATTAAAAAAATTAAATGAAAGAAGAATGAGCCTGACAAGATGGTGCTGCAGTGCATAGACCATAGACCTGGGATGCTGAGTACCCAGGTTCAAAAACCCAAGGTCATTCGCTTGAGTGCAGAGTCACCAGCTTGAGCATGGGATCATAGACATGACCCATGGTCACTAGCTTGAGCCAAAAGGTTGCTGGATTGAGCCCAAGGTTACTGGCTTGAGCAAAGGGCCACTCACTCTACTGTAGCCCCTGGTCAAAGACATATGTGAAAGCAATCAATGAATAACTAAGGTGCCACAATAAAAATTTGATGCTTCTCATCTCTCTCCCGTCCTGTCTGTCTGTCTGTCTTTCTCTAGTGGAAGGAAGAAAGGAAGGAAGGAAGGAAGGAAGGAAGGAAGGAAGGAAGGAAGGAAGGAAGGAAGGAAGGAAGGAAGGAAGGAGGAAGGAAGGAAGGAAGGAAGGAAGGAAAGAAAGAAAGAAAGAAAGAAAGAAAGAAAGAAAGAAAGAAAGAAAGAAAGAAAGAAAGTAAAAATAATTTTGAACATTAGTTCAACAAACAAAGATCCCCATGAATCTATATTGACTACCTTAAAAGAATTTTTGGCTTCAAAGTACCATCAAAATTACTTTAATTTTCTATTAAAGTCTGTGTTTAAAAGCAAAGACAGTGAATATTTAAGGAATTTCTCAGGAAAAATCTAAATAATTTTCTATCAAAACCTTAATTCTTTTGATTTATTATAGGGTAAATTAAGTGTCTGCCATGGTACAAAGGAATAATATTGCAATAAATAAACTAAAAGTATGCGTGGCTTCAAAAGGTATACCTTCCAGTAATTTTACAGAGAATTCAGGACAGATAGGTAACAAATTCCTTAACCAGTATCAAAGAGATTATTACCTCATATGATGTCATGTTTCTTCATAGAACAAAATGTTTATTAATATTGTGTAGAAATTTATTTTTCTATAATGGCATTCATTTGTTTTAACTTTTTCCTTTAAATGACACTCTATGTATCTGTACCATCTATTATATGGTTGCCTTTCAAATACCTGAAGGGAAGTTTTGACATTTCTTTATAGTATCACACCCAACACCCCCATTGTTTTAGCCAGGCTAAAACTTCAGTAAATTGACATGCATATTTGAAAGTCCAAATAACTGAAGTTGAAAGAACAGCAGTAATTGTAGGCTAAATGGACCTTTGTGTCTGCACAGTTTTACTTCATGGTAAACTCTAATAGATCATAGCATATTATTAAGTTTTTCTCCTCCTACACATTAATATGGCATGCACTATACATACAGTATGTGCTTTTAAATGTTTCATTGTTAGGAAATAGAATTTTCAAATTATCTGCATTTTAAAGATGTAAGTAGAAGTTCTAGGGCACAAGGTTAAAGTGCCGCTCTCACAATGCTGCTTTGTGATGAAGTTGGTTGGAAATCCAGTACAGATGACCCAGTGAAGTGGGAGGGATTCATTCCCTTTACCATGAATATAGAGAATCAGTAAAAAAAAAACAAAAAAACAGCCCATCTGTAAGCTTTGTCAAATGTAATGTATTGCACCTTGAGGATAGAAAAAGATATTCATGTATACAGTAAAAAATGGTTTGCAGTGAGAGATGAACAGGATGCCAGAAAGAAAAAGGATGGCCTGTATTTAAAACACATTTATCATTTTGAATGGGATACCTGTTCTTGATGGCTGCATTCTTTGACAAGGACATAAAACCTTGAGTATTTGGAAGCCTTTGTCAGGAAAAAAGAGAAGAGTGATCAATTTTCTTCAAAATGCAAAGTAGTTCTGAGTGCATTAAATTGGAGCATTCCATTGTCTGTCAATGACTCATACTCTATCCAACTCTAGTTTTGTCTTTTGTCCAAATTTGAAAAGACAGTGTATGACTCATTGACAGATAATAGCAAATTCTCCTCAAGATAGCAGGGGATGAGAAATAAACATCTGGGAACTAAATTGTAAAGAAGTTAAGATGCCACTGTCCACTTCCATCTGTACATCTCTCCCCTTGCAAAATGTTTATTTGTTCCTTTTTAAATAGAGAAAAATACTTAATATGTCACAATGAGAATAATAGCCTTAAATGCTAGTACAGCTTTCTTAACCAAGTATCACCAGGTTTATGCATTTATTTATTACAGGCAAAGTTGAAATACACCAATTTGCCATCGTTGTTGTTTTTAATGCATGCAATTTATATTACACATATTTTAAACTATAAAATAGAGAACTGGCAGAGAACTATAATATAGCAGACATTTGCCCGTATTAATATACTTCTCTATAATAAAATTAAATTTTGAGCTTTATTGCTTTCTTTCCTTAAATTCCCTTATGCTTATATGTTAGTGTTATACTATATATTGCTTTCATCTGATCTTAAATGAAACAAAAATTAATATAAACTGTTTCTACTTTGTTTTAAATTTATTTTATAGATTTGTGAGTCTATTTTTTTCTCATCTAGCTTTCATCAAAGAGGTATGACATATATTTTGCACTCTCTAAGACTTTTACAAAATTCCCATTTGTTTCTCAAGCAGTAAACAATAGTTTACTTCTATTTAATAATAAATGTTAATAACCAAAAATTTAGTATCATGTTTTGGTAAAGAAGTTATTTCAATTTTGAAATTTTTTATTTTACCACGCCAATTTTTTTTTTTTTTTATACAGAGACTGAGAGAGGTTCACAGAGAAGGATAGATAGGGACATATAGAAAGGAATGGAGAGAGGTGAGAAGCATCAATTATCAGTTTTTCATTGCGACACCTTAGTTGTTCATTAATTTCTTTCTCATATGTGCCTTGACTCTGGGCCTTCAGCAGACCGAGTAACCCCTTGCTCAAGTCAGCGACCTTGGGTCCAAGCTATTGAGCTTTACTCAAACCAGAGGAGCCTGCACTCAAGCTGGCGACCTTGGGGTCTCGAACCTGGGTACTCCCCATCCCAGTCTGATGCTCTATCCACTGCACCACCACCTGGTCAGGCTTTACCACACCAATTATTAAAGAGTGTTCAGTGAATACTTGCACATCATATCACATTATGTTGATGGCCATCTCAATGAGTTCCATTTATTTATTTATTTATTTGTTTGCCATAGATTAAGTAAAATTTCAATAGCATAGAAGTATTAAATCTTTAGAAGTGTGAATGTGCATAATAATCTAAATAAAGTTTCCAAAATTTACATAGAAAATGCATAGAGTGATTAGGAGGACAAAAGAAGACAACTGAAATGTATTAGGGTTTAAATGTGTTTCAGGGTTTGGATGTTATCCTCTAGGTTCATAAAGTACTTTGACAACAAAATAAAGGCTAAACATTATGGTTGGGAAACTTCAGGCATGAATGTCAGTAAACAAGCTATTGTTACTAGTCCAAGTTAAATAAGGACTGTCTTAAACCAGGGAGGTGAAAGGGACAATAGAAAAAACATGAACAAATCAAAGAAGTAAGAGCAACTTTTAGAATATAAACAGAGCCAAAATTGCTGCCTTACATATTTAGCTCTTTTTTTTTTTTTTTGAAACAGAGAGGCAGTCAGACTCCCGCATGCGTCCAACTGGGATCCACCCAGCATGCCCACCAAGGGGCGATGCTCTGCCCATCTGGGGCATTGCTCTGTTGCAACCAGAGCCATTCTAGCGCCTAAAGCAGAGGCCATGGAGCCATCCTCAGCGCCTGGGCCAACTTTGCTCCAATGGAGCCTTAGCTGCAGGAGGGGAAGAGAGAGATAGAGAGGAAGGAGAGTGGGAGGGATGGAGAAGCCGATGGGTGCCTCTCCTGTGTGCCCTGGCCGGGAATCGAACCTGGGAGTCCTGCACGCCAGGCCAAGGCTCTATCACTGAGCCAACCAGCCAGGGCTATTTAGCTCTTTTGTGCTAGTGTGACCTCTTGTCTGAGTTGTCTATATATATCACTATATTAGTGATAGGATTCAAATAATTTAACAACAGGTTCTCTGCCCTAATGACTGTGTTAAGTATTAAAAAACAATATACCAAAAGGTAGTTTATTATTTCATGCATTTAATACTTAAATGAGAATACAAAAGGTACACAAAACTAGGTTATGTTATAAAGAAGAGTTTTAAAATATTAATAAAAATATTAAATAATACCTGACAAAAAACAATAAAACTATTATTTAGGATATTTGCAATCACAGCTTGTCATCTGCTAGTTGTAAGGTACTTTTTCTCTTCATGTTATATGTTTGTTTACTGAAGTAACAAACTTGAGGGAATTAAAATGTAGTATTTTATCAAAGGTATAATGAGTTTTATGAAATAAATAAATATATATTACAAGCATAGTTCCATCAAAAATTTTTCACCTGTGCTTGGAATGAACATTACTATGGGTGCTTAGAATATGCTGTTGCACAGATGAATGTTAAAAAAGAGTAAGGAATGTAAATGTGTGATTTCCACATTAGGCAGCTGCCCAGGAGCCCACCTTAGAAAGAACTCTAATTATAAGTGTCATTTTAACAACCAGTTTGCTGAACTCAACAAGAAATTAGTTACTGGTTCTACCAAACTGATGCAAACCTGCTGAATACCGCCACTAATATTTACATATATACACAATATACATATATATTTTTACATATTTATATATAATTTATATATTATAAATAATTTTATATAATTAGAATAAAATATATTTTATTTCTTTCAAATCTATAATTTTCTCAGATCAGATATATTTATTCTCTTTATCATATGACATGATTTTCACCCATCACCTTGATGGCTGTCCTCCAAATGTGCTTCACTTTTATCAAGGATTTTAAAATCTTAGACTCAAATTTTTATAGTTTTATTGACTCAAACGTTTTATTTGTAGTTATAGTTTTACAGAGTATATTTTGATTTTCTATTGTAAAAATATAATATCTCTTTTGCATGTTTCAAAAATACACACAATGCCCACCTGTCTATATTTTCTCTTCATCTTCCTCAGATTGTCTAGCATAAATCAAAGAAATAGTACCACAGAGCAATTAATTATGCAAGGGGTAGTTGTAGCAAATGAAATAGTCCATCTAAATGAAAGTTAACATTACATGTAAATATTGCTAAAATACAATGAAAGAGCTATAATTAATTAGGCTAATTAGAGAACATGAAGATAATTGGCATACATATTTCTTTAATTCTAAATAAATTATTTGAATATTGGTAATTAAATTTCTCAACCTTTCATTTATATAGAGGTAGAAAAATAGCTTAGAACTTAGATGTTCAATGCTTCCAGTTAAAATGTTTAAAAGAAAAAAAATAATAATAAAGTTAATATATTAAATGTTTTATATTAAAGTGACCAAGCTGAACTATCAAAAAGTAGCATTGATTTTTTTGGCTGGAAATTGACAATGTAGGCTATTAAGTAATTTATTTGTTTATTTTTAGCAAGAAAGAGAGAGACAGACATACAGACAGAGAGATAAATGAGAAGTATCAACTCATAATTGAGTCACCCTAGTTGTTCATTGATTGCTTTCTTATATGTGCTTTGACCAGGGGGCTTCAGTTGAGCCAAAGGTCCCTAGCTCAAGCCAGTGACCATTGGGTCATGTCTATGATCCCACATTTAAGCCAGTAACCCCACGCTCAAGCTGGTGAGTCCACACTCAAACCGGTGACCTTGAGATTTTGTAACTAGGTCATCAGCATCCCAGACTGATGCTCTATTTATGCACTACCACCTGGTCAGGCCACTGTATGAAATTTTAAAATTATTTTTTATTAAGTTTCTTCTAGATATATTTTAAATTTCTACATTTTAACACCCTTCTTCCTAGAGCCAAGACTGCTCAACTTGACATGGTTTTTGTTGGTCAATGACTGAAGCTGTATTTGTTATATCTCATTCTGACATTTTTTATAGTGGCATAGAGAGGAAAGAGAGAGAAAGAGAGAGGGAGAGTGGCATATTAATTTGTTGTTCCACTTAGTTGTGCATTCATTTGTTGCTTTCTGTATGTGTCCAGATCATGGATCAAACCCGCAACTTTGGTGTTTCTGGATGATGTTCCAATCGACTTAGAAAACAAGCCAAGACTCCTCTGACTTTTAATAATTGATTTCTTAGTAGGAGATATCAAAGTGACTACTGACTAGATAATAAACCAAGAGCACTGTTTCCTTTATATGTATCTGCACTCCTTAGGCAGGTGAGACAATGTTACTATAACCTCCAGGATTTCACTTAATGTGGGTATCTGATACTTTCCAGGAGAAAATATAATTCTCATCCTTATATACACTCATCTTTAAACAAATAATAGTATACTATTATTTCTCAACCTTCGTTGAAAAAGATAACTGTAATAGTATAGATGTGGAGTTTTGACTTTGATTATGGCTGCAAGAAAGGCACAGAAGTTTCCATTGCAAGAGAGCAATTAGAGAAAAGCATGGAATCCTAATTTTTCAATGTGCTCAATAGCAGAAGAGGACAGCTGGCTGTCAGCAGATCAACATGTAATCAAATTAACATTATGAGAATACCAGTGACAATTCCCATTATTTCCCAATATAAATATTTTAGAACTGTTGTACTTTAAAATATAACCTTTTTCTTAGTTTCTTTTTTGTTTATTTGTTTGTTTGTTTGTTTTACAAGAGAGACAGAGGGAGAGGAGCAGATAGGGACAGACAGGAAGGGAGAGAGATGAGAACTATTAACTCTTTGTTGCGGCACCTTTGTTGTTCATTGATTGCTTCCTCATATGTTCCTTGACCAGAGGGCTAAGCAGAGTGAGTGACACCTTGCTCAAGCCAGCGACCTTTGGCCTCAAGTCAGTGACCTTTGGGCTTAAGCCAGCCACCATGGGGTCATGTCTAAGATCCCACACTCAAGCTAGCAACCCCGTGCTCAAGCTGGTTAGCCCGTGTTCAAGTTGAATGAACCAGCGTCCAAGCCAGTGATCTTGGAGTTTCAAACCTGGGTCTTCTGTATCCCAGGCCGATGCTCTGTCCACTGTACTACTACCTGGTCAGGCAAAAATATCATTTCTTTTAGATATGCAGCATAAATTTCATCTCCATAGAGCATTAAAGTCATAATAGTTTTTAAAAGTGACTGCCTGCATTTCTCTCAACAGGTCTAAGTTTGACCTAGCAAAGTGGAGAAGTTGTCATGATGAGATTTATATAGCCTTCTCTCTGGCTCTGTTTTCTGCAGAGAAACCACAACCTGCCCCACAGCTTTAAGGCAGAGGAAGACAATGTTATCCTTTCAAAAGCACTGAGTCTTTCAAAGCTACCATGAGTCTTTGTGATGTTCTATAATATTCCTGGCATGTACTATCTCTGAATGGTACCAGACAGCTGGCTTTGAGCCTGGTCCCTAATGAATGAAAATAATAGCTAATCCAGAGTATAATCAGTATTAGAAATAAATCTATGCAATGACACTTAAAGAAAAGAACAGTACATTTTTCTAAATGATAATTGATGTCCATAATTTAGACTTTTGAGTAAATATGCTATGTGTATAAAATCACATTACTTTATGTAGCGGGATCAGTTTGTTAGCAAAATTTGAACTACAATGCAAGTGTGCGCTCTGGTTTCTCTTCAGATCGTATAAATCTTTCGCCTTTTACAATGCAAGTGTGTATGTGTGTGTGTGTGTGTGTGTGTGTGTGTGTGTGTGTGTGTATGCACCCAATGTAAATACACTCTGAAAAAAGTAGTTTATTCAGCAAATATGTTTTATAGCAATCTTGGTAGTTTTGTTATTGTTCAAGACACCATTATATTTGTCATGTCATGTACTGTTCAGTGATCTTTATCATTCATTATTCAAAAATAAAAACCAATTGCCATATTATAATGGCCAAACCATTTAAATGAAACAATGAAGAGTACTTAATAATAAATATCTTCAATCCAGACATCAAGTTTCCAGCTCAAAAGAATACCTCTTTTAGTAGTTTATTGTTTAATCTTTCAAAAATTTTCCTTGCATTTATAATTAGATGTAGAATAATATTTTTGATTCCTAGTTTTAATTATTAATAGTGCCTTTAACATTTTAAAACTATTTTTATTGTTAATATTAAAAAACTTAATTATTTTAATAAAAAATAATTGAAATTAACAGTTAAGTTTTGTTTCACAAGGCATTGTTAGATACAGTTTTAAGATATAAAATAAGCATTAGGATTTCAAGTAAAAGAGAAAGGGAGAACAAATCCATCTAACTTAATTTTGATAAACTCATATTTGATGCATCAATACAAAGAATGCAAGTCTTATTTTAGAAAGTTTTATATTAGGAATTTCAAAGTCAAGAAAGACACTCTATCTTAAGAATGTTTTATAAGTAAAAAATATTAACAAAAATCAGAGGGAAAATCAGTCTTTCTATAACTTCATTATTTTCCAGAACAAGAAAAAAAATAATACTAAGAATATGTTGGAAATTTAGTAGTTAACTTCAAAGGACTGATTTGTAAATATATACGTGATTGTGTAAAAACAGTCATCTTTGTTGAACATGGGGTAAATTTATAATTATTTATGCCAAAATATTTGTATAAATGTTTTTATTATTTCCAGAGAGGAAATTATAAGTCAGGAACACAAAAAAGGTGAAAAACAAACTAACAAAAGAAATGCTGGAAACAGGGATGTTCAGAGTTGAAGACATGAGATACTCAGAGTAGAATAGTGGAAAGATTAGAGAAAAGGTAAGAACTATAGAGTGTCTTTCTTCCATTGTCATGCTCAAGCAAAATTAGGGAAAGAACATGTCTCTTCACTGTTCACCTAAGACCCGAAGGATGACCCCTTATCTCTTGTTGTTCTCTCCCAGCTACTCCCAATCTTCCACTACCCTGGAGAACAAATATTTGTTCTGTAATAACATCTTATCCACCTGTATCCAAATAATATGATAATAATAATAGTGAAGGGAAAAAAGACTATGTCAGTGGTTACAACTGAAAAAAAGATTATATTATATTATATTACATTCATCATTATCTTATTTGTTTAATGTATTGGAATAAACTTTTCAAATAATGGATAGAATATATACTGTTTTTTAGGCCTGTCAAGCAAAACCAAGAATCAATGTGAACAATGGAACTACAAAGGTAAAATGAAAGAGAAAAAAGTTCTTTGTTAGGTTGGAAATATTTTAAAATAAAACAAAACTGGGAATCATATTGATATAAAAGGGGAGCCAAGAAAAATAAAATAAAATTATAGAATGAGATAAGAAAGTGTTATAAGAGAAAGCATGACATTCCTGTCCCCAAAAATCATAATATAACAAAAGTTCACAAGCAGAATCAAATTCCACTCCTAAAACATTGGACCTATCTGCATAGCTTAGGCAGTCAATCCAATCGATCAGTGTATGTCAATAATATCCAAATTTTTAAGTGTAAATGGAAATAATGTATATTCATGTTTGCCCATTCTTGGCTAATGAGGTTATCGCAGAAAGCTTGTGTTTAGAATGAATTGAAGACATGAACATGTATTTCAGTTATAGTCCACTGGTACTGACTTAAAAGAAGCAATTTTAGTACATCTATTTGTCACACTTTTTTCTGTTCATTTAAATGATGGTTGACTTGATAGATTTTAGTCCAAATAGATTTGTTGTTTAGCAATAAAGCTTTTAAACTAAACAATCAAGAAAGTTATTTTAATGTTTTATGCCCTCACAAAACATATGAAGTATTTAAGTAGAATTTGAAAAAGACCAAAGAAGTATAAAAACTAAAAAAAACTTGTTTTTTGATAGCTATGATACATTCTCTAATTTCTCTCTTTATTCCATATTTAAGTCACTATGTTAAAGGTTAGTAGTAGTAGAAAAAGGTTAATTTAAAAGTGATTGTTAAGGGTAATTGCAATAAACATTTAGTGAGTCTTTTGACCTAAAACAGGATGACTGTTAAATTACCTATGATGGTGCTGGTTCTTATTGGAAATAAGGAAAGTCCACATCTGTTCATGCTTAAACTAAAAATAATGAGTGTACTGTTTACTGATAAGTCCTCTGAAAGGTAGCTCAGCTCAGCAATCTTTATTCTCCTGAAACAAAATGATAAAGTAGTTTTCTATATAGAGAATAGGACAAATTTGAGTGAAGAATAATTTTTTTCTTAATTTTTTCTCTGATTTTTAGAGAGAAGGGATGGGGGAGAAACGGGAAGCATCAACTCATAGTACTGTAGTTGCTTCTCATAAATGCCTTTGACCAGGGTAACTGGTGATCTCAATATTTCAGGTCGATGCTTTATCCACTGCGCCACCATAGGTCAGGCTAAGTGAAGAATTATTAAGAGAATTGAAATGAAAAAAGCTATATATAAATCCCCATATTTTAAAAAACAGTTTTAACCAGAGAGATCCCAGTTGATTTGGTAAAGAATGCAGCACTAAGTACAAATGTACATTTTTGATGGTATTATCTACCAACAATAACAAATTTTAAAATGTTGGAATAGGCCTATTAGAATCCTGCAATTCCTGATGGCTCCACTCAATGAATTCTTATTGATATAAATATATTCTATCATTTTTTGTCAAATGAAAACATAGTTATGTCTAAGTCTGATGCTTAGAAAGGCACACTTAGGTTGGCCCTACCCACCTAATATAGCCAGATCTCAATTCAATTGTTCTGTCTTTATTATACACAAAACAATATACTAAACATTAAGAAGTCAGGGAGAGAAGAAAATCTCTCAATATTAGGGAGTTCACAAATGGGCAGATTATGAGAAAGAGAAACGTAGGAGCCTCTCATGACTTCACTGACCTGGATCATTACAAGCAGCTTCAGATCTTAGAACCTTCAACTCTTTTTTTTCTGATGACTCATCTCTGACTCTTTACCAGTCTGATGCCTGTTCAGATCATTTTAGATCCCACTTTAAATGCTGCTTGTTTAGGTGTGGCTTCACTTACTGCGAAATGAAACTATGTCCCCGAAATAGGTTCCACCCTGGCCCTATTTGCCTTTCCTCAATAGTACTCATCAAGGTTGCAATCAATTATAATTATATGATTAATGTCTTTTTGCTAACTAAAGAAGAAGCAGAGGATGAAAACCATCTCTCTCTCATACATGCTGTATTTCTCTTTTATTTTATAATATTGTATGAAGCTATAATATTGCCATTTACATTAAGAAAAAAGAAACTCCATAAGGTAATTTATTCATAATCATGCAATTATTAAATAGCACAGCATCTATTTTGATCTAAAATCCACCCTTCTTTCTCCACACATATTGAATAAGGAACTGTTGGCTTGATAATTATGTAATAAATACATTCACAAAGTAAACCTTTCCCAATTTTTGACCCAGCATTTTTTGTAAATCACCTCATATTTTCTTTATGGGTAATGTCAATTGTGCTTAAACATAGGCCTTTGCCACTTTTAGAACTGCAATAATGTTTCCTTTTAACTAATCAATTTTAATGTCTGGTTGTATAGGTATTTATTCCAGTAGAAAAAAACTGGCCATGGAAGTTTTATTAGGCTGAATTTCATGTAAAAGATTATTTATTATTATTAGGTTAATTTTTTTACAACAGTAAAAAAATTATGCTGTTATCCATAGTAACCTAATATTGACTATTGAAAATTGCCAGTACAAAAGGGAATAGTTTTTAATAAGGATGGTAAATAAAATGAGAGTGAATACCTATCTTCATGTTTTATGGTAAAGTATTTATTTGTTTCTGAAGTAAATTTATGTGTTTGGCATTTTTAATTGCAAGCCAATGTTCTTTTGGAAAGAAATGGTGATATTCACAAAAACTTAAAAAAATGTATTTCATTAGAAGACATCATGTTGATACTAAAAAAACTAGTAAGTTTGAATTTACCTATGACTATAATAGGTCTCCTAACAAGAAGAGTTAATTATAGCAATTGTACTAAAGGAGGTGAAAGTTATCAGGTTTTAGAGCTTGAAGTAAAAATTACTAACAAAATTGTGAAATTAAAAGATCTCAAACTGTTTTTGTTGAAGACATGCCTTGACAACATATAATATATTGCACAAATCAACTAATTTTTAAGTCTTATTCTTTTTTTTTTTTTTTTTTTTGTATTTTTCTGAAGTTGGAAACAGGGAGGCAGTCAGACAAACTCCCGCATGCGCCTGACCAGGATCCAACCGGCATGCCCACCAGGGGGTGATGCGCTGCCAATCTGGGACGCTGCTCTGTTGCAACCAGAGCCATTCTAGCACCTGAAGCAGAGGCCATGGAGCCATCCTCAGTGCCCGGGCCAACTTTGCTCCAATGGAGCTTTGGCTGTGGGAGGGGAAGAGAGAGACAGAGAGGAAGGAGAGGGGGAGGGATGGAGAAGCAGATGGGCGCTTCTCCTGTGTGCCCTGGCCGGGAATCGAACCCGGGACTCCTGCATGCCAGGCCAACACTCTACCACTGAGCCAACCGGCCAGGGCTTAAGTGGTATTCTTTAGTGTGATCTTATGATCATCAAGTGTAAGCTATTGGACACACCACAATTAAGTGCTTAATTTGCAAATATAAAGAAAACTTCATAGCAGTAATCTTAGTTGTTCCATATAAAATTACCAATTAAGTGAGAATTTGTACTCATTGCATGGTATTCATGAGAGAAAAGACAGAAACAAAAATACAAAGTAACATTTGAAGAGATAATAACCTGTGCTCACTCACAAAGCTTCCTCATCGTGTTTGTAGTTCTCTAAATTCAATATTTTTTTCCAGCCTAGACAAAATAAATACATGAATTCAGTTAATACTCATTCTATATTTAAAAGCTCCAAGTTATTTATGAGTTCACTATATTTTTGTATAACTATAAAAAAGAAAAAGAGATTTGCTGTGAAACAGTAGAGAAATAATGGAATAACTGATGAAATAATAATTTGAATAAAAATAAGTAAAACCATGAAGTCAGAAGTAGTATATATGAATGAAAAGCATATATTCATATACCATGTAAAGTCATTTTCTCAATGCTTAAAACAGAAAAGACCTGTAAGCAAGGAAAATGCAGCAAACTAGGTATTTTTATCTATTTGCTAGGGTTTTCAAAGGAACAACACAGGGGAAACTTTAAAACACAGCAACCAAGTCATGTTCAGCCAGATCTCAGTGAGATACCATTTAAAACGGGAGGAGGGGAATCAAGTGGAAAACCTACCATATTTTTTTATGTATAAGATGATCTTATGTATAAGATGCACCTTAATTTGGGGGCCTGAAATTTAAAAAAAATGTATTACATAAAATTATTGAACTCAAGTTTTATTCATCATAAAATTTATACAACTCCTCATCACTGTCAAAACTCCCATCCATTAACTTGTCCTCATCTGTGTCTGAGGACAAATCACTGTCTTCAACAATGAGTGCAAAAAAAGGCACAAAAAAAGCAGGAAATACAAGTAAAAATATCTACAACCACTGTATAAGATGCATCCAGTTTATAGACCCCAAATTTTTTTTTAAAAAGTGTGTCTTATACATGGGGAAATACGGTAAATGTGTGAAAGACTGCTTTTACCTACAGATGTACAAATATCATGGAAGTAGTCAGATATTTGACATTTCTTTTTTTTCTTTCTTTCATTCTTTTTATTGAGAGTCAAGAAGGCAGGCAGACAGACTCCCATATGTGCCCTGTCTGGGATTCACCCTGCAAGCCTCCTTTGGGACCATGCTCTGCCCATCTGGAGCCATCCTCAGCACCTGGGGCCAACTTACTTGAACCATTCACGCCATGGCTGCAGGAGAAAAAGAGAGAGAGATATTCCTGTGTGCCCCTACCAGAATCAAACCTAGGACTTCCACATGCTGAGCTAATGCTCTACCTCTGAGCCAACTGGCCAGGGCTAATACTTGGCATTTTTGTTCATACTTGACTCTCTCCAGTGTAGTACATTAAGAGAATGCAGAACACAGACATAGTGCAGATTAAGTATAATGGCAGGACACACATGGCCACCAAGCCTAGTTGTTGAGTGCTGTGCACCATTCCCTTGGCAGCTAGGGTCGCAGTCTATGAAAATGACAGGGAGTCTCATCAACTTAAAAGGAATGCAGAGAATTTAGACAGAGTTCAGGGTAGAATGACAATAATGGAGACCTCTAAGGAAACATTAAGTTCAGCCATTAGCCTGAAGAAATATGAGAAGCTGCATATTTATCGATCTTTAAACAAATTATGGCTTATCCCTCAAAGGAAAGAAGTACATACTTTTTTACTCCAGTGGGCATTGCATAAAGGAAATGAATTTAAATAGCACCATGAGATATTTAAGTTAGACATAAAGAGATATTTCCAGGTAGAGAGAAAAAGAGAGCGGTTTAAAAATTAACTTTCTCCGGAGGTCATTAAATTCCACCTTAACTGGGTTAAGCCTGATGCTGTCTCCACTCTTCTATCATGTGATTCCTTCAGTGCTGTTCTATTACTGCCCCTGTTATTCTGACTCATAACAAATTAGAGTTTTATTAGGATGGCATCTCTTGCTTTGACTGCGTGCCTTTCCCTCTGTTCTTTTAATATGTGCAAAACATACAAGGTATAAAATCAAAATGGCCTGTGCCAGCCCAGTGCTTTTTTCTTTGTTTTCTTCTGTAGATAATTTTTAGGGGATATTCTTATCCCCACTTTGATTTCACTTTTAGAAAAAATTAGGACAGCTGGATTGCTTCCAGGAAGACTGAAATCTGGAAAAAAATGAATTAATAATCCAAGTATTCATTAAGCTAAAATTATGTGCATTTAAAAAATTTCACCCGCCTCAGGAGGGGTTGTATTGAGAGCAGGTTTGGAGAAGGCGGACTGCACTGCATCCTCTCCCAGATCAGTATGCCTGTGGTTTCCCTCCCTCAGGAGACCACACCTAGCCAGTCTAATCACCACGCTGTCTGGGTTGAGTTGAAGAAGAAACTCTCAGACTTAAAAAGTACTTTTTTAGGGAGTTAAAACTGACTCTTTGGTCAAGTTGGCAATAATTAAAAATATTAGTTTGTCCAGTTATAAATAAATACCTACAGATTCACTGTCTATTATGATATCTACTAGCCATGAGTAGCTATTTATATTTAAATTAAATAAAGTTAAATAAAATTTAAAATCCAGTTACTTAGTCACACTAGCCATATTTCAAACGATCCGTAGCCACATCGTGGCTACTATATTGGGCAGTGCATAGATAAAATATTTTCATTATCTCATAAATTTTTATTACACAGTGCTGACCTAAAAAAATGAAAACATAAAGACATGTTATGTGAATATTTATGGTATATGAAACAATTAGTCTTTATTTTATTTATTATATTAGTCTTTATTTTATTTATTATATTATTATCATTAGTCTTTATTTTATTTATTATATTATAATTTCTTCTTCTGTAATAGTTTGATAACAAATTGTTGTACTTAACACAGATAATATTAAATGATTTGAAGCCATGTTTAAGAAGTTCTGGTTTCTGTCATTGGATGAGGAACCTTAGGTAAGTCACTTACTCAATTCATTAACTATTTTCTTCCCAACAAGCATTTCTTGAGCATCTGTTGTTTTTACTGTACTGTGCTGAGTGTTAGAGAGAAGTCAATGACCTAACCAAAGTCTCTGAACTTGTGGAACCTGCAACCTGGTAAGACAAGAAAATAACATGCAAAAACAATATGTAATATAATACCACAAAGTATTAATTGTTACAACAAATATTATGCAATGTGTGGGATAAGTGGGTAAGAAAATCAGTCCATGAAGTTTGGAGCCTCTTATAGAACCTCTCAGCCTCACCTGTCTAGGTCTTTCAGACACTTGTGTCTCCCCAAATATTGCTATAGAAACTAACTGCATATGGACTCTGACCAACCTCATACAGACACAGCACTGCCTCAGAATCCCTCACATATCTCTTGCCTACCTCTGTCAACAGTGTTTTCCTGTTGGTGCTGAGGCATAAGACACGGGTAGACTTGCTTGTTATACATTCACATGCATTCTGGAAACCACTTGACTTGAGTTCAATTCCTTAAAGTGTGTACTTTGACCAATGGAAGGTGGTATCTGAAAGAAAAATTCTCATTTTATGATTTCAGGAGCAAATTCTGAGACACAGTCTTTAATGACCACAGAAGATGGTTCCATGAAGTGAAGACAATAGCTGCATTTGGTGTCGAGCAATGGTCAACTCTGTAACACAACTTATTTGTTTTCCTTCCTCTACTCCTTGCCACAGTCTCCCTTCTCTTAGTCATTCTTTTTCTGACTTCCGTTTTTCTTTTTCTTTTTTATTCTTTAGCAAGAGGAGGGGAGGCAGAAAGATTCCCGAATGTGCCCTGACCGGGATCCACCCAGCAAGTCAACTAGGGGGTGATGATCTGCCCATCTGGGGCTGCTGGTCCATTGCTCAGCAACTGAGCCATTTTTTAGCACCTAAGGCAGAGGCCATGGAGCCATCCCCAGTGCCCAAGGCCAGCTCATTCAATCAAGCTATGGTTGCAGGGGAGGAAGAGAGAGAGCAAGAGAGACAGATAGAGAGAGAGAGAAGTGAGAAGGGGAAAGAGAAGAAAAAGGGAAGGGTGGAGAAGCAGATTGCTGCTTCTCCTGTGTGCCCTGACTGTGAATCAAACCAGGGACATCTACATGCTGGGCCAATGCTCTACCACTGAGCCAACTAGCCAGGGCCTTTTTCTGACTTTTGCATCCTCTGGATTGTACTCCCAAATTGCATCATAAAACACAGGCCTTGCTTTAGGCTTTGCTTTGTGAGAAACCCAGGAAAAGTTACTAGAGAAAGAGCCGTGTAGGCAGAGGGCATTTTTCAAGTCCTTAGGTCGAGACTATGCTTGGATTGTTGAGATACACCTAGATATCTGAGTCTTAGCTTTCAGGCCTATAAAATGTGATGGTTGAGCAAAAATCTGAGGCTCTCATATATAATTACACACATATATCCCTTTTATTTATAAGTTTATGTCCAATATTTATTGTCTTTTCTAATTATGCTAAGTTTCTTTGGCTTTTACAACTTTGTAATTTTATATGAGGGTATCTTATGGAGTCTTAAAAGAATTTTTACACATAATGGTTGCTTAATACTCTTGACTAACTGGCTTAATGCTTTTGTGCAACTACTTTTAAAATCTGAATGAGATTTCCCTCCCTCATCCTCTGACCCAATAGGTTAGGGTTTTCCAAAGCTTTGTGGGCATCTGCATCCCCAGGAAACTTTCTTAAATGTCTCTATCCATCCTCAACCCTTCCGCTTAAGTACTTGTTTCAGTTGGTCTGGAAGGAAACCCCACAATCTGAATTTTTAACCAATATTCCAAACAATTATTAAAAAGATCTCCAATGTCTACACTTTTGAGTAATATTATATCAACAACAAATGGTGAGCCATGTGGAATTTTGGTACTGTAGTGGTTTATAAAACTTGGTTATAAACAATTTTATTCCATAGAAAGTCTGCAATTTTGTGGTACAAGCAAGTATAACACAAACAGTTAGAAATTTTACATTTAAAACCTTACTTATTAATAAAAATAATTCATACAATTTATAGGAATGCAAACTTTAGTTGACATAACAAGGGTGAAAACATTGTAGCTATTAGTTGCATAGAACTGCCTCTACTAAAGCTATCTAACTAAAGTTATCCTAAGTATTAGTATTCAAATTTTTCATCATGATAAATTATAAAACCATTAAAATAATGATTT
This sequence comes from Saccopteryx leptura, assembly GCF_036850995.1. Taxonomy (NCBI): domain Eukaryota; kingdom Metazoa; phylum Chordata; class Mammalia; order Chiroptera; family Emballonuridae; genus Saccopteryx; species Saccopteryx leptura. The sequence continues at coordinate 78,558,801 of NC_089509.1, read as the reverse complement.
TAAAAGATGGATGATGGCAGATTTAAAACAGTAGAACCATTATTCTACCAAAGTTTGTCATTCATTCTATTCAAGAGATGCAAATTTTCTTATATGAAGATGGGGGAGATAAAGGCACTGTTAGCAGAGGTTGTGATGTCTGAGTAAAATTATTGCTGAATTATCTGAAATTATTATTAAATATTCAAGATCCATGAGATATGAGTATTGTATTGCTACATCACCTTTTTTTTTTTCCAAAATCTTTTGAGAATTCTTTCCAACTAACTTACAGAATTAAGTCCATTCTTCTGAGCTTTCATTGTAAGCATTCTGTCACCTGGTGCTGATTTAGTCTCTTGATTTTTTTCTCCTGAATTTTTATCATGCACTTTATGCTTGTTTTCAATAAGGTAGTATTTACACAGTATGGCCCTGAGAACACTAATTTCAGGAGACTAATAGGTGTTATATTTTAATAAAAAAAAAGTCACCAAAGTCAAATGCATTTTGGGAAATAAGGTAAGCAAAATTAATCAAGTTTTTATTTTCCTGTTATTCTCAGACCCTTTAAGATGTTAGTGTGAATTAGAATAGCCAGCAAATGAATATATATAAAATGAACTATTTCCCAAATGAATGTTTTCATAATATAGTTTCTGTTATGAAGTACTTATTAAGAATAGTGTTCATAATATAGGACCAATTGAAATGAAAGAAAAAGCACAAGATTTGGAATTCGAGGGCCTTAGGGTCAAAGCTCAACCTCAATATCCATCAATGATTGCACTCTGGACATGCAACTCTTTAGACTTGTATAGTTTGCTAGAAAAATTTAGAAAAGTTACAATTAACTTACATGGTCATTGTAATAGTTTTATAAGGCAACATATTAAACATCTTATATGTGTGCCATATGTTATATGGTCAGTAAATATTAGTTTTATTGCTTTTTCTCAACTTCTAGTCCAATTAAACTCTATACAGTTTCCTTGAAAATATATACCTCTTGGGTTTTTAGAGGTTATAGAATTTGAGATACACACATTTCTTCATGTAATTGCTGTCCTTTCTTTAATTCTTTCATCCTTTAAGTTCACATTCTGCGTATAAAGCTTTTTCTTTAAACTTCATATTAAAACTACTACCTCCCCTGTTCATATTCCTATGGAAGTTTTTCTTGCATCACCATCACTATCCCATACATCCTTATTCTTTACAATCTAGTACATCGTAGTAAATGCTTAGACATCAAGTATTGTTTGAGTAGCATAAACATATTTTAATTGCAATAAATATATAAATGACAGAAAAATGTTTTGGGGTTTTTTTTTGTATTTTTTTTTCTGAAGCTGGAAATAGGGAGGCAGTCATACTCCCGCATGCACACCACCGGGATCAACCCTGCATGCCCATCTGGGGCATCACTCTGTTGCAACCAGAGCCACTTTAGCACCTGAGGCAGAGGCTATGGAGCCATCCCCAGCGCCCGGGCCATCTTTGTTCCAATGGAGCTTTGGCTGCGGGAGGGAAAGAGAGAGACAGAGAGGAAGGAGGGGGGGGTGGAGAAGCAAATGGGAGCTTCTCCTGTGTGTGCCCTGGCCGGGAATCGAACCCAGGAGTTCCGCATGCCAGGCTGACACTCTACCACTGAGCCAACCTGCCAGGGCTCAGAAAAATGTTTTATTTCAGGGAAAACCACAACAGCAAGACTCTTTTTAATGATAGAGCAGTGAGTTTGATAGAGTGATTGTTGATATGAACAAATTGTCTGTTGGTACTTCATCCACATTTTTTAGGTGAGAGGAGGGGAGTTAGTGAAGCAGACTCGTGCATACACCTAACCGAGATTCACCCAACAACCCCATCTGGGGCCAGTGCTTCAATACTGAGCTATTTTTAGTGTCTGAGGCTGATACTTAGACCAAATCAGCCACTGGCGTTTGGGAGAGCAGATGGGGAGAGGTAGGGGAGGAAAGCACATGGTCACTTCTCTTGTGTGCTTTAACCGGGAATTAAACCCAGGGTTACCATACACTTGGCCAGTGCTTTATCCACTGAGCCACCAGCTAGGGATTCACCACAGTTTTAAAGTAATTTTAAAAAATGTTTAATGTTATCCCTGGCTGGTTGGCTCAGCGGTAGAGCGTCGGCCTGGCGTGCGGGGGACCCGGGTTCGATTCCCGGCCAGGGCACATAGGAGAAGCGCCCATTTGCTTCTCCACCCCCCCTTCCTCTCTGTCTCTCTCTTCCCCTCCCGCAGCCAAGGCTCCATTGGAGCAAAGATGGCCCGGGCGCTGGGGATGGCTCCTTGGCCTCTGCCCCAGGCGCTAGAGTGGTTCTGGTCGCGGCAGAGCGATGCCCGGGAGGGGCAGAGCATCACCCCCTGGTGGGCAGAGCGTCGCCCCTGGTGGGCGTGCCGGGTGGATCCCGGTCGGGCGCATGCGGGAGTCTGTCTGTCTCTCCCCGTTTCCAGCTTCAGAAAAATACAAAAAAAAAAAAAGTTTAATCTTATCACTGTTTCTTGATGATAAAAAAGCTTTTTTTATTTGAGCTCTTCTGTAATTTTTTTCATTATTGTAGGCCCAATATTCTCAAAAATTTTGATAATTTTTTCCTTGGATTCTCAAGAAATGGCTAAGTTCTCCACTTCCCTGGATTTAATCTAAAATGTATTTGACTGTATTCAAAGTCTATAAATTAGTTCCTAAAATTAAAATTCCATTTCGGGTTTGGTGCTTAAATCTCAGTGTTAAGAAGTTGCATTAGAATTGGATGAAAATGTAGATTTTTAGTCAAACATTGTGGCTTGAAATCTAGGGTTCACTACTTTATTTACAAATATGAACTTGAAGTTTAGAGAATTTAAGCACAGTCTCAATTTTGTTATTTCCAGAAGGGGATAATATTACCTGGTAAGGCTATTATGAAAAGTTAATGAAATAATATTCAGGTTATTATTCTCAGTATCTGAAAGTGGAACAATCTTATAAACTGCAATGGCATAAAGCAAAGAAGGAACCACCATTAATTTACGCAAAAAACTGTGAACATTCCCAGACCCCAAAAATAATCTTACAAATATTATGAAATAATTCATAAAACCTAGCATAACACTAACATATAATAAAAGTGCTGACACTCAGTCTGCACACTGCCTCTATAAGGATTCAATGCAAAGCAAACTTGTTGAAGGTTGTTTTTACATTCTACCTGTTTTTGATAAAAGCAAAAATCTTCAGATTTCCCTCAATTAGCAAAAACAGATACTAATGTAAGTCTTTTATAGAAGTGAAGTGGCATAATGCAAAATTTCAAAATTCTAATATGCAGCATAATGATGAATGGGACTAAAAAATTACTAGGGTTTAGTGACTTTGATGTTAGCCGGAACTGGGGAGACAAAGGAAGCCTCAGCCTGATCCAGGTTCTTGCCATGGAATAAGAAAAGATTCAAGGCCTGACCAGGTGGTAGCACAGTGGATGGAGCGTCAGACTGGGATGCGGAAGGACCCAGGTTCGAGACCCCAGGATAGCCAGTTTGAGCATGGGCTCATCTGGCTTGAGAAAAAAAAAAAAGCTCATCAGCTTGGACCCAAGGTCACTGGCTCGAGCGAGGGGTTACTCAGTCTGCTGAAGGCCTGCGGTCAAGGCACTTATGAGAAAGCAATCAATGAACAACTATGGTGTCGCAACGAAAAACTGATGATTGATGCTTCTCATCTCTCTCCGTTCCTGTCTGTCTGTCCCTGTCTATCCCTCTATCTGACTCTCTCTCTGTCCCTGTAAAAAAAAAAATAAAAAAAAGAAAAGACTCAAGAGAGGAAGAGAAGGATTTAGCAAACACAGTAAATTTATAAAGCGATAGAAAGCTCTCGAGGAATGAGACTGGGTGACCTTGGAAACCGAGAGACAACCTGATGGGTTCTGTGTGGAAGGTTTGCTTGTTTTTTTGTCTTTATTTTTACAGTTGGGCAAGGTAGGGTATAAGGTGGGAAAGAGTGAGATAGAGTGGTCTTCAGTTTCTGAAGCTGGTAGGGTGACTGTTCAAGGATCTCACCCTTGTTTCCCCTCTCTAGATAACAACTTCGTTTTGGTCCTTTTAATTACAGGCAATTGGGGAGGGGGAAGCAAAGGAACATATGGTCAGGGAAGGTCATGTTTGTTGTGTTCCAGACAAGATGAAAAAGGGGAGTGGTAGACCTTGAAATTTATTCCTATTTTAACTTTCTTGCGTCAACTTCATAGCTATCTGGAGTACAGTGGTAGCACAACACATCACAGAAGTACTCGTGACCAGACTGCAACTCATCCGGAGTTCAAGTCATGTGTTACCGCAATAACCAATAAGCAGAGACTGGGTCTGAGAGGGTAACAGGCATCTTTAATCAAGACTACCAGCAACTTAGGAAGACAGGCGGCACATCCTAGCCCAATGCCTGCCTTACAATCTCCGTTGCAAGGACTGATTATATAGTTTTTCAGGTGAGGTTAGTACAGTGGGGGCATGTAGTTAGTCATAAAGCTGAATAGCTGGTTCCCAGCACTGTCAGCATCATCAAGCAGAATGGCTGGTACCCAGGATCGTAATTTCTTCTTCGTGGCGTTCAGATCTAATTACGGTCTTTATTGCTTCTTGGGTGCCAGTCCTGTCCTCGGGTGTATGGGAATGTCTTGCTTCGGTAGTTCTCAGCGGGGGTATGGGAGTATCCGGCTTTTATAGTTCTCCTGCATTCCTGGGTGGAGAGATGCTAAAAAAAAATGTAGAAAAAGGTTACATATGATGCACTAACAGTCATATATATAAATATATATATTATTGATTGTATACTATATCGATACCCTATCATTCCCCACTGTTAGTTTTTAACAATCTTATAGCTATAAGATTAGTTTTACATGGAAGTAATTATTTTGCTGCTTTTCTGGGCCTGGAGCTGAAACGCAACTAAGGCCTAGATGTTATCCCTAAGGGTTAATGCTTAAGTGCTATTTTCTGACCCTTCCCCCTCCCTCCTGATTTTTATGCTGAGGACTTTAACCTGCATGCCTAGCAATATACTAGTGGAGGAAAGGTACTCTAGGGGTGAGGTTTCTGTTATCCTTGTTTTGCCCATTGCCAGGTATTCTGAGCTCTCCTCCCTGGTGGCTTTCTGAGCTTGGCCCATAGTTCTTGCTCTGCTCATCTGTCTGTCTACTACATTTCCCCTCAAGGATTCTGGCTCTGAATTTTTTCAGAGAAAAGGGGTGTGGGGTCTCTTCTATAGCTGCTTCCTGCTGAAGAGGGGCAGCATTTCCTTCAGAGCCAAGAGATCCTTGCTCCCTGTCAGAGGGATGACAAAGCCTGGGCATGGAAGGAGGTGGTGTTCCCCGAGTACAAGTAGGGCCTGAAACCTGGTGGAGACAAACTGGGTTATAAATGTCAGTATTATTGGGGCAAATGCTGGACTGACTATGAAACAATGTTTCGTTCTTAATAATTTCAGGTCAAAGAATAGGAGAGAAACAAAGCAATAGTTGAGAGGGTTGTAGCCAAACCATTTAAAAAATCAGAAAAATTCAGGATCCAGTCTAGTTTCTAATATGCATAACTGTATGTTAATAGATCTTACTAAAATATATTTTTCTCTGCCTGACCAGGCGGTGGTGCAGTGGATAGAGTGTCAGACTGGGATGCGGAGGACCCAGGTTCAAGACCCCGAGGTCGCCAGCTTAAGCGGGGGCTCATCTGGTTTGAGCAAAGTTCACCAGCTTGGTCCGAAGGTCGCTGGCTTGAGCAAAGGGTTACTCAGTCTGCTGAAGGCCCGCAGTCAAGGCACATATGAGAAAGCATTCAATGAACAACTAAAGTGTCGCAACAAAAAACTGATCATTGATGCTTCTCATCTCTCTCTCTGTTCCTGTCTGTCTGTCCCTATCTATCTCTCTCTCTGTCTCTGTAAAAAAAAACAAAAAACAAAAGAATAAAAAATAAAATATAATTTTTCTCCCTAAAATTACCCTTATTTTTTATTAAGGAGCCAAGTTAAGATTAATCTGGTTACATCATTAAGTCTAGTTTTATCTTGGCCTAGTAATTTTCATAAACACAACAAGAATAGCAATTGATCACATTGACTTTTTACAATCTGCTTTGCTGAAACTTTATAAGGAATTTTCAGATTGAGTTTTAATTAAAGCCAAAGCTATACAGTTGTCATTGGACTCTACCTACAATACCTATAAATTTGGGTGAATTCCTTAAGTTCCTGAGGCCTCTAAGAACGCCCCAAGATTCTTTTATGCTATCTCCTAAAAAAGCAACTTTCGTCCCTTACCTGGAAATGCTATGAACCATGACTAAGCAAGGTACCAGGCTGTTTTTTCATTGGCTTTTATCAGTTTCAAAGTCAATCTCAATTACTTAAAGCTTTCCAGTGACATCTGGAGCCCAGGCATGTCATTTTGTGACATGACATTCCAGTCAATGCCTTAGAAACTGGTCTGTATCTTAGAAAGAGAGTAGATTCTTATTGGACTTATGCAAATACACACTTTACTATTACAATAATACTCACTCATTAGGAGTTACCAGATTCTGGAGGGATTAAATAGGGAGAAAAATATAAATGACCTAATATTATATATAAAGATATACTTTTTTAATCTGCTTTTAAGAAAAAAAAACAAGGTTTCTTATATCTGGAAAACAAAATGATTTAAGAATCAACAATAATTTGAACAAGGTCAGAAAAGTAATAATCGATTCCTATTTATTCTGGTCTCTTGTCAGTACTCTCATGGATCCAGTCATTTTTCAGAGCTCTGCAAATCCTTATCCTGTTCAAAGGAATAATCTTGACCATTTATTTTCAGAAAACCATATTCTAAATTTAAGTCCTTTTTCATAGATCATCCTGAACATGTAATACATTTGCAAATTTATCAGACCAAAACAGTGACTGTTTCTAAACAACAAAAAGAAAAACACTCAAAATTTTGATTAATAAGTATTTCTAACCTTTCTTCCTGGGCTTTTGCAAGAAGTCTGTTTTCCAGTCCTCAAAGGGATATGGACCAGTATATTGTCATCCTTTTTCTATCTGGTGTGGTCCTGTCTTAGGGGTGTCTTTCTGACAGCATGCATGCAGCAGTTATATGCCATAGTATCTTGAAAATTTCTGGTCTAGTGACCTGTCTCCTGACATATTTTGTTAGTGCATCTCTCCCATAATAAGTAGTCTCATGTAGATATTTTATAACTGACCTAACAAGTGTTTCTGTTAGTAGTACTATTACTTTTTTATTCTTCCTTTATTTCTCATTGGGGGTTTCTTCCTGAAATCCCCATTCCTCTGCTTTTCTGATATCATCTTCCATATATTTGGGGGGAAACTGAGATAATTCCACACCAGGTACTAGAAACAGTAATAAAAATCCTCAGGGTGCCTCCTTGGCAACCTGGTCAACTAGGTTTCTCCCTCTAGTAATCTCAGAATCAGTTTTCTGATGACCTGGGCAATGCATTACTCCCACTTGAACTGGTTCTGAATAGCCTCTAACAACTTTAATATTGCAACATGTTTAATTCTCTTTTTATTAGAGATAAGAAGTCCCCTTTCCTTCCTAATAGATCCATGAGTATGCAAAATCAAAAGGGTATTCCTTGAATCCATATATACGTTTACCTTTATTTCTTGCAGCATTTCAAGAGCATGATCAATTCTGTCTTCTGGGCTAAAGTGCCAGGTGCTAATACTTGGGCTTCAAACATTCTCTCCAGTGTTATGACCTCATAACCAGCTTTCTGGTTCCCTCTGTTTACATAATTGTCCCTATCTACATAAAAGGTCCAGTCAGCCTTTTCTAATGGTTGGTCCTGCAAGTCAGTCTTACTGGAGTAAACCTCATCAATTGTCTTGACAAAATTATGTTGTGGGAGTTCTGAATCCACATCTGCTTTTGAATTTCAGCTGGCCAACTCTCTTCAGTGGTGCTAGCAGGTTCCCAAGGATTCATCACTAGTTGCCAAGCAAGCTTTGGCAGAATCTATAGGTGTAACTGCTGTTTTTCAGGAACAAAAGTTTTTGAGCTCTGAATTTAGCTAGCAAATCTTGTCCAAGCAAGGGTATCAGGCATTCAGGAATGTGAAGAAACTTGTGGTTTAGCATAAAGCCCCTAATTAAGCACTCAAGAGCTTCTAGAAAAGATTGATTTTTGTATCTCCCAAAGACCTTAGTCATAATTACAGTTTGCTAAGATATCCTTGCTAAAGGAGTATTGATCATTGAAATTGTAGTTCCTGTCTTTATTTAAAAATCCACAGGGGCACCCCCATGTTGGTTGTATATGAGGTTCCTGGGGGGTTACTTTGATAGGTCACTGAAGCAAAAAACCATCTGGATCCCATCATTCATCAGATTCTTCATCCTTCTCGAGGCAAACTTGAACTTCTCTGGATCTGGGTTTAAGATTCACCCTTTTGGAGAATTCTTCTAGTGAACTTTCTGCTTACAATATACACATTGATTCTTTTCATAATCAGGCCTTGGGTTTTCTTTCATCTTCTGGATTTTCCTTTCTCACCTTTGTTCACTTTCTCAATTCCTTCTCTTTCTGTTTCTTCCCTCTACATTAACCTTCTTCGACCTGCAAAAACCTTCGGCAACTTACACAAACCTTCTGTAACTTTTAATACTTTCTTACCTATTCAGAAATAACTAGTTTTTAAAACAATTTACTTTATTCCTTTTCCTTTAAAATTACTTCCATATCATATAATTTTATCATTAAAATTATATAATTTCTTTCCAATAAATCTGAATTCCTAATTTCTAATTTTCAGTGAGGATTAAGTTAGTAATCAGTGATTTTAAATTGATACTTTTATGAACATATTTCATGACCTTTAGAAATAGGTTCTTTCATTAGCAAACAAGTATATTTTCAAAAGATATAACATAGGTAATTGAAACCTTTTGTAAACTCAGGCAAAATTAACATATTTTCTCTTAAGAACTTCAAAGACATTAATTAAATTAAACTAGTAGTAATATCAAATGCCTTTCTAGACCCCCTGGTTAAAAAAAAACATTTGGAATAACTTTACATTTTACAATATTATTAATAATTGCAGAGATGGCAAGACTCTTTATTTGTCCTTGACAGCCTTATAGAATGACTGATGAGAAGGGAGAGGATGGGCTACTGAGCCACTTGGATTTTAAAAGTGTCTTTTTTTTTTTTTTTTACCAAGCAGTGGCACAGTGGATAGAGCATCAAACTGAGACTCAGAAGACTCAGGTTTGTAACCCTGATGTCCCTGGCTTGAGTGCAGGCTCATCCAGTTTGAGTGTAGGCTCACCACCTTGAGTGATGGGTTGTTGACTTGCCTGTGGGAATCATAGACATGACACCATGGTGTCTAGTTTGAGCCTAAAGGTCACTGTCTTGAAACCCAAGATTGCTGTTTTGAGCAAGAAGTCACTGGCTCCCAGTAAAGGCACAAATGAGGGTTGGAGTCCCCCAGTAAAGGTACAAATGAGGGTTGGAGTCCCCCAGTAAAGGCACAAATGAGGGTTGGAGTCCCCCAGTAAAGGTACAAATGAGAAAGCAATCAATGAACAACTAAGGTGCCACAACAAAGAATTGATGTTTCTCATCTCTCTCATTTCTTGTCTCTCTGTTTCTGTTTCTCTCTCTGTCTCTCTCTCTTCTCTCAGTATCTCTCACCAAAAAAAAAAAAGAAAAGAAGTGTCCTTTTTTATTCCTTTATATTGAGGTTGTGGCATGACCCTTCCCATTTTTACAGCTTGCACAGAATTTAAAGAATTGGTAATTCTTCTATTGTTTTCAGGATGACATAGTTCCCCGCCTCCAGGAGAAGGTTTTAAGATATTTAAATGGCCTGAGATTTCTTTCTTTCTTTCTTTCTCTGAGTTTTACTTTCTGAAAAGGGGAGTAAAATGTTTTCCCCACATTGAATTATTAATTTTTTTTTTCAGTAGAATCTTTAATATGAACAACATGAAAGCTGGTGCATAACATAATAACTAAATTCTAAATAAAGACAAAGTTCAAACAAAAGTTATTTATAAACCAAATCCTCTAGAAGGAGAGACTGAAACACTACTCTTTAAATCTTATTTCACATTAACCAGTACTGTAAATGTCTAGGTGAGATAAAACTCAAATCATGGAGGCAGAGCATTTATAGTACACATAGAATAGTAAAAATTTTAAACAGAAAGACAGACAAATAGATGAGACAGACAAGAGCTCTTAATATGAAATTGACTCCTATTTCACAGACCTGAGTAGAACTTGACATACAAACAAGACAATTACAGTACAGAGACACGATCATGACACATAATTAAAACCTGATTAAACCTAATAGCAGACTTGTTATTTGGTCTTTAACTCTGAAGACAATGAACACAGAGCACAGCAATTAGTATGGCAAGAACTTACAGAGTACAAAACAAAGAAACAAGTTTAGGATCAAAAATTCCATTCTATTTAAGTTTAAATGAGTGCTCCTTATATTATACATTCCAATTTTAAAGCAACAACACACAGAGCATTTAAATACAAGAATGAGACTTTTATTTAATTCGACACTAGAGTCCGGCATTTCCAATTTTGCATGCAAGAACTTAATTCAGGCCCCAAAAGAGCCACATCTTGACTATCCTAAGTTGAAATCTTTTCATAGTTTTATAAGCATAGGTTGACTAACCAGTCAGAATTCACCTAAAAGGACTTCAACCCAGAACAAAGGCAGTGCCACCTATTCTACCTGACCAGACAAACCTCCCTAACTGGAAACGAGAAAACCAGATATTCAGATATCCAGAAGCTGACAGAACCAGAGAGGTACCTAAAACAGGTTTTTTATGTGAACAATCACAACTAGAAAATAAACACACAACCAGACCAGACAGGCACACATGCCCAATCTCAGTCAGGGAGTTTAGTGACAGGGGGTGCTGAGGATGAAATTAGCAGAACTTCCCCAAATAAATACACATTCAGCTTGGGAAGTATTGTAGTCATATCCTCCAGAGTCTCCTAGTTCAGACAACCAGTGAAACCCCCACCAGGGGCATTTTACAGAATCCTTGGGACTTACCAGAATCCTGCATAGCATCCCATCTGGGTCACCAGAAGTGTGTTACAGGACTACAACCAGTCCAGGGTTTGCCACACAAGCCAATAAGCAGAGACTTTTTCTGAGAGAGTAACAGGCGTCTTAATTAAGATTGCCAGTAGCTTGAGAAGACAGGCAATGTATCCTAGCTGAAAGCTTACTTTACAATTTCAGTTGTGAGGGCTGATTATATACTTTTTCAGGTGAGGTTAGTACAATGGGGGACATGCAGTTAGTCATAAAGTATACTGCTCACAAAAATTAGGGGATATATTAAAATGAATATGAAGTAATTAAAAAAAAGAAGCATTTGATTTTTTTTTTTTCTTTTTAATTTATTCCTCTGAAGCTGGAAACGGGGAGAGACAGTCAGACAGACTCCCGCATGCACCCGACCGGGATCCACCTGGCACGCCCACCAGGGGCGACGCTCTGCCCACCAGGGGGCGATGCTCTGCCCCTCCGGGGCATCGCTCTGCCGAGACCAGAGCCACTCTAGCGCCTGGGGCAGAGGCCAAGGAGCCATCCCCAGCGCCCGGGCCATCTTTGCTCCAATGGAGCCTCGGCTGCAGGAGGGGAAGAGAGAGACAGAGAGGAAGGAGGGGGTGGGGGTGGAGAAGCAAATGGGCGCCTCTCCTATGCGCCCTGGCCGGGAATCGAACCCGGGTCCCCCGCACGCCAGGCCGACGCTCTACCGCTGAGCCAACCGGCCAGGGCCGCATTTGATTTTTTTATTAAACAAGAACATCAGAAAAGCAAATGATAAGTCAAAGAATGTTACTTGATTATGCAGATGAAATGCAAAGCCAACTTTTATTTCATTGGTGAAAATGCACTATACAAAAGACTGAAAATACCGGAGAATCTACTCGTTTCCCTGATCCCCTAATTTTTGTAAGCAATGCACTGTAAGAGTCATCAAGCAGGTTCCCAGGTTTGTAATTTCTTCTCCATGAAGTTCTGATCTAATCATGGTCTTTATTGCTTCTTGGGCACCAGTCATCTAGTCAGGTGTATGGGAACGTCCTGTTTCAGTAGTTCTCATCAGGGATATGGGAGTATCGGCTTCAATAGTTCTGCATTCCTGGGTGGAGAGATGCTAAATACAATCTAGAAATTAGGTTACATATGATGTACTAGCAATCATATGTGTGTGTGTGCGTGTGCATGTGTGTGTGTGTGTATGTGTGTGTGTGTGTGTGTGTAAAGCCAGTAGCCACAGCCACCATCACAGCTGCCTGGCCCATGCAGATTCACATTTGATTTGGACAGATCTTAATGAAACAATGGAGCCAAGAAATGGTGGGCCATTAGCTTTAATCCTAGCTTGCACCTGCGGGCAAGAAATACACACAGTCAGAAAACACTTCCCTTTCTATTCAGTGCTCCCAAAGCCACTGACTTATCCGAGTTTCCTAAAATCAAAGTTTTCTACCTCACCAGCCTTATTCACCTCTTTTCTCCATCTCCTTCTCTCTGCACAAACTAGCTTCTCTTTCAGCACTGCACAATCTTGGCTGCTTCTCCTTCCCTCTACATGGCCTTTCTCTGCTCTCTTTTATAGTGTAGAAATCCAAACCTTTAATCCAACATACAAATAAAGAAGCCTCTGATACAAAGTCACTTCTCTGAGGCATAATGGGATTCCTCATGAGAGTACACCACCCCATATCATGCAACGGTCAAGGGTGTGGGCAAAAGCTTAGTTTTAAAACTAAGCCTTAGGCTTAAACGACCCTGTCTGCTTACAGCCTGTCCCCCACACCCAATGCAAACTATAAGTGAGCAAACCTATATATCATATTGACAAACTTATTTGACCAACATTCCACCCCTTTTGCTAGCTTCACAATCTAAAGCACAGGTATTCCTGCACAAGGAAATTAGGCACATTACACAAATTACAACATGACAAATCATACAATTTTAACAATTACAAAGGTACACTTCATCAGTCTCTTAGCACTGTGCCAAAAGTGCAAAATGTCCTTGGCCTTCTTTCTAGCCATGAGAAAAGCTTCCCTGGACAGGGGAGTGCTTTCAGAAAAACCTCCCCCACCCCAATCAGGGTATTTCACATTGTCCAAAATCCATAATTCCATCCATCAAAGGAGCCAGTGCCCACTCTGGTCATAGTCCAGGAATCAGTCCACACACATGGGGTCTCAGCCACCCCCCTCATTCCTGCCGTACTGGCAGGTTTTACACTGTCCCAAAGAGGAGCACGTGGCAATGGCAGTCGGCATTTTCATCTCTGCTCCGGAGAACATGATGGCATCCAACCCCATATCCCAAAATCGCAGGCCTACCAGGGGCGTAGTACTCCTTGTTGCTAGGCTCTCACCTCTGGAGACTGCAGATAGCAACTCCAGCCCAATTCTCCTCATCCTCCAACAAGGAACTGAAAACAACAGTTTCTGCTGCCAGGCTTGAGCCCTGGGCCACCACAACTTCTGCTCTGAGGGCCTTGCAGCCCCAGCTCTGGCCTCAGCCCCAGCCTCCTGCCACTGCTGGCTCTCCACAACATCCAGGGCAATCTCCAATTCACGAACCTGCGATTCCTTCTCCAGCAGCTGCCCCATTTACAAGTGAATCTAACGAACCTGGTCGGTCTCCTCTGGTGCTTTCCCCAGCTCCAGGAGCTTTCTCGTCCTGTGTTTGTTCCAGCTCCTTCCACCGCTCGGTTTGCAGGTCCCGGGCAGCCACTTCAAACAGGGTTCTTGGTTTCCTCTCGCATGGCTGTAAAAGTCAGCCAGCCTATAGCCCCCCCAAAAAAACAGCCCTCAGAAACCTTAACAGCAGCCAGTCCTCTACTCCACTGCTCAAAGGTGGTGGTGGCTTCATACTGATCTGTATGGAATTCTGCCACAGACTATGGCAAATGTAAAGCCAGTAGCCACGGCCACCATCACAGCCGCCTGGCCCATGCAGGTTCACATTTGATTCGGACAGATAGTAATGAAACAACAGAGTGTTGGGCAGATAAAATGTATTATGCTCACTTTGTTAAAGATAACAGGAGGAGGCCGTCACCCAGGTGATATTAATGTGTGTTGGGGTGGGCTAAAGGCAGGCAGAATCCTTTAGCCTGGGGCTTGGTTTTGGGATTAAGCCTTTCCTACTCTTTTTGATGTAGGGCAGTACAATCCTATCATGCCTCAGAGGGTGACTTTGTATTAGAGACTTCCCTGTTTTGTATATTGGATTAAGGGTTTGGATTTCTACACTATAAAATGGAGACGGAATGAGAGAGCGGAGAGAGTAGAGCCAGCAGCTAAAGGAGGCCACGTGGAGGAGGCCAGGAGAAGCAGCCAAGATGGCGGAGTGCTGAGTGAGATGCCAGTCTGTGTAGAGTTTGTATCTGGGATAAGGAAGAAAATGGGGAACTGAGGAGAATAAGGTTGGTGAGCTAGAAACCTTTGATTCTAGGAAACTCGGATAAGTCAGTGGCTTTGTGAGCACTGAGTGTGACTGGGTTTTGGAGCCCAGTGTGTATTTTTACTTGCCCGCCGGGTGCAAGGTAGGATTAAAGGCTATGGCCCACCAGTTTTTGGCTCCATGGTTTCTTTACCGACTGTCCGAATCCAATGCGAACCTGCATAGGCCAGAAGGCTGCTGTGATAGTGGCCCTGGCCTTGACTGCTGGCTTTACACAGAGCCAAGAACTGGTGGGCCATTACCTTTAATCCTAGCTTGCACCTGGTGGGCAAGAAATACACACAGTGGGAAACACTTCCCTTGCCATTCAGGGCTCCCAAAGCCACTGACTCATCCGAGTTTCCTAGAATCAAAGGTTTCTGCCTCACTAGCCTTATTCACTTCTGTTCCCTATTTCCTTCTCTCTGCACAAACTGGCTTCTCCTTCAGCACCCCACCATCTTGGCTGCTTCTCCTCTCCTCCACGTGATCTTTCTCTGCTCTCCTCTAGCATGGGCTCCTCTGCCCCATTTTATAGTGTAGAAATCAAAACCTTTAATCCAATATACAAACAAGGCAGTCTCTGTTACAAAGTCACTGAAGGTGGGAAAGGCTTAGTTTTAAGACTAAGCCTTAGGCTATAATGACCCTGCCTGCTTACAGCCTGTCATCCACACCCAATGCAAACTATAAGTGAGCAAACATATACATCATATTTACAAACTTATTTGACCAACAATGTTTGTCTGTATACTATATACATACCCTATCATACTTACCATTGTGTTACAATGGATTACGGACTACATTCAATGCAGTTGCATGTTGCACAGGTTTGTGGCCTAGGAGCTGCAGGGGAACAAAATCTGTCACCCCCAAATAAGGCTATTTGACATAAGGATTATTTTAGTATTTAAGGTTAATTGTAAAAAAAAAAAAAAAGAAAGAAAGAAAGAAAGCAAAAAGCAAAAAACAAACAAAAAAAAAAAAAAAAACAACTCATGGCATCATGGCACACTTGCCTCTGAAAACCAAGAAGTCACCTTTCATAAAAGTTCTACATTTGTAAGGGAGGTCTCCCTTTGTCTCCTTCCCAGTACTAGGAAGAAGAGAATGACCTTATCTCTGGCTTGTCAATGTAGAAAGCAAACTTACATCTCCATATCAACCTTACCCTTGTTTACTATGCTTTTCCTGATAACCTTCCCTGACCTCCTCCACCCCAACACTGCCTTTGTCTTTAGCTAGAGGTGGTATTTAGGGCAGTGGCTTTAGATAATTTGGTGAGTTATTCAGTTCTCTTGGATTTCCTATGGACACAGGACGTATACATGTTATTAAACTTTTATTTTCATCTGTTAACCTTTTATTACAGGAATGTTTCATCAGAAAACTCAGAGGATAAAAGAAAAATTACTTTTCCACCCCTACAAAGTAATAGGCTATACCACATACCTTTGGTATGTAGTAAACTATACCAGTCTAGATTAAGTGAACTCTATGTTGTCATGTAAAGCCAGTAGGCAGGGCCACCATCACAGCAGCCCGGCCCATGCAGGTTCACATTGGATTCGGACAGCCAGTAAAGAAACAACGGAGCCAAAAACTGGTGGGCCATAGTCTTTAATCCTAGCTTGCACCCAGCGGGCAAGCAAAAAACACACACTGGGCTCCAAAACCCACTCACATTCAGTGCTCACAAAGCTACTGACTTATCTGAGTTTCCTAGAATCAAAGGTTTCTAGCTCACCAGACTTTATTCACCTCTGTTTCCCATCTCCTCCTTCTCCCTGCACAAACTCTGCACAAACTGGCTTCTCACTCAACACTCCACCATCTTGGCTGCTTCTCCTGACCTCTTCCACGTGGCCTTTCTCTGCTCTCTCCTCTAAAGCTAATCTCAGGAACCAAGAGCCCAAGCTCCTATTCTGTCCCTATTTTATAGTGTAGAAATCCAAACCTTTAATCCAATATACAAAATAGGGAAGTCTCTAATACAAAGTCACCTATCTGGGGCATGATGGGATTGTACCACCCCACATCAAAAAGGGTGGGAAGGGCTTAATCCCAAAACCAAGCCCCAGGCTACAAGGATTCTGCTGGCTCACAGCCCACAGAGACACACATTAATATCACCTGGTCAACGGCCTCCACTTGGGCAGCGCCATCTTTAACAAAGTGAGCATAATACATTTTATCTGCCCAACATGTCGGAACAATGATGAAATTCCCAATCCATGCATTTTTTAGAATGTACCCCCATCATTAAGCCGGGAGTGAGTGTGTATATGTTTATTATTTGTTGGTCAAATACGTTTGTAAATATAATATATAATATATATGTTTGCTCGCTTATAGTTTGCATTATGTATGGAGGACAGGCTATAATCAGGCCAGGTTGTTATAGCCTGAGGCTTTGTTTTAAGACTAAGCTTTTCTACACAACCTTGACTGATTATATGATATGGGGTGGTGCACTCTTATGAGGAATCTCATTATGCCTCAGATAAGTGACTTTGTATCAGAGACTTCCTTATTTTTATATTGGATTAAAGGTTTTGATTTCTACACTATAAAATGAGGGCAGACCAGGAGCTTGCTCTCTCTCGGTTCCTGAGATTAGCATTAGAGGGAGAGCAGAGAAAGGAGAGCAGAGAAAGGCCACATGGAGGAGAGGAGAAACAGCCAAGATGGCAGAGTGCTAAAGGAGAAGCCAGTTTGTGCAGAGTTTGTGCAGAGAGAAGGAGATGGGGAACAGAAGTGAATAAGGCTAGTGAGCTAGAAACCTTTGATTCTAGGAAACTCGGATAAGTCAGTAGCTTTGTGAGCACTGAATGAGTGGCTTTTGGAACCCAGTGTGTGTGTTTACTTGCCTGCTGGGTGCAAGCTCGAATTAAAGATGATGGCACACCACTTCTTGGCTTCGTTGTTTCATTACCGACTGTCCGAATCAAATGCAAACCTGCATGGGCCAGGCGGCTGTGATGGTGGCCGTGCCTACTGGCTTTACACCATTTATTGGTAAATGAATATAGTTTAGATATTTTATATAAATGTAGTTTGAGTATTTTAAAATTTATAAAAATTACTTTATTACTCATAAGATTAGAGTGGTAATCCAAAATATATTTGTTAATGCTTACATATTTTCATTTGTTTCAGTATTATTTAACAAATAGGAAATTTGATGATTCCACATGTGGATTGAGAATGGTTGAGTCCATGGTGTTTCTTAGTCTTCAGTCTTCATCCATAGGTAACCGTCTCCTGATTCTTTTGAACTTTTTAGTTCTACGTCAATGTCTGAACATTTATTTACCTCGTGATAATACTCTGACTACCCCTGAGGACTCATGATGTAAACTGACCAACTGGTGCCTCTCCTCCAGACCCACTGACATCTGACAGACAACTGTCCTAGACCAATTCTATAGCTAAGAATGCAGAACTTGTTATTCTTAAGAATGCACTTTTTACTTTAAAAACTCTACTTTTTTCTTCAGAACGTTATTTGGGCCTCTGTCTGAATCAGTGTTTCCAAAATAACTATTTTTGTGGATCTCAACTAAATGCTTGTGGTCTATCTCTCTAGCCCTTTATTTTTAGGTTACCACTAAGAAAAACACTTATTTTGGGTAGAGAAAATCATTTTTATCTCAACGGACAGTTCATATTAAAGATAATTTGAAGCTATATTTCTGTTGCTGTTCTACCTCAGTGGTATGTTTTTATATAATATAAAACAGAAGTCAAAGTTCTTAGAAAATACTAAGTGGGATCAAATATAAAATAAAATAGCCATAATAATGATTTGGCTTAAAATGTTTATTTTATACTAACCCAAGCATGCAAATTTTTACCTGACATTTAGTTCCCTTGGTATCAAGGAGAAAAAAAAGTATTATTTCTGAGAAAATAATTTTTCCCAATGGAGAGTGAAATGTCCTATTTATTTTTATCAAGTCTAAGTTCTTTGTGTCTCATTAGAATTACCAACAGCCTTTTGCTGCATAATGTCTGCCTAATGCCTGCCTGATGCTTTCAATAATTTTAAGCCCATGTACTAATGACGTAAACTTTCTCTCCGGCTCCATCCTCATGGTAAAAGTGGCCACTATTTTATTTTATTTTATTTTATTTTATTTATTTTATTTACAAAACAACCAAAAATCTTTTATATTAGATCAATTGTGTTTTCCAGGTTATAATAATATTGGTATATTCGGAAAACAGGACTATATGTTTTCTGCAAGTGATATATCATTTACGACATAGAAAAAAAGCAACCATATAGAAGTCTCTAAAGATAGAGAGATTGGAAACGTGTTTTAAAGTGGAAAAGTGAAGAGGGAATAAAAACAATAGCACTTTCAGATTGGCTCTGTGCAGTGTTCCCACCACACTGACCCTCTCCTTGCTCCCTAGCACATTTTGCACCTGCACTTCTCCAAGCTGGTGTTCTTGTCATTTTCCAACTTTGCATTGCTACCAGCTGGATGATATCCAGTTTTCAGCTATTTGATAATGCCTTACTGTTCTGGACCCGGGGCTGATCATTTGGTTCAATGAATAAGCTTATTATCTACTTTCAGTTGGTAGCTATTTTCCAGTCGCTCAGGACAGTACTCCTTCTTTTCTAGTGCAGGTTTCTTACTTGCCTCCTGTTCAACCTTGTGGTTAAAGTTGAACTCAACCCCTTCTTGAAATCTTATTGTCATTTGGCCAACACGGTATAACCACATGTAAGCACCGAACCAACAGCTGGCCGATCATATATTATACTCCCTTGCCTGTCTAGTTGTTCTTTTCTTGGTGTTTGTTTTATTTTGCTTTGTTTTTTACTTGGTACAAGAAAGCAGGTCATTCACAGTCTTTATAGCAAATGTAAGAAATGTGAACTTGGGGCAAATCTCCCCGTAGCCATGTTGAAGTGGTTAGTATCAAAGAATAACATTGAGGTGCAGAAAGAAGATACAGAGAATGATTGAGGGTCTTGGAGTACAATGTCTGTAATCTCATTTTTCATTATATATGAGGTCTAAGTTTACCCTTAAACTTTTGTGGGGGTTTTTATCTTAAAAAATAACCATTTCTTATACGTTAATTCAGAATAGATTTCTGTACTAGAAATTTAAAAATTGCAAACAAATATGCCAATATCACTTTTTAAAGACACAAGATAACACACTTTTCTTGGTATTATATACAGGGACATTTCCAGTTCCTTAGAAGCAGTATATTTTATGTCTCTTTGCATCTCTTGTGGCAGTACTTCCGCAAAAGAAACTCAATGAACACATACAGGCTGAGCTTAGAAGACACAATTGTAAGGCTGCTTTTTGTCTTTTGAAGTTGAGTCCTACTACTCTAATCAAATTTTGGTACTAGTATTAACAAACAAACTAAGGTGAAAAATATTATAATTTACCTTGTCTTCATTAAAAGCAATATATTTGATATTTGAGAAAGCATACTCTTTTATATAGAGAGATTAGAAAAGCTAATTCTTCCATCTTCCAGATAAGGAGACTGAGATTCAAGAATGCATGCATGCAGATAGAATAAAGATTAAAATCTAGTTTATCCCAACTATAATTTCTCTGATCATATATATTTATATCTCTCTTAATAGTTAAAATGAAGTACTGATCAACTATTTGAAAGTTCTATCAAAATGGATTTTTCAGGTAAGTATCTTCATTGCTGACATACAATTTTGGTGGGTCGAAAAGATTGCCGTAAACCAGATAAAAAAGCCAGTGGTTGTCTATAAATTTTAAAATTTCCTACATAAAAAAATATCTTTGGTGTCTGTGCATATAAATTATCTTTTATTCTATTTCTTTATTTTTTAAGATTTCATTTATTATCATAATTTTAGTGAAGGGAGAGAGAGAAAGTAAGGGGGAGAAGCAAGCAGCATGAACTTCCATATGTGCCTTGACTAAGTAAGCCCAGGGTTTCAAAACGGCGACCTCAGTGTTCCAGGTTGATGCTTTATCCAGTGTGTGACCACAGGTCAGGCTATGCTATTTCTTTTTTTTTTTTTTTTTGACAGAGACAGAGAGAGAGGAATAGATAGGGACAGACAAGAAGGGAGAGAGATGAGAAGCATCAATTCTTCATTTTGGCACCTTAGTTGTTCACTGATTGGTTTCTCATATGTGTCTTGATGGGGACATGGGGGTTACAATAGAATGAGTGACCCATTGCTCAAGTCAGTTACTTTAGGCTCAAGCCAATGACCTTGGGATTCAAGCCAGTGATATTTGGGCTCAAGCTAGCAACTATGAGGTCACATCTATGATACCACACTCAAGCTGGTTAGCCCATGCACAAGCTAGTGACCTCAGGGTTTCAAACCTAGGTCCTCCAAGTCTCAGTCCAATGCTTTATCCACTGCACCACCACCTGGTCAGGAGGGCTTTTCTATTTCTTAATCATTCTTATAGAAAGCTTTACTTTCACACCTATAGAATAAAATAGAAAATAAGGTATCAAATAAGACCAAGAGAATGCTAATGATAGCAACAGACCTAGAAAAATATACAGACAATACAAATCTATTCTCTTAACTTTTTACTTATCCTGATTTCTTTGGAATGCAGTCAAATAGTCAAGTTCACTTCTGTCAAGTTAAAGTATTAAATCATATTGATTACTCTTACTAGGATAAAAAGCCTATCTCTGATTGCTCACCTGGGGTTCTACAGTTTAAATGTTCTCTGTTATGGCATTTAAGAACATAAATTTGACACAAAATTGGTTGTTTGATATTCTAATTTGCATTTCAAAAAGAATGCTGTCAATTTGCTTCGTTGATGGCAATTGTGTTGTCTGAGATCAGGAATAAAATTTTAGTGTTTGAAAGTGATTTTGATAATATAAATTTTTTTCTCAAAAAGGTACTAAGAAGTTGGAAAAAACCAAAAAATTCAAAAATTTTGTTTTCAGGCTAAACATAGGAAAGTCAACAAAACACTCAAATTGTCAAAGTGTCTATTCTATTATGTATTATACCTTCAGGAGGTCAATTATCCTTGGCTGTGTTTATTCACAGGTGATTTTTAGATTTCTTCAGAAAATCTTTTCTTATTTGAATTTTACTTTTTCTTCTGAATATCCTATTGTGATCTATGTAATATTTATGAATACTTAAAGATTTCTTTCTCATTAAAATTAAGGTTGAAACCACCATTGAAGCTTTGTGTTGACTTTACCTGTAGATGTAGACTTAGTAATTTTCCTGATAATCAATAGTGCTTCTTGAACTTATGCAAAAAATTGCATGAGATATGTTATTATTTTAAGATTATAGGGGGATAATATATAAATATGTGTATATATATATATAAATATATAAAAGATTATATATATCCATTATTTTATACTTCATGGTTGCATTAAATTTAAAACTTTTATGAGTTATATGGAACATATAGTTAGGAGACAAGTTATAAACATTATTAATAGAAATATTTATTTATATCATATAAAAATCATGTAACTTTTAAATATTATAAATTTATGTGAGATAATGAGAATAAAAGAAAAGTTCATTTGAGTCAGATTTTTAAATCCTAGTTCTGATATCAAGCATTGTGACTTTTCTGAGCCTCACTTGCTCAGAGAATAAATTTTAGTAAATAATAATGGTGACAGCACAGCCAGCTTTCTGTGTATACTTATTGAAATAAAAAGTTTTAAAAGCCCTGGAAAGTGATGATATGTTATAAAAATGTCCCTTGTTTTTGTGAAAGAATCTACAAAATATGATTTGCATATGTAGGCAATCTCAGGTTATGAACAAGATAAGTTCTATAGGTTTAAAATGGTTAAGTATGATATTTATATGCACAGAAATGTAAAAATAAATACTATCTTAAGACAAATATCTAAGTTACATTATGTTCTTTAGTCATGGATTTGGGGGTTATTTTTAAGAGATTTACTTATTCTGGCAAGCAGTTAAATTTTTGCAGGTTATGGTGATCTTTTGATCCTTTCTTTTACATTATTTCAGGACAGGTCTAGAATGATGTTTATTATACGATTGATTAAACCCCTTGCGTAAGGCCTGGCTCTCCAAGGTAGCTACTAAATGTCCATGTATTTAGCAAGATTGGGAAGTAAAAGTAAAATTTTCAACCCTATGTTAGTTTTGGGAATTTTTTGTTTCATAGCTCTATGGTACTTTTTCTTCCTCAGAGGTGGTCTTTGTCTGGCCTTATGGGGTCTCACCCTATGCATGTATAGATTGATTTCTCTTCAGCCAAAGCCTTAGGGGAAACTTTGCAGACTTTTATAGCGCTCCTCTCTCTCTCTCTCTCTCTTTCTCTTTTCCTCCCCTTTAGTCTTCTTTTCTATTAGGTATTCTATACTGAAAATTCCAGCTTTCTTGACATCTACAAACTCCAATCTGGGTCTCAGTACACATATATAAGTACTAGTTTAAGTACCACCAGATTCAAACATGAAGTTTCATTTTTTCTTAATTAAAGAAGAGATTGAAATATCATATAATTGAATTATAAAGACATTAACTTATTTTAATGTCAACATTTAAAAATAAAAATAAATATAATTCAGTACAATTATAAAATGATAGTTACGTAAAATATTTTTTTAATGTTAGGAATAATTATTTTAATTGTACTGCAGTAATTTTCATCATGTTATTTCAGAACAGGACAGAGTAGGAGAAGATTATTTTCAGAAAAATTGTGGGTCTGATGACATTTAAGAAAAAATATTTTCATTTTATCTGTGGATATGAGTTATAAAATAAATGAATGTAAAAGTAATTAGAAGCCAATAGCAAAATAAGATTTTTCTAAATAAGTTAGACATAAGTTTTTTCTATACAAAAAAAAAGGCAAAATAATTTTGGAATTAAAATATACTTTTGATGGGCCCTGATAAGCTCAGTGGTAGAGTGTCGGCCCAACGTGTAGAAGTCCTGGGTTTGATTCCTGGCCGGGGCACACAGGAGAAGCACCCATTTGCTTTTCCACCCTTCCTGCTTTTCTTCCTCTATCTCTTCCCCTCTGGCAGCCAAGGCTACATTGGAGCAAAGTTGACCTAGTCACTGAGGATGGATCCATGGCCTCCTCCTCAGGTGCTAGAATGGCTCTGGTCGCAACAAAGGGACACCCCAGATGGGCAGAGCATCGCCCCCTAGTGGGCATACCAGGTGGATTCCTGTCAGGCGCATGCGGGAGTCTGTCTGACTGCCTCCTTGCTTCTAACTTTGAGAGAGAAAAAAATTATATATATATACATATATATACACTTTTATTATATATATACATATATATATACTTTTATTTATATATATATATACTTTTGAAGATCTGATGTCATTACAAACCTATAAATTATCAAATTTGGACATTATGCTACCATTTGTCATCTAAATATTTTTTTATCTTTCTATTTGAAATTCTTAAAGTTTCTATTCAATTATATAAAGTACTCATTACATCATATTTTCAAGTCAGAAAAAATTTCATTAAATGTCTATTTCAAACAATATATAAGATATATGTAACAAACAACAGGAATATAATGTGACCTCATCATTAAAAACAATTCATTATGATTCAAAAAAGCACAAAGGTAATTATAATTGAGCATCTTGTCATCAGGATACAATCAAGAAAGCAGTTACAGTGACTTTGGAGAAGGGCTGGCTGTACAATATTCTCTTTGGCGGTAATGTGCAGGTGGGATTTTGAAGAATGAATAGAAGTGATATATACATATATATCTCATATATTAATATATATGAGAGAGAGAGAACTATAGATGCAGATAGATATCTATATCTATATAGATTTGTGATAATGCTTGCTGTACACTTCTTGGCAAAGTGGCAATATGGAATAAAAGGGAGGACTCTTTAGAATTCAGTGCTTCATCCTGAGTATCCCAGATTTCAAAATTCATTTAGTAACTATTATGGTGGTTCCACCAATCCATTTAGAATATAGTATAAAGTTCTGCCCACAGCAACATTTTTATAGTCACAAAAAAGAATGTGTTGTTCTCATAGAGATAAGAATTAAAAACAAAAAAATCTTTTACCAAAATATTTAAGACAGTGACAATTTTAGAAGCAGCTTACAAGATTAATAAATGTCATTAAGGTTAATTTAAGTTTGTTTTGTTTTTGACAGTCATGTAAAGAAAATGTAGAATTGTATCAAAAAGATTGACTAAGTAATTAAAAACTATAAAGAACCAAAGACTATAAAGAACCAAAGTTTTTTTTTATTATTTCATTTACTGAGTAAAATTAATAACAAAACCAATTAACATAGGCATTTTTAAGAATTTCATATTTTTTAAAAGTTTTCTTTAAATGAGTTTGAGAGGTTCATGATCTCTTAGCTGAGATGGTATGAAATTTTTAATGTCTTTTTCACAAAACACAATAAAATTTACTGTTGAAAGTGTGCTTAGCTTGACCAGGTGGTAGCACAGTGGTTAGAAAATCAGCTAGGATGCAGAGGACCCGGATTCGAAACCCCAAGGTCACTGGCTCGAGTGTGGGCTCATAGATCTGACCCCATGGTTGCTGGCCTGAGTTTAAAGGTTGCTGGCTTGAAGCCCAAAGTCACTGGCTTGAGCAAGGCATCACTGGCTTGACTGTAGCCCCCCCACCCCCACCCCCATCAAGGCACATAAGAGAAAACAATCAATGAACAACTAAAGTGCCATAGAAAGGTGATGATGATTCTTATCTTTCTCCCTTTCTGTCTGTCCCTCTCTCTCACTCTAGCAAAAAGAAAGAAAGAAAGAAAGAAAGAAAGAAAGAAAGAAAGAAAGAAAGAAAGAAAGAAAGAAAGAAAGAAAGAAAGAAAGAAGAAAGGGAGGGAGGGAGGGAAGGAGGGAGGGAGAGAGAGAGAGAGAGAGAGAGAGAGAGAGAGAGAGAAAGAAAGAAAGAAAGAAAGAAAGAAAGAAAGAAAGAAAGAAAGAAAGAAAGAAAGAAAGAAAGAAAGAAAGAAAGAAAGAAAGAAAGAAAGAAAGAAAAGAAGGAAGGAAGAAAGAGCTTACACCTTGGCTTGTATCAGTGGATTTATTCTGCTATCATGCAATGGATGAATTCTGGCTAATATAATTAACAAACCTGGAGTGTCACTCAGTGAATTAGTGGAACTGTGTGTTGCAGGAAAAAGCAACAACAAGGGATCAAGTCCACTGGGAACTTATATGAGATAACAAAAAACAGATTGTATTGGAACTCAGGGGTTTTATCTTGGCTTTGTCACTAAAGAGGCATGTGACCAGCAGCTTTTTACTAGTGTACCTGGAAACACACTGCCTCATTTGATACCAGAGTGGTATGGCTACATAAGCTCTGTTTCTTTTGGGCTCTACATTTCTATGATGTAATAATTTTTATTATCTAATGAGTGAATACATGATCATTGTTCATAAAAGTACTGTGTGAGATAACATTGAACTTTTTAAAATCTCTAATTAATGCCCTAAATATCTTGAGATATACTGAAAAAGACTGCCAAAGTATAAGGACATAAAGTATATTTTTGGCAAATGAGAACCCAGGAGATTTTAAGTTATATTGCACCTAACACAGGAGACATTCTGAAACTTAATTATAATGGTTTACCCAGCAAAGAATAACAGAAATTTTTTACAACTCACTACTCAATAGAAAGACAGAAGTTTAAAATAGCTGCCAATAAATACAATCATTAAGTTAACAGCATACAATCATTAAGTTAACAACATACAATCATTTTTTCCTCCTTTTAAGGAAATAGGAGATAATTGAGAGTTATTTCAAGTGCAATTCCAAAATAATTTTTTAAAGTACCTTCTTATAACTGATGCTAGCTAGCTTTTAGCAAATTAAGTATCATGTTGAAAGAGTATATGCAAATAAAGAGGAAAAAGGCCCTAAACTAAAAGAGAATCCCTATTAATGGCTTCCTAAAAAAAAGAAATACCACAAAGGCCTCAATACTGAATCTGCAGCTGCAGTTAACACTCCATCATTGAGCTATGATAGACAATACTGGTACTGTACAAACTCAGGCTAAATTAATGCTGTTAGTTTTTGTTTCTAAAGACAAAAAAAAAAAAAAAAAAAAAAAGGTGGATGAAACAACTTCAGTTCTCACTAAGCCAAATCCGTGATCCCATCTGTTCAGATTTCATGCTTTAAGAAGAAATAAGAAGTCAACCTGAAAAGCTAGCCTCCTTCATTCTAATACCATTAAGATATTCAGCAGCAGGAAAACGAGATAAAATCCATGAACTTCTATTCAACTTGAACAATTTTAAATGGTGAGGCCACCTTTGGTTTGCAATATCGAGGGCCACCTGCTCTTCTAAGGAAGCGTGTAAATAAAGCTGTGAGTTACACCTATATAAAGTGACGTCACCCCTTTTTCCTCGCACCATCTGAGTAGTGAACTACACTTCTTATATCTGAGAATCCTGTTAGGTTCTTTTATTTTACGAAACACAAAGAGTTGATGTTTTTGAGGTCATTAGGTAGAAACATTACATTAATTTTTTCCTTTTAATGTTTAAGTGACATTTAAAAGGGCAAATAAATATCTATCAAAAAACGTTATTGCTTCTCTTTTGTTTCTTAGCATGAAAGAAAATTCATATAAACACCAAATGCTATTGCCTAATGAAATGCTTACTAGAGAATAACTAATTGGCTTAAAATACTTTAATTATAGGCTTGATTAAATTTTTTCAGTCCCTGTTTGTATTGGCTCCCTGGGTGCAATAAGTATTGCATTTCTTTAGAATTTATGATGTTTGTGAATAATCTGCTCCATAATTTAAAACACAGTCAATGAAACATTGTTCAGTTTTAAGAAAAAGCTTTAGATTCTACAATTTCTCAGAATTAAGATTTATTTTTATCATTATTGATTATGATAATTTAACATGTTCCAGTAAGGCCTCAAAATACATGATATATTGATGACTTTGCACTTTATTAAATACAATTAATTCATAACACATTTTTAGCATTAATCTGGGTAAGAACTTACTGTCTTAATGTTTCTATTGTCATGACTTAGATATATTTTCCTTCACCAATGAAAAGCTAGAAAAGAGGTTGATCGTCTAAAAGCCCCATAATCATATACCAGGAACAGAGTAAAAAAGGAATAAAAAATAAATGCAGACTCATTAGAGAATGTGCTGAGTAAACTGACCCTCCATTCTTTATGCTAGTAAATACAGCAATTATGACATCTGGTGATATAAATGCAATAAGAGAATTTCTTCTAGATGTTACTAAGTCCTTATCCTTTAATGTTCTCTTTATAATAATAGCAGATAACATTTAATGAACACTTACTATGTATCAAACACTAGACAAAGCTCTTTAGTATTGTTTATTACAGCATATGTTATCCAATGTCATTTTCTTTGCAGCCCTCTTATTATCCCCATTTTTCACATATGAGAAACCAAAAATAGAGAGATTAAATAACTTGCTCAAAATCATATAGCTACTAAATGGTAGAACTGAGATTTACACCAAACCTATATAAAATTTGATGTCTTTCCAAGGATAATAAAATAGCTAAAGATTCTTTTCAAAAGGTTTTTTTTATTAAACAAAAAGAATAATCATAAGCTTTTAACTACATTGTGTGTAATTTATCAATTAATTTTAACTGGTATTCAAATGTAGAAAAAAATGGTCTTCTAACTGTCCAATTTAAAAAATATATTTTCTATAGTTTTTTTTTATTCTTTTACTTTTTATTAATAATAATGGGGTGATATTAATCAATCAGGGTACATAGGTTCAGAGAAAACATCTCCAGGTTATTTTGACATTTAATTATGTTGCATACCAATCACCCAAAGTCATCTAGTTTTCCGTCACCTTCTACCTGATTTTCTTTGTGCCCCTCTTCT
Organism: Saccopteryx leptura; assembly: GCF_036850995.1. Lineage (NCBI taxonomy): Eukaryota > Metazoa > Chordata > Mammalia > Chiroptera > Emballonuridae > Saccopteryx > Saccopteryx leptura. The sequence continues at coordinate 78,530,348 of NC_089509.1, read as the reverse complement.
CCCTCCACCTCCTCCCTTCCTTCCCACCCCTGGTAACCACCACACTCTCATCCATGTCCCTGAGTCTCATTTTTATGTCCCACTTATGTATAGAATCATATAGTTCTTAGTTTTTTCTTATTTACTTATTTCACTCAGTATAATGTTATCAAGGTCCATCCATGTTGTTGTAAATGATCCAATGTCATCATTTCTTATGACTGAGTAGTATTCCATAGTATAATCCAATCATCTCTTGAAGGGCTTTTTGGTTATTTCCATGTCTTGGCCACTGTGAACAATGCTGCAATGAACATGTGGCTGCATGTGTCTTTACGTACCAGTGTTTTAGGTAATAACAAATGTTGAAGAGGCTGTGGATTAAAAGGAACCCTCATCCACTGTTGGTGGGAATGTAAAGTAGTGCAACCACTATGGAAAAAAGTATGGTGGTTCCTCAAAAAATTAAAAATAGAACTAACATATGACCCAGCAATCCCTCTACTGGGAATATAGTTTTGTTTAGATAAGTTTCTTCAACTATGAAGGATCAATGAGAAATTGAAAACTAGTATTGAAAAGAGCTACTACAGAAGTCTTTTGTTTAGGGAAAACAATAAATTTGTTGTCCATATGTCTTAATTTTTGCTCTAAGGCAATTTTATATGTAATAAATATAAGCATAGAAAAATTATGTATTTATGTTATACATTATAATCCTTACAATAGAACAAAAGCTTGTTTGTAAAGAGCAAAAATAATTCAGGAAACAAAACAAATAAACTAAACTAAATTTACCTATTGGCATAGATATTATCTATATAATAATGGTTTAAATTGCAATAGTTGCAATTTTGCTGCTTTACTTTGGTAGCATTCCATGGACATTCAATAAGCTTAGTGATAAAAAAAATCATCGCGTTTCAGCTTTTCTTTAAAATTTAGAGACAGCTTATGCATATATGATACCACTTGATAAGACACAATAATGACTTTGCTCTCTTAATATCAAGAAATGGGAATCAGATAAGAGTTTTTCAATAACGACCATAGAGAAATTCTTTATTACAAGATCTTTTGCTAGAGCTATGATTGTATGGGGAAGTCCCTTCCTGGTAGCAAAAAATCATAATAGAAGTTCTTACGGAAAGCTAATAGGGTGATAGTCCCTAAGACTGAGTAGTGAGATTGGAATCAGAAAAACATTTAGCCTGACCAGGCGATGGTGCAGTAGATAGGGCATCAGACTGGGATGTGGAGAACCCAGGTTCAAGACCCCAAGGTTACCAGCTTTAGGGCAGGCTCATGGTTTGAGCAAGGCTCACTAGCTTGAGCCCAAGGTCGCTGGCTCGAACAAGGGGTCACTCAGTCTGCTGTAGCCCCCTGGTCAAGGCACAAGGCACAGATGAGAAATCAATCAATGAACAAGTTAGGAACCACAACAAAAAATTGATGTTTCTCATCTCTCTCCCTTCCTATCTATCTGTCCCTCTCTCTGACTCTCCCTGTCTCTGCCACAAAAACATTTAGAAGAATATTGGAGAAACTAAAAGGAAGGGTTTTAAATAATTTGAAATTGATAATTGTATATCGACTCACTTAAAAATTTTGAAATGCTTGTTAAAAATTCAAATTATTATTTGAAAAAGATAATAATAAAGGCATTGATATCAAATGAAAAATTATTCATTTAGTGAGAATAATTTACATTGAAAGTGGTGGAGAACAACAGACTGAAGCACAGAATCAGAAGAAGACAGGAAGGCAAGAACGGAGAGTCAAGGACGATACCTCAGTTAGGCACTGCCTAATATTATTGTTTTATATATGCGCTGATCTGCACTTCAGTAAATAAGCAATCTTTTCATTGTTCTCTTTGCTAAAAAAGAAAGAAACATTGATATTAACCCTTGGATTCTGTGGCCCATTTGCAACTATTTACCTTACAATTTTTGTATTTTTCAAATATAACAGCTTATTTTTACTATCTGTAATAGTTACCTGCTCTATAGAAATCTTTGCAAGGAAATAAAATCCTGACAAGCCATATCAGAACAAGGTGCCTTTTCTTTGTAATTGTCCTCTCTTCATCTATCTTCACCCATTAAAATTATCCTCCTTATTGGATAGTTTTTCATAACATCTCTTCATACATAATTTTACTTTCTTTGTACCTGCTATCTCAGAGGTTCTTATACTGAGGTCTTAGTGTTAAATCTAACATTGTTATTTCTTTACTGGGTTGCAACTTCAAAGCTTCACTTTAGTACATTGAAACAAATAATATTGTGGGAAATAAACATATGATAGTGGGAAAATGGTGTTTGAAGAAACAGGAATGTTAGGCAACAAAGTTAGTGAAGTAAAATTACTACCTGTACCATTTCCCTGGATTTATTAAATATTTTCGCTGAGACACTTAGGCAATTTGGAATTAGGGGCAAAGTTAAATTCATAGAGAAGATTTATAAGCTTAGATGTGCTCTCTTGAGAGAGAAAAGGTATTCTAAGAAAGGCCACCATCCCAAAAGAAAGAACAATGAATTAGGAAAATGGCCTAAATCTTTGTCCAGACTCTGCCATTAACAATATGGCAAGTAACTTGAACTTTCTGAAATTAAGTGACTTCATTTTATATATATAAAAATATATGGATTAGATTTCTTTGTTAATCTTTCCATCTACCATTTTTTCTAATAAGCTACATTTTTATATGGCAGTTAGAGTGTTTGTTTATTCTATTACAAGATAAAAAGTATATGTAAATAGTCTATGTAAATAGCTGTCACCAAAATTCACCTTAGGTAGAAAATTGTCTTGTTTAGAAAAAATATCTTGATAAGCGTTTTGGTTATAAAAGATAAAAGTCTAACAGTTTTAAATATGAGTAAAATAGTTTTAAATATGATGTGGGAAAACATTGCTTCTAGCATCTTAAAAAAGAGATTTAAAAAATTAGACAGAACAAGGCGATGATGAAAGAGTTTTTATTTTGACATGAGTTTCTTCCTAGTAAAGCCCACTAGAATCATAAAATACCCAATTTATAGACTGCTTATAAAATAGATGAAGAAGTTGAGTTGTAAATTTTTGTGCCATGGGTTGAAATGCAGATCCTGAAGTAGTCTGAATCACAGAATCAGAAAGAAGCATAAAAATAGTAAGCCTTTGAAATTTGCAGAAACTGTGGGGAACGCTTTGAAAGCCATCACAAGTGAACGAATTGGAACTCAGGCCAAGCCAAATAAAATCTTCAAAAGCAAGAAATCCCAATATGACATTGGGCTTTTAATTCTAAATTTGAAGTGGTGTCACTGAGATGCCTCTTAGTTTTTCTGTTGTCCTGGGAATAACATTCAGAAGGGTGGACATGAATTACAAGATTAGACTCTATTTAGCACTGTCTACCAAAAACATCACTGCTCATATTTTTCTACTGATTGAGTTCCTTTTATTGAGCAAGATTAGGTATAAATCCTGGATCTAATATTTCATCTTTTTAAACTAAAAATATTATCCCTACTCACTTCCATTTGACCCTGGATAACAAGGTCTCAGCTTAATTTATTTTTTCTTCACTTGTGCTTTCTTAGCTTTCTAGACTAGGATCAATCTATATGTTTTATGCTGTACCAAAACATTTTCTGGTTTTTACCTGTTCATACTACTCCTTATACTTGATTTTAATTTTATCTTCATCTCTTCTTCTACACCATGAGATAGAGACCATATATATTTTGTTTACTATTCTATCCACAACAGTTAGCATAGTACTTGGACTATGGTAAAAGCTAAGTAAATTAGTACAGAATGATTGATTTATGGAAAAACAAATTATTTCAGGTGTTAGGAACAGGCTTGCAATATCTCTATAAGTTTAGTTATACTGTCACAGCCTTATTGTTCAATCAGAGAGAGGTCATATTTGTTAAATTCTTTAAAAGCAACAGGAATTGTACATCTTATAAATATCATCAACTTAAAAAGTTGAGATGTCACTTTCTATAATTTATTATTATATGCATGATAATGTCATTGATCTGGTCATAACTCAATAGGATTAAAACATCCCACTTTCTGATGACTCATTCTCTGGTTATTGGTTTGCTCAATTACTCCAGCCCCCACCCCCAGTTGGGAAAATTAAAGATGCATTATTACTGGCTTATCTGCTACCTTAAAATCCGTTTTACACTCAGGGTCCACAGTGATCATTTTTAAACATAACTGTAATATGCTAGGCTCTGAATTAAACTCTTGAAAACATTATACTTAGCGACAAACCAAAAGCCTTAACATGTTGTACAAGATCCTGCATAATTTATACAATTTAAATTCTGCTTACCCTTTAGAACCCTTATTCATTTATTTGACAAATATTTATGAGTACAATATGTGCTAGCTATAGTACTCATTGCTGGAGATGCACAATTCTTATTCTCATAGAGCTTGCTTTCTGGTCAGATGAAACAAAGTCAATCTCTTAACATCGCCTCCCAACCCACCATCTTCTCTCTGATTCCATTCCCATTAATACTATCCTTGATAAGTTACCAATAAACATCACGTTGAAAACTCAAGCTGCACATGTTTCATCCTTATCTTACTTAGAATCTTTAAAGTTTATGACAAATTACACTGGGGAAAAAAAATTTTGTTGCATCCACAAAAACACTTGTCCTTACCTAATGTGAGTGTGCTGATTTCAAATCTGCCATTAGTTTTTCTCTGTGAGCTACAGTTATTTTGAAATTCAAGATTTTAGGTTTTCATCTTATTGTAAAATTGTCAACATTTAGTTTAACATAATGAAGTAGAATGTCTTCTTGGGCAGCATCTTTGTGAAAATATAATAATTTATATAATGCAGTAAATATACTAATACACTAAAAGATATGATTGCATCAGAATTTGCTAACAATTTTGAAATAGAACATATTAAAATACTTATTTTAATCATAAAATTTGTGCAAAAGTTATTTAAATTCTATTCAGGCAAAAATTTGCATTTGTAGCACTTGCATGTGTACTTGTTGCGGACAATTTCGTTTGATGCTCCAGCAATAGTCTGCTCATCAAAAACAACTCCAAGATTTTCAGGAAACTTATCAAGGTGACTGTTCAGAAAGTGAATCTTAACTCTCATGTTACATCCAATGTCACGGAAAGCCAACAGCATCCTTTGAACCAGAAGTTCATACTTTTCTGCTTTTTTTATTGCCAAAGAAGTTCTTTGTAACTGCCACAAAATACTGCCCTGCTGTTTTCTCCTCATTATTAATCTTCCTGGAAAATTCTTCATCATGTATGAGGGTTCAAATTTGAGGTCCATCGAATACACCTGCTTTTATCTTCTCGAAAGACAAGGCAGGAAAAGCAGAAATAACATGTTGAAAGCATTCACTTTCTCCATTCAAAGCCTGAACAAATTGCTTCATTAAGCCATGTTTGATGTGAAGTGGGGGAAAAATGATCCTGTCTCAATTAACTACTGGTTCAGTCAAAATATTTTGCATCCCTACTTCCAGAGCTTCATGTTTCAGCCACTCCTTCTGTGTCCAGTGTTTCTCCCGAGCTTGGCTGTCCCACGAACACAGAAAGCAAGGATACTTCATGAAACCTCTATGTTGTCATAGTAGGAAATTTACCATTTTAAGATTCACACAGCCCTGGCCGGTTGGCTCAGCGGTAGAGCGTCGGCCTAGCATGCGGAGGACCCGGGTTCGATTCCCGGCCAGGGCACACAGGAGAAGCGCCCATTTGCTTCTCCACCCCTCCGCCGCGCTTTCCTCTCTGTCTCTCTCTTCCCCTCCCACAGCCAAGGCTCCATTGGAGCAAAGATGGCCCGGGCGCTGGGGATGGCTCTGTGGCCTCTGCCTCAGGTGCTAGAGTGGCTCTGGTCACAACATGGCGATGCCCAGGATGGGCAGAGCATCGCCCCCTGGTGGGCAGAGCGTCGTCCCTGGTGGGCGTGCCGGGTGGATCCCGGTCGGGCGCATGCGGGAGTCTGTCTGACTGTCTCTCCCTGTTTCCAGCTTCAGAAAAATGAAAGAAAAAAAAAAAAAAAAAAGGAAAAAAAAAAAAAAAAGATTCACACAAATGATCCAGTTATGCTCTACATACTTCAGAAAGTCGAGGACTATTTTTATGTCATAATCTTCTCGCAGATGAGTTAAATAACCAATTGGAACCGCTGCATAAACATTACCTTTGTGTAGGAGAACACATTTCATACTCTGTTTAGAGCTGTCAAGAAATAGCCGCCATTCTGTTGGACTGTTAAGTGGTAACACGGAGCTGGCTGAGAAGACTACTGATATCATGACAGTAAATAAAGTATTTGTCTTCAGAAAAAAAGTCCACAAAAATTTGTGCACGCTCCCTGAAATGGAATACTTTAGCTGACTGGTGAAGTACATTCTTTTCTTGAAGCCTGGTGGCTAATAACTCAGTGCTTTCATGATAGGCCCAAATCTCTTACTAAATCATTCAATTCAGGTTGGCTAAACTGCTGAGGGGTTAATGACTGCTTGGCATCAGAAGAAGACCCTTCAGATTCTACCACCATTTCCTCATGAATCTTATCAAAATACACTTGATCACCATGTTCACTTTCTTCGTCCTTAGAAAAAATAAAACCATTGAAAACTGGAACCGGGAGTATCTCAGAGTGTGGGATAGGTCGTATTGCTGAAGGAATATTAGGATATGCGATCATATGCCGTTTTTTTCTTGCCGATGCCCTTTGTATGGATCAGACAGAAATAACAGTCACTGCTGTGGTCCTTAGGTTCACGCCAAATCATGGGAATACCAAAAGGCATTCCTTTGCGTTTCCCTTTTGTCCAGTCATGAAGCATTTCCTCACAATTATGACACACAATATGAGGAGCCCAATTCTTGTCTTGATCACCAAGGGGAACTTGAAAATAGGCAATATGTGCACGTGTCACAAATGATGAAATTTTGCGCCTTTGACATTGGAGTGTGTAACAGCCACATATATAACAGAAGGTGTCAGGACTAGTCTTAACATTTATACCCACTCGAAGAAGCCATGATTCAGTCAAAAAACAAAATAAGAGGGTGTTTTTATCAGATAATATTTTTTTACATTTAAAAACAACTACCATTATGTAAAAGTGATGTTTGTAAAACATTAATTGCCTTGTGATTACGTTCAATCCAAGAGTTGTTGCCCTTTAACTCCAATTTAAAAACCAATGTATGGCATTAACTGTAACAAAAAGAAATTAAAATTGCATAAAAAGTAGAGCATGCACCAAAAAATGGATTTCAAATTTGGAATCAGCGATGCAGAAACATATAGAAACAGTTCTAAAACCTTATGCAACAGAAAATTAAAAAAATTTGTTTCCCAGTGTTATCCACTCACTCACTCCCCCATAGACACTTGTGTGTCATGATTTTCTGCAACTAAATAGCAATATCTCCTCAAACTCTTATAATAATTCAGCCTCAACTCAACTTAAGCAGAAGTTGAGAAAAGGATGGGAGGGAGACAGTAGCCTGAGAAACTCCAATATTTAAATGACTGAATGAAGAAAAGAATGAAGAACTGCCTGAGCCCATAGATGAGATATTTTTACCTTATTATAAACACTAAAGGGCAGTAGGTGCCCACACTACTCCTCCATGGAAACTTTCCTAGTTACTTATTTGTGTAATTAGTTATTTAATATTTATCCTTTTTATTATTATTATTCAGTGAGAGGAGGGGAGGCAGAGACCAACTCCTGCATGTGCCCAGACAGGGTCTCACCCTGCAAGCCAACTAGGGTACAATGCTCTGCCCATTTGGGGCATTGCTCCATTGCTGAGCAACCAAGCTCCTCTTAGCACCTGAGGCAGAGACCATGAAATCATCCTCAGCACCCAGGGCCAACTTGCTCCAATCGAACCAAGGCTGCAGGAGGAGAGAGAGAGAGAAGTGAAAGGGGGAGGGGTGGAGAAGCAGATGGGCACCTCTCCTGTGTGTCCTGACTGGGAATTGAACCCGGAAAATCCACACGCCAAGCCGACGCTCTACCACTGAGCAAACCAACCAGGGCTTATCTTTTCCATTAAACCCATTTCCTTATTAAAACTCTTAAGACTGACAATCTTGTTTCCTCCTGCATCCTCAGAGGTAACTTGAAGTCTGACTCATAGTAGATGTTCAATATTGTGGAAAAAATAAATGTACAATCTTACCATATGTGTGAGCACTAACTTGCAAACTTCAGTGTGTCCCTGTGTGACTGTGTGTGTGACACCCAGGTGGTAAGAAAGGTAGATTAATTTCCTTACATTACTAAGAATAAATCAGTATGTTAATATTGGAGAATGTCATTGTGGGTAAGTGACCAGAGAACTAGACTCTGGGAATTGGAGGCTCATCACCACCTCCCCTGTTCTTGGAAAGTACTTTCGTCCCCCCTTCCCTATAGTGGAAAACAGTTTCAATTGCTTTGAAAGAGCAAATGTTTTGAGACCATCTAGTTGATACATATGACTGAACCCTATTTGATCTCTATATAAACTTTTAAGATCTTGGCAGGCTGTGCTGAGATCTACTCATCTTTCAGTTCCCAAGAGAAGCCTCATATGTAAGTTGCTTTACTTAATGAAACCTGCCACCTACCAATCTGGAATAGTCTGTCTCTGTGATCCTTCCTGTATGGCAGGTCACTTTTTTATTTTGTTAAAGGAAATCCTGAGGTTACAACCCCCCAACTGGAAATAAAAAACAATTCATAAATTATGGTTAATCTTACAGCAATATAGTCTTTCCTATATTTTACCAAAGTCATGGATAAGAGATTGAACAATTTATGTTATTTTATTGTTATAATAATCCTTCCTATTTAAACCTTAACGTAATCTAGAAAGTAGCACTCAGACAGTTATTAAAAATTTGCAGCAGAAAAATATGTAGAAGAGAAATAAAGCTTAAAGTTGAAAGAATAATATACAAGACTCTGATTCTTGAAAATTAAATTCAAGATTAAAATTGTATTCTCGCTTCCTTCTTGTTATAAGAGGTGTTCTTTTGCTTTATTTATTTTATTCTATCATAAATTCACTAGATTTTCTTGTAATGAATTATGAAAGTCAAGAAAAAAATGTACGAAGTAATGTACTAAGCAATAACTGGAGTAGACATTTGTGCTGCCTGCATACCTGTAATCATCTAATTCTAGATTCTGAAATATACTTCATTCAAAGAATATTACAGAAATATTTTTAAAGTCACCATAATTTTTAAAATGGTCTACAAAATTCTTTTAATAACATTGATTTTTTTGTTAGATTTATTTCTAAAGAGTATTAGAAAAAAGAATGGGGACACTAATGTCCATAATGCTTTTTAAATTATACCAGTATACATATGTTTATATATGTATACTGGTATAAATTTTCATCATATATAAGTTAAATGAAATAGACACAAATATTGAAAATATCAAAAATATATAAACATAATCTTTGGTAATAAGATATTCATTCACCTGACCAGTGGATAGAGCATCAGACTGGGACACAGAGGACCCAAGTTTGAAACCCTGAGGTCGCCAGCTTGAGCATGGGCTCATCTGGTTTAAGCAAGGCTCACTAGCTTGAGCCCAAGGTAACTGGCTTGAGCAAAAAGTCACTTGCTCAGGCCCTGGCCGGTTGGCTCAGTGGTAGAGTGTTGGCCTGGCGTGCAGAAGTCCCGGGTTCGATTCCCAGCCAGGGCACACAGGAGAAGTGCCCATCTGCTTCTCCACCCCTCGCCCTCTCCTTCCTCTCTGTCTCTCTCTTCCCCTCCCGCAGCGAGGCTCCATTGGAGCAAAGATGGCTGGGAGCTGGGGATGGCTCCTTGGCCTCTGCCCCAGGTGCTAGAGTGGCTCTGGTTGCAACAGAGCGACACCCGGAGGGGCAGAGCATGGCCCCCTGGTGGGCAGAGCGTCGCCCCTGGTGGGTGTGCAGGGTGAATTCTGGTCAGGCGCATGCGGGAGTCTGTCTGACTGTCTCTCCCCGTTTCCAGCTTCAGAAAAAAAAAAAAGAAAAAAAAAGCCACTTGCTCTGATGTAGGCCCCCGGTCAAGGCACTTATGAGAAAGTAATCAATGAACAACTAAGGTGTTGCAATGAAAATTGATGCTTCTCATCTCTCTCCCTTCCTGTCTGACCCTATCTGTCTCTGTCACAAAAAAAGACATTCATTCAACAGAGTTTTATACATTTTCATATTTTATTTTACCTCCAATATTACTCAATTTGAAATCTTATGCAATTTAATAATATAACTATATATAATATTAACTAGTTCATTGAATTGCAATCAGCTTCTTCTGTTGACATGCTTTAAATGGGTCCTCTTTTTTAAAATCCAAAAGTAGCCTGATCAGGCAGTGGGGCAGTGTATAGAGCGTTGGCCTGCAACACAGAGGATCAAGGTTTGAAACCCTGACGTCCTGGGCTTGAGCACAGGCTCATCTGGCTTGAGCATAGGCTCACCAGCTTGAGCATGGGGTTGCTGGCTTGAGTGGGATCATAGACATAACCCATGGTCACTGGCTTGAGTCCAACATCCCTGGCTTGAACGAGAGGTCATTGGCTCATCTAGGGTACCCTGGTCAAGGCACATATGAGAATGTAATCAATGAACAACTAAGGTGCCACAATGAAGAATTGATGGTTTTCATCTTTCTCCATTCCTGCCTATCTGTCCCTTACTCTGTCTCTGCTTCTCTTGCTTTAAAAAAAGAAAGTGTATTCATATAATAGAAATACAAAGTGAACCATGGCATTTGGAAATAAACTCTCATGTTTTTATACCAAATTATTTCTACTTGTTTTTGAAAATGATTAATATAATTTTATTATTTTTCCCATATAAACAAGATATGACTGTGATAAAAATAAAGTCTTTATCCTAAGATTCATAAATGGTCTTCAAATTTCCTGAAACTGTGAAAAAATTTTGTGGTATAAGTTTATGACTATTTTTCTGGAAGGAAAACTTTATCTACTAAACATTTCTCAATTATGTAATTTTCTAAAATGTAAGTAGCCATTATTTATAAATCTTTATAGATCTTTATCTATAAAGATCCCATAAATCCACAGTGAAATAAGTAATAAAATAAAAAAAATTTCAGATGACTTTTGATACAGGCTGTCACTAGAATGTTGATGGGGGAAACAAATTTAAGATTTATTTTATGTTAGATTTAACATTATTTAGACTTTCATATGTATGAAACTCATGATAAGTTATTTTAAGATAAGAAATCTGTAACTGAAAGAACTTTAGGAATGTCTATAGAAGTCATATTTTAAAATAGCTGTACTGATTGATTGCTTTCTCATGTGTACAATATCAGAGGTATCAAAATGAGAAATCTAGTGGCTTAAATTTCTCTTTAGTCTTCTCTGAAATGAAGTAGATTAATTAAAAATAAGTAACATTTAAAAGTTGAACTAAAATTTTAAGCTATATGAAGATGACCTATGTCTATAAAAAATGTACATCTTAAGTTTTTATGAAATGTAACTTTCTAATATATTTATCTATAATACAAATATATTTTGTACACCAAGATGAGTGCCTTTTGTTGCTATGTCAATAAAAGAAGCATTGTCTAATTTACCTTTTACTCCGATGACAATGGCATGACAATATTTTATTAGAGAAGTAGAACTTGTTAGAGAAATAAGTTATTGTTATGGAATGTATGTCTATTAATGCTGTAAGTTTATCTTCACATATGTCATGTAAGATGCATTAGTGTCCATTAGCTGCAGGTATAAGCTAAACATTAATGGAGTTATTGTTGATATCTTTTCACCACAATATCCTCCCAATCATGTGTGCAATGCCTCTGAAAAGAGCTTTATTCTAAATGATAGATCATTTTAAATAATATGCAATTAAGAAATGTGCTATTCTACTGCATTAAAGCAAAAGCCAAATGCAGGTTATTAGCATCCATTTCCAGTACAACTTTGCAAGTGAGAGAATGTGCACAAGGAAATAATCATTTACCGTATAATAACAGTTTAAAAAGACTGATATTTACAATCCATATACTCTAGTTAAAGGAGCTTTTTTACAGATCTTTTTATTTATCCTGACAATGCAAAAAGTATTTTTCAAGAACATTAAATCTCAGGTTTAAAAACACTGGATAAATGTTTTAATCTTAATAACTGGACCTCTTCATGGAAATTAAGATATCTATGTAATAAGGATGATGAGAATTATTTAAACAGTTTTGTAAGAAGCAAGGGTTGTGTGACTATGATTAACATTAGTACTAATACATTAAAGAACAGTTTACCTATTAAAAGTATATTTGGTCATAAAATTAACATTGGCTTTTTCCACATTTACCAATGACATTGTATTTCTCTCCTCACCTCTTCCAGGTATCTTGAAGATATACAAGTCAATTACAAAATTCATTCTTAAAAATGTTAAAAAAACTTCTAAATTAGTATTTATTTATTTAAGGGGAAATCACAGATCAAAATTTCCCAAAGTGATGGCTTATGAAGAAAACCCTTTTTCTTCTGCTTTAGATAAAGTGAGTGATTAAGTTGTGTTTAAAGTATATATATTCTATCTTTTAGTTTCCTACATTTCTGGAATTCATTAGCCCACATATATAAAATCATCTCATATATAAAGTAATTTACAATGTATTTAATACTAGCATACATCCACTTATTTACATTTTATTGTGTCTACTATAACCTTCAATGAGGAGCAATTTCTCCACCTCAAGTATTAGAGGCTGACATATCACCAGTCATGGTGTCTGACTGAGACTTCAGCAGCAAATAACAAATCACATGAACTTCCTTTGATTTGTACACACTTTAACAAGTAACAAATAATACCTTTCCTACTACAGACAGCCTTGCAAATTACAGATCTCATTTAATCCTCATATTGTAACTGTTATGTTACATATATAAAGAGAATCAATGAGATGAGGATTACATGGCTTCAAGGGTCACAGTCAGTACTTGAAATCAGATGCCAACATGAGTTCAGAGTCCTGGCCATTCTCCCCAAACTGTGTAATTGCTAATTCATTGCCAATTGTCTGTGGAAGAGAGAATGTCCCATTTTTAAGGGTTGTATAACTCAAAAAAAGAAAGATTTAGTTTTATGAGAGATAAAGGTTAATTTATTCTGTCTACACTGGTGTGTAATGTTAAATACTGTTCTTTGTATGTCTAACAGATACAACTTTCTTTGTATGATATAATTAAACTCACTTGGAAAGAGTTTAAAAAACTCACATTCTATTGAATTTTGTAATATGGCAACTAATATTGCATTAATTTTCAGTGGCATCGTTATATACTACAGCAGCACATAGATTACTTTTAGCTTGTAAGAAATTATGCCCTAACTACAACATTTAAGTACAAGAATATAAGAATTAAATTGGAAAGATATTTCTAATATTTCCCATTGTGGTCAAGTTAAATATATTCTTTACTGAGAGTCATTAAGAACCCAAAAGCAAAGCTTTGTTTGCTAGCTACCTCAAAAGCATACTTTTGCTGTCATTATGGCCTTCAGTTTTCTTTATTGGAGGAGTGGGGTAACTATCTGCTGAAAAAACAGTATATCATATATCAGTGCTACATTAATTTTAATTAGCAGATACAATAAAATAAGTGTTTATAAATAAAAGACAGAATAAATCATAAGACCTCCAAAATGGAATTCTACCTAGCCAAATAAAGTCATTTTTTGTATTTATTAAGTGAGGAAAGCAAAAAAAAAACTCAGAACAATCTATATGGTAAAAAACCATTTTTAAATCAAAAGGATATACACAAGTACACACATATGAATATTTAAATATATAAACATGTACAAGTATATATGTATAGGCTTTTGATTTACCATATATATTACACACATATATAAGGAACAGAAGATTATTATCTTTATGGTATGAGTTGTTTATCATATGTAATATATACATGCCCACAAATGTATATACACATATATATGAAGAGACAGAGAGAAAAGAGAGAGAGACCCCCAAATATCACCTGCTGCCCAACTTTATTTCTCTTCCTTCCTATCACTTAAATATCTCACATTTCACGTCAAGATATTTTTTTGTTTGTTTTACAGTCTAATGACTTGGTTGGTTAATCTGCTGACTTGAAACAATGGGAAATGCAAGAGTACCAAAATATAAAGATACAATTACAGGCTGACACCATGAATAAAAAATGCTGCCTACCTGAGGCACTGTGACTAAAGGTCACGCTTTCGGGAACATGTAGGCGGGAGAAGCAGTGCAACGCCAACGTCCACCACTAAGGTGCTCTCAGGTGTGCTCCAAGCATCACCTTCTCAGTAACTGTTCTTTCGTCCAAAATAAGTCTTCCTTAATAAAATAGGTCGACACAGAACTTATATGTTATTCCAAAGTGATTTCACTACCTTTCCTGGTGCACTCTTTCTGGAATGTATTGATTAATATGTTTAGCTTTAGCATTTTAATTTAATTTAGCATCATCTGTTGAATGCCAACTATGTATAAAGCATTTTGATACATCCTTGAATAATCTTTCTAAACTGAAATTAAAAATCTTAAAAATTCAATACTATTTGACTAATTATTATTTAGGGAAAGCAAATATTATATATGAAAGTCAGGTTTTATAAAAACTAAATTGAGTAACTTACAAAAACTAACAAAAAATTAGTTTTGTTATTATTAAATAATTTACTATGGAGATATCTCTTCTCTGTTATTAGATGTACTAAAATTAAAAATATATACAACCTCAGCAGGTGGTGGCTCAGTGGATAGAGCGTTGGACTGGGATGCGGAAGGACTCAGGTTCGAGACCCCAAGGTTGCCAGCTTGAATGCAGGCTCATCTGGCTTGAGCAAAAAGCTCACCAGCTTGGACCCAAGATTGCTGGCTTAAGCAAGGGCTTACTCGGTCTGCTGAAGGCCCATGGTCAGGACACATATAAGAAAGCAATCAATGAACAACTAAGGTGTCGCACCGAAAAACTGATGATTGATGCTTCTTATCTCTCTCTGTTCCTGTCTGTCTGTCCCTATCTATCCCTGTCTCTGACTCTCTTTCTGTCCCTGTAAAATATATATATTATATAATACATATATATATACAACTTCAGAATAATACCTACATAATATACAGTACAGCTACGTGCAAATTAGAAACACTACCAAGATGGGGGTGTTAGAATTGCAGAGATAACTGGTCAAGAGGAAAAAGAGTGGAAATAGCTAATGCAAAGAAAATAAAAGATAATGAAATCACAGAAAGATGAAATAAATGTCTGCCTTAAAGCCACAGATGACTTTCTATTTGCAGATTTCAGTCCCTCCTGAAACCTGCCTTTTTTCTCTCCCAGAGCTACACAGCATCTTCTTCTTACACCAAGCTAAGTTTCTTTATTAGTCAGGTAAAAAAGAAGTCTGGCCAAGACTGGAAACTGAGGCTAGGACAAATTAAGTAACTTGTCCATGGTCACCCAACGTGTGTCAGAGCCTCCTTCTAACTCATGTACTCACAGATGCCTGAGCTGTCCTGTGGTCTTACCTTGTCATTATATCAGAAGCTCTAATAATAGCTAGTGAGAAACTAAGTGTCCAGATATATGTTGCAAAGCTAAGAGATAAGTACAAGAGGTCCTCGGGTTATGACAGTCATAACATATGACGTTTTAAGTTTATGATGCTCACTCCCATAAAAACTTGAAAAAAAGGAGACTTCAGTGTTTCAGTTTATGCCATTAGCATCGTACTTACGGACTACGTGGGCAAAGTATTTTGGTTGCGTGCAGCAGAAGAATAAGCAGTACAGGGTACAGTACAGTGTACAGTACAGTATATTTATATTCTTTTCATTTTTCTGTGGCTTAGTTCTGTTTTTATGTTTTGGATTATGCATTTACAAGTGTTAAGATAGGTAAGTGACTTAGGCTAGGGTGTGTTTTGATTTACACCAAAATTCAGGTTACATCACTGTCGTAGGAATAAACTGTGTTATAACCTGAGGACCCCTTGTAGTGTGGTATAAAGAAGTCAATCAAATTCTCTTTAACATCTTGTGAATTTTTCTATTTAAACATTTTTTTTTGCATGTTAACCAATGTTAGATACAGCTTTTCAGAAAGTGGTTATCAGACATAATCTTTATATGATTCTATGTTACTATCACTGTGAAAGAAATTAGAGTATTTAATGTAGTGTTTATATGATACGGGAATATTAAGAAAAATTTTTAAAGGTTGAGGTGATGGGGTTGCAATTTTAATCTTCTCAAAGTGTTTATGATGTTTATAAAAATGTTTATGAAAGTCACATGGGAAAATAAATTTGTGGAGTAGTTACTCTACTATGAGCTGGCTTTATTGGTATTTCTGTGAAAAGTCAAAGGAAATGATTAGCTCTCATTTAACATGCTGGCATGCTTTTTTTAAAATAAGTTTTATTCCTTTAAACTGTTGTTACTAATGTTGTGCACTGTGGGAATCATTGCCATAGTTTATTGTAGTATTTTCTTGCTAAAAGATATTTCATGATCAAATAATACTGGAAAATCTGAATTCAATAAAGTTAAACCTGAGTTTTGCTTTATTTCAGGTGTTTTAGTTTGATTTTACTGTGAGGTGGGGGGTGCTTCTCAAAACCTTTAAAATGCAAATATTCATTGTGAAGCTACAGTGAACTGAGGGGTCTTTGTCAGAAGCACTTCCCAGATTTATCTTATAACAGAAGTCTTTCCTCTGTATTTCTTTTTTTTTGGGGGGGGGGAGTGGGGGAGTGGAGAAACATTTGGTTAGAAAGAGCAACAAAATGGTTGAGAACATTAGTTCTTGAGAGATCTGCTATGTCACTGACAAGTAATATGAGGACAAAAATAAACAAAATTCAATGTCATAGATAATAGAAGGAGAAGTGATTGAGACTTATTGTAAAAAATAAATAGAATATTAACACAAATTGTAAGAATGACTGTCACCAATGTTTTTCAGAAAGCCACTTCTAATTTAGTTCAATAGAAGCCCCCAGAAAACAAAGACAAATATGAAAAGCAGTTTCTTCTATACTAATTCAAGCTTCTGGTTCTAATAGGAAAAAGAAAAAGAAAGAAAGGAAGAAAGGAAGCAAGAAAGAAAGAAAGGAAAAAAGAAAGAAAGAAAGGAAAAAAGAAAGAAAGAAAGAAAGAAAGAAAGAAAGAAAGAAAGAAAGAAAGAAAGGAAAGGAAAAGAAAGAAAGAGAAAGAAAGAAAAAAGGGGAAATAGAAAGAAAGAAATTATAATGATTTGGAAAAAAATGTTTTATCTAAGCCCTAAGATAAGGCTGCGATTAAATTAAGTATCAGGCTATTGGAAAAATTAACTGTTGCATATCTTAGTCAAACAGCACCTTTTGTGAGATGTTTATTTGAAAAGTTTTAAGTGAAAAAATTACTCTTCTTACCTGTTGAAACTTGGATAATTTTGATACTGAGGAAACATCCATTCATTCACTTTCCTATTGGCAGTGGCTATCAAGAACAATAGCTATAAATTACAATCAGGAAGGAAACTTTAAATGTTTAAGAATTGATTTTAGATAAGAGAGAAAAAGAAGGTGAGAGAGAAAGCATCAGTTTGTTTTTCCACTTATTTATGCATTCACTGGTTATTGTTTGTGCCTTGACAGGGGATCAAACCACCAACCCTGGTGTGTCAGAACAATGCCGTAACCAACTGAGCTTCCTGACCAGAGTCTCACCAGAGAAACTAAAAAAATCATACCAATGCCTCTCCCTCCCCTTCAGAGATTTCAAATTTGTAAAGGGGATTCTGCATCAGTATTTTTTTAATTTCCAGGTGATTATAATATATAGTCATGACTGAGGACCACTGCTCTAAGAGGGAATAAACTATTTCTCTAGTATTAAAATTATAAATCTAAACATAAACTATCAAAAATAATTAAGGCATAAGAAAACTTATATTATGGAATTATTTTTTAAATCACTGTTTATTATTTGTGCATCAAAAGTTGGAAAATGGCAAATTTAATTATTATCAGTTAGAAAAATCAACCAGAAATAAAGATAACTCCTCTGATACTTTGTCAATGTCATTTGATCTACAAATTAAACACTAAGGGTTCTAATGTATTCATTCATTACCAATAATATACAATGCATTTCATATTAATAAATTATAAATAAAAACAAAGGAAATAATTATTTGGAACATTATTATCCATGTCTATATATTTATCTACCTATCTGAGATGGGCTAGAAATTAAAGGACAAAAGGCTATGATATTGGGCTAGAGATGAAAATATTTACTATATGTATTTAAATATCAATAATCAGCATATTGTGTACTTTGATATTACAGATAAATAATTTGGTATCTTTAATTACTTTCATTACATTTAAAGGTATATATAAATGTAGTTAACTACACACACATATTTGTATATTCATTCATTCTTTCTATAGGTATTCTTCCCAAGGCCATCACAATTAAATCATACATTATACTTCCCTTAATCTTCAGAGAAACCCTAGAAGATAAATGTTATTATTATCCACATTTTCAAATAAAGAAAACTTCTATAGTCACAAAGGTACTAAGTCAGACATATTAGAAGCTTAATTCATATTGGTGAACATATATATGCATACAAAAATTTAATTCTTAATATAGATAGGCAGATATGTACAACAGTTCGTTGGCACACTGAGTATAAGCCTTTACCCTGCCTTAGAAATCTCTTAGCTAAAAGTCCTATGAAACCTGAGCAAGAATCCAGATATCCTTTAACTCGTCATATAGGTGTATCTTAGTTCTCAAAGATGATATTAAAATACAGATTCTATGGTTCAACCACAGACTTCTCAATTAGAATCTCTTCTAGTGAAACCTGGAATTTGTCTATTAAAAAAAAAAAGTCCCTCAAGTAATTTATTTTCATTCCAACCATGGCCACTGAATCTCATTGCTCATTGTTGCGATTTAGTGAGTTTGGGAATTTGGGTCTACTGGAGCTCCATAGAAAGGGCAGACCAAGAGGCCACATGGACAGAATGAACGTGTTCTCAGTTACAGTTTCCTTTCTCAGAGGATCAGAGACCCAAGACCTAAGTCATTTTCTGCTCCACTTCCAAATGAATCCCTTTCCATGTGCAGAAAAAAAAAATTAAGTTTTCTAGAAAAAATTTTCTGTGCTATTTCTACCTAAAAATATTACAACTTTATTTTACATTCTCTGAGTCAATTCTAGAGTGTGTGTCATAAAAAAACTGTTTTAACTCAGAAATGGTGAAAACAAATGTGTACAATTTAAATTTTTTTTTTACAAATTAATGGTATGATTGTGTTGTATTACTAGTAAGTATAGAACACCCAATGCAAACTAAAATTAGTAGTCCTAGTTTTAAATTTAATTCTAATAAGTAGTATGATTGGACTCTATTAGGGGGAAAGTTGAAGTACTAATCCATTCACTAATCTAATCTTCATTGCTATAAAATTTAATGCCTGTAGACTTTTTTTGTACTAATTATGACGCTAAACAATGTATATATATATTTTATTTATGTATTCAATAATACTATGGCCTGTTCAGTGAATGATGTTCTTCTGCCACTTGGTGGTGCTTGCCAGTTTCAGAATTTGTTTCTTGGTGGCACTATAACACTAAGTTCAAAGTAAGATGAACAAAATCACAGCATTCCTATTGGAAAGGCTTTGCTTCCAACTGTTTAATAATTTAAAGAACCTCTGTGGAAGTAACTGCATTTGTTAACCAGTCACAACTGGTAATTAACTCCTTTGGAGTTTTAAGTTACTTTGGGCAAAATGTCTTAGGAAGAGTGCTTATTACTAGAAAGCATGCCAAAAATTTACTCAGCAGAGAATTCAATAACAGTTTTACTCTGCTAAGAGGTTCTGTGAAATTCTACTTATATAGCGAAGCACTGAAATTTTGGCAGGTCCTGTTTTATTATAATAATGACTGCATAAACACTTTTAAGGACTTTTCATAAGCCTGATTAGTTAGCACACCAGCTTTGCTATGGAAACTGACATGTTCTCGCTCTTGAACTGGGGAGATTGTTAAATCTTGATCTACATTAAGCTTATATTTATGTTGCTGTCTCTGCTGAAAGGGGGCAGCGAAAGACATCTCTGATTCTCCTCACAGACACACACACACTCTTTTTTCCCTTTCAATATCGTCTGGCAGCTCTATCTAATGGGCATTCTGTTTCCTTAAAAATTTAACTGTTCTGTCTAGAAGCCGATTTTCTGATGCCTCCAGCGTCTGGGCAAATTGATCTGTTTTAATGGAGTCTTCGTCAGTGAGAAGCGAGATGCCACCGACTAGAATGCTGGGATCTGCTGCTTAATTGCCAGGAGTGAGAGGCACTGAGATTCAGAAATCTTTGGAGACTGGCGGGGAGTGGGGGCAATATCCCCGCGGAGGCGGAGATGTAAGATAAAGGAATAGGTTTCACACAAGGAAAAAAAAAATTCTTTGAGGCACTGAGGTGCTGCACAATCACATCTCTCAAAGGAGAAGTTAAAAAGCAAGGAAGTGGGAGGAGGTTGGAGGTTAAAGTACTTAAAAGGGATCTCGGGTACAATTTTTTTTTTCTTTTTTTCTGGCGGTGCCTGCATAGGGTAGATAGTTCCTATTTTCAAAGTATATTGGTGCCTCTTTTAAGTGATTGGTGATGAATGCAAATTGCCCGAGAGATGTTATCAAACAATACTCTTGAAATTCAGGTGACACAGAGAGAGAAAGGCGAAATTTAACAAGAGAAAAAAAGGAAGAGGTAAAGAAAGAGGACGGAAGAGAGGGAGGGAGGGAGAATGGAGGGAGGAAGGAAGGGAGGGAGAAAAGGAGGAAAGGAAGGAAAAAAGGAGGGAGGAAGGGAGAAAAGGAGGGAGGAAAGGAGAAAGGGACGGAGGGAAGGAGAACGGAGGGAGGGAGGGAGGGAGGGAAGGAGGAATACAGCGGGAGGGTGAGGGGAGAGAAGAAAAAAAATACTGAAACACTAAACGATCACATGGAAAATAAAACTCGTCCAAAACACTGTTACTGCAGTAACGACCGGGTCAAGAGAGAAAGATGCTCCTCTTCATCCATGTCCCAGGAAGCTCTGGGTCCCGTTACTAGGGACTAGAATACCATTCATCTAAAGAGTGTCTAACTGCAAGAAGAATGCAGCAGGCGGAAGGCGGGTCCTGCTACGTCGTTTGCCGAGCGCTGGCTGGAGCGAAAGAAAGAAAGGCGCAGAGCGAGACGCTCCTGCCAAGTTAGACCTTCTCGCCTCGCCCTGGACACTGACGACCGGGCAGAGACCCGCATAAAGCTCCCAAGGCCACTACCCGCGCCGCCGATCCAGCTGAGCCATTCATTCTCCTTGGACGCCGCTTCCCGGAGGATGAGCCCGGCCACCCACCCCTTGCTGATGCAGAGGAGCCGTCCCTTCCTCTCCCTGACCACTTGTCCAGACCAAATCCGACCTTCTAAACACATTGGTCCCGCACCTCCCAAGCAGCCACACGAATAGTCTCCTGACAGGGGAGAAGCGTGGGATAGGTAGAGGGCTTCAAACCTTCGGTTCCTCGGGCTGGGTTGGAGCTGCAGGGGGCCAGGTAGGGCAGGAGAGAGAGAGAGAGAGAGAGAGAGAGAGAGAGAGAGAGAGAGAGAGAGAAGGAAGAGGAGAGAGCCCGGAAGGCTGGGTGAGCCAGCTAGGCGAGCTGCCTCCGGAGCTCAGGCTCCTGTAGGACCCGCTGCAGTTTCCAGGCCGAGCAAAGCTGTGCTCACACCACCGCCTCTCACCCTCTCCAGCTCCACGCTGCTCCCTAGAAACGTCCCCGGGCTGTCGGCGGCGTGCTCCCGGGCTGTATCGGGTTACAGTCAGGCGGCGCGCTCCCGCACGCCGGAGTGCGGGGACCCGCCGGACGCCCTCTCCCCCGCGCCCTCTCTCCCCTCTCTGCCCTGCCGCTGCCGCTCCGGCCCCTCCGCCCTCTCCAGCTCCAGCTCCGGGAGAGGCCACCCCGCCGCGGCGGACGCTCGCAGTCGGGGGTCACGCACACTAGTGGGACACTACAGCGAGCCCAGAACTCCACGGGGGGCAGAGAGCGGAGGGGCAGGGGGCACACTATAAAGGTGCGGGATACAACCGCCCAGGAGCCTGTGAAGCCTGGGGTTCTGACTTGAGCCCGGCCGCCTAGCCCCGCCGGGGCGAGCGCCTGGCGAGCGAGCCCATCTGTGGCATCCTCCGCCGCCTCCCCGCACCTCCCGCCGACCCCGCCCTCCCGGGACCTGCATCCCGCTCCGCCAATCAGCGCGCGCCTGCCTCTTTCCACGTGACCCCGGGCGGGCTCAGGACCTGCTGCTTCCCCAGCGCCAGAGGGATGCGGGCGGCAGTGCGCGAGCGGCGGCCGCGGGGCTGCGGGGCGCCCTGACTTTCCCTCCGCCCTGCCTGCTCGGGCTCCTGCCCTCGGCTCCGGACTCTGCGCCGCAGCTCCCGCGCCCTCCGGCTCCGGACTCTGCGCCGCAGCTCCCGCGCCCCAGCGCCCCCTCCGCATGGCAGGCGCTTCCCGCGTCTCCGGCGTGGCTTCTCCGCGGACGACCCCCTCGCTGCCGGAGCTGAGCCGGGTCGCTGGATGTTGCTGAAACTCCGGAGATCATGCGCGGGTTTGGCCGCTGCTTCGCCGTCAGGTGCCACAGCCGCCGCCGCCGCTGCTGCTGCCTCCGCGGTCCGCGGGATGCTCAGTAGCCAGCTGCCGGGACCCCGCGACAGTGCGTTCTCCGGAAGCCGTCTGCTGCTGCCGAGTTGCGCGAACTAGTCATGATGCTGTGGGAGTCCCCGCGGCAGTGCAGCAGCTGGACACTTTGCGAGGGCTTCTGCTGGCTGCTGCTGCTGCCGGTCATGCTCCTCATCGTAGCCCGCCCGGTGAAGCTTGCGGCTTTCCCTACCTCCTTAAGTGACTGCCAAACGCCTACCGGCTGGAACTGCTCCGGTAAGTCCGAACCCCCAGCCTCCAAACCCCGCAGAGAAAACGCGCGTTTCCAGCACTGACCAACCCACCCTAGCGCGTCTCCCAGCCCTGTGACTCCGACCGCCCCAAACCCCTGAGATGACTGACCTCCGCCCAGAAAGCACCGAGAACTAACTGTTCCAGGCCGCTAGGGAAGGCGGGGGCGGGAGAGGGGGCTGGGGAGAGCAGAAAGTGCAGATGTAGGAACCTTTGCATTGTTGCATTTAAATTAGAATGGCGAAGATCTTGAAAAAAAATTAAACGGGATGGTTTTGTAGATTTCGCTGAAGAGAGCACCAATCCTTGGGGAAACAGTAAAACAGAACCCTTAACATCATTAAAGAAAAAAGTCTACCTAGAACGAGCTAGAAATAAGTTTATGAGAAAGAACGAGCGAGAAAGCAATAAATCAAAGGGTAACTGCAGGGGAAACCCTGATTACTGGCAAAAGTGCAATGAGGGCGCTCTGGTCTTGCATTCAAGCATTCAAGACCAGATCATGCAGAGTCTAAAGGAGCTTGGGAAGCCTCGCTTTCGAAAATTTTAATTTGTTTCTCTCTGTGCCCCCCCCAAGCCCCCCCCCCCACCATCCCTCCCTCCCTCTTTCTCCTTGGCTGCAAAAGGACGTTGTTTGGGCAGCCCACAGATACCTCTCTCTTGCCTCTGCAAGCTCATATGGTGGAGGGAAGTTGAGAAAAGAATTATTCATAGGCTTCCCGGGCCAGGTGTGGGCATGACCAAGGCCGGTCAAGCTCACGCGCAAAGGTGCGGAGAAAGAATCGACCCGGTTAGGCACTGACTGCTCCGTTTCTGAGCAGACTTCCTTGAAGTGGATCAGTCAGTCTCTCTTCCTTCTCGCTTGGGTCCTTTCAGAGTCTGAAAGCGAGAGCTTGGCAGGTTTTGCTTTGCTGAAGCTTCCTAATGATATAGGGCTGGCAGATGGAAGTTGCTGCACTCCGACCTGGCTTCGCATTTCAGTATGACAGCCCTTAGTATCCCGGGCGGGAGTGTGGTGTGATTTAATTGGCATTTTCAACTCCATTACATGCTTGAGTGTTGTCCCCTAAGTATGATTTGCTCCAGTTTTAGTAAGTGTGTATGTACTTTTTTATCTTCTGTAAATATGATCCTTCTCTGGCTGTAAATACAGTGGCTTTCAAAAGATATACCTGAGTTGAAGTGCATGTAACTTTGGAGAGGAGGTAATGACCAACTGTAACTTACACGATGAAATAATATGTAGTTTGGGGTTGTTAGTGATATAAATTCCACAAAAAAAATTATTATGCATCACTGTAGTCTGTGCTTTTTAAATACAAGTTACAATTTACAACCCTGTTAGATTTGGGTCAATAGATTGCTTTTGTTCTGTTTATTACAGTTTCTAAATTTTGCATTTTTGTAAAACTCAGCATGTTTTCTTTAACTTACCCATGGTTCATGTGTGCATGCATGTTATTTTGGAAAGACTAATTTCCACATAGCAAGTGCCTAATCACTTTTTAGGTACTTTATCATAGGGATATTAAACAACAAGCAAAATCAATTTTTTGAAATGTTGATAGCTTTGTAGTTCAAGATAATTGGTTTGCTTCATCTCTAACTATAGTATTGTGTTAGGAAATAACTAACTTAAATGTGAAATTGAGGTTGGCAATGAAGGAATCATTCTTAGCTAGATCTCTTAAAGGGATCTGCAGAGACTAAAGGGAATGAACTAGTTCTCCAGGCAGATTGTCAAAAACCTGGCACCCCCACCCCCACCCCTGTTAACTTAGAAGTAATCAATCTTCATTTGAGCCAGACAGACCATCACAGAAAACACTGCGCCTGTTTATCTTTATTATTGGGGCTATGTTTCCTCTTTGTCTGGAGAAATTCCAAATAAGAGGTTGTTTCAGACTTTACAGCAAAAGAATGATTAAAGATGGAGAAATGGTAAAATGACATTCAGAGACCATCACTCTTTCTTTTTTTAAATGCGGAGTGTGAAGATCATAAACTATAGTCCACTTAATGAGAAAAAAAAATAAGGAAGCTAGGAAGCAAATGTTAAATTTTCATTCAGTACTGCCAGTATTAACCCAAGCTAAAATAAAATAGCACTGTCAAAAAGGGGTATTAAAAAAAGAATTGACTAGAAAGGAACTGTGAAAAAAGAAACAAATATTAACTACTTAACTAGATTATTTTTTTAGGTTATCAGCAGAATGACCTTGCAACACAGCCATTGTTGGTATTAAAATTTTAGAGTAGTTCCTTTAAAGCTTCAAGATACCATTATCTTTGTTGGAGTGTATAACATTTTTTAATGACCAGAGTGTTCTCTTTAAATTTGAGGTTATGATGACAGAGAAAATGATCTCTTCCTTTGTGACACCAACACCTGTAAATTTGATGGGGAATGTTTAAGAATTGGAGACACTGTGACCTGCGTCTGTCAGTTTAAGGTAAGAAGTCTGATGTTTGCATCTTCTGATTCATTAATGAGACTACAAAGCAAGGATCTCCCTTTATAGCCCATCACTTGGCAATTTATAGCTCTGCAGGCTAAAAGGAAAGCTGGCACCAAGCAGAAGTACTGGCAAGAGAGCCAACCGATGTCAAGGAGACATAGGTTCATTGGAGAAATGTGTGTGCCACAGTCATAAATGCCATAGAAGTAGAAGTTTCAGGTTGTTCCTCTGGTTTGTCTCTTCTAGCATGCATTCAAATAAGTCCTCTACTGCAGGTAATAGTCAATAGCCAGTGGGTGAGAAGTGTGGATTTGTACTTTGTTCTTTTTCATTGAGACTATCATCTTTTGATCAGATCACTCTCTTTTTAAATGGTCTTGAGTTTTATTATCTTGGTAATCTGGTTAAGTTTTTAAATGAACACGTTCTTAATGTGACTTCAAAACTATTGTGCTAGTTTTGGAAGTCATGGAATTTGTTAATAGGTGTCAGAGCTTCATGGGTGCCATCTTCAATTATAACTGAATCTCCCAGGAATCCAAAAGAGCACAAATAACCACAAGTAATTTTATAAGCATAAAAAAGCTGTGTTTTGCCTTCTCTTAAAAAAATTAATAAAAATAAAAAGAGAGAGACTGCAGCACTGTTATCAACAAAACTAGTTTATTAGTAACTATTAAAGACAGAACTATCAATGTATTGTAGTCATCATCTAACAAATGCTTTTTAGCATGGAAATTATAAACTTTCATTTCTTTCAAAATGTTTATATCATCATATATACTTTCAAATATCATACATGTTATACTAATGTTTTATATTTACCTTTGGTATTACTGAATTACTTTAAATACATATGAATTCTAATGTAAGGTTCAACCAGCAAATATGTACATAAACAAAACTATATATGTGGGGTTTGGAAAACTTTTCCCAAGATTGTAAGCAAAATTAAAAAAGAAAATTTTCAAAAAAATACAGAAGAAACAAAAATATTAAACTCAAATTCAGGAGTAATTATTTGTTATAGAATGTAATATATAGATCATTGATAAAATTTAAACACTTTAAATTGAATTCAATTTTTCTGTGAGAGAAATAAGAGAATTCACAATTAAATATGGTTTGACTGACTCATAGATAAGATTTTTTTTTCTATAAAAGCAATAAAACTTATACTTGTAAAGCATACTACTTCCTGTTGGGTACGTAATGCTATGACCATACTTTCACCAGACCATTCTGTAGTGTTAGAAACATATTCTTGCATATTTAATATGCATGTGACACCAACCTGTAAGGTCTCCAGCCACCTTGAATAATGGAATTATATTCTTTCAATGAACTACATGAGAGAGGTAGAGCATGAGAACTCTCCAATTCATACTTCCCCAAATGTTAATTAAAAGGGAGATGCAGTTGGATAAATCATTAAAGGCCCACAGGTTTTGTTTTTGATTTTTCTTTTTTAATTTCTTCTGCTTTCAGTGTGTGATTCCTATAAATTTGTTTATTTTCATAACCAAGACATAAGAAGTGAGCTTATAGACAGTGTAAAATGGATCAAGAAGAATATTCCTCAAATGGAGGGCCATAATTCTAACATGATTTTTCAATGAGAAAAAGGAAAAGGACTTCACAAAATTCTAAGTGGATGCATACTACTAAAGAGAAATGTATAATTTTTTTCTTAAAAGAATGGTGTTCAGTTTTCAGGTTCCACAAAGGGTTTTGGTAAAACTTTTATCAATAAAGATATTTGTGTTTTTATGTGTCGGTCAACCGATTAAATTTGTCATTAATTTAAATAACTGTTGTATGGAATAGATAAAAGGAAGGCAATGACTGCAAATTTGAATAAAAAACAAATGGAAATTTACTTTACCTAATGCCTGTAGCATTTTAAGTTTATTACTAGATTAGTACTGGTATTAGTTTGTACTTTACAATTGTTGTCAGTTTGTCAGAAGAACGCAAATATTTCCCTGGTGGAGAATTTAGACTCGCACATACCAGGAATCTAGAGTGGCTGAATCAAGTTGAAGATCAAGGAAAATGTAAAATTTTTACAAGGAATAGACTAAGAGTATCTTGAGTCAGTCTTTTCCAACACTTTTCAATGAACTTAAGTTGTTGGGGTTGTGTTTTGTTTTTTTAATTCTCTGGAATATGATGAAAAGACAGAAGTCCTAGAAATCTATTTTCTTATGTACTATTCTGAACAACATGTGGTCATAATTTTCATTCAAATAAGATACACACTATGCTCTTTTGGGCTGAGAGATAAATTTCAAAGAGAAAAGGGTATATGTGCATATAGTCTATTATATTTTCCTATTTGGATTATTACTGGATCACTAAAGTGAGCCTGTAGTTTCCTTTACTTCTTTTAAATGACTTAAAGTGAATGTATTTTACCCTTCGAACATATGACAGTAGTTCCCTCTGTAGTGGGAGTGAAACCGAAGATAATACTGAATCATATATATGCACTATGCCTTTTTCTATATATACATTCTTATAACATTTAATTAATAAATTAGGCACAGTAAGAAGCTAGGAACAATAACTAATAATAACATGGAAAAATAAAAATATATACTGTAATAAAAGTTATGCTAATGTGTTCTCTCACACACAAAAAATATCTTATTGTACTGAACTTATCTTTTCACTTCAAGGAAACACTATATGACTTCTCTTTACCATATCCAAGTTGCCATCATCACTACCCTTGCACTTTGGGGCCATTATTAAGTATAATAGGGTTATTTGCACACAAACACTGCAATACTACAACAGTTGATCTGATAACCAAGATAACTGCCGAGTGACTAATGGGAAGGGAGTGTATATACTATGGACAAAGGGATGATTCATATCCCAGTTGGATGGTGTGCGGCGTTGGCATGAGATTCGTCTTGCTATTCAGAAAGGCACACAATTTAAAAGTAATGAATTGTTTATTTCATGAATTTTCAGTTTAATATTTTTGAACTGGTGTTAACTGCTGACTAACTGAAACCATGAATAAAGAAAGATTGTTGTATCTCATTTATTTGTCATAACTGAGTAAAGTAATTATTTGCTTTTTTTAAAGATAAGTAAGTTAAGGCCCATAAATATAAGTAACTTACCATTGAGAGGTTATATTAAAGCAAGAACCAAGATACTTTGACAACAAATATATGTTTTTTCCAGGACATTATACATGCCAAAACAAACAAACAAACAAAAAAAACCACTACAAAAGTACAGATTTATTGGGAAGAACTATTTATTTATTTATTTATTTATTTATTTATTTATTTATTTACAGAGACAGAGAGTCAGAGAGAGAGATCGATAGGGACAGACAGACAGGAATGGAGAGAGATGAGAAGCATCAATCATCAGTTTTTTGTTGTGACACCTTAGTTGTTCATTGATTGCTCTCTCATATGCGCCCTGATCATGGGCCTTCAGCAGACTGACTAACCCCCTGCTCAAGCCAGAGACCTTGGGTCCAAGCTGGTGAGCTTGCTCAAACCAGATGAGCCCGTGCTCAAGCTGGCGACCTCGGGGTATTGAACCTGGGTCATCTGCATCCCAGTCCAACGCTCTATCCACTGCACCACTGTCTGGTCAGTGGAGAGAACTCTTAATAATCAAAAGTAGTCCAACTAGCCCTGGCTGGTTGGCTCAGTGGTAGAGCGTCGGCCCAGTGTATGGAAGTCCCGGTTCGATTCCTAGTCAGGGCACGCAGGAGAAGCGCCCTTCTGCTTTTCCACCCCTCCCCCTCTCCTTCCTCTCTCACTCTTCCCCTCCCACAGCCAAGGCTTCATTGGAGCAAAGTTGGCCCCAGCACTGAGGATGGCTCCATGGCCTCCACCTCAGGTGCTAGAATGCTCCACAATGGAGCAATGGCCCAGATGGGCAGAGCATCACCCCGTGGTGGGGATGCTGGTTGAATCCTGGTCAGGTGCCTGCAGGAGTCTGACTGCCTCCTGGCTCCTAACTTTGGGAAAAAAAAAAATAGTACAACTAATTCTTTGGTGATGATATGAGTTTCAGAAATGGGCTTCAACCTCATGTATCCTCTATCCTACATTCATATCTGTAAACCAAATGGTGTGCTGGTCAATCTGGTAATTTGTGGGAATGATAATTTAGAGACAGTAGATGAATGGATAGATAAATGGATAATTGGGTGGATGTATTGATGGATGGACAGGTGGATGAAAGAAGAAAGGAAGGAAAGAAAGAAGAGAAGGGAGGGGAAGGGAAGGGAAGGAAGGAAGGAGGAAGGGAAGTAGAAGACATATATAGATAGATCTGGTCAAATAATAATCAACTATCATTTTATAATTTAAAAATATGATGAAGCCTTATGGGTTTTGGGTCTTACTTAATTCAATATTAAATATTTTTATTTAATAAACCATGCTTTAGGTCTACAATTATTCTACTTACAAGGACTGCATGACAAATTTTCCAGAACTTAGTGGCACAAAACAATGAACACTATTTTTGCTTATGAATCTGTAATTGGACATAAATTAATGGAAACAACTCATTTCTGTTCCCCTTGGCATTAGTTGAGGTGAAGGAGGGAACTCAAAGGTTGGTTCTGTACTCATCTCAGGGTTCTTGTTGTTATGTCTGACTGTCAGCTGAGAACCTTGGTCCTTTTCCATTGATTCTCCCTGTATGGGCTAGTTTGGGCTTCCTCACAGCACAATGTCTGGGTTTCCAGGTCAAGCATCCTGAAAGAGAGAAGGTGCCAGGCAGAATCTGTTTCCTTAATGACCTAGCCTTGGAAGCCACAATCACTTCCAGCACAGTCACAGGCCTGACTACTCTTTTAAAATCATAACAGTGTTTCCCTGTAAAGAAATGTGCTAAAAGGTATCTATGGAATGATCAAAGAATTGGGATATATGCAGGAATTTTTCTTTTTTGTAAGAGAAACATTCTAAGTCATTATTCCTAAGGCTTTGACAACTAACAATACAGCAGAATTCACTTAACATCTGTGGAGAACCTTCTACATTCCAGACTTTATGGAAGTTATGGACAACTTATAAAATAAGTTATGTATAGTTTCTAGATGCTGAAATCTTAGCTAAAAGAAATTCTTATTAATCTAACAAGCAATAAATCATATAAAAAACTTCTCACATAGATTTTTTTGTTCATTTATAACAAAATGAATTCCATATATTCTAGAGTGTCAAGGCATTGAATCTACTAGTGTGGCATGTAGCTGCTTTGTTAAGCAATGTGGACATTTTGGAACAAAATCATTCTACTAAAAAACACAAATTTGCAAAATAAACTTAAGATTCTAAAACATCTTATGAAAAACAGAATCACTTTTTTTTCCTGAGAGGAAGTTTGTACAACACATACATTTATGGGCTTAACCATCTGGGCCTGATCTTCGCTTTTTCTCTTTTCAGCCAGCTATGTAGCTTTTAGCAAGTCACTTAATATCTGAATATGTCCCTTCCTCTAAGACTGAACTGCATGTCATGATTACCACTAAACTATTTCAAACAACTTGGCATATTTTAATTTAGTAGTTACCCTATTTTAATGCTAAACTTACCCTGTTTTCCTTTATTTTTCTAATTTTAGATATGTATGTTTTAGTGTCAGTGTTAGATAGTGGAGACTCTGCTAGTTAAAATACCTACCATGAAAAGTCAAATCACTTTTTTTTATAAATATATATTGCAGTGTTTTGAAAACATGACACTGCTAATTCTCCTAAATGCTGCAGTAAACCATTTCAGATGGGAAAACTGAGCTATAAACTGGTTAAATATATAATCATTTATTTGAGTGATATTCATTAGGTCTTAAACCAAGGTAGTGAGAAAAATGGAAAAACCTAGAACCAGACTTTCACTCTTGAGCCTTAATGATTTAGAGATGCTTCATTTGTGTGTTATTCATATTAATGAGTGCAAGTAATGATACTAAAGGGCCAAAAACATCTTGCTGATAATCTACAGTTACGCTCTTTACAGTTCCATATAAATATCCCTCTCGGTGTGTGCATGAAACTTGGTAACTCTGTTTTTAGCACTGTTCACATTTGGCTTACTGAATCCCTCAGATGCAGCATATGAGAGCTTTTTATCAGTTTATTTGATATTTTAAGATGTACATCACCATTGTGTACTAGCACTTGACAGAGATAATAAATACCACCCACACCTCACTCCCAGTTCAGTTACTACACTTGAGTAACTTTCAGAAGTAGATGAGGATAAAAAGGGAAATTTTAGGAAATCAGAGGGAAGAAAATGTGGATCCAAATAATCAACTCACAGGGTGAATTATAGATTGAAAGGTAATCAGTGACAATAATACTAGGACCCGAGCATAAAGAAGCTAACTAGTCAGGTCATCCGCACTAATTATGCCTCTTCTGTCTCCTGATAGGGTCAGCAAGTCTACTGACTATAATATGTTGCCAGCTGTTTACTTCTTTGTGGTCTTTCCTCCATGTGTTTAGATACAACTGTAGTATTAGTGAGTCCTCATAAATCCTCCCTATATTCTCCTGTCCCTGGTCCTGAACACACCATATTTGTCAAGTTCTATCTATTCACCTGGCCATGGTTCTACATGAGCACCAGCCCCATTTACTTCCTGTCTCCTCATCACTGCTCATTGGAAAATTCAACTCTTTACTGACCTTTTGTGTTGCCTTTTTTTTTTTTTCAATAATAATGAAGATGTTCAGTCCTATGGTTGGTCTATTTTCAGATGTAAGCTAATATATATATGTATTTAGAAAGCATATGGGAGGCTGCTTTTATACATACAACACCTGCTCAGAAGTGAATTGGCTATTGGTCTAAAGATTCTCATTAACAAAAACTTCCAATCAAGATAGTTTTTAAAATATAACCATATAGACAGACTTAATCTGACAGCCAATAGAATAACTTTTGAAAGGAATTATTATATAAAGGACTTCTAGAATGTCTACATTAGAAATTGTTGAAATAAAAAAAAATTTCTAAAATACACCCTTTGAGAGAGAGAGGCAGAGAGAGAGAGAACATAGAGCTGCTCCTCCTGTATGTGCCCTGGCTGGGAATTGAACATAGCAACCTCCTCACTCTGACATGATGCTCCAACCAACTGAGCTATCCAGCCAGGACTATATGCCATATTTTAAATATTTAAATAATTTTAGTAATTTTTAATTTCTAAATAGGTATAATTTAATATCTAAATCAC
Source organism: Saccopteryx leptura (assembly GCF_036850995.1). Classification (NCBI taxonomy): domain Eukaryota; kingdom Metazoa; phylum Chordata; class Mammalia; order Chiroptera; family Emballonuridae; genus Saccopteryx; species Saccopteryx leptura. Next base: position 78,497,597 of record NC_089509.1, on the reverse strand, counting down.
TATGTTAGCAATTAAGATGATCATAATATTAATGTTATAGAATATGAATTTAGTATTGGGAGAAAAGCATATCACTGTTAATAAAATATTTTATTAAATTTTTCATTAATTGATACAAAGCAAAGCTTATATAATGACTCTTTTTTTTTAATTAGTGAGAGGATAGAAGGCAGAGACAGACTCCTGCATGTACCCTGACTGGGATCCATCCAGCAAAACCACTAGGGAGCTATGCTCTGCCCGTCTGGGCTGTTGCTCGGGGATGCTCAGCAACTTAGCTCTTCTAAGCTCCTGAGGGGGAAGCCACAGAGCCACCCTCAGTGCCCAGGGCCAACTTGCTTCAATTGAGCCATGACTGCAGGAGGGGAAGAGCAAAAGAGAGAGAGAGAGAGAGAGAGAAATGAGAGGGGAAGGGGTGGAGAAGCTCATGGTCGCTTCTCCTGTGTGCCCTGACCAGAAATTGAACTCAGGACATCTACATGCTGAGCCAATGCTTTACCACCGAGCCAACTGGCCAGGGCCATATAATGACTTTAATTTCAAAGAACATTGGCTTATACCATTATAAATTGTTAGGATGATTAACCCAATATTACATAAAGGCAAAAAAGTGAGAGTTAAATGGTTAATTGGAAAAGGAGAATGTACCTTGTAAGGAAACCAAGTAAAAAATAAATCTCAGGGTTTAATCATCAGATTGTAACCTTATTAAGAATTTCCTCTTGTGTTGCATAAATGCTTGAGTTGATTTTAACCTATAGAATTTTAGGTTTATTTACATATATCTTAAAGCTTATCTAGGCATCTCACTAGATCATTGGTTTTGCTGAGTGTTATGCATTTATGACACATTAAAAATACAAATATTTTAATAAGAAGTATATAAAAGACAACAAAGTATTTTCCCATACATGTATATGTATGATTTGCTTTACTCAATTTTGGCATAGATGAGTAATTACAAATAATTATCTTTGCCGTTATATATGTTACAATTAAACAGTGAAGCATACTGTGGTAGTAACCATGAGATAATCACATCTCCAGCATAATTAGCTGGTATAGGACAGAGCAAAGCATCTCTAATACCCTAGACTGTGATTATATTATGGTGAATATACCCTGTAGGTTGCTTAATTTCTATTGTAAAATGTATACATTTTATAATAAAACTTTTTAAATGAACTTTTCTTTTTACAAAATATATATTAATAGTCATATATTTGAATAGTCAGTAAAATTTACAGGTAGTTCAGTAGTAGCTGAATTTTAGTCCTTGTAGTTCACTGTTTATTTCCCTCTACACTGCATCTACATCAATATCCCATGATCTAATAATGTAGGAAAAAATAAGTGGTAATCCAAATATTTAGATATTTAAAAGATTAAAATTTAACAGAGAAAAATATATCTTGCTAAAGAATAACTAAATTCTCTGACATTTCAGTTATATCCTTTTGCTCTCTAAACATAGACATTACATACTACCTATTTTTGAATAGTTTTAATGTTGTAGCAGGTTTTAATTTTTCCTACCAACCCAGTTGGACCATATATCTGAAAATTTATTAAATAATATCGATATATTTGTTGCTATTTCTTTTTTTAGTATTGCTTGTGTGATCACTTTGTTGGATTGCCTAATCAATTTAAAATCTTTTTTTCTCCCCAATCCGAATCAAATGCCTGGTTGGTTGACTTGATATTGCTTTTGTTTATTCTGAATGATTCCCTTGCAAGGTCAAAGACTTATTGGACAAAAAGAGGAACACTAAAAAGGAAGACAAGTGTTTTCTGTTGTAAAGGATGATTTCTGTTCAAGAAGTCAGAAGCAAGCAGACTGCAGTACTAACCATAGGTTTACATTTATGTGTTCCCCAGTGCAACAATGACTACGTGCCTGTGTGTGGCTCCAATGGAGAGAGCTACCAGAATGAGTGCTACCTGCGGCAGGCTGCCTGCAAACAGCAGAGTGAGATACTTGTGGTGTCTGAAGGATCATGTGCCACAGGTACGTATGTGATCCTGAAGACTCCCTGAAACATTCTGAATGAATTACGAACCTCAAAAACCATGTCTTGGTTTGACTGTTATTTTCAGATAAATAATTCAGACTATAATTGGCCAGAAAAGCTTCTTATTCCTTTGTACAAAGCATGCATTATTCTTATTTTATGTATTTTTGCATTCTAAGTCACTTCTGGAAAAAGGGGAAATCTACCATAAGGATGTTGGTAGATTTTAATAGATACGTTATTTAATAAAGTGCAGACAGTTGAATAATATAATTAGAAATCTAGACTGAGCACTCTGCTGTTAAATTTATAGAAACATATCTATACATGGAAACATTTGTTTGTTTGGAACAACAGCATCATCTGCTATAGAGCAGCTTTGCAGATTGGAGTTTGGAAGTCAAGACAGGGCTGACCTTAACAGCTCTACAGAATGCTCTTCTTACCATTTAGTAGACTATTTTGAAGATTACATTGGTGGTGGACATTACTTTTAATGACACCTGTCCTATCAGACACAGTCAGCCTAGGATTCCACAGAGCTTTTTACTTATAGTGTACAAAACTGCTGTACAGAAAGTGAGGAGGAAGAGTTACTGAATGGGCTCTTTAGCTTTTCAGGTTGTCCTTTTGTGTGCAGTGGTTGTCAGAGCTGAACAGCACTACAGGCAGGGGGGAAATCAGAGCTAACTTGATAAAGCGGTGCTTTATAATGAAGCTGAGTTTTCATGTTAGCCTCGAGACATTAAAATCACATATATATTAAAGAAACTTGAATGTCCCATGGTAATTTCCTTAATAGCAAATGTGCGTCTTTCTGGAAAATCATAATTTCTGAGGAATTGGATGATATAAACTTGTTCATGAAAAAATAATAATGAATAAAATATGAACTTCCTTCAAAAATAGAAATATAGACTAGTTCCTGGAAAGATCTCTTTTATTGAAAAATACCTCTTAGATCACAGGTATTACTATTCTAGGAAATCATGTTAAAACTTATGTATGTGTTGGCTGGGGCAGGGTGGTAAATGAGCAAAGAGAAAGTCTCATATTCTTTAAAAGATTATCTTAAGTTTATTGATTATTAGTAATTGTAAAGTTCTAAGTTGTACTGGTGACTATCAAAGTTTCTAAGAAGTAGCAGAAGAGTAAAACATTATTTCTCGTGGACAGTAATTCAGGCTTTCTGGTTTTGTTTTTAGTTTTTAAGTAGTTTTCTTTCTTATGTGATTCTTTGCCTCATGATATGAATGTCCTTTCTGGAAGGGTGAGTGAGAGGTAATCTAGACTGGTACTCCACTTATTTACTGGAGCAAACAGATCATTGCTGCTCAATCTGTGAGTAAGAAATAATGAATGAAAGTGACAGCAACAAGCGAAAGTTATTGGACCATCTTTCCCAGTAGGAAAGGAGGAAGATCAGCATGCTACTCTCAGAGTAAGCATGGGGAGATTAGAAAGAAAGAGAAGGAGCAAACAGATTATGAAAAAGCAATCTACTATACCTAATGAACACAAAATAAAAAAATGAGACTTTAAGACAACTGGAACAGGAAAAGAAAAAGAAACCTCTGACTCCCAGATACCAAGAATGATGTAGGTAAATACCAAAGAGTACTAAAGAAAGAATATGCTTATTCAAAATCATGTAGAATATCTCTCTGACAATTGCCAAATGAGAGTTAGTAGAAAATACTCATAATAAGCAGTCAGAAAGATATGATTATGGCTAACAACCTTTGGTAGCAAAATTTCTCTTACTTGCCAGCCTCAAAGTTCCCAATTGAATAATCCATCCCTAGCTCATTCACAGACAGATTTCTTCAGGATTTAATTAGCCAGTATTACTGAATGTATCTTTCATTGACTTATAAATCTAAAAGGTTTTGAATCTGAATAATGGTGGAAGAATCAAAGTAACTTTGATTAACCAGGTCTAACTATAAATAAATCAGAGTTCTGACTTTTGATCTAAAGGAGATTCTTGTTCTTTCTTCATAGATTTTTTATTTATTTTTAAATGCTGTTTGATACTGAATGGAGCTGACAAGTTGTGGTCTCTAGGTATAAAAGGCAGTAAAAGATATAAGTTTATATTTATCATATACGGGTTGGCTAAAGTAGATTTATAGCTGTGAGTACATGAAACACAGAGTTAATAAAGCTATTGTAATAATCATAACCTGCAAGTCTTTTTCCAAACAAATAACTGTAAACCTACTTTTGCCAACCTTGCATTTCTTTAAACTTAAACATCACTTTTTGTCCAGAAAATGGTTTGGTATTGGGCAGTCTGGTAAATAGCCTCACTGTCAGTTTCACTTTTTTGCCTTATAAGAAATGCATTGACAAGGAGCTCAGATTCAAATCCAATCTCATGACTTCTTTTGCTATGTTTTTCTGTTTCACTAATAAGGTTTTAGTATGCTATTAATCTCTTGTTTGCCAAGATGACTCATCTTATAGTCCAGAAATCATTAAAGCTTTCCATCATTATTTCATAATGATGCCATGAACTTAAGTGACCCTTTTAAAAATCTATTTCTCCTTCATTTCCTAAATTCTCAATGTGGGTCAAATCAAATGCAAATTGTCGTAAGAGCCATACTGCATGAATTTTTGAAAACATACATGGCAAATGCAAGCCAACATTCTACTGCAATTTAAAAATATTTATTTCCCTGGCAATGTCATTTACTAGAAAACATATAGATGAATAGGAAAGATGTTAACTCACAATTTTAATTATTATATTCTAGACACAGTAATAAGCATTTTAAAAATTCTATTGTGTAGTACTCCTCAAAATAACCCAGTGGGATACACATTACAATAGCCATTGAATAGAGGACAGATAACCTTAAGAATGTTGAATGACATTTTGTATGTCATCCAATGAATAATGTCCTAATGTTTGGAGTTTGGAATCCTAAGCTTTTATGCATTTCCTTTTATATGCATGTAAGTGTAGAAAGGTAAACAAGACATGGACCTTTTTTTTAAGTGAGAGAAGGAGAGATACATAAACAATTCCATATGCACCCTGGCCAGGATCCACCTGGCAATCCCTACCTGAGGCTGATGCTCTGCCCATTTGGGGCCTTCTTTTCAACTGAGCTATTTTTAGTTCCTAAGGCGGAGGCTGGACAAAGCTATCTTCAGCACCCTGGAACAACTTGCTCAAATCAATCAATCGAGCTATGGCTGTGGGAAGAGAAGAGAGTGAGAGAAAAAAGGGGGAGGAGGGAGAAGCAGATGGTCACCTCTCCTGTGTGCCCTGTCAGGGAATTGAACCTGGGACTTCCACATGCCAGGCTGATGCTCTACCACTGAGCAAACCAACCAGAGCCATCATGGATTTAAGGAAATTTATCATCTTAGTGAAAGAAAAAAAAAGAAATTATACAACTCAAATAAAGCACAGGTAGAAAGTATTAGTGCTATAGTAGTGTAACCTAATATTAGCCCCTGATCATTGTAAGTAATACTGAATTAAACTTTCAAATTAATTCAAATAAAATCAGTTAAATTTTAATTATAAAAGTGTATAAAAAAGAGATTTGATGGACATTGACCATTCAAGCTCTGCCTGTTCAAAAGCGATGGTGCCATGACTTAAGGTTGTCAGTTCTGTTGACAAGGTTATTCTACTATGGAGATAAATGTATCAGCCTTTTTTGATCTGTTATCATTAAGTAGTCAGGTCACATAATTAATATCTTTATTTTCTACATTTACTAAAAAAAGGTTTTTATTATCCATTGTTTTACCAACCAGCTTGTCATTAAGGAAAGGTTATGATGGCCCAGAGACATAAGACTTAGTCATATTAGCAGTTAATAAAAGACTTGACATTCCGATTTTATAAAGTGTTAGAGCCTGTGAATTTAGTTAATATGAGTTTCCACCAAGGCTGACAATTCAAACTACTGCTCCTTTATAGAAGCCTAATGCCTAACATAACAAGGATGGCTACTGGGGAAGCATCCATTCTTCCATATGGACAGCCTTCTGTGGATTTTCATGCACCATGCCTTTTTCTGTGCAGTCCCAATCAATAAAGTGTCCATGGTAGCAAACAATAGTGTGTTGTTCTATATTAATTGAACTAAAATATCAAGTACAAATTTATGGAAGTGGAATTTGATATTGTTCTTAAACTATGGGTTGAGCTTTCAATGTGAGATGAGGGCATATCAGACAGAGAACACCAGTATGTCTTTTTTATGAGTATTAACATAAAAAATATATAACCAAGTGTATTTAGAATGGAAAGAAGTAGGGAGGCAGAAGGAAGATGATGTCTACATTTAACAAGTGGAGGCAGATGGAAACTCAATGGTGCTAACTTCCAACTAGAAAACTGAATTCTCAGAAATAGACATCCCTGACCAGTTGTAATTATGTAGGAAGGAGGGGGGAGAAGAAATTGAGAAAGAAAAATGCAGAAAGAGATTGTTTTTTATTGCTAGCATCACCTAGGATATATTCAACTTTAAGCATAAAGGCAAAGTTCATCTCACTCTTCTGCCAATTTCAGAAACAAAAGACGCTCTTGGTGGTAGATAAACTCATCCACAATTTTGGTATTTGGAAAATATATTATCAATTATATAAGAAAATATTTATTTTTACACTAATTTTCTCTTTGTAGATATGTGATTTAAAAGAATATAAAATTTAATTATGAGTTTATTTGCTGCATACCTTAGCTATGTTTAATTTTTAAATTTCACTGATTGTTATAATCACATTTTCAATCTTTTGTTAATTGTACCAAATTTATCCTGATTGAAATAAATATATGAGAGAGTTTACATAGTCCAGTTTAGAAATTAATTTAAACCTAGATCTTTTCTCATGAGATTTAAGTATGAAAGTAATAGAGAATATATTTTACAAATTAAGCTAGACAAATGAAATTGATGTTAATATACATTTTCAGATTAAATATTAATGATTTTCTCAATTACCTTACTGTCTTAATAAAAAGAGTAAACCATGGACTAAAGGGTTATAAATATTTTAAAATATTTTTCATGCAACAAAGTATTTCTTTTTTCCTTCCAGATGCAGGATCTGGATCTGGAGATGGAGGTAGGACTTGCTTTTTTATATATTTAAAGACTTACATGTGGATATTATTTGTGGACATTTACTTATATATTTGCCATTATAGATTTCTGAGAGAAATTCACAAGTCACATTTTAGGAAAGAAGAGAAAAAAATCATTGACCTTATTAAGTAAATGTATGTGCCATGCAGATTCTTTGCTGTATTTGTGAATTATACTTAAGAATTCATTGTTTACTTATATGTTTGTGTTTGAGTTATGTTTGAGATAGATATGCATGTCAAAACTTCCTAGCAAAAGATTTCATGTACATTTGGCAAGGCAAACAGAACTCATGAAGAAATAATTTAAATATTGGTTTTTTAAAAAATAATATTGCTATCAATTTCCAGGTATTAATATTAACATATATATAACTATCTTGTAAACAAGGTCTTAATTATCAAATTAGTAATTTGAAAATGAAGGAGCTTAAGTTCATAAAAGGAAAGAAAAAGTCATAAACCAAATTTAAAGTAAATGAAAATAAGTGTTTTTTATTTCATTGATTAAATTAATCTTTATTTATTTTTACTAAAGTAAGACATGTGTATGTTTTCGTTATTTAATTGTGTTTTTAAGGAAGTATTTAAGATAAGAAAGAGTAAGAAACTAAAAATTTAATTTCATGTACTTATTGACAGGATTTTATTAATGGATTGAACCTTCATTGTAAATTTCCCAAAATGCATTATCAAATGAAATCAAACAAAATTTCACCTTTATGCACAAGAAGAAAAAAATACTAGATTTAATTTCAACGGGAACAGTAAGAGGAGAATGAATAGAAACATAAATATTCTCAAGGCTTTGCTTATGGAGCATAAAATGATTATATGTGTGATTCCAAGTAAGGTTTAGTTTTTAAATGCATAATTTGATAACATAAAGAAAAGAAGGCCTTTGTTACAGAAAAGTCATATCTTTACTTGTTTTTGCATTATTGCAAACCTTATCTAGTTCAGACAACACATTAAAAAAATATCAAGTAGTCTTATGTAATGAAAGGCTTACCAAGTCCAAATAAGCAATATACAGAGAGCACAATTAGAGAAACATATTAGAGCACAATTTTTTTAATGAAGACTAGAACTAAACAGCAGTCAAAATTTAGTACCAATAGAGCAGAAAATGTATTTAATGTTGCATGACATTTGACAGTCATGTGATGTTAAAATAGTTTTTTCACTACTTCTAAGAAATGAAGTTTGTTCTTTCCCTTCCTCTGATTGATTAATGTATTATAGTATTCCTAAGCAGTTTCTGTTTCCCTAGTAGTTTGAGAAGAAGAGCAAATTAAGTCTTAAGGAAACACAAAAAGAAAGCAAGTAGTCCTTGAGTAGATGTTTCACTATTAAAATGTTAAGAAACTAATCAATTTTGCCTGACCAGGCAGTGGCACAGTGAATAGAGCATCAGCCTGGGATGCTGAAGACCCAGTGTCAAAATCCCAAAGCCTGTCTTGGGTGTGAGCTCATTTGGCTTGAGTACAAGGTCACCGGCTTGAGCGTGGTATTATAGACATCGCCTTATGATTGCTGACTTGAGCCCAGAGGTTGCTAACTTGAAGCCCAGGGTTGCTAACTTGAGCTAGGGGTCAGTGGCTCAGCTGGAGACCCCTGGTCAAGGCACATATGAGAAAACAATCAACAAACAACTAAAGTGCCATAGCAACAACTTAATGCTTCTCATCTTTCTCCCTTCCTGTCTGTCTGTCCCAGTTTATCCCTCTCTTTTTCTCTCTCCCTCGCACTAAAGATATAAAAAGAAACTAATCAATTTTAAGAGTTATTAGTAAGGAAATAGTTTCTATGAAAAATTCCATTTGTATCCCAGCTATTTAGCATTATGTGTAGACTCCCTAACATTGCAGATACTGTGTTGAGCTTCAACTATTCTACTTTTCATAAATTAAGTCTTGTTAATTTTTAGCATCATTTTTTTTTGAGACAGAGAGCAAGACAGAGGGACAGATAAGGACAGGCAGACAAGAAGAGAGAGAGATGAGAAGCATTTATTCTTCATTGTGGCACCTGAAGTTGTTCATTGATTGCTTTCTCATATGTGCCTTGACTGGGGACTACAGCAGAGCTGGTGACCCCTTGCTCAAGCTAGTGATCTTGGGCTCAAGCCAGCGACCTTGGGCTTCAAGCCAGTGACTTTTGAGCTCAAGCCAGCAACCATGGGGTCATGTCTGTGATCTCACACTCAAGCCAGCAACCTTGCGCTCAAGCCAGATGAGCCCACACTCAAGTCGGTGACCTCAGGGTTTCAAACCTGGGTCTTCTATGTCCCAGTCTGATGCTCTATCTACTGTGGCACTGCCTGGTCAGGTAATTTTTAACATCTTTGAAAATAAAATAAAATAGATTACAGAACACAGAATATCTTTATCGTTCTTTCTGGCAAAACTATATATACTTTTTTTTGTTTGAGTCTTCTATCATATTATACATTATTTTTCATTTTTATTTATTTTTTAATAATAAGACATGGTTTATGTTTAGTTTCCAGCTTTCATTCATAGTAATTAGCACTTACAAATGCAAGAGAAGTCAACTTCACTCTTCCTTATTGCATTTTATATTGAAATACTTAATTCATTATGATATCCTGTCATCTGAATGTTAATTTTAAGAAATAATTTTAATTTTATGAATATGATGTTTATAACTTAAATTTTATACCTTAGCTGGAAATACTTTCTTTCCTCATTTTCTTATGCTTTTTGTTCTTTTTACTCTTTCTTTCAGTTATTGGTGCTTTATAGTAACTTGGGGAAAATAAACTTAACAGATAATTGTTTTAGTAAACAAAAGCATATAACCCATTTATTTCTGAATTGTATGTTTTTAAAGTAGTTGTTGTGAAAGTTGTGGTAATGAATATTTATTCTTAGTGACATGAACTATACTGCTAACAAAAATTAGGGAATATTTTATTACTTCATATTCATTTTTAAATATCTCTTAATTTTTGTGATCAGTATATTTTTTAAATTAGAGATAGAACAATTTTATTTTAACTGGGCTAATGTTGTTTTAGTCTTTTTATTACTTTGTTCTAAAATATTAATGGATTTAATATTTTAAAATATTTGTTATTGTACACTGTCACAAAAATTAAGTGATATTTTATAGCTTCATATTCATTTTGAAATATCCCCTAATGTTTGTGAGCAGTATATTACAAGATGCCAAAAGAGCTTGATAACTTGAACCTAAAACACTTAGGTTAGCCTTGGCAAGATAGTTCAATTGGTTAGAGCATTGTCCCAATATACCAAGGTTGCAGGATTGATTCCTAGTGAGGGCACATAAAACAATCAACCAAAGAATTAATAAATAAGTTGAAAAACAAATCAATGTCTCTCTTTCTCTCTCTTTCTCTCTCCTAAGCCAAAATCAGTTTCCTTTGAATTAACCAGAAGTGACTGCATTACTAGAATTGGTTAATCTAACAATTTTAGCTAATGATTATTCTCACTGAGAACGTAGTCTCAATAGTGTGTATTTAATTAATAATTGGGACATTTTTGCAAGCACTTTTTATGGTTAATGGTTATATTTTTAATTATTTTAATGAAAGTTAACATAATTTCCAACTGGAGTGCATTGATCTGAATACTGAGGGAGCAAATTTATTTGTGAAACATTTATATGTGTGACTATCATAAATGATATCATTAAACTTCCAAATCAAAAGTTACTTTAAAATATATTAATTTTTAGTTTTTAGATTATTGTATGTTTTTTAAATGAATAAATATATTAGCAATGAAGATTAGGTCAGATTATTTAAAAATTAATTTAAGTTTAACTTGCTCGCTCAAGAGCATACCTGTCATTTTACTACATTTGAGGGGCCATTTTTACAACAATATAAAAGGGATATAAAGTTTTCATAAAATTTATATTAACTTGTTAGTGTACATTTTATAGAAAGTTTTAAAATCTTTTTTTTTTTTTACCTGATTCTTTCTGGTCCTGTTGGTTCTGGTTCTTCTCTTTTAAAAGAACTATTTTTAATTTATTGGGATCTATTTATTTAAATGAAACAATTAGAAGGGCTAACTTAATTTTGTAAAACAAGTTTGTTGTGTCTCCACATGATCTGCAAATGTGTATTCATTTATAAAGGTCATTTGTGAATAATATGAAATAAATACTGCATAAAGAAATCTTGACTTTTCCTATTTCAGTGATTGTATCTCTTTAAGTGCATAAGAAAACTCATCAATACAAAGAATAATTTTATGTTATTAGTTTTGAACCCAAGACCTGTTGTTTATGGAATTCTTTGCAAAGAAGTTTAGTTGGAAAAAGAAGTATCTACAGCAAATAACCTTTTTGGTTAGATTAAATGTTGAAGAAGATTCAGATAAACTATAATTAACTTTATATGCATTCCATAAAAAGGTAATGTGTGATAATGAGTAAACCAAATTTTAAAAAATTCAGAAAGTAGTTGAAAGAAAAGAGTTTGTGTTTTAAGTACTTATATATAAATGGAGATTTAATGTTGTAAATATGAAAAAGGGTGTGTGTGGGAGGGATAATAACATCTTATCCACCTGCAGACTTCCTTAAGTAACAAATACTGCAGTAAGAAAGAAGTACTAGAAGAGCCAGCCTCCTCTCAAAATCTCTGAGTGTGTGGGTGATAAAAGGATAATTTTTAACCCCTACTTTTCTCTCCAAGTCTTTCAGTCATAAAGACAAGTTTATGAATATTTTTATTACTCTCTTTTAAAACTATTTCTGGATAGATGAGACTTTTGGTATATTAGAGTCCTACAAAAAAATAAGTCCAGTAAAATGAGAATTATATTTTAACTACTAAAATAATGATAAATACATTATCCTGTATACATTTTTAGAAGTCTGGAGGAATTCACAATTAAATTTTAATAAGATTATGTGGCATAGGTAAATGGGTATATTTTTATTTCATAAGCTAAAATGAAACACTGGGCTTATGATTGCAACTTATATAATTATGTAATTTTAAGAGGAGAATTTTCTAATAAATGTCAGGCTTTTATAGCAATAAATAAAGCAAAATTTATGCTTATTATTTGTGAAAAATCTGATTTTTTTTATTTATCCAAGTAATTATTGTTATGATAACTTTGTTGTAGAAAACCTGTTCTGATATGCTTTTATTTAATACAAATGTATCCTGTATAATATTTCTTTATGTAGTATTATTCAGATTTTCATAATTAAGAAATTTGTTTCACATACATTTTGAATAAAACAATAAATGTTTACATTGCAATGAACTGTAGACCTTACACAGCCATTGTAGATTATATGAATTGCTAAAAACAGGGTTTTAAAAAGTTTGAGACCCTAAAAAGAAATTAAAAAAAAATTCTTATGTTTCTAATGTGAATTTGATGATATTGAGATATTTGGCTAAAATGAACAAGCCTAATATATATATTCTTGGTACTGTGGCAAGATTTCTGGAGCTGTAAAGATGAATAGGACACAACTCTTTACACTCAAATAAGTTACATGTAAATTCTCTTCTTAGCACACAATGGGAAAAATTATAATTTTCATTTACAGAAGAAAGCAATTCCTTGCAGAAGTAAAATATTAAATATATTGTAAATAACAAAGAACTGAATATTCATTTTATAAAATATTCTTATATAAAGCTAAGTAATGTATTTGTTCCATGTTGCCAGATTTATTTCCTTTCCTTTGCAAAGTAATTTACTTTGCACCTTTTTTACCTTACGGTCACGGTCAAGTTCTGGCAAATACAGTATGTTTCGCCATGTATTTTGTCCACTGGGTTCACATTACAACCAAAGTCTGACATGTGTCAATTGTTAGCCACTTCAGCTGAAATACTAATTCGGCAAAGAGATTCTTCCATGTATACAAAGTCTGAGATTTTTCCATAGTAGTTTATGGGGAGACAAACAGAAACTATCCTTGATTTTTTGTTCCATGCCTGAGGGCTGCTGTTCATTCTGAATGTGGACTTATAACCCTCTGAACCTCAACTGAAATCTTATCTCAGCTTTCCATAGGTTGGGATTTATGTTGCTTTCTCTTTGCCTCAAATAAAAGCAATATGGCAACAGTAATGAAATAGAAGTAGAATGAATGGGAAACATGTAATAGATAATGAAATTAAAAAAATATTAAAAGATAACAGAAGGTGGGAAACAAAGTGAGAATGACGGAAAATGAAAAGGAAACTTGTTACCATCATGGCAATACTTTGTTTTCTCATATGGCTACCATCTTAAAAATAAATATCACTTTTTTTTCTTCTAGTAGAAGAGTAATAATTGTCTGAATTTCCAAAGAATATTGCTTAGAAATATGAAATGGATACTACAAACTTTTGTCTGAATCATCCATATGGGTTTTAAAACCATGTCTAAGAAAAGGAATGTAATCAGAAAATGGCTTTGGATTTCAAATCAAAAGATTTATATTCTAGATTTTTAAATGGTTTAAAAATGCTTATTTGAATTTTTACTCTCAATCTCCTTGGAGATTCATTGTTTTATCAGTAAAAGAGAATAATATCTACTTATAAGAAAGATGATTATAAAAAAAACTAATGTAAAAAACTTTGAACTCCAAAAAATTAAAAATTAAATTAAAGGATTTTATATTACCTTTGACCTATAGTCCCAGTTACTCTGAGGTATAATTTCTATGAAGAGTTTAATTAGAAGTACAAATCTTTTAATTAGTGATTTTTATCATTTGTGGTTTAAAGTATTGATGCTGAGATAATAATAAATCTCTGAATTCAATTACCATTCTTAGTATTTAGAGATGGCTAGATCTGCACCTTGAAAAGAAGTGAAATCAGAATGTTGACATCAGAGGAACTGTGGCTACATAAGTTGATAAGAAATTATGTTTAAAATTTTAAAACAGCAATTAATTATTCTCAAAAATGCAAAGGTAGGCATAGTGCCTCCATAGAAAACCAGAATGGAAGCAATGGGAAGGATTCACATGAAGAATTTTGTATACTTAAAAAGAGGAATGTTCATTAAGGTTCTGAGCATTGCAATGTTTTTCTGAGTGAGTTCGAGCTTTTTAGAGAGAGATTCTTTTAAAATAGAGGAAAAGATTTTATTATAGTTCTACAACCTAACAGCATCAATTAGAGGAGTCTGAAAAAGGATGCTTACACTCCTGTATAATTATTTTTAAAACATCCTATGGTTCATAGAACATACTATTTTAACATTGACTTATTTAATCACAATCACAGCATCTGGAAGTGTGGATAATGATCAGAAAGGATGAACATCTTACCCACAGTCCCAACAATAGTATAAGTGGTAACTGAGCCAGTCCTTGAACTTCAAGAGGGAAGGACACTACAGTCTACAACAGGGTTCCCCAAACTACGGCCCGCGGGCCACATGCGGCCCCCTGAGGCCATTTATCCGGCCCCCGCCGCATTCCAGAAGGGGCACCTCTTTCATTGGTGGTCAGTGAGACCACCGGAAAGCGCGGCATCGCTCACGTACAGTACTACTTCTGGTGACGCGGGACGCACGCCTCACGGCTCTGGAAGCGCGTCATATCACTTGTTATGGCTAGCAGTGACAAATACGGAACCAGACATTGACCAGCTCATTAGCCAAAAGCAGGCCCATAGTTCCCATTGAAATACTGGCCAGTTTGTTGACTTAAATTTACTTGTTCTTTATTTTAAATATTGTATTTGTTCCCGTTTTTTTTGTTTTGTTTTGTTTTGTTTTGTTTTTGTTTTTGTTTTTTTTACTTTAAAATAAGATATGTGCAGTGTGCAAAGGGACTTGTTCATAGTTTTTTTTTATAGTCTGGCCCTCCAACAGTCTGAGGGACAGTGAACTGGCTCCCTGTGTAAAAAGTTTGGGGACCCCTGGTCTACAAGATTACCCTACCTCTTTTTAATAGCTTTCTGCAATAACTACACTAGACCCTGTATTTGTAGTTTATGTAAATGATCAACCCTATCAACAGTCATATATTTTTATTGTCCTATCTCCTTACTCCCTTCCCACTCTTGTAGTTTTTTTCTGAATTCATCTCTTCCATTTAACATAGAACTCAAACCCCTGTGGGTTTTAGTTGTCTGTTAGTTAAGCTAATCATACTCCTCAGTCCATAGCACATAATGATTGCCATCTATTCGCTTCTATTAATTTCACCCTTTATTCCTTATCCCTAACCTCATTCCTTTTCTTTTATAAGTATTTACTCTAAGGTATTTAGTATACTTTAAATCCTTGGGAAAACAAAAACGAGTATGGTTATGTGTTTAGCAGCGAGAAGTAGTGCTTAAAAACATGCCTAGAGCTACACTCGGTGGATTTGGTCCTGGCTCCACCACTTAACTAGCAGGTGGTAGAAAGGTTACTTAGACTCCTGTTTTCAGGTTCTTCAACTGTGATCTTGACAGGGTTCCCCTGGGTGCAGACTCTGAGGTGGAGTTTTGTATATTTGAAATAAGTAGGACTCTCAGAATCAGCACCGGTGGAAAGGAAGAAAACAAGATTGGGCAGAAAGAAAGCTGAACTGTTGTAGTTCAAAAGAGTCACACCAGGCCCACCTGGAGCTTTCAAGATGGGATGGTCCCTATGAGTTATATGAGTTGGAGGGATGGGGTTGGGCTTTTACACCCCGCCGCTGAGGCTGGCAACCACAGAAAGGGATTGTTGGTAGGACCAGTGGCTGTCTTCAGCTGCAAACTAAACCTGGAGAGGGACTCAGCTGTGAAGTGTCTGTGAGCAACACTCCCAGCAACTGACAAGGGGAAAATGTAGACCTTACATCAGGGGTCCCCAAACTTTTTACACAGGGGACCAGTTCACTGTCCCTCAGACTGTTGGAGGGCCAGACTATAAAAAAAAAACTATGAACAAATCCCTTTGCACACTGCACATATCTTATTTTAAAGTAAAAAAAAACAACAACAACAAAAAAACGGGAACAAATACAATATTTAAAATAAAGAACAAGTAAATTTAAGTCAACAAACTGGCCAGTATTTCAATGGGAACTATGGGCCTGCTTTTGGCTAATGAGCTGGTCAATGTCTGGTTCCGTATTTGTCACTGCTAGCCATAACAAGTGATATGACGCGCTTCCAGAGCCGTGAGGCGTGCGTCCCGCGTCACCAGAAGTAGTACTGTACGTGAGCGACGCTGCGCTTTCCGGTGGTCTCACTGACCACCAATGAAAGAGGTGCCCCTTCTGGCATGCAGCGGGGGCTGGATAAATGGCCTCAGGGGGCCGCATGTGGCCCGCGGGCCGTAGTTTGGGGAACCCTACCTTACATCATAGCATCCTTTACAGTCCATAAAATTTAAAAGAAAAAACAAAACAGACAAATGGCTGCCCTGGTAGAGGTTATTTTTTGCAAAGTGATCCAAACAGTAAACAAATAAGGAAAAACATAGACTATCATAATGAATGCTATGTAGGAGGGGAAAGGTAGGATAAGGGAAGGTGAGGGGTAAGGTTCCTAATTTGTTTGGGTTGCTCGGGAAAGCCTGGACAAATATAAAGAAGATGTGAAGGAACAAGCCTTGCAGATAAGTGAGGGAAGGACATTCCAGGACAGCAAAACCTCTGAAGCAAGTGTATAACTGGGTGTACCCAAAAGATTAGGGATGTTAACTGGACCAAAGTGACTGAGACAGTGCTCAGAGATGAGGAAGGGAGGAGATGTCCCTTCCTGTGAATGAGCTAGAATCCACCACAGATCTGGAGCAGGGGGTATATTATGATCTGATTGGTGACACTACCTGGCCACTCTGGCTGCTGTGTTGAGAACACAGTGTTTGAGTAAGGAAGAAAGTGGAGAAGACTTCTTCAATTAGAAGACAAAGTTTCTTTTGTCTGATTGTTGTTGATGTTCCGCAGTTTGTAGGATGTTGTTTGTCATCTTATATGAACCAGTCTGTTACCCATCTGAGGTACATTTTCTATTGTTCTTTATTGAATAAATACCCTAGATTTTACTGCAGCAAAATCCATTTATTTTCTCTTAAGATATTTTTGTATTTTGTGTTTTATTTAAGATGTCTTTTTCCTGTTTTGTTATTTTTAAGTTAGCAGAAAATTTCCCTTGTTTCCAGACAGTATTTAATACATAGGAATCTCTCTGTATGCTGCAATGCATGCCAAATTGTATTTAATTTGTTTCAAATTTGGATTTAAAAATATAGCTTTTTGCTGTACTAAATATACAATCCATATTGTAGCATATGATTTTCAATGTGTACTTAACAAAGAGTAATTTCATTTTCTCTGGTAAATTACACACTTCTTATAGCTTTGGGATTTAAAAAATCCAAGAAGAAATAGAAAACAATATGTTTAAATAATGTGAACATCCTGGCTTAATGAGTCAAACGAATAAAATTATTCCAGTTATTGTCAGTTAGTAAACTTCTTCTAAAAAATCTTTTAGCTTTGCATTCTGGGCTGTTGTCTCTCTAAAAAGAATAGGAGTAGGAGGAGAACTGGATTATAAATAAGGTTAGACTAGAGCTTCCAAACTGGATCTATTCTTAATTAAATAATATTTATTATAAACTTAATCTTTGCCACATTTTCTCTCATTTTCCAGCTGTCCTTCTCCTCAATCCCGTATTTTGGCTAACTGGGTGGCTCTTCTGATATCAATATTACCTTCTTTTGCTGAAGGCCACCAACAAAATGGTCATTGTTAGTGGAATCAGTTAAAGGAAGATCTCATTTCTATGATGACATCTACACAAAACTGATGTAGTCTCAGCATATCTGGTCCTAGCTACATTAAGAAATCTTGCATGATCTTGTAAGCATTGAATTAGGGCAAGAGTCATTTCAGCTACACTGACTGTCCTCTCCAGAGACTGTAGCACTAATAGAAAAACATGACCTTTGGCAACTTGAATTTCTGACACATTGATTTAAGTGATCGCGGTGGAAACTTGGTGAAAAAAAAAACATGTTGAGCTATATAGTGTCATCTTTCCTGAACCCTTTGAGCTTTGAGATGCAGTCTGAGATCTAATCCTTGAAGGTTGGAGAGTTTACAATGTTGAGAATTTTATTCAGTTGCTCAAAAGAGAACCACAGTAGTAGCTTGAATGTGGTTATGTCTGAAAGTAAGTGTTACTTTTAAATATAATGAAAGAGAAACACAGCTGTCAGTTTAGATTTTTTTAAAAAGGAATTAGTAGTAGAGTTATTGTACTGCATTGTAAGTAATGGGATAATCCTAACTGGTTATATTTTGGAGCTCATGCTTCTGCTGCTTTGAAGTCCATGCTATCCAGCCATGCTAGGTGTTGATTCAGGAATCTCCCTTGGCTTCTCATGAAGAGAGAGCTCCCTTATGCCAGTCTTTGCTTTAAAATAGAATGTGGCAAAGTTATAAAGCCGGTCGAATCCTATAAATCAGTATAGTCTGCAGTTTTCTATTGTGAATTATCCTCAGACCTTTATCTCTAGACCTTCCACAAACCCCCTATCTCAATCCTTAACCATCTCTTGTATAATAGTGAAAAAGAGCCTCCTTACTAGGTCTCTCTACTTCTAATCTTGCCCTCATTTTTTCTTACTTGCACAGTCAGAATGATTTATATAAAATACTTTTCGGAGCATATCATTTCCCTGCTTACAGCCCAACAATGGCTGCCCATCATTCTTAGTATAAAAGACGGTTTTTCTTTTTAAAGTGCATGGCATCTAATAATAGTAAATCAACATGTTTGCTTGTGATTTACCTCATTTCCTAAGAGCGGTGTGCAGAAGGGAAAAATGAAGTTGCTTTAGGATTCTCGTTGGTTAGTTTGTAAGTGATTGAGGTAATTTTACCCTGTGTGACTACTTTATTCCACATCCAAATTACTTATTAAAATACCAGATGATTTTGGTCAAAGATAGAATCATTTGGAAATCCATTTGATGCCTTCATTGAATTTAACACCGAACTAGTGAAAAAGGCCCATCTTTTTTTGAGTTTTCAAGAATTACAATGATTACCTCACATAAAATGTACTTTAGCCGTAAAAGAATATTACTTGGCAAATAAAACACTGGATATTAGTTCCTTACAAACAGAAAGTTTCTTAATTTGATAAGGGAGTAGAACTCTGTGAACTTTAGCTTTTATCTTCTGAAATATGCAATGGTATATGGAGGAGGAAAATGAAGGGAGCCTCCATGTGGTGCCATGGAGATTCTAGAGGAAATGATTTTAGAGTAAGTCACCTCACTGTCACTAAATCTTAAAGATGCAACCAGCAGAATTTCTTAAGACTGGACTTGGCATGTAGTAGGTGTTTGACAAGTATTTGTGAAATTAATGGATGGATGAATGAATTAGCAGAGCACTGATGTCAAGTCCTATCATGACAGTTAACGGATGCATATGTGAACCCAGAAGCCACTCAGCTTTTTTCCAGTAACCTCTAATTATGGTCTTTGACTTACTTAGAGTAAGCATTCAAAATGCCATAAGAGACGTCATTCCTCAAGAAATCTGCTGAGTGGTTCAATTTCTTCCACAAACTCTGAGGCACAGCCCTTGCCCCTATCCTCATCACCTCCATGTTCTTCTGTCTCATCTGTTTTACCCCATTCATATATGAAACTGGAGCAACATGGGAGTGCAGTGCTTAGATATAAAATGATATTTATGGGGGATAAAAAGTTGAGTTTGGAGAAATGCTATAAGAGAGTGTTCTGGTGAGAGAGAACAGGAATTCCTCATGCAAAATGTCACAAGAAGAAAAAAGAGAGCAGTGGTGTTCAACATTTTTTTAAAAAAGGAATTTTTTGTCCAACAGGGAACAAAGTAGTTAGAATTTAAAGTACCTTCTGGCTTGGGTCTGCTGTATTGTTTTTCATGTGTTCTATCTCTTAACATTTCTGTCCATTTTAATACTACAATATTTACTCACTTAATGCATTTCTCCTTTCATTTGTTTCTGTACACTCAACATGTATGTGTTTTAAGAAGAAAATCCAGAAAAAAAAGCATCCCAGAAATAGATTTTCTTCCTAACTTTACCCCACATGAATTTTTCTCACCTATCTAAAGCATCAATTAATGCTTCCAGAGGATATTTCATTAGGAAAAATAGGTTTCATTCTTGCCAGACAAGACAAAGGTTGAAATTAATATTTCATAGTGCTGAGTAGGAAATCTGACAACCTTCCTCTACCCCAGCACTTTTGCAAATGTGTTGTGTAGAACTTAAATACCTAAAAATGCTACTAAACCAGAGGATTTCTAGTTAAGTGACATTGAGAAATGCAGCATATTTTGATCCCTTTTGAAGAATCACAGGCAGGATGACAACTTGTCCCACTCTGCCCAAGCACCCTTTTCCAGGATTCAGCACAGGAAATTCCTCCCTCCAGCATGATTGGTCACTTTAATCACACACTAAAGACTGAAAGTCCATATAGTAAAGAAGCATGCTAAATTTTGTTTAAATGGTGTTTTAAAGGAACATCTCACCATAAAACATTTTTTAAACAGATATTAAAAATCAAAATAATCAGCAATCTATGGTGCACACTTTGGGAAATGCTGCTCCAACTTTATGCATTTGTCTGCTTGCTTCTGCAGTTCTTTTTAGGGGTCTTTCTATTGCCCTGTGTTGCTGGACACATGGAGACTTGAAGAATGATTCATCTATTGTAACTGCTTGAGTCTCCTCCCCAACCTTAGAATAAGAGTACTTAAGCCTCAAGCCGGAAATGTAAAAGAATCTCCATATAGAAATATATTTCACTACTTTGAAATCATTCTTCTTTCAGTCTCTCACAAATATTTACCTGTCTGAAGGCAAATCTTTTGAGAATTTCTAAGGGAAGATAATACATTGTAAAGAAAGTCTTCGAAAGATCTATATTCCAAGTTCTTTTGCTGTTTGTTATTTTATCATTCTGGATAAGTCCTGAATATATGTTGAGCAGTATGTGTAAATTTAAAATGATGAGTAAAGAGTTTTGAGGCTGGCATGATATAACATAGGCATTCATGGGACTCTCCTCTGAGCCCTCTCTCTGTAGTAACAACAATGTCTGAGGGGAGAGAGGAGAATCAGACAAGGAGATAAATAAATAGAATGGAGTATGAACATTTTCAGTGTCTGCAAAGGGGAAAAGATTCAGATCCAGAGCCTCTTAGTTCCACTCAACCATTTTCTTTTTCACTAGCAGTTAAAGGTTGCTCAGGTTGAGCACATCCTACACTTGCCACTGCATCACACACTAGGACTGGTGCCTCCCTCTACACCTGCAAATGATCATAGAAGACAAAGCTCATTTTAGTGAACTCCAAAGGATTGGCCAAGTGAATTTATGAGAGATTCTGTTACACTGAATAATGCATTTGGCTCAACAAAGACTCAAATTTTTCTAAATTCAGAGATATTTTTCTAACGTTTTCTATCTGAGAATTAAAAAGTACTATTTCTGACATTTCTAGCACACAGTATTTACTGATAATGCTGAAGGAGCATTTCCTTTGACAAAGTTTCTAATTTTTGTACCTCTAGGACAAAGCGAAGCAAAAGAAAAATGCAATAGCTGCATAATACTCCTTGAGGTTGCTGGGAATGAAGAGGGATGGATGGGAAAGTGCTTCAAATAGTATATCACTTTTAGGTATGCTTCTTTTAAATTGAACAATGATAGAAACACTGATAAGGTCACAGCACTGCTCATTTACATAGATATATATTTACATGAATCACCTGATGTCCATGCACCTTATCTTCCCTGATAATTGATAAGTCCAGTGTAACACTCTATCAATTAATTCATACTGTCTCTAATTAGACATTTTAATGATAACCTGCTATATGTCCGATATTTTTTTGTCATATAGTAAAAACTTGCTATAACTCTTCAAGAATTACATATCTCTATTTTTCAATGAAGAAAATAGAAGACCCAAAGATTAAGTTACTTGCCCATGACCGTGTAGTTTCGTGGCATAGTCAGGATTTAAACCCAGGTCCTTAGAGCTCCAAAGGTCCCCATTTTCTTATTTTTCATGTGTAGTCTGCTATATGTTTTAAAGTCAGGGATTTAAAATAAAAACTATAATCTATCATATTAAAATATATTAAGCATTTACTAATTTGATTAAAAGGAAGGGTTGCTCTTAAGCAGGAATTTTACACTAATCAGAGAAACATCTATGCAGTTTATTTTGTGTGACGGAACTGGCTTGTTAGTCCCCTGTGTGTGCACATGCCTCACAAATGTGTATGCAGTTTTTTTATTCAGAATATTTATTCTACTAGTGTTTATAGATATTATAGTACTTGTTTCTATGCTATACTAGCTCACTTGGTATTAATCACACAGTGTAATATTATTATGCTTGTCCCAACCATAGATGCTTCATACACATTTTAAAAACCCCTTTTACATGAAACTTAATTTTAGCTAAATATTTTTTTTATTTATCAATTGATTTTAGAGAGAGAAACATTGGTTTATTGTTCCACTTATTTATGCATTCATTGGTTGATTCTCATATATGCTCTGACTGGGGATAGAACCCACAACCCTGGTGTATCAGGAGGATAGTCTAACCAACTGAGCTACCAGGCCAGAGCTGAAATTTTAATTATAAAAGGAAGAAACGTACATACCAAGAAAATAAACAAGAACATTTCAGAGGGTGAGAATTTCTTTTACTGAAGTAAATCAGGGTGACATAATACAAAGTGACTGGGTTTTGTGAGGAGAGTGTGTTTGCATGGAATGCCTGAATTATGAGAAAGAAAGGTGCACTAAGATCCAGAGCAGGGTATTAAGAGCAAAGAGAAGGGAATACAGTATGCCAATGGCCTAAAGGAGATTCTTGTGAGACCCAGAAACAGAAAGAAGACAAGTGTAGCCTGAGTGCAGTGATTGAGCAGGATAATGGTAGAAAAGAAGAGTGGATATGGGGTGAGGAATTTGGATTTTACTCATCATGTCATAGGAATTCTTAGTTTGATGTAGTCCTATTTATTTTTTTCCTATATTTTCCTTGACCAAGGAGATATAGCAGTAAATGTACTGCTAAGCGAGATGTCTGAGATTTAACTGCCTATGTTTTCTTCTAGGATTTTTATGGTTTCATAAATTATATTAAAGTTTCTAATCTATTTTGAGTTTATTTTTGCATATGATATAAGTTGGTGGTCTAACTTAATTTTTTCTTTTTCTTTTTTTTTGCATGTACTTGTCCAATTTTCCCAACACTATTTATTGAAGGGACTGTCTTTACTTCATGGTATGCTCTTGCCTCCTTTGTCAAATATTAATTGACTATAAAGGCATGAATTTATTTTGTTCTTTTTCATTGATTTATATGACTGTTCTTATGCCAGTACCAGGCTGTTTTGATTACAGTGGACTGGTAGTATAGTTTGAGATCAGGAAATATCAAATATAGTTTGATATTTCCAACATTGTTCTTTAGCAAGCTTAATGAAATTACTCAGTGTCTTTTTTGGTTTTATATAAATTTTTGAAATATTTGTCTAGAACTGTGAAATATGCCATTGGTATTTTCATACGAATTACAGAGAATCTATAAATTGCTTTGGGTAGTATAGACATTTTAATGATGTGAATTCTTCTAATGAACACAGTATATACTTCCACTTATTTGTATCATCTTCAATTTTTTTCTTTGTATCCAATAATTTTTTTTTTTGTATTTTTCTGAAGCTAGAAACGGGGAAAGACAGTCAGACAGACTCCCGCATGCGCCCGACCGGGATCTACCTGGCACGGCCACCAGGGGGCAACGCTCTGCCCACCAGGGGGTGATGCTATGCCCCTCCGGGGCGTCGCTCTGTTGCGACCAGAGCCACTCTAGCGCCTGGGGCAGAGGCCAAGGAGCCATCCCCAGTGCCCGGGCCATATTTGCTCCAATGGAGCCTGGGCTGCGGGAGGGGAAGAGAGAGACAGAGAAGAAGGAGAGGGGGAGGGGTGGAGAAGCAGATGGGCGCTTCTCCTGTGTGCCCTGGCCCGGAATCGAACCCGGAACTTCTGCACACCAGGCTGATGCTCTACCACTGAGCCAACCGGCCAGGGCCTGTATCCAATAATTTTTTGAGTACAGGTCTTTTACATCCTTGATTAAATTTATTCCTACATACTTTATTGTTTTTGTTGTTGTAGTAGATAGGATTTAAAACAATTTTTTTCTTTCTGATAGTTCATTATTAATGTATAAAATACCACTGGTTTATGAGTATTAATTTTGTATCCTGCTATTTTGCCAAATTTATTTATTAGATCTAGTAGTTTTTGGGGTAACCAAAAACATAGGTTTTCTATGTAGATAACCATGTCACCTATGAATAATAACAGTTTTACTTCCTCTTTTCCAATTTGGATAAATTGCATTTTATTTCTTCTTCTTGTTTGATTGCTGTGGCTAAGACCTCTAGTACTGTATTGAATAAGAATGGTGAAAGCAGCTTGACCAGATGGTGGCAGAGTGGAGAGAGCGTTGGCCTGGGATGCTGAGGATCCAGGTTTGAAACCATGGGGTCGCCAACTTGAGTGTTGAATTATACACATGACCCCATAGTTGCTAGCTTGAAATACAAGGTTGCTGGCTTGAACAAAGGGTCATTGGCTCAGCTGGAGCCCCTCAGTCAAGGCACACATGAGAAAGAACCAGTGGACAACTAAAGTGCCAAAACTATGTGTTGATGATCCTCATCTCTCTCCCTTCCTGTCTGTCTGTCCCTGTAAGAGTGGTGAAAGCAGATATCCCTGTCTTGTTCCTGGTCTTAAGAGAAATGTTTTTAGTTTTTCCCATTGACTATGATGTTAGTGGTGGGTTTGTCTTATATGGCCTTAGTATGTTGAAGTATGATTTCTTTAATCTCACATTGCTGAAAGTTTTTATTATAAATGGGTGCTGGATTTAATAAAAATTTTTCCTGCATCTATAGATATGGTCATGTGATTTATATACTTCATATTGTTTATGTTATGTAGCATGTTTATTGATTTGCAAATATTTTACCAACCTTGCATCCCCGGAATAAATTCCACTTGATCATGGCGTATGACCTTTTTAATTCATTGCTGATCCAGTTTGCTAATACTTTAGCATCTATGTTCATCAGGGATATTGGCTTATAATTTCTTTTTCTTTGTATTGTCTTTATCTGGTTTTGAAATTAGGATACTGTGACCTCATAAAAAATGCATGGAAGTGTTCTCTTCTCTTGAATTTGGAATAGTCTGAAAAGGATAGGTGTTAGTTCTTCTTCAACTATTTGGTAAAATTTGCCTATAAATTCTTCCAGCCCAGGACTTGTGTTTGTTGGGAGATTTTTGATTACTGCTTTTATTTCATTAGTTGTAGTTGGTGTATTCAGGTTTTCTGATTCTTCCTGACTCAGTTTTGAAAGATTGTATGTTTCAAGAAATTTAGCCATTTAGCCCAGGTTGCCCAATTTGTTGGCATAGTTGTTGTTCATCTTTTCTTATGATCTTTTGTAGTTCTGTTGTGTCAGTTGCTACTTCTCTTTCTTTTCTGATTATATATATATGGGTCCTCTCTTTTTTATTTTTAGTGAGCTTGGTTAAAGTTTGTTAATCTTGTTTATGTTTTCAAAGAACTAGCTCTTGGCTTCATTGATCTTTTGTATTGTTCTTTAGTCTTTATGTCATTTATTTCTACTCAGATCTTTATTATTCCTATCCTCTTTACTCTAAGGCTATGAACTTTTCTCTTAGGACTATTTTTGCTGTGTCATAGATTTTGGGTTATTGTGTTTTCATTTTCATTTTGTTTCCAGGTAACTTGATTGCTTCCTTGATCTCATTTTTAATCCACTTGTTATTTAATAATATGCTATTTAACCTCCATGTGTTTGAGTGTTTTTCAGTTTTTTGTTTGTTTGTTTTTTGTTGTTGTTGTTGATTTCTAGTCGATACCATTATGGTCAGAGAAGATGCTTGATATGATTTAAAATTTCTTGAATTTAAAACTAAACTTGTTGCCCCTGGTGGGTGTGCCGGGTGGGCGCATGCGGGAGTCTGTCTGACTGTCTCTCCCCGTTTCCAGCTTCAGAAAAATATAAATAAATAAATAAATAAATAAATAAATAAAATAAAACTAAATTTGTTAAGACTTATTTTGTGCGCTAACATGTGGTATATCTTTGAGAATGTTTCATGTGCACTGGAGAAGAATATATATTCTGCTTTGGATGAAACATTCTGTAAATATCAATTAAGTCAATTTTATTCATTGTGCATTTAAGGTCACTGTTTCCTTGTTGATATTTTGTCTGGAAGATCTATCCATTCATATCAGTGTGGTGTTAAAATCAACTACTATGACAGTATTGCTGTCAGTTTTTCCCTTAATGTCCACCAAGATTTCTTTAGATATTTAGGTGCTCCTTTGGTGGGTACAAAGGAGTTATGTTTACATATCTTGTATTCTCTTGTTGGATTGATCTCTTTAGTTTTGTCTTTGTCTCATATTATGCCTTTGTTTTAAACTCTGTTTTATCCCAGATTTTTGTTTTATTTTGTTTTCATTTCCATTTGCCTGGAATATTTTTTTCTATCCTTTCATTTTCAGTCCATGTGCATCTCTTCTGAGGTGGGTCTCTTTTAGACAGCGTATATATGGTCATGTTTTCTTATCCATTTGGCTACCCTGTGTCTTTTCATTGGAGCATTTAATCCATTTGCATTTAAGCTTATTATTGATAGGTATGTATTTATTATCATTTTATTTATTTTTTTAATTAAATTTAATGCAGTGACATTGATAAATCAGGGTACATATGTTGAGAGAAAATATCTCTAGATTATTTTGACATTTGATTGTGCTGTATACCCCTCCCCCAAAGTTAAATTGTCTTCTGTCACCTTCTATCTGGTTTTCTTTGTGCCCCTCCCCTCCCCTAACCCCTCTCTCCTTCTTCACCCCCTCCCTCCTCCCCCAACCTCCCGCCCCTGTTGCCATCACATTCTTGTTCATGTCTCTGAGTCTCATTTTTATGTCCCTTCTATGTATGGATTCATCTTAGTTTTTTTTTTTTTTCTGATTTACTTATTTCACTCCGTATAATGTTGTCAAGGTCCATCCATGTTATTGTAAATGATCCGATGTCATCATTTCTTATGGCTAAGTAGTATTCCATAGTATATATGTACCAGAGCTTTTTAATCCACTCACCTTCTGACGGACACTTGGGCTGTTTCCAGATCTTCGCTATTGTGAACAATGCTGCCACAAACATGCGGGTGCATTTCTCCTTGTCGAGCCGTTCTATGGTGTCCTTGGGGTATATTCCTAAAAGTGGGATAGCTGGGTCAAAAGGCAGTTCGATTTTCAGATTTTTGAGGAATCTCCATACTGTTTTCCACAGTGGCTGCACCAGTCTGCATTCCCACCAGCAGTGCAGGAGGGTTCCCTTTTCTCCACATCCTCGCCAGCACTTATTCTGTGTTGTTTTGTTGATAAGCGCCATTCTGACTGGTGTGAGGTGATATCTCATTGTGGTTTTAATTTGCATTTCTCTAATGATTAGTGATGTTGAGCATTTTTTCATATGCCTATTGGCCATCTGTATGTCCTCTTTGGAGAAGTGTCTATTCATCTCTTTTGCCCATTTTTGGATTGGGTTGTTTGTCTTCCTGGTGTTGAGTTTTACAAGTTCTTTATAAATTTTGGTTATTAACCCCTTATCAGACGTATTGTCAAATATGTTCTCCCATTGTGTAGTTTGTCTTTTTATTCTGTTCTTGTTGTCTTTAGCTGTGCAAAAGCTTTTTAGTTTGATATAGTCCCATTTGTTTATCCTCTCTTTTATTTCACTTCCCCGTGGAGATAAATCAGCAAATATATTGCTCCGAGAGATGTCTGAGAGCTTACTGCCTATGTTTTCTTCTAAGATGCTTATGGTTTCACGGCCTACATTTAAGTCTTTTATCCATTTTGAGTTTATTTTTGTGAGTGGTGTAAGCTGGTGATCTAGTTTCATTTTTTTGCAGGTTGTTGTCCAATTTTCCCAACACCATTTGTTAAAGAGGCTGTCTTTACTCCATTGTATTTCCTTACTTCCTTTGTCAAATATCAGTTGTCCATAGAACTGTGGGTTTATTTCTGGGTTCTCTGTTCTGTTCCATTGATCTATATGCCTGTTCTTATGCCAGTACCAGGCTGTTTTGAGTACAATGGCCTTGTAGTATAACTTGATATCAGGAAGTGTGATACCTCCCACTTTATTCTTCTTTTTTAAGATTGCTGAGGCTATTCGTGTCCTCTTTTGGTTCCATATAAATTTTTGAAACATGTGTTCTGTATCTTTGAAGTATGTCATTGGTATTTTAATTGGTATTGCGTTGAATTTATAGATTGCTTTGGGTAATATAGACATTTTAATGATGTTTATTCTTCCTAACCATGAGCACGGTATATGCTTCCACTTGTTTGTATCTTCCTTGATTTCTTTTATCAATGCTTTGTAATTTTCCGAGTACAAGTCTTTAGTCTCCTTGGTTAAGTTTACTCCTAGGTACTTTATTTTTTTGGTTGTAATTGTGAAGGGGATTGTTTCCTTAATTTCTCTTTCTGACTGTTCATTGTTGGTGTATAAAAATGCTTCTGATTTCTGAGTATTGATTTTATATCCTGCCACTTTGCTGAATTTATTTATCAGGTCCAGTAGTTTTTTGACTGAGACTTTAGGGTTTTCTATATACAATATCATATCATCTGCAAATAATGATAGTTTTACTTCTTCTTTTCCTACTTGAATGCCTTTTATTTCTTTTTCTTGTCTGATTGCTGTGGCTAGGACTTCCAGGACAATGTTAAATAAGAGTGGTGAAAGGGGGCACCCCTGCCTTGTTCCTGATCTTAAGGGTATTGCTTTTAATTTTTTCCCGTTGAGTATGATGTTGGCTGTGGGTTTCTCATAGATGGCTTTTATCATGTTGAGGTATGTTCCCTGTATTCCCACTTTGCTGAAAGTTTTGATCATGAATGGGTGCTGGATTTTATCAAATGCTTTTTCTGCATCTATTGAAATTATCATATGGTTTTTCTCCTTCTTTTTGTTTATGTGATGAATCACTTGATTGATTTACGAATATTGTACCAGCCTTGCCTCCCCAGAATAAATCCCACTTGATCATGGTGTATGATTTTTCCATATATTGTTGGATCCGGTTTGCTAATATTTTGTTGAGGATTTTAGCATCTATATTCATCAGAGATATTGGCCTATAATTTTCTTTCTTTGTGTTGTCTTTGCCTGGTTTTGGAATCAGAATTATGCTCGCCTCGTAAAGGAGCTTGGAAGTCTTCCTTCCTCTTGAATTTTTTGAAATAGTTTGAGAAGGATAGGAGTTAGTTCTTCTTTGAATATTTGGCAGAATTCCGTTGTGAAGCCATCGGGCCCTGGACTTTTCTTTGCTGGGAGTTTTTTGATAACTGTTTCGATCTCATTTGGTGTAATCGGTCTGTTTAGGTTTTCTGATTCTTCCAGATTGATTTTTTGGAAGATTGTATGTTTCAAGGAATTTGTCCATTTCATCTAGGTTGTCTAGTTTTTTGGCATACAGTTCTTCATAGTATTTTCTTACAATATTTTGTATTTCTGTTTTGTCAGTTGTTATTTCTCCTCTCTCATTTCTAATTTTGTTTATTTGAGTCCTCTCTCTCTTTTTCTTGGTGAGTCTACTTAAAGGTTCATCAATCTTGTTTACCTTTTCAAAGAACCAGCTCCTAGTTTCATTGATCCTCTGTATTGTTTCTTTAGCCTCTATGTTATTTATTTCTGCTCTGATCTTTATTATTTCCTTCCCTCTACTACATTTGGGCTTTACTTGCTGTTCTTTTTCTAATTCTTTTAGATGCAGAGTTAAGTTGTTTATTTGAGCTTTTTCTAGCTTCTGAAAGTGTGCCTGTAGTGCTATGAACTTCCCTCTCAGCACTGCTTTCGCTGTGTCCCATAAATTTTGAGTTGTTGTATGCTCATTGTCATTCGTTTCTAGGAATTTTTTTATTTCTTCTTTGATCTCATTCTTAATCCATTCATTATTTAACACCCTGCTATTTAGTTTCCATGTGTTTGAGAATTTTTGAGCTTTTCTGCTGTGATTCATTTCTAGTTTCATGCCGTTGTAATCGGAGAAAGTGCTTGATATGATTTCAGTTTTCTTAAATTTGTTGAGAGCACTTTTGTGCCCTAACATGTGGTCTATCCTAGAGAATGTACCATGAGCACTTGAAAAGAATGTATATTCTGCTGCTTTAGGGTGAAAGGATCTGAAGATATCTATTAAATCGAGTTGATCTAGTGTTTCCAATAAGTCTGCTGTTTTTTTGTTAATTTTCTTTCTTGAGGATCTATCTAGTGATGTTAGTGGGGTATTGAAATCCCCTACTATTATAGTATTGCTGTTGATCTCGCCCTTTAAATCCATCAAAGTCTGTTTTATATATTTGGGTGCTCCTATATTAGGTGCATAGATATTTATAATAGTTATATCTTCCTGTTGGATTACTCCCTTTATCATTATGTAGTGGCCTTCTTTATCTCTTACTATATCCTTTGTTTTAAAGTCCAATTTGTCTGATATAAGTATTGCTACCCCAGCTTTTTTTTCATTTCCGTTTACATGAAATGTTTTTTTCCATCCTTTTACCTTCAATCTATGTGTGTCTTTTGTTCTAAGGTGTGTCTCTTGTAGACAACATATGTATGGGTCCTGTTTTCTTATCCACGCAGCTACCCTATGTCTTTTGATTGGATCATTTAATCCATTTACATTTAAGGTTATTATTGATATGTAGTTGTTTATTGCCATTTTCTTCTTTAAAGGTGTATTCCTTTTTTTGCTATATTCTTTTCCAACTTTGATCTGTTTACAACAGGCCCCTTAACATTTCTTGCAGCGTTGGTTTGGTTGTAATGAATTCCTTGAGTTGTTTTTTGTCTGGGAAGCTTTTTATTTCTCCTTCAATTTTAAACGATAGCCTTGCTGGATAAAGTAGTCTTGGTTGTAGGTTCTTGTTCTGCATTACTTTGAATATTTCTTGCCATTCCCTTCTGGCCTCAAGTGTTTCTGTTGAGAAGTCGCATGTCATCCTTATGGGGGCTCCTTTGTAGGTGATAACTTTTTTTTCTCTTGCAGCTTTTAATATTTTCTCTTTATCGCTTAGCTTTGGTATTTTAATTATGATGTGTCTTGGTGTAGGTTTCTTTGGGTTTCTCTTTAATGGAGTTCTCTGTGCTTCTTGGACTTGTGAGAGTTTCTCTTGCATTAATTTAGGGAAGTTTTCAGTTATGATTGAACAAAGTCTCTATCCCTTGTTCTTTTTCTTCTTCTTCAGGAACCCCTATGATGCGGATGTTATTTCTCTTCATGTTGTCACAGAGCTCTCTAAGTGTTTCCTCTGACTTTTTGAGTCTCTTTTCTCTTTTCTTCTCTGCTTTCATTCCTTCATTCCAGTTGTCCTCCAACTCGCTGATTCGATCCTCAGCTGTGTCCATCCTGTTTTTAATTCCTTCCACTGTGGTCTTCATTTCTGATATTGTATTTGTCATCTCTGACTGATTCTTTTTTAATATTTCAATATCCTTTTTTATACTTGCTATTTCTTTATTTAGGTTTTCAAACTGCCCCTCCATTGTTGTTCTAAGATCCCTAAGCATCCTTACAATCATTATTTTGAACTCCGCATCTGGAAGTTTGATTATTTCCATATCACTCAGCTCATCTCTCAAAGGTGTCTCTTGTGATTTCATTTGGGTTGCACTCCTTTGTTTTCTCATAATGGTGTTTTATTTGTAGAGTTGGTTGAGTCTAGGCTTGGTGTTGTCTGCCTCCAGTTTTCAGTTGTGTTATTTCTAGGCCTTCTTGGGTTGGTATCAGCTATTATTTGTAATCCACTTTTGGATTTGGGCAGCTTTGAAGTCTTGATTTGTTTGTTTTCTTAACAGGTGATAGTCTTGTTAACTGATCTCAGCAGGGGGCTTCCTTGAAACTGTAACCAGGAATGCTGTGGGTGTAACCTGAGACGCTGAAGGTCTCTTCCACCAACTAATCTCACTGGGGGCAGGGTTTTTTCTCATCTTCAGTAGGGGGAGGTGTATCTCAGATCTCCATGGAGACCTGAGTTACTGCCCCTCCTCCCCACTTCTTGTTTTCAGCTGTGTCTTGTTGCGCTGATTGGAACTGGATAGATGTCCGGAGATCTCTGATCCGGAAGCACTTCAGCTCTGTTTTGTGAAAGGTTCTGTCCCTCCTCCAGCTATGGCCGCCTGCAGCACGAATGAATCAGCTTTTTTATTTCATTTCTTGCATACCTTAGCCCCTCACAGTCTGTCCCTCTCCTTGTCCTTTCCACTTGGGAGATAAGCTGGTCTTTTCAACCCACCTTGCTCCCTGGTCGCCAGGTAAGTGGCTGTGAGCAGTAGTTTCTGCTCTTTTTCCTCTGTGAAATCCTCTCTGGGCTCTCAGCCTCACCCCCCCCCCCTTCCGTTCCTGTAAGCAGAGGAGATTCAGGCACTCCTTACCAGGATTATTGTGGCTTCCTCTTTGCTCCTTGGTTTTTGAGAGTTGTTCTTGCAGTTCAGTGTTGGTTTTTCATGCTGATTTTTCCTGAATTGATTTGTATTCCAGTTTGGTGTTGAGAGCTGGGCGTCTGTGTGTCCGCCTACTCCGCTGCCATCTTCAAAAGCCAAAATGTTTCTCCCTTTATGGAACAAGTGGTCCAAGGTTGAAGAGCAAAATGAGCTATCATTTTATTATTTATACCTATGTTTCTTTTTCTATATCTTCTTCTTAAAGCAGGATCTTTAACATTTCTTTTACTACTGATTTGGTGATAATTAATTCCTCTTCCCAGCCCTGGTACACTAGTATGGGGGTCCCAGTGTAAGATACTATGCTCCTTATGAGTGACTCTTGCAGCTGAGCTATCTCTTGGCTTCTCAGCTATTGCACCTGGATGCCAGGGCCAGTTCTCTCTATGTTTCTGCCCTTCTTAGCAGCCTCTGTGTAGCTTCTTCTATAAATTCTTGGATATAATATTTCTGTTCAACTTCCTTTCAGTTGGTCATTCTAGTTAATTGTTCTATATTTAACTGTAAATCTGATTTGGCTTTAAGAGGAGGTGTGTGGAGCTTCTACCTACTCTGTAGCCATCTTAGATCCTCTGTAATTTAAATAAACTTAAAAGGTTTACTTTTAAGACATGAAAATGTTTCATTAAAAGCATTATTTTAAAAAACCAAGCCCCATGAATTGAGCCTGTTGCATTCATCTAAGGCAGTTTTCTTAGACTTTAAGAGAAAAGCAGATTGATGTGCCTTTGGGGTTTTCAACCTATTACTTTTCAATAAATCCTGCATATATTGACATTTTTGTTTTCATTTACCGTTTTAAATGTATACCACTTAAGCATCACCATGGCAATAAAAGGTAAAATATAAAAAATAGCTATATAATTGGCCTTTAAATGGCTTTATGTATTTATATTCTATGTAGAATATGTAACAGATTGTGGTAACAGAATCATATATAATATAAATGCAGCATTACTAATATAGCAAATGTCATAAAACAACTCCCTTATGCTGATTCAAAGAGTGAGACTTCCATTTCTTTCATTTTATTTTTTCTGTAACAACTCATCAGCAGCAACACCGTCACAGCACTTCCGTTCTGTCAGTGTGAACATCCCCACACTTGCACTTTACCTATATTTGCCATTGATTCTCACATTGGATTTTCTCCTCTGGTGACAATTTGAGAGGTTTGAAGTATAAAACCTATGGCTTCTGTCTTTGGTTTCCCAGTTCACATAGCAATGTAGGTGAAGTGACTTTCAAATGCAAAAAGCCCAAGGTCTTTCATAGATATTATTTCACCTCCACGATGCTACTTTATTTAATTTTTCTAAAGTCTATAGCCTTTACACATGCTGTTAGAGGAAAACATTCCACATGTGCTGTTAAAAAGCTACATTAGCTCTACTACAGTTAAACTCTGCATGTTTATATGTCTAAATGCAAATGAGAACACCAGTGCATTCTGAGAATAACAGCCATTTATTTCACTCTGCCTGTCCAATCTTGCGTGGTGACTTAAAAGGTGCTGTCAAATATTTGTGAATATGTCCTTGCATATTCCTTTCATTAACACCTTAGAGATTACATTAGAGTAAGCAGAATTTTCCTTCTTTTGTTGTTATTTGTTTGTTGTTGTTTTTTTAAGCTTGTTTAGCTTTTCCTCTTTTTTGACCCTGAATTGTAGTTCTGTTCTATCCTACAACCTACAGACACAATCCTTTACTGAATTCATGAAATGGGAATAGTTATATACCAGTAGGGGGAGCTCATATCATACTTATTTTGTGGGTTGTAGAAAAGTGACTTGTAAATTACATTGTTAGGGTGGAGTTATTTTAACTCAAAAGCCAACAAAGATTATGGGTTGGAATAAAAGCTGTTTCCTCCAGTTGAAAAGTTAAAATTTCCTCAAGTTGTAAATCTCAACAACAGGAAGTGTTTTGGTGGCTTTGGTTCATGCATCTCCATTCAGTGGTTGAATATTTCAGATTGTTGAAATGGGGAGACTTTAAAAGATTTCTTTCCTGACGTGTATGATGAACTTATTTTCCTCCATAAACAACAGACATAGCACATGATTTTAAAGGGTTTTGTTTGCTTGTTTTTGACTGTAGGTCAATATAAAAATGGCAGGTGCAGATGTGAGTGGCAATGGTCATAGGGTTGAATGGATACTGCTTGCACTCTTAAACTTGTTTTTTTCTTCATAAATAGTTCTTAAGTTTGCTTTGGGGCCATTTGCCTTTCTCACAAAATTAGTATCAAATGTCATATCACAGGCACTTACATCACAATTAACTAATTTTGACCAAAATCAATAAGGACTGAGGGCTTCTTCTCCCACTCCATTTTCTTCTTCAAGGTTCTTAGGGCTGCCTTTTGAGTTATCAATATTGAACATGGTGGGCATCAAGCACCTTATCATGTTGAATGTTCTTTTATATTCCCTCAGCATTTGTGTTTACAAGAAATGCTCATTTCTTACCTTTTATTGAACATCCATTTAATGCCAGGCACTGAGAAACCAGAGATTAACAAATAAAAGATGAACAAGATTGGTCTCTACCCACAACAAACTTATGCTGTAAGCAACTCAAGACTTAAGTATGTTGTGGAAAGGATGGCTTTAAAACCTATGTTTGATTCATAGAAGAAAAAGATAGTTTTCTCAAAAATTGGTCTGGCCAAAATGTTTGATTTTTAAATCATTCTTGACTGAAGTCAGTTGACTAATTGCTTACACTACGTATAGCAAATTTGAAAGCGCACAAGGTCTGCATTTAGATGAATTTTACTTATGACATCACTTCTGTCATACAATTTCCATCCAAATAAATGTGCTGTTTGATGGATTGAATCCATGTGAAGA
Organism: Saccopteryx leptura; assembly: GCF_036850995.1. NCBI lineage: Eukaryota > Metazoa > Chordata > Mammalia > Chiroptera > Emballonuridae > Saccopteryx > Saccopteryx leptura. The sequence continues at coordinate 78,461,972 of NC_089509.1, read as the reverse complement.
TACTGGTGTGGAGGTGGCAGGGTGGGACGGAGAAGCAGAGGGATGGGAGGTGAAATGGGAGAGGAGCTTAAAGGTGCTAAAATGTTCCCAGACATTTATTCAGTTTCTTCAGGGTGAGCTCCATAATTGTCTAGCAATTTTCTAGGTTTATTCCGTGGTTGATAAACCGTTAGCATGACAGAGTGGTGATCCTAGACTGCATTCACAAATTTAAGTATCTCTTTAGTTCCCACAAAATGATGCTTTTTCTCCACTCTTCCTTCAAAATAGACATTTTTTCTACCAGGCAGCTTTTTAGTCCAGAACTGTGTCAGAAACCCAATCTTCTAAAAGAGTTTAATGAATGTTTTAACAATTTTTTATAAAGTGGGGCATCTTAAATCTCTATCACCAGTTATTATAATATAGGTATTATATGAACATATTTCACAGAATGCATAACATTTTATCCAAGCCAAATGGTGATATGTACACCATTAATAGGACTTACCAGAGACTCATATTTCAGGCTTGACAATATGTTTGAAATGAAGTTCTTTGTGAAATCTACAGGGGCCCTGACTGGTTTGCTTAGTGGATAGAACATCAGCTGAGCATATGGATATCCCGGGTTCAGTTCGTGGTCAGGGCACACAGGAGAAGCAACCATCTGCTTCTCTTCTCCTCTTTCTCCTCCTTCTTTCCCTCTTCCCCTCCTGCAGGTTCCAGCACCCACCCCACACGCTGCAGATAGCTCAGTTTCTTCAAGCATCGGCCTCAGACAGGAGTTGCTGGGTGGATCCCAGTTGGGAAGCATGTGGGAATCTGACTGTCTGTCTCCCTTCCTCTTAATTAAAAAAAGAAAGAAAAAGAAATAAATGTACTAGGTATTTCCCCAAATCTATCCACTTTGAGCTACTCATGTGTACGTGTGCATGCTCCACCTCAGAGGTCTAAGGCTCTTAACAGTTTTAGAAGGCCATTTCAACAAGGTGCTCCTTTTCCAGGAAGTAATATCACAGTAAAAACTTTACTTGGAATACTAAGCCTCTGACAACTATGACGTCTGTTTAAGCTGTTGCTAAAGGAAACGGTGACCCAGTAGTTCTCACTGATCCTGTTACTTTTCAATGTTAGTCCCAATCTCAAACAAAACTGAAGTTCAAGTCCTTGATTTGAACTTCTAGCTTTCCAAACAACTGTCATGCTAAATGGTTCATTCATTAATTCAGTGTTATGTTATCAGGCACTTGTTCTAGGGATATATTATATAAAGAAAAAAACCAAACAGGTAATAATCATGTTAACATAGCAGTGAAGTTTAGCAGACCAGGTCAGTGAGGTAAAAGATATTTAAGGGAAAGGACTTTTTAATAATCTAGAGAATTTCCTTGAGACAGATCTATAAACTTTCAATACCAAGCATTTAGAGTAGGTCATTGTTGCTTAAAGGTGTTGCTATGACAATTCTTTGCATTGTTAAATTTTATTAGATCTTGGGTCCACACAGAGGTTGAGCTATACAATGGTGGTTAACTAAATATGAAGTTATTAAAAGTTAAGTTTTATGTTATTGTTTTGGGTATCAGAATAACAAAACTAGCACATTTGGTTCCCTGAATCACAGCTTCATCATAAAGATGAGTCATAATGATCTAAAAGGACCATATTTTAATAAACCAGTTTTGTTACTGTAGCTCATCTATACTCAGCAGCAGAATGACTAGGGAATTGAAGACAATCTATTTTTCAAAAGAAGAATTAGTCCCAGATGCTATCTTTCTGTCTTTATTCCCCTCTCAACATTATCCACTATATCCCTTCATGAATACACTCTTGTTTGGGGTTTTCCTTAATTACAAATAATAATAGCATAAAACAGTCTTGATCATTGTGGTTGCAATTCCCCATTTGACTTTTGTTAACAAATAAAAACCATCAAATATTTTATTATTATATCTACTAAGCATACAGCACAATGGGACTAGGAAAGAATCATTATAAAATAATCTCTGCTCCTTGAGGAGGAGCTCATAGTCCTTTGGGAGAGTGAAAACATGTGTAATCATCCAGAAAAGAATGATTGATCAAATGTTCTGTAGTCAGTAGGGAGATCCTCAGAAATGAGATAGGACATGAGTTAAACTTTAAAGACTAGTTTAGATTTTGAATAAATTGCCATTTTTATCATTTCACAATTTGCTTTTCTTTTTTTTCTTCAGCTAAGACAGAAGAGATGATTTATCATGTTCATTACATTCAGCCACAACTGAATGTCAGAGGTCCAACACAAAGGACAAAAGTGGCTGTCTTTTCTAAGAGGAGGGTGGGTCTTTCAAAAGGTGGTTGCAGCGATCATATGCCATGTATGTTCTAGATCCTTTGAGAACTTCTGGACAACAGCCATGCAGTCCAACAATTTGTACCAATGTCCCTGGCCTCTGGCTTCCCTTTTTTCTGTTCCTGTGGCTTCCACAGGTGCACAGCTAGTGGTGTACTTGAACCTCTGCTTCATCTTTCTTCTTTTGCACTTCATCCTGTGCATCCGTTCTTCCTCCACTTGGCTCAGCTAAACTGTAGGTTTTTAAAAAGATAGAGCTAAGGCCAAGAGATCCAGTTTGCTTTCCTTTTAAATTCACAAACAAAACATTTCCTATTGGCAAATGGAGAGTACACAATAATTTTGTTGTTTTTGTTTGTTTTTTGACAGAGACAGAGAGAGGGACAGATAAGAACAAACGGACAGGAAGGGAAAGAGATAAGAAGCATCAGTTCTTCGTTGCAGTTCCTTAGTTCTTCAATGATTGCTTTCTCATATGTGCCTTGACCAGGGGGCTCCAGCAGAGCAAGTGACCCCTTGCGCAAGCCAGCGACCTTCGGTTTCAAGCCAGTGACGTTTGGGCTCAAGCCAGCAACCATGGGGTCATGTTTATGATCCCACACTCAAGCCAGCAACCCCTAACTCAAGCTGGTGAGCCTCCACTAAAGCCTGATGAGCCTGCACTCAAGCCGGTGACCTTGAGACTTTGAACCTGGGTCAAATGCTCTATCCATTGCACCACTGCCTTGTCAGGCCACAATTGTTTTTATTCCTGGTTTCAGCTGGTCACTTTATGAGTAGTTTTTGTTATTTTTCTATCCCTTGGAGAGGATTCACATGTTAAAGGTTGAGTTTTGAATCTTATTTGTTCTAGAGGTACTAAAGTATAAAGTAATAAATTCTTGTGTCAGAGAACTATAGTGGAAACAAAAAGATAAGGAAAATTACCCATTTTCAGTGTCATCAATGTAACCACAAGCAATTTTTGTGTCTTGTGGTATTCTTACATATATGCTTTAAGGTAAAGTTAAAATATGTTATCTTCCCCTGAGTACGATGTAAGAATTATTTTAAAGATATGTTAACAAGCTCCAGCTATGTGCCTTGTAATGCACTTTACTGATGACTAAAATGCTTGGCTTGTTTTCATATTGAAAATGATAAATCTAGGTTTACAAACTTCTTGACACACAATATATTAGAGGTGTAATCTTTAAAACATACATCCAAATAAGGAGTGTCTTTTAAATTTGATCCGTTATGAATCTGTAATCATACTTAAACAAAAATCCATTCATCAAAATTATTCTAGGTCAGGTTTCAGCCTTTCTTAGAGAGACAGTATACAACTGCACAAATGCATTTGCTTACACTGTTGTGAAATCTAATTTAAAGAAAAATAGTTTTGTCCTCTTTGATCGTCTGCTTCATTCATTCATGTAACATACATTTGCATGGTACTCATACATGCAAGATTCCAGGCACTGTGCCAGGAAGACATAGATCTTGCCTCTAAGGAGCTTACCACTAATGCAAGAGGACAGGCGAGGGTTTGGCAACTGCACAAGAAAGAAAGGGTCATTTGGGACAGAGGAATGGTATGTAAATAACTGGAAGCGTGGAACAGCATGGCATTTTCAGGGAACAACAGATGGTTTGGCATGAGTAGAATATAAAATTCAAGGAGATGAAGGGTGCACAGGATGCTAAAAATGTTGGTTTAAGTCAGACAATAAAGGACTTTCTTAAACTTAAAAGACTTTGAATTATCAAGTATTTTGTCTGTCCTTTTTGACAAAGTTTGGAAGAAAGTTTTTGTAAGCTGCTTAGGGACAGTTTTACTAAAATTTGAAAGATTTAGCACAGGAAGAACAAATTTATGAGCCTAGAATTACAACATGAGGTGCCAAAGTGAGGTCTTCTTGTAAACTAACTTTTTTCTCTTTTTGGTCAAAATTATTAAGAAAACCACACAGGGTACTAAAATTTCCTTTTTCTTGTTTTTATTTTGTTTTAAAATACTTAAAATGCATTACTTTATTTAATTTATACAAAAACCTAAGTAAAAGACATTATGCCCCCATTTTACAGATGAGGAAACTGAAGCGTGGAGGAAAAAATATGCTCCAGATCTCCAGATTACTAAGAAACAAAATTGAGATTTAAACGTAGATCTGTATGATGCCACGGTTGATGGTTCACACTGTGCTGCTACTTCTTTAGTCAGACTTCATCTATATCACATTTATATGTTAAAACCCTTTATTCTGAAGAAAATTTAAATATTTAATTAAGCTGTCCTAAAATGTCAGATATGTTGACATTGATTTTCCTAAATCAAAATATTAATGTTGAATATTCTGAAAGTTACTAGGGAGAGAATTTCATAGCTATCTTATCTTCAGGTTTCTATACAACCTGCATCTTGGTCCATTAATCCTCAGATTAGATTAAAGAACAAATGGGACTTTTGCAAAGTCTCTAAGTAAGATGAAGCTTTCAAGTGTGATCTTAGGCAACCTTTCTCAACCTCAGTTCCTCATCTCTAAAATGAAGGTTTTGGATTTATAATCCCAGTGGTCTTCTGGCATGGCCTCAAGATTCTGCACACACTCCAAAATACATGGCATTTGATTCCATAATATGGTGTATGCTGGCTTAAAGGTGAGAGAACACTGTGAGTGTGACTACCTATAACTTCCAGATTCAAAATCAGATTTGAGAACTGTGATTTTTGTATTTATTTTTAAGTACTCTTGTGGTCTGCGTATTTCCGGCATATGTAGGATTTGTTACTGGTGACATAGCTAGTTTATAAACAGAAAATTGTTCTTTAAAAACAAAGTGTCAATCTGTTTCATCTTTAAATCAATGGAAACAAAATGATCAGGAACACCTATTAGCAGCATTGCAGACTGTTTGTTACTATAGGGAGGCAGTAAGGCAGAGGGGTGAAAGGCTCAGGCTCTATGGTCTAAATCCGTGGGTTTAAATCCTGGTGCCACCACTTCCTCTCTGGGGAACTTTAATAAATTTCATGTTCTGCATCTTTATTTTCTCACCTGTAAAATAGTTTCTACCTCATATGGTTGCTGTGAGAATTAAATGTTCCGATGCATGTGTAGTACCTAGAATAGTGCCTGGCCTGTAAGACTGGTCATGAATTGTTGCCGTTGTTAGCTTTTTGGACGAGATCATTTACTGGAATTGAAGAAACTATAGAATTAATGGATTAAGTGAATGTATTGAAGGTAAGCTTGAAGAGGGCAAGGGTTTTGGTCTCTCTTTCACAGCTGCACATGTGCTCAGGGCCAGCTGAAGTGTTTGGCCTACATCAAGTGCCCAGCAGGTCTTTGTTGAATGAAGGAAAAGATCAAGAGTAAATGGTGTTGAGATTTCTCTCCTCCTCTTTATTTCAAACTTTCTCCTGTATTTTAATGTTTCTTATGTCCAAAAACATTACACCATATGATATAAATCATATAATATCATGAGTAATAACTAACAGCTTTGTTTTCTGATTGGCTCTTGTTCTCATTTATTTCTGATATTGCAAACAGAAATATCTAAAAATCTTAAGAATAATAGAAGCAACTGTTACATCTTATCTTTTTTTTTTTATAAGTAATGAAAAAATAAACAGACGTCAACTTATTTAGACATTTTATGGGTCTTGGCAGTCCTCTTTGTTATAGCAGCAGTGGTACTGATCCAGCTGCTGTGGTTGCCACACGAACAGCTGCTAGGCAGCACTGCCAGCCACCTCGGGGAGGTTTGAACTGATTTTCAGAGAAAAAAGCAATCTGGGAGTTCCAGAAACACTGAGAGGTTTTCACTTCCCTTGTTCAATTAGAAGCCATGACTTTGAACCATAGATTGCAAATTTAGGAATCATAATTCACTTGATCCAAATTGATGCCTATCTTGAATAATCTAAGTTTGATAAAAATCTTACATGCAGTCTTAGTTTTAATAATAATACCTCAGAATCAGTTATGTAAACCAATTGTTAATAAGATATCCATAATCTTTTATTTTATTAAAAACCCATGCTTTCTTCTCTTTATCCTTTCCTACACAGACACTGTCCCCAAGTCACTACTGATATACCAGAGTGACAAGGACAGTCACTTTGGTTAATGAAACAAAATTACTCCCACAAATGATTTTAAGTCAAAAATTTTCTCTTTAAGGTGCCTTACAGCTTTATTCTAGAGTAAATATTTTAGCGTTATCTACATGATTTTGTTGGAAGCAAAAGTTTAAAAACAAAGAGATATGTATAATACCAAAATCTGATGGTTGTCATCCAGTGGAGTGCATTGACCAGTGAAGGACACCTATACACACCTCACATTTCTGGGTGACTCAAGTCACAAGCCTGGATTCCAAACACTGAAATGTAACACTGCCAAGTCAGGTATTTTGACTCCTTTAATTAAAAGAAACCAAGAGAGGACTGGGCGCAAAAGCAAATCTTCCCCATTTTCAGAAGCAACCATGTCTTTAATCAAAAACTGGTTAATAGAATTAGCATTGTCTTTCATTTCTTCTGTCTTCAAAATTAACAGACAAGGCTTCACCTTTTCTACCACCATGAAAGAATCTAAGCTGGTTTTGATAAAAATTGTATCTAAAAACAGAAAAGCTATTTTATGGTTATTTACTGACTGAACCTGTGCCTGCAGTTCTGGTGTGTTCCCAAGTAGGCATCAGCCATCTCATGCATATTTGAGTAGCATCAGCACTTTCACCCCTAGTCAAGCATACAGTATTTCAGGCATTAGAATGTACATCAGCATCTGTGGCAGATCAGCATCATTCAAAACAGCAAACAAACACTGTATACTGTCTACAGTATGCATTTTTCATACCACAGGTGTTAATTTCTCCCCCAGGAAATTTGAGAATAGTAAATCAACAGATATTAACCATTATAAGTTATGATCTGTCTTCTGAATGTCAATTTTAAATGGTATAATTAGAATATCACATGGTTGGCAAAACACATAAGGGTCAGCCTACTTAATAGTTGTTGCTTTAACATGGGCAGGGTAGAGTTGACACTAGCACCTGATCATTGGACCGATCAGTGAGTGAGTTTTCACAGACCTGAGGATGCATCAGCAAGTATGCATTAGAGAACTGACTGTGCATCCATACACTGACAGATATGCAATGAAAAAAATAAAAAAATTAAAAAATATATATATCAAGAAAAATGTGTTGGAGAGTTGGATGCAAAATCATCTTTGAAAATACATAACTTTTCAAAAATAATATTATTTTTGAGTATATTTTGCTGAATAAAATGCATTCAAATAATTTATGTGTTAGCACTAAGAATTATATGACAGTATAACTTGATTTAGTCTCTACTTTTTTTCATATATGAAATGCACTTCTTTTATAAAGTTCTAATATATCTATTGAATAAATTAACTAATTAATAGACTTATAATATTATCAAGAGTAATAATACAAATATTTAAAATGTAAGCTTTCTAGTGATAAAGTAGTTTCTTAAAGATTGTTATACAGTTAAAATGAGATATCAAGTTAATATTTTTTATGCACAAGATTCTAAATTGTGCCTGACCAGGTCATGGCACAGTGGACAAATCATTGGCCTGTGATGCTGAGGACCCAGCTTTGAAACCCCAAGGTTACAGGTTTGAAAAGCGAGCTCACCAGCTTGAGCATGAGGTTGCTGGTTTAAGCGTGGGAACATAGACATGACCCAATGGTCTCTGGCTTGAGCCCCAAGCTCTCTGGCTTGAAGCCCAAGGTCACTGGCTTGAGCCTTAGGTCACTGGCTTAAGCTCTACGTCACTGGCTTGAGCAAGGGGTCACTGGGTAGGCTGGAGCCCCCTGGTTAAGGCACATATGAGAAAGCAATCAATGAACAACTAAGGTGACACAACTATGAGATGATGCTTCTCATCTTCCTTCCTGTCTGTCCCTACCTCTTTCTTTAGAAAAAAAAAAAAAAGAATTCTAAATAGTAAGGTTCTAATGGAAACTTACATATAACCATTTCATTCTTACTATGCTTGCTAATTAGTTTACTGAAATACAGTTTTGAATAACTATATTCTAAGTATAGTTGTATCTGCTTATAATAATAGTTAAAAATAATTTTCAACATTTTTCAATTATTTAATATTATTGGTCTAAAGGTTATTTCAACATAGCTTTTTATACATAGACAAATAGAAGTATTAGTTAAATAAAACAGGTATCATTAATGGATCAAATGATTCTGAGCTTGCTAAATAATTTTCCTTTTTTACTAATATATAATTTAATCTGACTTATATTAAAAGAAATATTTAGTGGCCATCTACTATGTACAAGCACTATACTAGCAACCTTCATAGATATTATCATTGGCAATTTTTATAACAACCCCAAATAAGACGTTTCACAGTTGAGAAGCCTGAAGCCATTCATTACTTTTATAGCAACATCAAATTCTTTTTGCATGGCCTATTGTATTATATGATATCTTGGTCTCTCTCTTTTTTAATGAGCTACCTTCCATGAAGTTAGAAATAATTACAACAGCAATGGTATCAAATAACTTAGTGCCTACAAAGCAAGTTGGAAGGAATCTCTGATTTTAGTGCCTACTTTAATCCTTTAAAACTGGCATAGCTAATAAAGCAAAGATACCCTGTGCCCAAATACCCTACCTTAATGCAAGCCTTGCATTTAGTAATTAACAATACAAAAGGCAGCTGGCTCTTCACAGTAATGCACAGTCACCCCAGTGCTGTCCTGGGCTGGACAGTATGGATTACTGAGTTATGCATGAGATGAAAACTGGCAACCATCCTAGTGCACTCAGTTCTTGATTATGCATGACTGCATTATTCTTTTGTGGGTAACACATGTTTCTCCGGATTACCACCCCCTAATTGCTATTATGGGACCTCCAGCCTTCTTCCTCTCTAAACAAATCTTTCCCAACCACTCTAGAAGTCCCTAAGGACATGACTCACAGGATTCCCAATTACCTTTAGACAACATAAAACATTTACTGTTTTTTTCTCCTCTACGGACCAATTCTCTTTGGTCATATAGCTCAGGAAGCCAGGTGCAGGCCTGCCAGAGGTATAGCTTCAACCCAGTGGTGCTGCCACCTGTCCATGCCACCCCAAGGTCAGACTCGATAACACTCATCACTAAAGCCCCTCAGCAGGGGGGGAGAATAAGGAGGCCATGTCATGATGGTCCCTAAAGGGTAGCATTTCCAAGTGTCAGAGAGAAGTTTATCAGAGCACAATTTAGTCTTTAGTTTCTGCTTATACCTCTAGCCTAGAGGACTAATCCTTGAAATTAACCACCAAACTTCAATCATTTCTTTCTTCATTTTCATTAAAAACAAACAACAACAAACTCACCTCTCTCTATTTTCCTCTCTAGTTTCTTAATCAGCACATTTGCTCCTAAATTCAGGTTTCAGATATCTCTCATTAACATGTAAAAATAAAATGCTTGGTTTCTCAAAATAATTCTCCATGTAATAGTCATGGCAGACATCTTAAAATGTTAGTTGGGTCTATGGTTTTCAAATGTTTCTGGACATAGGAATCACCTGAAAATTTTAAAAATGTCTGATGCCTGTTCTCTTAATCTAGATAATAAGTTATCTTTAGGGAAGTAAAACACATAAAAGAACATAATATGGTATGACCGACCACCTCATCCTAAACTTTCTAAAGAGAAGGCAAATGTAAACTTGTACTTAATTCAGCCTTTTCTCCAGGGTGATGGCAATAGTGACAGGACTTGTACTTGAAGACAAAGGAGAGGTTGAGGAAGGTTCTACCACACCACCTCCAATTGTTAGCGAGGAAGTTATAACAGGACCAAATGCAAAAGGTAATTGTGCAGTATTCACTGCTTGTACCATGAAGTATGTGTCTAAGGAGCACTTTCAGTGACTTGAGTGTGAGACAGTGACCCAATCAGGGGAGGACTGAAACTGGAGTAATAAAGAACTTAGGCTCCAGGGTAAGGGTGGGGAATATCTGTTCTGTGTATCAGTGTGGAATAATTACGCATTATGCGATACACCAGAAAGATCTTGCAAGTAATGATTTTAGTTTCTGTTACTTAGATTCGTTTGTTAAATATTGTGAAGAGCCTTTAACTGGACAGTGTTGGGATGAGCGAGTGAGGGTTCTTTCAAGATGCTGAATCAAAGCTTATTTAAGACAGTTGAGACTTATTTTCAGGGGCATGAATGACACCAGGTCACTCCACTTACCCTTTTTCAATGTATGCTTGTGTTTTACTGTCAATAATAACAGTTTATACTTGTTACTGTTCTTCTTTGTGTATATTTTAAAGATAGTTTGGTAGCTGAGTTCCAGTGGGGGCAGGGTGGGGGGAGAACACAGATTTTCAAAAGTAAAAAAGATACTGTAGTTTATTGATTTGCTCACTAATTAGCTTTTAATTGATTTTCAACCATATATAGATGAATCAGATATGTCCCAAAAAATCACAAATGAGCCCTGGCTGGATAGCTCACTTGGTTGGAGCATTGTCCTGGAGTGAAGAGGTTGCCAGGTTGATTCCCTCATCAGGACACAAACAGGAGCAACTCCATGTTCTTGTCTGTCCTTGCCTCTTCATGCCCTGAAAAAAATTACAAAATGGACCTTATTAATATCAGCTGTAAATAGTGTATGACAAAACAACAACAAAATTAAACACATTGGCTTTCAGAGCTTTAAATAAGATTATTCCATGGTGGACCTTTTGGACCAGTCAACATGTAGAAGTTGTACTTAATGAAGGCACCAAAATATTAATTTATTGTAGTTGAAAATTAGCCATGAAATTATATAATATTTTGCTTTCAATGGATCAAGTGTTTTAGTCACTTTCTGTACAAAAAATTATATACAAGTACGTAATAGTAAACATAAGATGTACTTATTATGACACACTTTTCTCGTTGGAATGTGTGACTACAATACATTTAACCAAAGTTATTTACTATATTTTGGAAGACAGTCATGTAACCATTACCACCATCACCATAAGCACTAATTTTGAGTCCCATAGCATGATCAAGTTTAGAAAGAACTTCTTCAACTAAGCTCTTACTCTGAACTTCATATCTAAGTTCATGCTTTTAGATTCAATACTCCTCTAATATTTCATCCCCATCTTCTTAGTTCAAAGCTCCATTTCTTCAAATATTAAAAATCTCCCAGAAGAGTCCTTAATAAGTACAGCTCTCTAATAAAAAAAAGCACAAATGAAGCTTGAAAGATAGAACAAGCATAATTTGAGCTTTTTTTTCCTCCTTCCTCTCCCTTAACTATGCTCGTCTCTCTCGCTCTTGTATACACACACCCACTCGTACATATTTTTGGAGGCAGAAGAGCACTGCTTGCTTTTTGTGCAAATTAAATTGCAAAGAAGGAAAAAATGTTGATGTGAAACTGAAATAGACTCATCAGACTAACAAGTGCTTTTGGAAAAGCTGTCACTGAAGGTCATCCTGAGGGACACAGCTCCCTTCTGCCCAGGGGGTCTATGCATGAACTACAGGCCCCCTCAATCCCCTAACACCTGTTCCACAATAAACAGGATTTAAGGGCAGAATTAAGGGCTTGAAAAGTGTAGTCACAAAGTGATTGGTGGGTTGTGATTGTGGGAAACGGGGTTGGGAGAATAAGACATTCTCCTGTTCCTTCTCTTTTCTCTGTGTGGTTTTCATGCCATTCTAAAAAGCTGGAAGGGGTGGGGAACTCAGGGAGCTCCTGGACACAGAAGATAGTCTAAAAATACATTTATTTAAAATTGTCAAAAAAAAAAAAAAAAAACACATCCGCTCTGGAATTTGTCCTCTTTTGAGGTAATCTGTTACAGAAGGCTGCTATATTTTGGCTTTCAGCAGTAATGACTAGTTATGCCAAAAAAGAATCATAAATAAAGTCTAGACAAATGCAGTGCTTTTATTCCAGAGGCAGCCAGCAGATGCCTTGTGTAGCCCACACTCTCTTGTCGACCAGATTAATTTTGTGCCATGCTTTCACTCAGTAATGACTTGGAAGAAAACAAATTTAAAATGTGTCCTTTGGCCACTTGGACTTCCTCAGATCACTCACTGTAGCATTGTTCAATAACAATGAAGAGTAAACTGTTTTTTTTAAAGTCTCTACCTGATATTCAGTGACTTCCCACAGGGCTCCTCATGGACAAGGAGATCACAAGCAGGGAAATCAGTGCTCCATGAATGTTCTTCAATTGTCAGAATTCTGTAACATATCAAGTGTGGGAAGAAGGGCAAGGCAAGGAAACGGAAACATAAGGGAACAGAAATCTCAAGTTTATTCATGGGCTGTCAATCAAGTATGTGATTATAGTTTCTGTAACCTCGACTTCCCCTTCTGTGACACTCATTTTATAGTGGGAACTATGAAACCTTTCAGATCTAGTACTTTGTCTTAAGAAATGCGTATCATATTTGGGCAAATGACATTGCTGTTTTTCCAAATGGAATAGTAACAGAAACTTAAGCATGAGGCTTTTTTTCTTTCTGTTGCTGATGAAAGGTCAATGAAACTTGTCCTTGAAATGTAGCCCAAATTGGTAACTCCATGCAACCTAAATATAAGCATTAGCTGCAGTGATTGTGAGAAACATGATGGAGCTTTCCTCTCGTTACGAGTAATTCTCCCAAGCTCGATAGACAGACTCTCCTTATTGAGGAACAGGCATTACCGATGAATTTTATGAGTTTATTCGTTCTGGATTTTTTTTTCTTTCTAATGCAGTCAGTTTATTATATTAAAAATGTATATCACACTGAAGCAGTTTTGTAAAACAGGCGTTAATACAGTACTGTATTTCTTTATGTGTACCTTGGGGATGTAAGGCAAAAAAACAAAACAAAACAAAACTGCTTGAAAAAAATCATTGCCATTCAATAACTAATGGCTGTGGTGTAGGAAGTGAGGAAGATGCTTCCATTGGATCCCAATGAAGTGCTTGGGGTTGGTTATAATGAGTTTGGAAGGATTAGTTGAAATTGAATCAAGATGTTGGCACAACTGAATATTAATTCTCTTTATTGTTTGCTGAAAATAAAACATAAAGGAAGATAATAGAAGTGCACTATTTGTCATTATAAGCCTTTTAAACTACAATATGCTTCTTCTGGGCCACAGTGTATACCAGAATATATGTATACCCACTGTGACTTAGAATTTGCCGTAACTATTGCATACCTGTTTATATTTTTAGTATGTCTACAAGAGTTTCTACTTGTTTCTGTGGCTACTTACTGATAACTAATAATACTGGAATGGAAAGTCGGAAGCTATTTTAAAGATGAAGGGTGTCCCCCCAAAAGCAGCAACCTAAAGTGGGAGTCCAGTTGTTATCTCTTTATATTCCCACAGGGTCTTAGTGATGCTTCCTAAGATGTTACTCTGGTTAAGAATAAGAACAGCTTATGAGGCCTTGAAAATTAAAACTGAAACGCTTATGTTTTCTTTATTGTAATTACACCGCATCGCTTAGCTTTCGCTAGCCTGTAAATGGGGAGAGTAGTGCAGGGGTAATCACCAAATCATTAATTTAGCATTGGGTGCTCTTAAACAAGTTCCTCTACTTAGAAGTTTCCAAAATTTTCTTGGAAGATTTTTTTAAGTGAAAAAAAGTCATTAAACACACACACACACACACACACACACATGCATTGATAAGTCTTTAAACAAAATGTGGCATCAAGTCTTTAAAAAAAAAGTAAGAAAAAAAGAAACTTGCATTTACTTGTAAACTGCCACAGAGCACAGATAATGAGATACACCAACACTGTTAATGAGTAAGAAATAATCAGAGCAAGCTCCACCTGTACGCTAATGCACCCAGCTACATGTACCCTAATCTTGCCTCCTTAGAAGCAATTCAGAACAGTCCTTCCCTAATTCTCCAACTCAGTCACTTATTAATTAAGTCATCTTTTAAATTTTACTTCTTAAAATATAAAAATTATTCTTGGTTCAAGACTCCATGCATTATTACTGGCCAGTCCCCACCAACTATACTTGTTGGGACAGACAGAAAAATGCAAATGTTTCAATGAAGCCTGAATGGCAACATGCCATTTTCTGTCTTTTGCATCTGGGGAGATTTTTGTGAAGTCAAAAGCAAATTATTACTTATACTCAAAACAGAAAAAAGACACCACCCTTCCAAAAGGTGGCAAGGCACCACTACTATCAGGAGATAGACAGAAAATGTACAAACACTGTTATTTTACTGGTACATAGATACATTTTGTGCTTGAAGAGCCTCTTCACTCAACATGATATAACTCACAGAATTGTATTTTTAGATAACAAGAAAAGCCGTTTAGAAAAGGCAAACAGTTACACACAAAAGCATAAACACAAGTCCTTAAGTTCAGCTTGCAATAAAGGTAATAAGGTTGACATACATGGCCAGAAAACCAGACAAGGTGATTCTGGGCACAGTAACATCGCTGAGCATACCACCACGCAGTGCCGTCTTTGTTTGCCAGGTCCCAAAAAGCGGCCTGACATTTTCTGTGCAATAAACATTTTTTCTCCCACTGCCATCCCATTCACTGGTGGCTAAAACAGCAGGAGGGAGACAGAGCAAGGGAACTCTAGAGCAAGTAGGACAATACTTGATTTTGGAGAAAAACCATAGGCTACCGGTGCTAAAATAAAATCACACAAATTTATGAGAACCCAAATGCAAATACTGACTGGAATAAGACATCGACCAGAGTCATAAATAACAGGATCCCAAACTGATGTTTGGCCATTTACTTTAAAGGGACACATGAAGTATTTTTTATTTTATTTTATTTTATTTTATTTTATTTTTTTACAGAGACAGAGAGAGTCAGAGAGGGATAGATAGGGACAGACAGGAACGGAGAGAGATGAGAAGCATCAATTATCAGTTTTTTGTTGCGGCACCTTAGTTGTTCATTGATTGCTTTCTCATATGTGCCTTGACCACAGGCCATCAGCAGACCGAGTGACCCCTTGCTCAAGCCAGCAACCTTGGGTCCAAGCTGGTGAGCTTTTTGCTCAATCCAGATGAGTCCACCCTCAAGCTGGCGACCTCGAGGTCTCGAACCTGGTTCTCCGCATCCCAGTCCTACGCTCTATCCACTGCGCCACCGCCTGGTCAGGCAGTATATTTTTCTGATGGATAAAAATAATTAAAAAGAAACTTTTTAAATTAGAACTGATAAATAAAAATATATCAAAGTGGTTTTAAATTTGATGGTCACTTGTTCAAACTGCAATACAAAATGGTCATGTAAACTTAAAAGCCTGAATAACTGTCATCTCTACATCAATGTACGTGATTAGAAAATATTTATATACTCTAATTACAAACAGTACTTTATACTTTTGAGATTTTATATAGTTTGCACAATGCAAAATGAGAAAAATATGAACACCTAAAATTACACACAAATAATGTATCTGCAAAGTATTAAATTACAGAGAGTGAAAGCTCCCATTGATGAACGGATAGATGTCAGAGTTGCATGCTTCTGTCAAATATAACTCTTTGAGTCTACCTCATTAACCATAAGTGGCATTTTCTAACAATACCCTTGAGAGGTAGTATAAAGATAATAATATTCTTACCAGTGAACTCAACACAGAACAAGGAAGATTTTTTTTTTTTTTTTTTTAGATTTGAAAGAGTTGCTAGGACATCTGCAGTTGGGAAATAATCTACACATACAGACACATACACAAATTACAGGCTGTCGCTATGGGGCTTTATAAAGCTTACAAATTCAGAAAATAGGATATTCACATTCTCTCAATGAATCAGAAATGTAGCAGTCCTCATGACTAAGCAGAATACTAAGCAGACACTCAGGAGAAGAGCTTGCAAATCGGGCTGTAGGGAAAATGCTGTCATTAGACTAAAAATCTAACATAATTATCACCTAAAGTCAATGTGGGAAATTAATTAAAATATTTTTTTAGGCCATTAATTTTTCTAGTTCTTAGCTCCCTTTATTCCTTCCACACTCATCCCCTGTTGTGTTATAATCTAGCCTAATATTAAAAATATGGTAGAGAAACTCTTTAAAAACTAAACCTGGAGCTTCTGTTATTTTTCCACAATAATTTTCCATCCAATAGCCTCGGTTTTTCTGAGAATAATCTATATTTTTTCTAGCTATAAAGATTTTTAAATTTCTTACAATTCCTATGTAGAGATGGCACCTTGCATGATGGTAGGATTTTAGTTATTTTGTAATGGGTGATGCTTATATTTTTGCAAAGATTCTTTATGGTCTTATTTTTATATTTTTGCCTTCATAAACTAATTCTTTCAGATGTCTCATGATAGTAAATAAAAAAGCAAACATGCTATCATTTAGATGTGAGGCTTTTTAGTTAACCAGTTGACTTAACCAACTGAGAAGCTGCTTTTCAGTGCCTTCTTCTTCTTTCTTAAGAAGGATTTCAGTTTCTATATCCTACTCTCTATTCTAAGTTCTATAGGTAAAGTAAAACATTTAACCATTGTGACAACTCTAAAATATATCGATGAGAACTGAGTCACAGAGAACTTAAGTAACTTTTCCAAAATAGCACGTCTAGTAAGTGACCATGTCAAGATTAGAACTTGAGCAAACAATCTAGAATCTATGACCTTAGTCACTACTCTATTCTTCCTTATACAAAAACTAATGTTATTTTATATTATACAGAAGAGACATTCCAAAAAGGTTAAGATGAATGTTTTGTCTTTCTTATCATATGATGGACATACTACTTTAAAAATGCTGAAAGTGTATTAGTTGGAATCACTCCGATTTTGATTTTAAAATTCTACTATCAAGTTTATATAAAAAATATATCTTAAAATTAGCATGATGTGTTGCCATATTCTTCTCTTTGCTTTCTCTTTTCAGCTTAGCATTTTATAGTAATATGAAATGCATATATATTTAACAGATTCTATATGTAATAATAGATGCCATTCACTAAATATTTTTTAGATTTTATTTATTGATTTTTAGAGAGAGGAGAGAGAGAGAGAGAGAGGCAGGGGAGAGTGGAGAAGCAGGAGACATCAACTCATTGTAGTTGCTTCCTGTATGTACCTTGACTGGGCAAGCCCAGAGATTTGAACCAGCAACCTGACCATTCCAGGTCTATGCTTTATCCACTGTGCCACCACCACAGATCAGGCTCATTAAGGATTTTTATAGTTCATAGCTCATAATGTTAAATAGTATTAAATAATTTAATGTACTATGATTAGCACTATGTAGCATGCACTTTTATATCCTTAGAAAATCAGTTATTTCTATTTAAAATGTTTATCTGATTTTCCCTTCAAAAAGAGAAAATACTTCAGCAATTTATATCCACTTTTTTAAGTATGTTAACTCATAATAGTATACATTAATAACCTCTCAAATTTGTACTTTTTAAAAAGTCTAGAATACTCCCAAATTGTAAATTAGTCATTATTTGGCCTTTAATTATTATAATCATTCCATCAGAAGAGTTCATGTCCATAAAGTGAAATTAGAAATAATGCAACAAATTAATATAATATTTAATAGTGAAATGATATTGTTAAACAACCTATTTATTGGCATGTTTGGGCATTATTTTCACTTGAAATAAGGTAACTGAAAAAAATAGAAGAAAGCAAAACAATTCTGAATTTGTTTTTACTACATTTAAGTAAGTTATTTAACCTTTTATCACTTACATTTGCTCAGTCTAGAACAAGATGCAAACAAAGTATTTTCAGATCAAACTTGAAATCTATATATACACAGATACACATACAAATATATTAATTTAGCCATTTTATGATTGTTTACAAAACGAAGGGTAGAATCAAAAGGAATATGAAAAATAATTCAGTAAAACTACCATTGGAAAGAGGCAGTTAAGCTAAAAGAGCTAAACGTGGCTTCTGTCTCTACTTCAGCATCACTGGACAAAGACAATGGGATGCTCAGAGAACATAGAAGACGGAATGGAAAAGTGTGGAATCAAAAAGTTGAAAACATCAGATATATCCACTTACCAATTTTTTAGTATCATTTCCTCAACAGTTAGGAAAAAGTAATTTTATACTAATCTTTCTTAAAATACAGAAAAAAAAGGGAATTTTCTCATTATATTTAATAATGAAATCAAAAAATGAAGTGATGGTGATGGTGACAATTTGGGAAGTATTTCTGAGAGTTTTCCTTGTTCACCTTAGTGCACTTGACCAGAAATACATCCCAAATGATACGTTTTTCCTACCAGATAAATCAGATTGATAATTTTATAAATGTTTTGATATCAACTGAGTTTTCAAAATAATCCAATAATACATGTAGAGTTCATTTTTAATGTAAGCGCTTGTGTAAACACATAGCTAATAAGTGTTGTAATAGAATGCAGACTGGCCTAAGAACAGGATATTATAAAGTAAAAAGTAAAGCGAAATAAACAGCTGTATTGTACATATGAGCTTTCACTCTAAATTAAATGTGAATTAAGAATATAACTAAAGAGACTATAGTTTTACATGCTTCAAAGAAATCACTTGATAAATGCAGAGAATGCTATAATAAAGTGCTTTTGCTACTTAGAAATTAGCTAAAATTTGTGGTAGTCATGGGAATGCTTAAATTAGAGAAAGAAAGAAATCAGAATATGGTGAATATAATTAATTTTCCTTGAATTTCAACTGATGCAAGGTTAAAGCATATTTATTATATGAATGTCTAGCCATCCATGATATTAAAAAAATGAATACCACATTTACAATATATGTAAATTAGGCAAATCTCGTCATTAAAGTCTTCAGCAAATACAATAAAGTTTAGTAACTCGCTGATGACTTTAATTTTCTCACATAATTTTGCATACATAAATACATATATAAGTACATTTATAAAAAGAGAAGGCTGTTTCTTGTTACTTTTTGCACTTTTTAATAGAAACAAAATAAATCAAAGTGAATGTAATAGCCAACCACATACGCACTAGACCTTATCTGATGTGTAAAAAGTTGCTAAAATGCAGAGCAACAGACCATACCTTCAGGGTGGAATTTGAGCAGTTTACCTATGCCCAGCTTTGCTGATAACTCTAAATTAGAGATACAACAAGTCTGGATTAGATTAGAAAAACATATTAGTCAAATAAATAAACAATATGAGCATTTCAAAAAACTTAAAGGAGAAATAAGGGTTGGTAAGGTCTAAGGTAAAATAAAGTGTTTATATCTTTTCTAAATGAGCAAGTTAAGTCCTCCAATAATTGTCCTCTGTGACTTTGTATTCACACATGCTACATCTGGTTTTTCATAGGAAGCTGAAGATCTAGATTTTTATACAAAACCTATTTTTTGAATGTAGGCAAGTAATATAAACATTGAAATCACCTAGTAGGCTGCAAGAACCACTCTCAATAAATAGTTTTTGACCTTCTTAGAGAACTTCATACAGAGTTGTCCTTAATAAGTACATTAAAATCTGACTAATTAGGGAATTTCTTGGTTGGAATCTTGTTGCATTTTCTCAGTCACAGGTTTATGAATATGAAGTAGTCCACTGTATTTTATCAGTGGTGGCTTCTAATAAATGTCAACTCCTTCATCTGTAGACATAATCTGTCTTTCTGAAGTTCACTAAATCACTGGTACACACCTAATCAATTCTATCAATTCTTGTATTCCAGACCACGGATTATTTTTGGAGTTAACAATTGTTATGGTTCACAATAGAAGTTTAAAGAGGCTCCAATCACAAGATTTATTAATTGCTGTTCTTATCTTTTGTCAATCTTCAGACAGAATTTTTGTCAATTTATTAATTGCTGCTCTCATCTTTTGTCGATCTTCAGACAGAATAACAGCAACCACTAACTTTGGGATACGAATTAAGGTATACTCACTCATTCCTTTATGGCTTTAGAATAGAAATAGAAGAGTGGTATCTTCAATGTTGTAAAATATATATGATCTTCAGTCCAAAAGGCACCACATTTGGTCCACTGAGAAGTAATACACTCACCAGAGTTATCTCCATATGCCAGAGTAAACTCATTGTTTTTAGACTAGTCCATTGTTTTTAATCTACATGTCAGAAACACATGATAACTAACATTCATTAATGCTTAAACTGTACAAATTATATTCTCATATAAGAGCCTAGATATAATTTTTATCCTAGATAAAATGAAAACACACATGAACTCTTTCTTTCCCCTTTTAACTCCCCAAAGAGGGTCTTCTGAAAGTATCTTAATGGATTACTTCCTTATGTTTCCTGAGAAGACTCTATTGCCTAAAAGTTACAACTTTTTCTGGTTTATGTTATCACAGTGTAATAACATAGATTTGATTCTGCAGCATTGTTTTTAGTTACATTCAGTGTTATAAATCTATGAGAATTAAGAGCTATGTTTTATGTAAAGGATATCACTTAGTGTTCTGGAATATAAGTGATAATCAATAAATACAAATATCCTTAGGAACATCTATTTTATCACTTTCTCTCCAAATGCAACTATTTTATTCAACTCATTTGCTCTTGCCAGTTACTAAAACAAAAGTCCAATCATGATAATTCCATACACCAACATGTGCTGTGGATTCTCCTCATCTCTGGAAGATGGCATAGCTTTCAGAGCCCTTTCTGAAGATATTTTTCATTGCTTCTCATTTATCATCTCACTGTATTCAAACTAAACAGCTTTCTGTTAAGCTTCTCTCTCAGGTTGGTTCTTTGCTACAATTTCTCATCACCTTGGCATCATTTTACTACCTCTTTTCCTCAACAATTATATCATAAAAATTTTACTCATATTAAGGCCCAGTTCAGTGAAGTATTTCTACACCCTTTTCCCTCTGTACTTCCAGAGCACTGAGTGGCTCTTAAGTCACATCTGTAAGTATTGTAGTCTTAAAATTAGTGAAGTACACACCTCAGCTCTATTACTAGATCACAAGTGTGCTTAGGGTCAAGTCTTTATCCATTTACTTTTGTGTACCCCCAAAAGGGGAGGTTGTCTTTCACGTAGTAAATGTTCAACAAATATTTATTGAATTGACTTAGTAGAAACCACAAAAGCCGTTAAGACCAGCTTCAGGCCCGACTCAGAAATCCCCTCCATACCTCCCTCCCAGCCTCTGGCGGAAACATAAAGTCTCATCACTTCATGACATAATACTTACTTGTTGCTGAAAAATTGAAATTATTATAAAGTTCTTTCTTGTTTTGAGCTGAAAATCCTCTTGCTCTCAGCCTTTCCTGTGAAATTTAAGTATCAAAAATTTTCCTCTTCTACATGGTAGTCAATCTTTTAAATATTAATATAGTGCTTACCCCAGTCATACCCTTCTTCCGTTAAACCTTACCCATCCCTCACTACCACATGTTGATTTTCTAATGTGACAAACACCATTATAGTCAACTTCGTTTTAAATGCTCATTTTTATCAATTTGCTTCTTTTAATGAGCAATTCAGATTGGACTGGGCAAAATGCTCTGTGAATGGTCTGACCTGACCAGTCCAGGCTGCAATGGAAATGACCCCCTCTGTGTGAGCACCATATTCCTGCAATACAGTCTACAACGTTAGCAGCCAGATCATGTGTTTGGTTTATAGTGAGCTTCAGCAAAACACGATTATTTAGTGAGTGACTGCTATCCGCCAAACACCACAAGCCCTCTCACATATGTTTTCTCAGTAAATTTGTAATTAACTAAAGCTCCCAAGTCATTGTCGCATGAATTGCTGTCAAAAAAAGATCTGTCTTCAACATATATAATTGCCATTTCAACACAAATCTAAGATTGTTTTTCATCTGTTCCAGTTAAGTTTCATTATGTTGGCGTTGTCACATTCATTATCCCAGTTAAATTTCACTATGTTGGGCTTGCCTCATCCAGTTAGCCTGTCAAGATCAGTTTATATCTTGTTTCTGGTGTCAGAAATAGTAGTCAGTTTTCCTAGCTCTGAGTCAACCATGTCCTTGATAAGGGCACCCCATAATTTTCAGCTAAGACACTGATTGAGAACCTGTTGAACTGAATAGAACAGAGACAAGGAGAAAACTACCTCTCTAGTATTCATTCTACTGACTCATAATTAAAATCCTTAAGATAGAGCTCTTCTGTAGTTCCAAATTTACTTAAATGTTCTAACACTTGTTGTACATTCTCTGTCATAGCTACAAGAGCATCGTGAAATTTCACTGTCTTAGATTATTATAGATTCCATTAAATATGAGATTAGCTTGGTGTGCCTTCTTCTGAGTGCACTCTTGGTGTTATATGTTTGTTTATTTATTTATTTATTAGGCGTATTTGATTCGCCACTTACTAGAGGTTGCAAACTAGTACACTGACAACCTTCACGAAATTTTGCAAAGTTAGTAATTGTCTGGTAATGTTATGGATTCTTTACTTTGACATTTATCCATTTTGAATAAATGACCATTGGGTCATTTGTTCATGTCTAATCTTATGGAATTTCCTCTATTCACCATCATTTCCCAATAATTACCCAGAATTATTGGTTTCACGACCTTTCAAATGTAATTTTTCTGAGTCTAAATTTGAACATTCATTTAAAGAGGCTAAATGCTCTCATAATCTTTGCTTTTATTTTGTGCTTCAATTGCCACTTTATGATGCTGTCTTTCTTAATATGAAGATAATTCTCCCAGTGGAGAGAAATGGAAGCAAACCATCATTTTACCACATTTAACAGTATATCATTTTCCCAAGCAGTGATTGTATGCAACATTTAATTTTTTTTTACACTTACACAGTATTTATTTTGTACTGCACAGATTTTATGCACATTTGAAAGAAAACCCTGTAGTATCTTTAGTACAGGTAAGAAATATCAGATAGTTCAGCCTCTTGGTCTTATTCTTAAAGATTATTGCTTCTCTTTTGTATTTAATTTTATTATATATGTTCTTCCCTTTATATTTTGCATGTTTCATTTAAGTAGAAACTCATCAGAAGAGAGCCCTAAGCAAACATACTGGTTTCCTTGGATACCAATTCTTTGTTTTTCTCATCAGTATCACTTGTGATTATATTATCAGATTTTCAATTTTTCTCTCCACCTTCTTCAAATTTTTTGACCATGGAACCCCCAGGGGGACTATGATAGCTGTTGCTTCTTAAATTGTCTTTTGATATAATTTCTTAAAAAAAAAAAAAACTTGGGTATGCTTTTATAGCATTTTTTCGACAGCTGAAATGTCATGGTGCTTTCTCTAAAAGTTTTCATTATTTCCGATTCAGGGATAAGTTTCTCTTTGCTGATACAAATAAAATCAGGAATAGAAACTACTTTTATTGTTTTATTTTCAACTTGAGGAATGCTGTTTGAGCAATACAGCACAATTTTCAGGTGCTCTTTATTAGGAGAAAGGGCTTTCTATTAAAGGTCCAGGTGGTTGAATTTCCAGTAAGTAGCCTCTTTTAACACTTGTGTATTTGTGTGATATAACATCTGTATCAAATTCTGGAGGTAGTTCTCAGCAATCTGTGTTTCAATAAACCTTTGATGTAATTGTTTTGCCCCTAAAATTTGAGAACAACAATTGTAAAGAGTCATCTATATTTTCTGACCAGAAAGCAATGCAGAGTATTATTGCTTAACCATTTATTTTGACTCAGATAATGCCTATTAATATCACAGGTTTCTAAGCAAATGTACATTCTCTTAACACATTGTAGAATGTTCCTGCATTTTCTATTGACTTCTTTTATCTTTTTCTTTTTTCTTTTTTGGCTTATTCAAATATTTATCGAGCAGTTAGGGAGACACAAAGGTTTTAAAAATGTGGTAGAAAAGGTGAGGTGAATGCGCAAGTAGAAAGCAAAGTGTAAGGTTCACTGAATCACAGCAGTAAAAAGGCAAGTGCTTTAGGAGATCAAAAGTGCGATTACCTCCAGCCTGGAAGGGGATGACATGGAAGGGTAGCAAAGCAGGAAAGGGGATGGACATGAAAATAGAAAACTTTTTAGTCTGAATTATGGACATAGTCTCTCTCCCCCCGCCCTGTACCTTCGAGCTTAATTTACCAGTAGTGTCCAGGTATTATTCAGTGTGTTTTTTCTATACTTTCTTGCATTTTTGCTTTAATATCTTGTACAAAACTAGAACATTTTGGTGCCTTAGGAGTATCTTTTCTGTTTTTTGAAGAATTTTTGACTTTTGATTTTGGTTTTGAGGTTTTGTGTATGTGTGTGAATTTTAAGCTGGACTATGTACTGCAGATTTCTTTGCTGGAGCTTTTTTTTTTTAACATTTTTAAAAAATTTTATTTATTCATTTTAGAGAGTAGAGGAGGGGGCAGAAGTGGGCAGAACAGGAAGCATCAACTCCCATTTGTGCCTTGACAACCAGTAACCTCAGTGTTCCAGGACAATGCTTTATCCACTGCGCCACTACAAGTCAGGCACTGAAACTTTTTCATTAGCTTTCTCATCATCAAAATTATCATCACCAGGCCCTGGCCGGTTGGCTCAGTGGTAGAGCATTGGCCTGGCGTACAGGAGTCCCGGGTTCGATGCCCGGCCAGGGCCCACAGGAGAAGTGCCCATCTGCTTCTCCCCCCCTCCCCTCTCCTTCCTCTCTGTCTCTCTCTTCCCCTCCCACAGCCAAGGCTCCATTGGAGCAAAATTGGCCCGGGTGCTGAGGATGGCTCTGTGGCCTCTGCCTCAGGCGCTAGAATGGCTCTGGTTGCAACAGAGCAACATCCCAGATGGGCAGAGCATCGCCCCCTGGTGGGCATGCCAGGTGGATCCCGGGTGGGCGCATGCGGGAGTCTGTCTGACTGCCTCCCCTTTTCATTTTTCAAAAAAATAATAATAATAATTAAAAAATTAAAAAATAATAAAAAAAAATTATCATCATCATCACCACCACCATCATCATCTTCATCAGCAGAAGTTTTACTTTTTTCTGTGGAATCTTGCTACCAGGAACAGAATACTTTCCAGATATACCAAGGAGTTTTACATCCTCCTTCTCGTCATCTTCTAACTGCATCTTCCTCCACAGATACTAAGTGCTGTCCACTAATATGCACAAGCCCTGAACCACACTTACCCATAATACCACAGATGTTATTTCTGGACCAAGAGTGGTATTATTTGAAAGTCACCAAGGGAAACTGTTGGCTGTACAGACATTTTCTTTTCTCTTTCTTTTTTATTTCTTCTTTAAAAATATTTTATTTATTCATTTTTTTAGAGAGAGGGGAGAGAAAGAGAAGAACAAAGGGAAGGGGGGAAGAACTCAAAGTTGTGTCCCATATGTGCGTTGATGGGGCAATCCCCAGGTTTAGAACTAGCAATCTCAGTGTTCCAAGTTGATGCTTTATCCACTGCACCACCACAGGTTAGGCTGTGCAGGCATTTTCAAAGTGGCCAGTGTTATCTTAATTGGACTGCCTTCATAATTCATTGCCTCTGCTTCAACAATATGCAATTCATCCTTTGCACTACCCCTAAACTGACCCTTCTTAAAGATAATTGGTGCTCATCTTCATTACTCTACACCTTAAAGTAATAATTTCTGTTTCCTTTTAGGTCTTAACTGAAAATATAGTTCTGGGGCCTCATAGGGGCTCAGGTCTATGTCCATCAAATCTCCCAGGGGGTGGTGGCATGCACTTAGGTGGGAAAAAAGACAAACAGAGATAGATGACTGCTGTTCCACAAAAAAGGCATGCAAGATGGACTCGTGCCAGGGAAAATAGACTTGTTTTTTTTTTTTCTGAACAAGGAGTCTTCTATACCACAGACAGTTGCATTCCAATAAATAGGAGGATACCTGCAAGACAATTAAATTTCTTATTTTTAATTAAGTGAGGGGCAGGCAGGGAGGCAAAGAGACAGACTCCTGCATGCGCCCGAACCAGGATCCACCTGACAAGCCCCCTACCGGGTGATGCTCTGCCCACCTGGGGACACTGCTCCAGCTAAGCTGTTTCAGCACCTGAGGGAGGCCATGGAGTCATCCTCAGCACCCATGGCCAAATTGCTCTATCCATTTGAGCCATGGCTGTGGAAGGAGAGGGGAGAGAGAGAGAGTGCACGTGCACGAGAGAAGGGGGAGGGGTGAAGGAGATGGGTGCTTCTCTGTTATGCCTTGACTAGGAATCGAACCTGGGACTTCCATATGCCTGTCTGATGCTTTACTGCTGAGTCAGTCAGATGGAGCAATAATTAAATTTCTAATGTAAATTGCCAATGTTTTAAAAAATATATGTTACTCATCGGAATCAGTATATAGGATATAAATACTTGAGGCTTTTCACGTAGCCTGACTCATTCAGGATTATTTCCTTCTGAGTGCTTCTTGACACCTTCTCCACTACTGCTTTGGCTTGGATCATAACAACTGCCTTTTATACCTGTTCTCTGTATTCGCAGAGTCCCCGCACTCTGATTTGTTTTCAAAGAATCAACCTAAAACACAACTTTAATTACGTTATTTTCTTGTTGGAACTTCTCTGCTGATTGTGAGCTCCTCATACTGCCATTTGAGACCCTCTATGATATCACTTCAGCAATCCTCTTCAGAATTTCATTTTATGATCACTTCTTTATGGCCCACATATGCATCGTTCCTGAGACTCTTGGCACAGGTCTTTGTTCATCCTCCACCCCTGTTTTTAGCATACCACTTACTTTCTTTTCTTATTATCCTTACTAGGCATATCTGGGGTACCCCTCCCTTATGAATTCCATTCTATGTAACTTGGTTAGATGTCATATCTTCTCCTCTCACTCTGGTGAACACCAACAGAACATAGATTTTTGTACTTCGTGTTCCTAATTACATACACTTCATAAATATATGTTTTGGGACTTACCATATACCTCTATTAAGAAGGGAATTTTGGTGCATGCTTTGTCTATAAAAACATTTTTGGAATTGAAGTAAATATTATGCTATAACAATTTATTAATTTTTTATGAATTTTTATACCCTTTTATTTCCCTTTTAAAAATTTTTCAAATAAAATAGTTAATTTCAAAGTGCCCAAACTGGAAATCAAGACTTTTGCTTCCAAATTATTTGAACTTAGTGATTCAATACAATAGTGTATTATCATTTTTAGTGAAAGGACCCTTGAGCATAACGTTGTTTTGATAAGTCTTAAATTAATAGCTTACCTTTGAATACCTTGTCTACAAATGGGAATAGGTGTAAAATATTAATTTTTTAAAACTTGGTGTTAAAAAGTGACAATAAATATGTGTATGTGCGTGCTTGAGAGAGAGAGAAAGGGGGAGGAGGAGAAAGTAAAGGAGGGTGAAAGGAAAGGAGTAAAAAAGAGAAGAAAAATGAAAGAATTCACAAAGAATGAGCTGGCCATAAAGGCCTTTAACTTTTCTCTCCCCTCCTGTCAGTAATACCAATATCACACACTCAATTTAAGAGGAAATGTAACCTACTGAATATAAGAAAATTTTATTTCACACTTACATACAAGTAAGTGGTAGTCATATCACAAAAATTATAAATTATAAAAAATATTTAAAAAAGATATCATGTATTTTGCCATTATGTTGTAGAGAAGTTTTATGAATCAAAAAAGCAAAAAATAAGGAAGCCAATTTCATGAAAATAAGGGAAAAGGCTTAGCAATTAACCTTAGTGTAAAGTATCTTTCTTACCGTAATCAACTCATATTTAAGTCTTTAAATGGAAAATTACTTGTATTTAACCTTTTATGATTCAGAGAGCCATTTAATTGTAATTAGAGCTAATCCAATTAAAGATGGATTATAATAACTGCTGAATTAATTGGTCATGAAACACTAGGTTTAATTAATACATTTTTATTTATTTTGAAAACTGACAAAATACTCTTTTTAAAATATTATGTGAAAACTTTTTAAAAAGTTTACTCTAAACTTAAAACTGTGGAGGTTAAATTATTTTAAAATAAAAAACAAACAAACAAAAAAGAAACACAAGAAAGGATGGTATAGCATGAAATCTGGGGGAAAATAATCTTAGTTCCCAGTTTTATATTTATTGAATTTAAACACATTAAATGATTGAAAATATTTTTAAAAATTATTTTATATCCTCAATCTTGAAAGAAAAAATACTAATTTTCAAATTTTCTTTTTCCGTGGACAAATTAAAATTGGCAATATATACACTAAAATAATACTAAAAAGTGGTAGTAATAATAGTAATAATTGCCAGTTTTACTTTTTAAGATTAAATTAGGCCAATTGACCTATGTTAGCATCAAATGTAATATTTTAACATTAATGTAGTTTTTTTAAAGAGCTATGAAACAAATATAAATAAAGGAGATTATTCTCTTCAAAATTAATGATTATGGATGGGACAAATCTAAAAGATATTTAAAATTAAAGAACTACTTTATTTTGTGTGTAAAATAGATTATACTATGTGTTATGCCACAGTCTGTTCAGCTTTCCCTACAAGCATGTTAAAAAGATCTACATTCCCACAAATGTGCACATTAAGGTCAAATCTTAAGATTGTAAATTCTGGAGCAATATAAGCAAATTCTTAATCATAAATATTATACTTTCATAATTTTATGTTACAATATTTTCATATTTTAACATTTTGAAATCAGGATGCATCTTAAAACTGAAATGTAAGAACAAATATGATGTCTTTAAAGTCTTGCATGGGTGATTTTTTTTCATGGTGGCAATAGCTAATATAATAAAATGTTTTCTTCTAAAAGTGTCTTTTTTCCTTGGATATCCCAAGAATTATATACTCCATGGCCAGAAGGATACTACTATTATATGAGGATAGTACTATTTTTTCCTTATATTTTTAACATGCCGGTGAAAAATTTCAGGTTATTTCATTTTCTTCACTTACAAATTCTCCACTGGGTTATATTTTCAAGATGACTAGAGGTATCCTAATGAGAGAATTTGACATTCGAAACAAACAATCAAACCAGAATATATGATTAAGGTACTCTCAAGGAGCCAGTTCTAAGGCCTGCATGACGATCCCAAGATTCGTCACAGTTTATTCAGCCTTGGCTCACCTATGTACATAGAAATATAAACTGGCACTAGAGCTAAAATACCTAATTTAGAAGCCCCAGGCCAGGACAGGTTAAGATTACTCTGTGCTCACCACATACATGGAGCATCCAGGAATGTCCCAGGGGAAATATGTGGCTATTGAAAGATACATTATGGCAATACATAACAGATTCACAAATCACCCAGAATGCATCGTCTGTGCCGCACATTGGAGAATTCCACTACCTCCTGGGGATGCCGAAATGTGCTGGTGGAGCACTTGGAATGGAAATGCATTTTCTGTGAGCAGCAACCTCCTATGAAGAAATTGCTTTCTCCTTTTGCATTTGGAAGTCACTGAGCAACCCATAATCAAGGCTTACTTAGTGTTTTAAACATGCCCATTATCAGAGTCACATCTCTCAAAAAAAGCTTCAGACATCATTACACTATTAGAAAAAAAATTATTATATCTGATAAGCTTCTAGCATATTCAAAATCTTGCAGCCTTACACTTTCTTATTTAAACTGAATTTGCAAGAATCAAAATATATGCTGTTGGTCTCCTTCGTTCTTGAGATAAAAGAGCAACAGTTCACTTGTTAATTTCCTATCTGCAAATTCAACTATTCATGTTTAGAATACCTTTTCTCTTGTCAGAATATTATATCTGATTGTATAAGAATTTATAAAGGAAAACCAATTTGGGCATGTTTATAGTAAGCGATATTAAAATTAAATTTTAAAATTAAAGTTGTTCAAATATTTATTAATAATTAAGTTAAAACTAATATATTATTTTATGCTAATATTGAGTCACTACTTTGTATGTCAATTCTTAAATATTTTTAAAATTGACTGGTTTATAAAAATAAAAAATATACATATAGACACTGAATAAAAAATTTTAACTTTTTGAAAACAAGCTTTATACAAAATAGCAAATTTAAAAAATCATTTGTGACAGATGCAGTTTATTTGTACTTAAGTTTAATAAAAGGCTAACCTTGTATAAAAGACTGAAAATTGCAATGATATGAAGGTTGCAGTGGCAAATGAAAGTTGGAAATATGAATGGTACGACTATTCTGCACAATACAATTGTGTGACTTTCTGCTAAGAAATACTACGAAACAGCCCAGACCTCTGTATTTCAAAACTTTTAGTGGGTTGCCTAAGACTGTGTGCATATGACATCATTGTTAAAATTAAGATTAGAAGGATATAAATGTGTAAGTTGTGTTGGGTCTTTTTTTGTACTTTTAAGGATTTGTGCTAAGCTCAGACTCACTGTTAAGAGGAAAAATAATATACAAATATAAAGAGATGTATTACTTAAAACACCCACAGTATCTTGAAATGGCATAATTAGGACTTAAATTTAAAAGATTGGGCTTTTTGGCCCTGGCTAGTTGGCTCAATGGTAGAGCATTGGCCCAGCATGTGGAAGTCCCAGTTTTGATCCCCAGTCAGGGCACACAAGAAAAGCAACCATCTGCTTCTTCAGCCCTCCCTCTCCCCTTTCTCTCTCTCTCTCTCTTCTCCTCTCCTGCAGCCATGGCTCGAATGGTTTGAGCGATTTGGCCCTAGGCATTGAGGATGGTTCCATGGCCTGCCTCAGGTGCTGAAATAGCTTCATTGCCAAACAATGGAACACCTGCCCCAGATGGGCAGAGCATCACCCTGTAGGGGGCTTGTCAAGTGGATCATGGTCAGGCATATGCGGGAGTCTATCTCCCTGCCCTGAACTTAAAAAAAAACAACTGAAAGATTAGACTTTTTAATTATTGTACAACTAATCAAAATTACAAAATTATAGTGTTGCTCCATCTTTGACTTTAGACAGAGTCAACTCTGTTCTTGTCTTGCCTTACTTAGCACAGTATTTCAACATTTGTCCCAGATAATTGTTCTATGCCAGCAAGTCATTAACTTCTCCAAAACAAATAGAGGGACTCCTAATCTAGTTTAAACAAACAAACAAAAACCCAATTGTTGATGTCTTTAATGTTCCCCAAATGAATAATTTTTACATTTTGGATTTAAGAAAGGAAGAGGTAAGAGAGAAAGGAGAGGGGCAGCACTTAGAGACAAAAGGGAAAATATTCTAATGATATTAAGAATTCACACAGAAAACAGCTTGAATTAGGTGACTTGTAATACTTAATGAATCCTATAAAATGTACTCTATTGTTAGACAATATGTGGCTTTCTATAAGCATTATAAAATTATGTCATGATGGATAATAAGGTCTGGAAAATTTGTCTTTCTCCTTGCTGATGGGGAATCATCTGAAAATGGTCCTTGACCATCCAGGTCTCCTCAGTGCACTTGATTCTCCCAAGACTGTGAGAGGAATTGCAAACTCCCATCTGTGAGAAAGCCTGGTAGAGGGAAGTCGCTTGACACTAGTAATCTCATGCATGTACTTACCACTCTAACTGTCAGAGTAAGAATACATTATTCACATAATACATAAGTAAATATGGTGGATCTAAATTACATAGTAAAACAATGAAGATCAAAATACAAAACAAGGGTTACTGCTATATTTACAAAAACAAGAAGATAAATACAATAGGAAAATAAATGAATGAATTGACTATGGTGAAAAGGGTCATTCTTTGAAAGTAGCCAAAGATAGTGCTTCTTTGTAGTTGGAAAGTAGTTCCACACAGTGAAAGAGGACAGATTTTAGAGTCTAACCAGCAGGGTCTGGATAAATTACCCAGTCTCTCTGAGCCTCAGTTTCCCTAACATGATTGTGAGGAGAATGCACCAAGGTTAGAGTATAAAATACCAAACAATGGTTGAGTCTTAGTAATTTTCTTCACACTACTTACAAGTGTGTCATTTCCTTTACTCAAATGTAATTAGCCTGGCAATATTCTAGAGTATATCAAGCTGTCCCTGAAACCTGAAAAATGCAGTCCATGTCTTCAGTTTGGGACTGGCAGTTTTAATTGTCACCTTTTATGTTCTCATACAAACCTGATGCTGGATTTTCTGAAATGTATCAGACAGTATCTTCATACAAATAACTGAATGTATTTGAAAAACTTGAATAATTTATAGAATTTTATTTGTTATCCAACCTGTCATATAGACTTGGCAGATGTATTCACAACTGGAAATATTTGCATAGACAAGAAATGGTAAGTTATTCAGATTCTACTTTTTCCCACCACCTAATTAATTAGCACAGCATATTAAGTACTTATTTATGTATAAAGTAATATTCAACTAGATGCAATGAATAAAGATAAAACATTTCAGAAAATGTTTATAAATACCTCACTTTTTTTGCTTGTTTAGAGGAAGAATATTGCTTATTTTTCAAATATCTGAATAATCAACTGAGTTTTTCCATTTCCATCTGAATTTTAGTAAACATGTCCATGTTTATTGAAATTTTTAAAAAATTATATTTTACTTGCTTTTTAAAAATATTTTACTTTTCTCTAAACATGTATGAAATTGTTAACATACTTTAAATTTAAGGGTATTCTTGATGACTTTAGAAATTAATCCTTTAAAAAGGTGTCTAATAGAAATCTGGTACAATATAAAATAGATTATAATACAAGAACATCTATTTTTCTATAGTATTTGTTTTTAAAATTATGAAGTATACATTTTTATTAGAGCTGTGGTGGATATATATATATATTTGACAGAAACAGAGAGAGTCAGAGAGATGGACAGATAGAGACAGACAGACAGGAAGGGAGAGAGATAAGCATCAATTCTTTGTTACAGCATTTTAGTTCATTGATTACTTTCTCATATGTGCCTTGACCGGGGGGCTACAGCAGAGTGAGTGACCCTTTACTCAAGCCAGTGACCATGGAGTCATTTCTATGATCCCACACTCAAGCCAGCGACCCTGCGCTCAAGCTGGTGAGCCCACACTCAAGTCAGTGACCTTGGGGTTTCCAACCTGGTTTCTCAGTATCCCAGTCCAGCACTCTATCCACTGCGCTACTGACGGGTCACGCTGTGGTGGGTATATTTTTAAAATCATAAATGGATTTTTCTTATTATATATTAACTTCAGGATAATTTTTTCTATTTTATTTATTTGCTTATTGCCTCTCTGATACATATATTTTAAGAACTGACTTCTAGTTTAAAATAATATTCAGTTAGTCTGAAAACAAATAGGGAAAATTTTCTAACCTTTAGTAAAAACTGGTTTCTAAATGTTTCTCCTTCCAAATGAGGAAACTTAAGAAAAAAAAAAAAAGGTTCTTTGCTATACTATTTTATACAAGTGATGTTGCTTGGGACAAGGAATGGTAATAGTTCTTCCATGGTATGTTTTCCCAGTTACTTAAGGTCTTTTTTTATGAGAAGTTTGGTTATAACTTTTTAAAGGATATAAATTACAACTAGCTAATTAAGTATAGTTAATTCTTGTTATAAGTAAGAAATAAAAACAGAGCTATTTGCAAGAGGCAAACAGATCTAGAGTGACTGTGGACAATGAGGATGGATAATGAGAAATAAGGAGGCACCCTTGACTTGTGACAAAATCTTAAATACTGGAAGAATATATCAGTGTTTCCTCTTAGTTTTATGATCAGTATGAATGACTCTTTTGTCCTTATATGTTTAAATTCTGTTTGCCAGGTATCAATTAAGAAACCCATTTGCTACTGCTTATTTGTGTTTTCCATCGCCTGAAAATTTTTGTGTTCTATTTGCTTCTCTGTGCTCGGCTGAATAAATTTGAAATACTTGCTGACCTTATCCATCCAGAAGATGCTGACAGTTTCATAACTGTGTAGGGGATCCAGATATTATTCTCAAGAGTCCTAATTTGACCTAGAGAAGGTGCAGGGCATCTAGATCCACAGAAGAAAGAATGTGGTATTCATCACTTCAGCCAGCCTTTTTTCAGGTGACCCACGGAGCCCCATTAGTAGGTCTTCAATAGGGAAAAGCTTGACTTCATTCTCGGGTTAAGGAAAGGTGATGCAGTTTATAACTGCTGGGACAGGAGAGATGAGAAAGAGATGGATAAATCAGTTCAAATTAAGCCATTAAAAGAAAAGAATGTGAGTGCTCACCACTGTGGTCCTGTACTCCACACACCCCTTCCAATTTTCATACTAGACATTGATTTTCATAATGATCGCATTCATTCATGTGTTTATCTTAAAGTGGTAGAAGTCAAGTGGTTAAATTCAAATGCTGCTGGATGAGATTTACCCAGCAGCACTACAGGCTCAGAGAGCTTCAGTTAGGAAAGAGTGAAAGGTGCATTTAGAGAAGCAGCTGAGCTGTTCTTGGCAGGCAGAGTACCGCTAAAGTAACAATTTGCAG
This sequence comes from Saccopteryx leptura, assembly GCF_036850995.1. Classification (NCBI taxonomy): domain Eukaryota; kingdom Metazoa; phylum Chordata; class Mammalia; order Chiroptera; family Emballonuridae; genus Saccopteryx; species Saccopteryx leptura. The sequence goes on along the minus strand of NC_089509.1, from coordinate 78,427,262 downwards.
TAGTTTTACACTCCTGTCACTGCCAGTTGGCAAACTAATGGAAATGATGGAATGAAATAACAAAATGTCACAACAGAAAGGAATGACTTAAAAATTCAAACATTTTCTTATTTAGCATAGTCCTACCAAATCAAAATTAAATCAGTCTACAAGTGAACCAACTCAATACTGAATAAAAGGCAGCTATCTGCACAATTTTTTTTTCCAAATAGGAAAATCGATTAAAATTCTTTTGACCATTAGCTTGTTCAAAACATCATCATGCTTTGTAATAACTCAGAACTAGTTTATAAACAAGAATATTGATTTTAAGAGAATAAGTTTTAGCTGAGAATAGCAATTGATACAGACATTGAAACCTTACATTAAGGATTCCCTTGTAGTGGTGTATAGAAAATCAGTGCCAAGGTAACAAGGTCAGTTTTAACTATTATTTTCTAATAACAGGTACAGTACATCTTCCAGTTGTCCTCCAAATACTGATCATATGTGGGTTCACTATATAATTATGCATGTCACTACAGACTACAGTAGAAAAACCAATTCTGGGCACATGTTATAAGTCACATTTTTAAACTTTAAAGGTTTAAAAAGTGTTGTTGACATCTTAGGATTCACCAATTTTAATGATTTTTTTTAACCCAGAGAAATTATCTCAATTCTTGACTATAGAATAAACTTTAAGTTTATCAAAACAAATAAGAGAAAATCAAATTAGTACATCATATCAAAAGTTCAGCAAGGCCCTGGCCGGTTGGCTCAGCGGTAGAGTGTCAGCCTGGCGTGCGAGGGACCCGGGTTCGATTCCCGGCCAGGGCACATAGGAGAAGCGCCCATTTGCTTCTCCACCACCCCCCTCCTTCCTCTCTGTCTCTCTCTTCCCCTCCCGCAGCCGAGGCTCCATTGGAGCGAGGATGGCCCGGGCGCTGGGGATGGCTCCTTGGCCTCTGCCCCAGGTGCTACAGTGGCTCTGGTCGCAACAGAGCGACGCCCCGGAAGGGCAGAGTATCGCCCCCTGGTGGGCAGAGCGTCGCCCCTGGTGGGCGTGCCGGGTGGATCCCGGTCGGGCAAATGCGGGAGTCTGTCTGACTGTCTCTCCCCGTTTCCAGCTTCAGAAAAGAAAAAAAAAAAAAAAAGTTCAGCAAAAGATAAATAATGTGAAATATAGATGCTGCCTGATTGTCACTAATATTGCCTCATTAAATACACTAAAGAATGAATCTTCAGAGGAACTATAAGACACTAGTTATAGCACATCAAGAATGAGCTACAAGTAAGTTGCCACAGTTGACACATAACATTTTCCGTCATATAGTTTTACAATGCAGTTATGCAGTGGCTTATTTCTTTTTCTCCCATTTGGTGTATTATAAAGGAGTTATTTCAACATTCACATGAAATAATGGAAAAATAGCTTTATCTGTTACAATTCTGCTATAAAGTTCAGAGCCCAATCTGTGTGCCTTGTTATTACATATAATTCTTAGAATAATATACATTCCCTAATTTCTCATCTCTGGATTCCTGTCTGATTCTTATGCCCTCACTTTGCATTTTTTCCATTCTGCTATGTTTTTCAGTATTTATAATGATCACATCACATTGAATAACATAAACATAAAGTTCTATCAGTCTATTGCTACTTGATAATATTCTTTTAAAAAGCATATAAAATAAAGAATATTTTTATTTCTATGTAGCATTTATATGCATATTCATTCTATAAAAATACTATAATCTTCTGATCTCATTATTCTACACTAAATTAGTCTTTAGACCAAGCAGATGCATACAGTTAATTTCAAAAATACACTTGATTTCATTGCCTATTGAGCACTATGGAAGCCATACATTGCGATACCATGAAGAGTCTTTAAAAGGATCATAAAAATCACATAGGCGTTGGCAGGCTTAAGCCACTCCAAAAGGAGAAATGCTTATCCCATTCTTAAAAAAAAAATCCACATAACTTACTATCTGATTTTTTTTTCTGGAAACTTAAAATAAAGCTCCTACATTGGCAGATTCTAAATTCCTCTGACCTCAGTTTCAGCAAAGTGGAGGTTAGCTATTATACACCAAAATATTTCTCTTGTATATTTCCTGTTGGAATGAGTCCTGTTACTAAGTCCTCTTTTTTTTTTTCTTTTTAGCACTAAGGAAATCAAATTCTGTTTTTGCTTTTTCACTGGGGAATATAAGGATGTGCATGGAGTGGGGCCAAATTGTGTTATGGCTGCCTGGTGCTATTTTCTGGAGAGTAGACTGCGCTCTTCTTATACAGTGTTTCCACATAATGGGCGTATTTACCTGTTGACTGTTTTTAAAAATGTTACCATCATAATCACTGTTTATTGTAGCCTCTCATCCGCTCGCTCCTGAACAAGTTTCTCTCAGCAGCTCTTCCCGGTTCTCATTCTTTCTTACATGCAGTTTATGCTCTTTATAACTATAGCTTTATTTATTTATTTTTTTAATAAATTTTTATTAATGATAATGGGATGACATTAATAAATCAGGGTACATATATTCAAAGAAAACATGTCTAGGTTATTTTGTCATTAAATTATGCTGCATACCCCTCACCCAAAGTCAGATTGTCCTCCGCCTCCCTCTATCTAGTTCTCTGTGCCCCTCCCCCTCCCCCTAACTCTCTCCCTCCCTCCCTCCCATGTTCTCCCTCCCCCCACCCCTGGTAACCACCACACTCTTGTCCATGTCTCTTAGTCTCGTTTTTATGTTCCACCAATGTATGGAATCATGTAGTTCTTGTTTTTTTCTGATTTACTTATTTCACTCCGTATAATGTTATCAAGATCCCACCATTTTGCTGTAAATGATCTGATGTCATCATTTCTTATGGCTGAGTAGTATTCCATAGTGTATATGTGCCACATCTTCTTTATCCAGTCTTCTATTGAAGGGCTTTTTGGTTGTTTCCATGTCTTGGCCACTGTGAACAGTGCTGCAATGAACATGGGGCTACATGTGTCTTTACGTATCAATGTTTGTGAGGTTTTGGGGTATATACCCAGTAGAGGGATTGCTGGGTCATAAGGTAGTTCTATTTGCAGTTTTTTGAGGAACTACCATACTTTCCTCCATAATGGTTGTACTACTTTACAGTCCCACCAACAGTGGATGAGAGTTCCCTTTTCTCCGCAGCCTCTCCAACATTTGCTATTACCCGTCTTGTTGATAATAGCTAATCTAACAGGGGTGAGGTGGTATCTCATTGTAGTTTTGATTTGCATTTCTCTAATAACTAATGAAGCTGAGCATCTTTTCATATATCTGTTGGCCATTTGTATCTCTTCCTGGGAGAAGTGTCTGTTCATGTCCTCTTTCCATTTTTTTATTGGATTGTTTGTTTGTTTGTTGTTGAGTTTTATGAGTTCTTTGTAAATTTTGGATATTAGGCCTTTATCTGAGCTGTTGTTTGAAAATATCAGTTCCCATTTAGTTGGCTGTCTGTTTATTTTGATATCAGTTTCTCTTGCTGAGCAAAAACTTTTTATTCTGATGTAGTCCCATTCATTTATCTTTGCCTTCACTTCTCTTGCCATTGGAGTCAAGTTCATAAAATGTTCTTTAAAACCCAGGTCCATGATTTTAGTACCTATGTCTTCTTCTATGTACTTTATTGTTTCAGGTCTTATATTTAGGTCTTTGATCCATTTTGAATTAATTTTAGTACACGGTGACAGGCTGTAGTCGAGTTTCATTCTTTTGCATGTGTCTTTCCAGTGTTCCCAACACCATTTGTTGAAGAGGCTTTCTTTTCTCCATTGTGTGTTGTTGGCCCCTTTATCAAAGATTATTTGACCATATATATGTGGTTTTATTTCTGGGCTTTCTATTCTGTTCCATTGGTCTGAGTGTCTATTTTTCTGCCAATACCATGCTGTTTTGATTATCGTGGCCCTATAATATAGTTTAAAGTCAGGTATTGTAATGCCCCCAGCTTCATTCTTTTTCCTTAGGATTGTTTTGGCTATTCGGGGTTTTTTATAGTTCCATATAAATCTGATGATTTTTTTGTTCCATTTCTTTAAAAAATCTCATAGGAATTTTGATGGGAATTGCATTAAATTTATATATTGCTTTGGGTAATATGGCCATTTTAATTATATTTATTCTTCCTATCCAAGAACAAGGAATATTTTTCCATCTCATTGTGTCTTTTTCTATTTCTCTTAATAATGCCTTGTAGTTTTCGTTATATAGGTCCTTTACATTCTTTGTTATGTTTATTCCTAGGTATTTTTTTGTTGTTGTTGCAATCGTGAAGGGGATTATTTTTTTGAGTTCGTTTTCTAATATTTCATTGTTGGCATATAGAAAGGCTATGGACTTTTGTATGTTAATTTTGTATCCTGCGACCTTACTGTATTGGTTTATTGTTTCTTAATAATCTTTTTGTGGAGTCCTTCGGGTTTTCGATGTATAGGATCATATCATCAGCAAAAAGTGATACCTTTACTTCTTCTTTTCCGATATGGATGCCTTTTATTTCTTTGTCTTGTCTGATTGCTCTGGCCAGAACTTCTAGCACCACATTAAATAAGAGTGGAGAGAGTGGACAACCCTGTCTTGTTCCTGAGTTAAGGTAGAAAGTCCTCAGTTTTATGCCATTTAATATGATGTTGGCTGATGGTTTATCATATATGGCCTTTTATCATGTTGAGATATTTTCCTTCTATACCCATTTTGTTGAGAGTCTTAAACATAAAATTGTGTTGTATTTTATCAAAAGCCTTTTCTGCATCTATTGATAAGATCATGTGGTTTTTGTTCTTTGTTTTGTTGATATGGTGTATTACGTTAACCGTTTTGCGTATGTTGAACCATCCTTGAGATTCTGGGATGAATCCCACTTGATCATGATGTATTATTTTTTTAATATGTTGTTGTATTCGGTTTGCCAGTATTTTGTTTAGTATTTTAGCATCTGTATTCATTAGAGATATTGGTCTGTAGTTTTCTTTCTTTGTGCCATCCTTGCCAGGTTTTGGTATGAGGGTTATGTTGGCCTCATAAAATGTGTTTGGAAGTATTGCTTCTTCTTCAATTTGACCCATTTCTGGGAACTGTAAAAAAAAAATCCTATTTCCTCCAAGGAGGGGCCTGAGGGTTCTGTAAAGGTTCAAAGGGGCAGTGGATCTGGCCCAGACTAAACACCAGGATGTGCAAAGGGGGCTTTTCTAAATAAAAACACCCATCACCTTACAAGTGAAAACTGAACCTGCAGGTAAAAACAAGTAGTGGTGGACTCATTCGCCACAAAGGTGCTTATCTCCCCATCTTTAACCAGGAAGGAATAGAGAAGAGGAGTCAGAGTATTTGACCTCTCCTTTCCAAGAACTTTGAAATGTGTTATTCTAGACCAAAGACACATTGCAAAGACAGACATGCGGTCACATGGTAGTCTTTGCAGAATAAAGCCACCACTCCAGGGCAACCTGGCTCATGGCCACTTTACCAAAACTTTCTACCCCAGTATGCAGAGTGCTTATGAATCACTAGGGAAGTTATTTTTTCAATTCAACTTTGTCACTGACAAATATTACAATAGCAGCTTCTAGAAACTGCCCGGAGACCCTCCCCAGTTCAGGGTCATAGATCCTTCCAGTTGATAGGCTTCTTGCCAGACTTCTGCAGCAGCTCATTGGTTTTAGAGAAGTGTCCGCATCCAAAGAACCCTCTGTACACCGACAGTGGGGAGGGGTGAGCAGTCTGCAGCACGTGGTGGCGCTTCCTATCAATGGCGATGCCCTTCTTCTGAGCATAAGAACCCCAAAGCAAGAAGACAAGGCCACTTGAGTTATGATTTAGCCAGGACACAACCGCATCAGTAAATTGCTCCCAACCTCTCTCCTTATGAGAATTGGCCTGATGCGCCCGGACTGTGAGGACAGCGTTGAGTAGGAGAACACCTTGCTTGGCCCACCCAGATAGATCTCCATGACCAGGATGAACAAAACCATCTATGTCTGTAGACAGCTCTTTATAAATGTTTTCCAAACTGGGTGAAGGTGGAATAGGCCTTTGAACACTAAAGCAGAGCCCGTGAGCTTGATTGGGTCCATGATATGGATTCTGTCCCAGGATGACAACCTTCACATCTCTTATGTCGCACATTTGGGTCCATGTGAAGACTTGGTGTGGGGGTGGGTAAATGGTGTAATGTCTTCTTTCTTCTGCAACAAATCCCATTAGCTTTATAAAGTACGGTTTTCCGAACTCCCCACTGAGGTGCTTCTTCCAACTCTCACCGAAACCCACCGGCACATTACGAGCCGCGAGTCTGAGCAGGGCCGCGGCCTTGTTTTTCTGGATGCGGACCAACTGCTAGGGGCTCAGCGGCGACGAGGGCGTTGTGCCGGGTTCCTCCTGCTCCGACCGGGCCTTCTTGGCGGGGCTGGCCGCTGCATCCCCGTTCTCTGCTAGAGCCGCCACACCGGTTCCCCGGCCAGCCGGCTCAGGGTTGCAGGCACGTCGCTTCCCGGCGGGGCTCGGAGAGAAGAACGAGTAGAGCGTCTTCTGGCCTATCATCCCGAAGCCGAGGGGGAAGCGAACGCGCCTAGCTTTATCTTTGAAATTCCAAAATTTGACTGTGTTACTTCACTACATAAGATGTTACTAGCATTGAATTCACTAGTGGAAGAGGGAAGAGAGCGAACACCATTAGAGAGGGGTAGAAACTTGCTATTCAAGTGTTGTCTTCCAGCTAGCAGGATCACCACCACCTGAGATCTTGTCAGGTGCGGAATGGAGGCCTCCCCAACTGAGTCAGACGGAAGTTGCGCTTTGTCTAACAGATTGTCTAGATGATTTGTTTGCACATCATCTTGTGAATCCTTCATTCCAAAGGCCACTTCAGTCTAGCCCCACTTGCCTGTTCAGCCACCTCCTTCTACCACCTCCATCCCCTTCCTTCTTCCAACTTTGGTTTCACTGGCTCCCAGTTTCTCTGCATATAGGACAATCTTTTTTTTTTTTTTTTCTTTTCATTTTTCTGAAGCTGGAAACAGGGAGAGACAGTCAGACAGACTCCCGCATGCGCCCGACCGGGATCCACCCGGCACGCCCACCATGGGGCGATGCTCTGCCCACCAGGGGGGTGATGCTCTGCCCATCCTGGGCGTCGCCATATTGCGACCAGAGCCACTCTAGTGCCTGAGGCAGAGGCCACAGAGCCATGCCCAGCGCCCGGGCCATCTTTGCTCCAATGGAGCCTTGGCTGCGGGAGGGGAAGAGAGAGACAGAGAGGAAAGCGCGGCGGAGGGGTGGAGAAGCAAATGGGCGCTTCTCCTGTGTGCCCTGGCTGGGAATCGAACCTGGGTCCTCCACACGCTAGGCTGACGCTCTACCGCTGAGCCAACCGGCCAGGGCTAGGACGATCTTTTTATGCCTCCAGCCCTCTATATACAAAGTGGTCTCTTTGTTCAGAATTTTTCTTTTCTCTACCTAAAAAATTACTACAGGTGCTTTATGATCAAGATATTCTGATGTTTCTTTTCAAATTATGGCATCTGATAAATCATAATTAGTTATTTGTATCCTCCTTGCTCCTATAGTACATTTACATATTTATTTTTAGCACTTAATAGACTATGTTGGAATTACCTGCTGACATGTTTTCCTTCACTAGACTGTGATTTTAGTTACTTGATACCTAGAATTCAAATCACATGTAGGGCTTTGACAAATGGTTGTTCAAAAGCCATGAGTGAATGATACTACAAGGTTGTCTACATCTTGCTCAAGGCAAATAAAAAATAATTAATTTACTGCAGGACAATTTAAACAATTTCTTTCGGTATCCCTTAGAACAGTAATCTAAAACTTGCAACACTAGGTTTACTATGAGCCCTCAGCCACTATGATTTAAACCAAGTTGGCTTTAGAAATTCGCTTTTACTGAAGAATTGACCACATTTCTTAATACACTCAGCTGTAAACTATAAGGTAAATAGTCTATACGTGAAACAAACACTACTGTACTTTCAAGAACAACTGATGTTGTTTGAATCATGTAATGCAAGCTGCTTTAAACACTGGTACAAAGTTAACGCAAGAAGCGAGAAATTGGGAGGGAGAGAGACATAAAGGGGCATAAAGAAAAACAAAGGTAATGGAGGATTATTTGACTTTGGGCAATGGGAATACAGCATAATTGAATATCCAAATCATGTGGAGATGTTTTTTCTAAATCTATGTACTCTAGTTGATCAATGTCACCCTGTTAAAATTGTTTAAAAAAAAAAGAGAAGAGAGAGATCTCTCTCTGCCTTCCCACCCACATCTGTAGTAGATATATTTTCTGAGCTCAAACTACAGTCCCACAGCACTTTCCAGGCCTTCATGCAAGTGCAAAGGAAATTTGCATATGTCAAAAATGCATTTAACACGTAATTGAGGAAATTCTACCTAACCTTCAATTGGAAGTCATTAATCTACAATTTAAAGACCAGCTAAGATGCAAATATCAAAATGACCTTATAGAATTCTCTAAATTCCTTTTAAGTGATAAATATGCTCAGTTAAAACCATGTGCTCATGCATTTATATCAGTATTTGGCACTACCTACAAAGAAGTAATATATAAGATCATATCACAGCAGAATGTTTGCAATTAATTTTGATGATATAAAACATTAACTTGCAATCTCAATTAAGCAAATGTTACCCCCACAAAGAAAAATTGCAGTTTTTAGGTAGTAGATCTGTATTACACAAAACTGTACTCAATTTTTATTATATTTTTAATTTCATCAACAAAAAATTGTAGAAATTTAGAATCTCTCTTATCATATAAGTACTTATAAATTGTCTTTGATTTTGCCCCTTGGCCCATGATTCTAACATATTTAGTCTGGCACTATACAGAAAAAGTTTGCTGACTTCTGCTTAGATGCAGAGATTAAACATTCAAAAAACAGGTAGCATATTTAATAAATCTGGGCATAAAGTGCTAACATTTTCACCCATTTAGAAGTTATGGGCCCTGGCCAGTTTCCTCAGTGGATAGAGCGTTGGCCCTGCATGTGGACATCCCTGTTTCTATCCCTGGTCAGGGAACACATGAGAAATGACCATCTGCTTCTCTTTCCCTCTTTCTCCCCCTTCACTTCCTCTTCCTCTCTCGCAGCCAGTGGTTCAATTGGTGAAAGCATTGGCCCCGGGCACTGAGGATAGTTTGGTTAGATTGAACATGAACCGCAAACAGGGGTTGCCTGGTGGATCCTGGTTGGGGTGCATGTGGGATTCTGTCTCTCTATCTCCTCCTCTCACTTAAAAAAAGAAAAGAAAAAGAAAGTAAGAGAGCCTGACCAGGCAGGGGTGCAGTGGATAGAGCATCAGACTGTGATGCGGAGGACTCAGGTTCAAAACCCCGAGGTCACTAGCTTGAGCTCGGGCTCATCAGGTTTGAGCAAGACTCACCAGCTTGAGCCCAAGGTCACTGGCAAGGGGTCACACAGTTTGCTGTAGATTCCTGGTCAAGGCACATATGAGAAAGCAATCAATGAACAACTAAGGAGCAGCAATGAAGAATTTATGCTTCTCATTTCTCTTCCTTCCTGTCTGTCGGTCCCTATCTGTCCCTCTCTCTGTCTGTCACACACACACACAAAGAAAAAGAAACCTAGTTTTGCGTGACTGGTGGTGAGGCAGTAGATAGACTGTTGACCAAGGACTGGAAGTTTTGAAACCCCAAGGTCACAGGTTTGAGTGTAGGCTCACCACCTTGAATGTGGGCTTGCCAGCTTTAGTGTGGAATCATAGATATGATCCCATGGTCACTAGCTTGAACCCAAGTTCGTTGACTTGAGCAAGGGGTCACTGACTCAGCTTGAGGCCCTAGTCAAGGCACATATGAGAAAGCAATCAATAAACAACTAAAGTGCCTCAATTAAGAGTTGATGCTTCTCATCTCTTTCCTTTCTTGTCTGTCTCTCTCTGCCTCTGTCTCTGCCTCTCCATTGTACTCGCTAAAAAAAAAACAAAACAAAAAAAAAACAAAAAACTACTCTTCAGGGAATTTATCTGTTTTAAGCAGTGAATTGTTATAATTTTTTAAAAGCTCAAAACAATCTTCACATTTAGATGTGTTAAAAAAAACTCTTGGTTCCTGAAACAGGTTACATAATTAAACTCAGCAAGTATCACTTCTCTGTTCACCGTGTGTCTCCTCATACAGACTCATTTCTGAACATATGTTGAGGGCTCTTCAGAGTTAGAAGTAGAGAAACAGCATTTGCTTTCACTTTGACTTGCATACATCCCTTAAAGACAAAGTAATTTTCTGTGTTAAAACTTCAATTCTTTTAGAGCTATTATAGTGGAGTACTTATGTCATTCCTGAAGTTATCGCTACAAAGTGATTGCCTGTCAGAAACACAATCATCAGAGACCTTGTATAAAAACTGGCAGTCACTCCAGGTAGTCGGTTGGAGAGGATTGAAACCATCTCTTGGTGCCTACATCTGTTATGAGATGATCTTCTAAAATTCTTGGTACAAAACCTTCTGTTTTTATTAGAACATCTTTGAGTTTACAAAATTGAGACTTAAAATGTTCATAATTTTTAAGGTATAAATCATAAAGGAATAAAAGCAAGCTATTCTCAAGTAGATTAGTTTTATTCTAATCTAATATTTTGTCAGTATTTACTTCAACACTGTTATTATTTTGGCTTTTTTGTTTTCTGTTTGTATCCCTGGCTTTCTTTAAGTAAATTGCCGTATCTCTCTTCAGGTATTTCAAGAATTTTCACTTCTGCTTAGTAGTTAATCTATTATCAGTGTTTTAAAATTTTTTATGGAAAGTTTATGTGAATATATACTAATTTGATATTAAATAATTTTGTCTATTTACCATTGAGCTGATTATAGAACTCAGAAATAAATTCTGTTATGTATAGTTTCCAAAAATTATATTTAAATGTAGCTTTTCATAATTTTGAGAGGGTGCTGCAAATTTACAAGATTTCTAAAAAAAATAATTTTTACTACCTCAAATTTTTGCCATTCTAGTGGTAATCATATTTAATATTTAACTTGTTAAAAAATATAGTTTGCTTAAAAAATGAAACTATATCAGAGCTAAGTGAAAGAATGACTTTTTTGTCCTCCAAACATCTACTAGAAATATATGCAGTAGTACTTATAAAAGGGTGCTGTTAGGTAATGATGAAAGTAAAAAAAAATATTCTCTCAATAACTACAAAAATAAAATATCATTGTTTTGATATACTATTGAGGCATAGACATTTGGGCTCTCGCTTAAAAGGTTTACAGATTTTTATCAGCAACATAAATAATGTTCTGCACTCCTATTTAGTATTTTTAAGAAACTTGAACAAGTGAGAATTGATACCTTCATTTCATAAATATATCACTGTACTGACAATAATGTTAATTTATATTAAAAGATTTCTAAAATATCAGTCTCATAGATTCAGGCCAGCTCATAGGGAATACATTCTTAGATATAATTAGTCCCATTTTGAATAAAGTCATGTGGCTGTTTTGTCAACCTGTACAGATTAACAGTTCTACCAAATGACTGACATCAACATACAATATTTTATTATTAAAATGTAATAACAACTTTAGAGGGTGGGACATAAGTAGATTTACAGTTATTCATATGGAGAATAATACAATAATTAATAAATAATAATACAAGGTTAAAGTGTGTTTGGAATAGTCACAACTATAAACTTAGTTTTGGCCCACCCTGTATAATCATTGAATTGATTGATTCATTATTCTTGATCTTGTTTATTGAATAACTTTCAGAATTCTATCAGACAAGTCTTATGATTTAGTTTATTAAATGTTTTTATTAAATTAAGCTTATATATATATCAATATATTTTTATTTTATTTATTCCCAATATATTTTTAAAATTTAAAATTAAATATGATACTGATAAAGTAAAATTATTTTCTACATAATTAGGTACTATATGTGAATTTTATTTCCACATAGAAATACAAGTCCTTTGAATTAGGACTATATTCATGTTCTTCACTTTCTAGGTTGTTTGATATTTGTTTGGAATTTTGGTTTTCTAATGAAAAATCCCCCAAACTTAGTATTGGTTAAGGGTTATTACACACAGACACACACACACAAACACACAGGCTTTCAGGCTTGATTCAGTATTGTTATCGGGGGAAAAAGTATTCTTAGAAGCCCTATATCCCTTTTGGTTGTGGATGTTATTAAAGTATAGAGATTAAGAGCCAAGCTTTGAAGTTGGTTGGACAGATCGAAGTTTAAATCCCTGCTCAACCGCTTGTTAGTGATGTGCCTTTCTCCAAACTTCAATTGCTGTCAGTGTAATGAAAATAAAATGTAGATAATAATTTTACTTACCTCATTAGGAGAATGTAAAACAATAAGATGAAGTGTCTGGTGAATACTAAGTACTTAGCAATTGTTAGCTACTACTGAAGTCACTTGCATTTGAGCAACTGCTCATATTAAAATCACTATTTTAGAATTTGTATTGTTTTCATTTTATTATTTATTGAAAAAAATTTTATTTTCTTCCATTTTTAAGGATACTAATATATTTACTATCATATGTATTCAAAATAATCTAAGTAATTTATTAAAATTGATTTAATGTAATTAAATGCCATATTTCATATAATTTTTATTAGAAGAAAATAAATTTCTTAATGAAGAAATATTTAAAATGAATATATGTTCAATAGTCCATGCATTTACTTATTTTTATAATTATGAGTATTAATTCACATAAATTAATTGTGTTTCATGTCAACATATATGATAAGACATACAAAAATATATTTAAAAATATTTATCTTTTTTATAGAATATTGTAATTTACCTTAAAAATATCATGGTGAGGACTTCTTTGTCTATTTAAACTGCCTAATTATATATATTAATCTTTTATTAATAGCAATCACTGGTAGAAATAATAATAAAATCAAAATAATCATTTAACATTTCCTACAGTGTCAGTATATTTTCAATAGTACATAAGCCTAAATATTTTGAAATGAACAACTACCTTTAATAAATGATAATATTGAATTTAAATGCTTTTATACAACCTACAGCATTAATGAAAGCTAATTAAAACACATGAAATGTGTGGAATATATATTTTAAATTATTATCCCAAAAAAGCTACAGACATGCAAAATAACAGACAAAGCACTTAAAAAGAACTAACTCACCTATGCTAGAAAGAAATAAGTAGCAATGAATGTAAAAATTAATACAAAATAATATCCAAGAATTGCAACAAACCTTATAATTCTGTTTATAACAATTTAGTATAAAATAAATATTTAATAAGTGATATATATCTTAGAGAAGGTAAGAAAAGGTGAGCAAGGGATGTTTAGACAGAAAAGAAGAATAAAAGTACAGTTGGATTTTTATTCCAAAGATAAAGGATACCAGTTAAAAACAAAAGTCTCCCTCCACATTCAGATACCCAGTCCTCTTTCTTGTTTAGAATAGTCTGTACTCTCTAACTCCACCACTGCACTTCCTACTCACCGCTCAACCCACTTCAGTTTGATTTCCCACCTCATCTTTTCATACAACCAGCTCTCTATGCAATTACCAATGATTGCTGGGTCATAAAATCTAATGGACATTTTTAGTCCTCAATCTGATTGCTTAGAAGGGGGTCACTTTATTGATCTCCTAGTCTTTGAAAACTTTTTATTTCTTCAGTATCCATAACTTGCCTAGCCTAATTCCTTGTTACAACTCTGATAGTAACTTGTCAGTCTCTTTTGCTGGCTATTTTCCTCATTTATGCACTAAATATTAACATTCCTCAATGGGGAGTCATAGATTCTCTTCTCTCTCTTCTTCTGTCTTCTTTTCATCCCCATTTCTTATTCTAAAATTTCCCCCAAGTCATATTACCCATACCTATGAATTTAATATGACCTATATGCTAATGACTTCTTAATTTATTTCTCTAATACAGAATTCTCTGAGGTTCAAACTTGGAAATGTAATTGCCTACACAACATGGCCTTTAGGTATAACCCAAAAGTGCTATAAAAGCATGTTCAAAGTAATATGTCCCAGCCAAATTGATTATCTTTCCATATACTATCATACACACATATTGTACACATCACAATCTGGTTTTCCAGAGTTTCTTATCTTAATTCAATTCTGCAAGACAGAAACCAAGAAATCATTGTGGTATTTGTCCCTCCTGCATACCTCCCCACTATGTACAACTAGCACTGCCACTCAAAGTCAGTCTTGAAGCTGTCCACTTCTTTTTTTCTTCATCATCTGTAATAGAGATAATATTATTATGAAAGGTTTTATTAAGTCCAGATCATTATTTTAAATAAATTTAAGAATCTTAATAAGTGTCTAGTAAAAAAAAAAACAGAATTTTTATGTGTTCTAGTTGAAATAAAGAAAGACATTCAGCAGATTTTTTAACTTTTGTACTGATCCACCAAGTTATCAAGATTCATTGTTCTCATGCAATGCTGAAGCCCTGAGAATCTAGTGCTCAGATGATCTGTATATGAATTAACAGTCCCTTAATCCTAAATGTATTTATCATTGATATTAAGTGTGTTTAACATTAACATAATTTACAGTTTACCATAGATAATGTCATTTCTTTACTCAAAAGCTTTTAATAGCTTCCCAAGTAATAGAAAATAAGTCCAAACAACTTAGTCTTTTTTTTTAGAATTCTTGTACTAGAGGTGGATTAAGGTTGGTTGAGGCCCTGGGCACAGAAGAAAATAATGAGCCCCTTTAAAAAAAGAGAGAGATGGGAAAAATAAAAATACATGTTAACTATATTTTAAAATAAATAAGCAATATTATGTACTATTAATGTTAAAATTGCACATATGAAACAAAACTTGGTGTCATTAGGAAAAAGTGTAAAGGTAGGGTTTTGCGGGGCCCTTCAGAAGTCGGGGCCCAAGGCATGCTCCTGGTGCGCCCGCCATTAAATCCGCTTCTGCTTGTATCTTTTACAACTCCTTTACCAGCTTTATATTTTACTATTACTAACCAAGTAGTGCGTGAAACAAACCATACTATTTACTCTGCTCTATTCTTTCCAAAGTGTTTTGTGTGCATATGTGTGTAATTCCCACCCATTGGAAATGCCTAACTTTTTATTTCATCTGTAAAAGTCCAACATATTTTTCAAGGTCAATTTTAAGGCCAAATGCCATCATCTCTATTAAACTTCTATTGGTTCACTGATTGGGAAATAATTTCCACTTCTCTTCCACTATTAAACCTTTTACCACTATTGACATATATCTTACATTTTGTCTGGAATTATAGTTGGGTTTTATGTAGCTCATTTCTTCTTCTATTTGTGAGCTCCATAGAGGTTGGGAACATATATTCTTTATCTTGAAATTTTCTAAAGCATGTACCCAAGAAAAAGTATCATGCAGACAGGGATTTTTAAAATATTATTATTTTGAATTAAGTAAAATTCACATTTTCAAGTGTAGACTATTAAAAATCATTTTAAGAAGAGTATAATTTATTTTTTATTAAGTAAAATAATTAAAAAAGAAATTAAGAAATCATGAACCTCTTTAGACAGTGATAATGTTAGTGTTTCAGGACAGAAAGAAACATGAAATGGTGACTTTCTTAAAATAACTTCTTGGTTTATTGTCAAGTATTTGTTATGATATAATGAGAAGCAAATATACAACAATAAAATTACTGTATTTATACCTGCATCACCAAATAAATCCCAGATATACCAAAATGCATTTGTAATCCCCCAAAGGAAGCATACATAGTTCATATATTTTTTGTGTAGTTTGCATTTTCCTAATGACAGTTTGCCATGAATTTCTTTTTATATTAATAAATATATTTCTCAAACACTATTTTTAACAAACACCTAGCATTGTTGTCCTGTCTATATAACCTCTACTCTTGAACATTTCAAATACTAATTTTCCACTATATCTAAACCACTTTAACCTTCACCCAAGTGATTCTGTTCTTATACTTGTCTTTGTTTTTTGGGCTAAAGTCCTAGATTTAGAATTGTCCTACTCAGGACATATATAGTCTTAAAGCTGTTTATATGCATTAATCGCTTGCCCTTCAGACATTTTTTTTCCTTTTGCCAACTTCTATTGACATCAGTAGTATCTTAGAGTGTCTAATAGTGACTTCCTTAATCACCTTGTTTCTGGCTCAAAATGCAAACTTTTAAGTCGTCCTCAAAATTGGAATATGTCACAATTTTTTTTTTCTGTTTGAAAGGCATTAGGTGAGGTCCTTACTAAAGAAAAATAAGTTGGATTAAAGATGTAATAATTTAGGTTCTTTTCTGTCTTATATTTTCTACGTATCTGAAGATACAGGTCTTGGAGTTAGCTGTATCGTGACACACTAAGGGCATATATAATAGTGTATGGGGACTCAATATTGTAAGTTCAGAAATGCCTCCTGACTTACAGAAGCATGCCATTGTCTTTTAGGGTATCAGTTCTGGAGTTACACTGCCCAGTTAAGCTGTTACCCGCCCTTACTATTGTGTGATGTTGGGCCACACAAAGAGGGTCCCCTTCTTTGAAAGGTGGTTGTGAGGGCAAATGAGATAGTGCAGGTAAAAAGGTATTGCCTAGTGCCTACCAAATGGAGAATTTCCATAAAATAGTAACTGTAATTATTTTTATCTACAATATTTGGAAGATAGCTTCCTAAAATACAGGCTTATTATTTGATAGATATGTTCAGTAAATGGTTTTATTTATTTCAGAATGTGTTATACTACTAAAGGGGGTCACACAAAAACATTAAATTGATGTTCAGTTGAGGAATACTTCATGAAACACATATCTAAACAACCTCTGTTTCATTAACATTGAAACAATTCGATAAAAAAAATGGTGTCATTTTGGAATAGGTCATATAAAAAGAGTGCGTTGTTTGACATTACAACATCAATTAGATTTCATATAAATATTTAAAGGATTTTGTTAGTAATTCATGTGATAAAATCCAAAAGCAGCTTTTTTAATAAATGAAAAGTTTCCAGGTCAAATCTCTTCACAATATTCATACATATTTTCTTGTCTTAAGTTAACATGAGATAACAGTCAAGGTTATAATTTTACCTATAACCAACTTAAAGAAATAAGACAGGTAAAACAAAAGAACTGCCTTTCAGAACACATATAGAATTAAACTGTCAAGATTTGAAATGTTCAATAAACTACGTGTAGTATAAGATTTAAAAAATTCAAATAATTTCATTTTAATATGATATCAAATAAATGTATTGGCCAGAAAATTGTGACAATTAATTGCAGAACAGCTGAATTTTAATGAAAGGCTCTAAGAAAAAAATGAATGTGCTGTTTGCTTTTAAATCATTTATAGTTGAATAATTTATATTATCTTTAATTCATCCAGTTAAATTATCCACAATGAATACAGTATGAATAGAAGAGATTTTAAATTGTCAGGTTTTTGCATTAAAATGTTTGCCAATAACCACTTTCTGTTCTTCTATTACTATTTTAATGGTTTTGTAGTGGAGTATCAGTTAGAAAACTTAGCTAAAGTACACAATATAATGAGTTTGGAGGGTTATAAATATTTGACCTATATTTTCAGATATTAAGAATAAATCTCTATGTAGGTAGGTTACATGTTCACTCAAATAAAACTAACCTAACTGGAAATTATTCTGATACTCTCCCACACTATTCTCCCCATTTCTGTGTTTAACAACATTCTTCAGTTTTTTATGCCAAAATTTTTGGAGTATTGCCCAAATCCCTGAACTTCTTTTTTCTCAAACTTCACATCTTACCCATCAATAAATGTTGTCAAAAGCTACCTATGAAATATACCCAGTATGTTTCTCAGCAGTGCTTACTGCTACCACCCTTACCCATGTCACTGTCATTTTCAATCTCTCTCTCTGTTCCTTCTTTCTCCTCTCTTCTCTCTCTCTGATTATTAGCTTCTTAATGTTTTCCCTGCTTTAGTGTTTGCTTTCCTATAGCCATTTTCCAATAAAGCAGCCAGAATGATCATTTATAAATAAAAGTCCAAATGTATCACTCTACTTGAAACTCCCAATAGGTTTCCATTTCATTCAGAGTAGAAACAAAAAGTCTTATAATGAACTTTATAGCAATATAATGATCTAACCTCTGCTACATCCTGATTTTATCTCTTACCATTTTCTTTTTTTCCCCCTCTGTTCTTTTCTCAAACACAAGTATGCTCTCACCTCAAAACTACTGCAACTCGGCTTATAAAGCAAAGGCATACATTTCTCATATTCCTTCTTTTCCTCTCACCAACCCCCCCCCCCCAAACCTGGAATCCAACTCTAAGTACTAACAGACTGACTGCCTGACTCACCGTGCAAAATAATTTATGATTTATACAACACTGTAGTGCATGTTTTACTTGAACTATTGAAAGCAGACCTACCAGCTGCCTTCGACGCTTCTATATCATTAAGATCAGATACTGAGTCAGAAGTAGGGTTTTGTTAAATACACAATTGGAAAAAGAACCAGACAATGTACAAAGGTTGAAGCTGACTCCTTATGGAACTAGAAGATTGCTGCAGTTCTGAAATAGAAGCGAGACAGAGACCAATTATTCAAGAAATAATTAGGACACATGTCTGAAGGGAAATCCAAAACCAAAAGGTCCATTCACCGGCCAAGATCCATGCGTAAGTGGGACAGAATGTGGGAGGAAAGCTAATAATCATGTCATTGATCAATATACTTATGACTAGTCAGTTGGGGCAGGTAAATGGGCATAGGAAAATAAAATAATAGATAACAATTGTACCTATTCAGGGATACAGCTGTTCAGAAGAAATGATATTTCTTAGGATCAAAAATAGCCATCAGAAAACAGAGTTTTAGGAAAAGATAAGACCATATTCAATAAGAAACTGTGATGTAAGGTAATAAATATGGTTAATAGGAGAATAAAATTTAATTTCTGACCTTCTGGGCAACGAGCTCCAATTTTGAACTAGTGATGTATCTCTATTCTCATTGCTTAGGTCTGGAAGTCATCCTAAGGTTTAGGGAAGAACTCAAGTAAACCCAACTGCAATGTTTCACATTACAAAATGCTGATACAGAAAAATGAGCTTCATTATAGTAATAAGCGAGAGGTTTCAATTTCCAATAGGCTAGTTAAGGAAAGCCTTATCGGGAAGGTAACATTAAAATGAAAACTTAAAGAACTGAGGGAGAGAGTGCCCTGGAGATATCTATGGGCAGAACATTCTAGACCTTATCAGAAGGATTTCAAGAAGGCTAGTGTCACAGGAGTGGAGTGAAGAGGGAGAGAAACATGGGAAATGAGATGGGAGTCAGGACACATACTGTGTGTCCTGTAACATCACAGGGGTCAGGAACCTATGGCTCGCAAGCCAGATGTGGCTCTTTTGATGGCTGCATCTGGCTCACAGACAAATATTTAATAAAAAAATAATAACATTAAAAATATAAAACATTCTCATGTATTACAATCCATTCATTTCCTACTCCTCATGTTCATGGTTGCAGGTGGCTGGAGCCAATCACAGCTGTCCTCCAAGACAACACCAAATTTTTATTGGATAATACATAACATAGATGGGTCATTGTATGGCTCTCACAGAATTACATTTTAAAATATGTGGCGTTCATGGCTCTCTCAGCCAAAATGGTTCCCAACCCCTGATACACTATGGTGAGGACTTGGTAAGATGGAATGCCACTAATTGGTTTTTAATGGAAGAATATCTGATCTGTATACTGGTGATAAACCCAGAAATATGACCTTAATCCCTGGACTATTACAAAATGGCTAAATAAAAGCTAGAAGAAAAGAAAATGGAAGCTTTAATATTTTTATTACTTTTTATAGGACAATGGTCTCTTACTACATGAGCTTCAACAATTTGTTCTGTGTTCCATACACATCCCCCTGACATGCCATTATTATTAAACTCTCCAATTTCTTCTAATTTTTTAGATCAGTTGCCCTAAAGTTAAATTAAATTACCTTTATGGAGCTTTTGTATGCACCAGGTACTATATATGCTATATGCTTTCTATGCAGAAACTTATTTATGCTGCTCAAAAAATTAGGAGATATTTCAAAAATGAATATGAAGTGATAAAGTATTCCCTAATTTTTGTGAGCAGTATATTTCTCTACAATTTACAATCGTCATCATTTTCATTTTATTAATAGGAAAACTGTAACGCAGAGAACTTTGGGATTCTGGAGTATGTGCCTCACCTAGGATTGATATAATGCTAATTTTCATAGACCTGAGTTTCCTCTTTAAATTCCCTTAGGCTGACAAATATTTACTGAAGAGTGAGTGTATTTTTCATATTGGAATCAAGTTTTAAGCTAGAGAACAACATGCATCCTCAGATGTCTGTGACAGCCTGATATACTTCTTGGGAAGCAGTATCATCCAGTGATTCAGCACATGTGCATTTGAATCAAATAAGGGGTTTCTAACCAGGCTTTTCCATTTCCAAGCTCTGCAAGACTTCCCAGTTCTTGGCTGTGGTTTCTTTGTAAACTAATATATCTAAACTAAGATCTACACAAATAAGATTTTAAGATCACATTTTAAAAGACAGTATACAAAATTAGGTACAAAAGTGAATATTTATTTAGATGGAAAAAAGTAGTAAAATTCACATTTAAAATAGCTGACAATGCCACAAACATCATAACTCGAGAAAAACATTAGCAGTATTTTTGTTTCATGCATAACAGTCAAAGTGGCATAACTAAAGACTCCTGGAAGTCCAGGGATGAGGCAGGTGTTTCTGGACAATGATTTCCGTACAGCCCACTATTCCAGCACAACATCACTCACAAGATCAGTTTTTCCAGCCTTTAGGCCAATCGAGAAATACTTTGAAGTGTGCACAGTGTACATTTTAAGTAAAAATAGTCTGCTCTTGGCTCTCTCTCTATATATCATATCTGTTTAATTGAATTAAATTGGGAAGGCTGCTTTCTTGGTATGGAGTATGAAGAGACTGATTGAATTAAAATTATTTTTGGCTACTTCAAGACAATTACTAACTTTCACAATAAAAATGTGAACAGGACCATAATCCATTATTAGGCTAACATTTCTTTTTTCTATGAGAGTTTATTAGTGACTTCTGGTCATAATATAGACTAGTGTATATATAAATATTTTGTAATACACTTGAGTAATAATTTAAAAATTGTTTGAAAAACAAAAAATGGTCTACTTTTTTATTAATTAAATTGTATTTATTTTGAAGCACTGGAATAAAAGTAATTCAGTTGTTATCACATGGTGTAGGAAGGCATATGCATGGTAGTAGACCTTATCTAAGCTTGATGTGTACTTGCTGACTCACACTTGAAAAACTCATTAAATATTTTTGTAACATAGGTTTCACTGATATATAAAGAGCCAATGGGATTACATCTACCTAAATGAATTGGGAAAAATAAATTTCAAAATGGACATACATGTCTGTGTGCCTTTAGTGCACGAATCTGTTTAGTAGCAGCATTGTCTGAGGCATATGATTCTACATGCCAAACTGAGAAAATCAAATCAAAAACCATCTTTTCCTAAACATCCTTTGAAGCTACCAGTAACTAATTTGATATAGTTGTTAAAAAACTGAGGCCAGTCTCTCTTAGTTGTGGGGCCCTGTACCTGAGCCATCTGGAACCATCATATAATCTGGACAGTGTAAATTATGCTTACATAATTGTGATCAAGGAAATGCATTTTGGTCGGGCTCAAGGGTCTGGGAAAATAAAGCATTATCAATTCAAGAAACTTTGAAATACAATAGTAACCTGAGATATACATGCAAAAATATCTGGTTTGAATAACAACATGGATGTGAAAGCTATCAGGGTCCATAATGTCCCAAGCTTCCCAAACAATTAGTTCATGGACTGTCTCCAAAGGATGAAATATAATTAGCTATTACTCAGATACTAAAAGAAATAATAATAAATAAAAAGGCTTTTGATTACTAAAAAATCCAATTTAATTATGAACATCACTCAGGACTTTCAGGACTAGTTTCTAGGAAAATGTGGAAGAAGGGAAAGAAAAATAAGAAAAGTCTATATTGACTCCATTTTCAGTATATGCCTTAGAGATGCTACCTGTTAATATTTGAGAACATTAACCAACTGCTAATAAACCAACTGGTTTCTATAGTGGAAATAATCCAAATAATTTAAAATAATTCCTTTTGAATAACTAAAGTGAATGATATTTTACCAACTTTTTCTCAATATTTACTCAGATACATATAATGAATTATGATGATCAGCTGTCAGAGACATACTTTTAGAGATTCTATTCTGCTCTCTTTCACAGGATTGCCATTTACCCAGAAGAAAAAGTCTTCAGGAACTGCAGTTTCATTGAACTGGCAAATTAGCTAGTTTGTCTCTCTTTCAAACTTGACTTGAATCATCCCGTTGAGAGAAGAGCTACAGACTGCTCTTACCTCTGGTTCAGCTGCCTTGCTGTACACAAAATTGGGAAACTTGGTAGAACCTTGATTCTCCCTTGTTTCTAAAGCTCTCCTATCTAATTAGGAATCATCTACAGGGAAACTTGATGTTTCCTTAAAGACTCGATTTTTTTAGAACTTTGCCTAGTGTCACTGTAACACTTGTTTTGTCAGACTAGAATTTTTACACCAAATTATCTTAATTCTGAATGGCAGGCAAATGAATACATTTGAAAACACTGATTTTATATTGACCAAAAGTTTAAAACTTATGCATAAATAAATAGAAAAAAGTTATTTCACACAGTGAGATCAGGGTTTCATTCAAATAAGATTTGGATTGAGAGTATTTGCTTGGTAGAATATGATCTTTGATATTTCTCACTGGATAAAAAATCACTTTTGTTTTTTAAATAATACATGTTAGTATTTTATTTTACTGTGCTATTATGGTTAAATTCAAGTTGTAGATTATTATTTTGGGTACCACTTCCTAGCCTAAAGCATTATCAAATGATGATATATGCTATCAAATAGCAAGCACAGAATTATATACATTTCACTGTCTTTGGTTAATTGAGGCAAGTGTAGTTGTCATTGGTCAAATGCATATGACATTTCTTTTCTTCATCTTTGCTTTCCTCAAAGCTTCTGTTTAAATACAGACCATGCACTGGCCGGTTGGCTCAGCGGTTGAGCGTTGGCCTAGCGTGCGGAGGACCCGGGTTCGATTCCCGGCCAGGGCACACAGGAGAAGCACCCATTTGCTTCTCCACCCCCCCCCCCCCGCCGCACTTTCCTCTCTGTCTCTCTCTTCCCCTCCCGCAGCCAAGGCTCCATTGGAGCAAAGATGGCCCGGGCGCTGGGGATGGCTCTGTGGCCTCTGCCTCAGGCGCTAGAGTGGCTCTGGTTGCAACATGGCGACGCCCAGGATGGGCAGAGCATCGCCCCCTGGTGGGCAGAGCGTCGCCCCCTGGTGGGCGTGCTGGGTGGATCCCGGTTGGGCGCATGTGGGAGTCTGTCTGACTGTCTCTCCCTGTTTCCAGCTTCAGAAAAATGAAAAAAAAAAATAACAAAATAAATAAATAAATACAGACCATTATTACCACTTTGGTAGCGTCGAAATGTGCTGCATGTGTAATCTACCTAGAAATCCAGCCTTGCACCTTCTTCACTTCTTTTAAAAGATTTTTAGGCTACATAAGTTCTAATGTGAACATGTGTCCTTCAGTGAGAGATTTGAGCAATCCATTAAAAATAAATATGTGAGAACACTCAGAGATACTAGTAATGAAGGTCAAAGAACACCCTGTTAAGTAAAATTGAGATGTGATGACCTATAATTGTGTTACTCCTGCTCCATCACAGGGCAAAAAACTACTTAATATTGCAATGAAGATTTATCCAGTTTGGTTAAATTAAGAATAAGCAATCAAATACTTATTTCTCAAAGGAAAGTGTGTAGGTTAGGTCAATTGAAGGTATCTGTTGTATCGTAAAATCGATTTGGAACGTTTCAGAGAATTATTGTCTAAATTGGCAGGTGATTGCTATCCACACTAACAATATATCTGTTAGCATAACTCAAAGGGGACTATGTTAAAGAATATATGATTTCTATAAGCTTTGACTGAGTAGATAAAATTATATGATAATAAATTAAGAAACAAGCATGAATTACAAGTAAATCCACATAAATCTATTGTGAGATATCTTTACCTACAATCCTTTGCAAAGTATTTATGCACCATATGGCAAATGTACTTATAATAAATAATTAAGGGGGCTTCTGACATGGAAAAAAGCACAGACAATATATACATACATTTTTATTAAGTGAGAGGTGGAGAGGCAGAGACAGATTCCCGCATGCTCCCCAACTGGGACCCACCCAGCAAGCACCCTACTAGTCTATGCTCTGCCCATCTGGGGCTGCTGCTCCATTGCTTGGCAACTGAGCTATTTTAGTGCCTAAGGTGAGGCCACCCAGCCATCCTCAGTGCCCAGGGCCAACCTGCTCAAATCGTTTCAGCCATGGCTGCAGGAGGGGGAGAGAGAAAGAAGAGAGAGAGAGAGAGAGAGAAGGGTGAAGGGTGGAGAAGCAGATAGTCACTTCTCTTATATATCCTGACTGGGAACTGAACCTGGGACTTCCACATGCCAGGCTAATGCTCTACCACTTAGCCAACCGGCCAGGACCCAGGCAATATTTCTTTAAATAAACACTTAAGGTAAAGCCAACATCATTTTCTTAAATTGTTTAAAAACAAATGTATCTATAACTATTACATTTGAAAAATTTAACGTAGACACAAATCCAATAATTCCTTATTAAATATAACATTTACATGTACAAATAAGAAACAATATTAAAAATTGACACAAGGATATATTTGTGTTTTTTGAACACTTTTTAAAAACAAATATAAAGCTACATCTATATTTTAAAGTATATATATATAATATATTTATAACTTTAAAAATAATGAGTACATTTGCAAACTGAATTAAATTTATATAGAGGATAAACTTGAAAGAAACCAGTCATGCAAGGAATATTTTCTTGTGTGCAGAAGGAGTATCTAATTTTTAAATGGCATAACAAAATCAGCTATTAGAATATTACTTCTTAAATTATTAACAAATTAATTTGTCTAATAAATACAGTCACTTTTCTATTGTTTTCTGTTAATGCTTCATCTACATTTATGAATATAAAATTTTTAACTTCAGTCTCTGGCTGTAGTTGAAAATCTCTTTGTGTAAAAAGTTCTAACTGTTATTTGGAATGAATAAGGCATAATTAATATTTCATTGATTTTCTTGTTAATGGATGACCAACTTACAGCCTAAGCAGAAGGAAAGTTAAGTGGTATCAACTGCTTTTTCTTTCAGAGGGACAGAGCACCCAATCACATTCCATTTTCTATGTTCTGTGGAGCAGTGTGTCAAAATCCCATAATACCACTTCTCCTTATGAAAACCTCTTCTCAGTTTACTGGGTGAGAACAGAATACTAAACCATGACAAATGTCAATGCAGATTTTAAGTTAGTCATATGACCTATGACTCTGATTCAACCTCAAATTATGGATTATGTCACAAACTATGAAGCATATTTATCTTCTACACATTTCATTTGCTTGTTGTGGTTTCTAAATATTTTGACAGTTGATTATTTATTTATTTTATGTTTAAAGTGAGTTACAAAGGCTTTTATTCCCAGAGTGCAGGAAGCACTAGGCTTGAATTAGAAGACCTAAATTAAATACTCTGATAATATCTAGCTTTGCCATTAGCTTATCCCCAGTATCATGAAAAGTCTTTTGGTCTTTGCCTCTAACGTGAATTAGGTACAAGAGTCTCTATATTTCACTTGTGTTATTATTACTGTTGTTTGTCTTTGTTTTGGTTTTGGCTTTAGTATTTTTTCTGCTACAGGAAACATGTCTGGTTTATTGAGTTTCCTCATAACTTTATAATTTTAACAGTGCCTTGAAAATAAAGTTAGAACTGTGTGTGACCATATTTGGCATTTTAAAAATATATAGAATTTCTTTTCAAAGTAAGAAAGATAACTGTATTTTTTCTTTACTGAATTTTATGATGTTGCAATTTCAAAACTTCCTTAAGGACTCACTACCATGTCTTAGCCTTAAGATAATACAAAGGAGCAGAGAGGAAAGCATCCATCTAACTGGAAAGGTATATTTCCACCCATTTCTGTCCTTCATTGGATCAATATTCATGTCCTCCATTTATATTTACAAAATTTGTCATGGTCTTCAATAATATGGTGCTGAAAAAAATTGAATTATATTCCTCTCTAAGCTGTTAATTAAAAGTTAAAGTTGATCATTAAAGGCTTTGCAAAGCTCAGTGGTAAATAACGCAGCAAGTTCTGAGCCTAAATAAGAAACTAACTGGGTAATCAATTCTACTGCTAAGATTTTTACTGTAAAATATCGATAAGCCAGACACTGAGCCTCAAAGCATCAACTCTTTATGGCTTCAGCTATGTCCTCCCACCCAAGTGATCTTCCAATGTCTTATAGTCTCTGAAAGAAGTAGCTTAAGAGGACTTTCTTGTTTTCAGGGAAAGAAAAGATGACTCAGAAACACATGGGGGAAAAATTAGATGAAGGGAGAGTAAGAAAACAATAACAAATCTACTTAGGACATAATAAATACAGGAAAGAAGTGATGAGGAAATAATTACCATAGCAGAACATCAGTAGTTGTAGAGAACAACTGTAGTTGAAGAAAGTTCAACCCTAGTGTTTAAATTCAGCATTTGTGATCAAATTTGTTCTGGTATAAATGTGAAAACTCCAGCCTGACCAGGTGGTGGCGCAGTGGATAGAGTGTCGGACTGGGATGTGGAGGACCCAGGTTTGAAACCCTGAGGTCGCCAGCTTGAACATGGGCTCATCTGGTTTGAGCACAGCTCACCAGCTTAAACCCAAGGTCACTGGCTTGAACAAGGCATCACTCACTCTGCTGTAACTCCCTGGTCATATGAGAAAGCAATCACTGAACAACTAAGGTGCTGCAATGAAGAATTGTTGCTTCTCATTTCTCTCCCTTCCTTTCTATCTGTCCCTATCTGTCCCTCTCTCTGTCTCTCTCTGTCTCTGTCACAAAAAATATAAAATAAAATAAAAAAGTGAAAACTGCAACTAACTCAAGTGAATTTACCATGAGCTTCTAAGATATGAAGAGCAGCATAGACCTAGCTTTGAAATAAGCATAAATAGTTAATCTGATAAAACTTAATGTATGGATTTATTCTATTTTTTAAGACAGTTATTATGTTTGGAAATTCACTGGGTTCCAGGAGAAAATACATATATATATTTCTGTTATTAGTGAGATACTCAAATACAAATTTCCAAAAATTCTTTATTTTTTTTTTATTTTTATTTTTTTTGTTTGTTTTTTTCATTTTTCTGAAGCTGGAAACAGGGAGAGACAGTCAGACAGACTCCCGCATGCGCCCGACCGGGATCCACCCGGCACGCCCACCAGGGGCGACGCTCTGCCCACCAGGGGGCGATGCTTTGCCCATCCTGGGCGTCGCCATGTTGCGACCAGAGCCACTCTAGCGCCTGAGGCAGAGGCCACAGAGCCATGCCCAGCGCCCGGGCCATCTTTGCTCCAATGGAGCCTTGGCTGCAGGAGGGGAAGAGAGAGACAGAGAGGAAAACGTGGTGGAGGGATGGAGAAGCAAATGGGTGCTTCTCCTGTGTGCCCTGGCCGGGAATCGAACCCGGGTCCTCCGCACGCTAGGCCGACGCTCTACCGCTGAGCCAACCGGCCAGGGCCCAAAAATTCTTTATTTAAAGAAAAAAAATTTAAAAAGCTATTAAGAGCTGTGGGTATAAAACTTGAATATTGGCAGCTTAATTTCTCCCTTTTAATATATATGTGAACCAATGCCAACTGATGTCAACAGATTATGAGCATGAAAGAGAAACTAATTGTTCCACATTATTTTACAATTAGTATTGATTATCATGCCCTTTGCAAATCAAGACAGAAATAAAAAGAATAATAATTCTTAAGGATGAATTTAACACTTAAAAGAGGAGAAGAAAGATATTTCCAAATACTTTCTTAATCACATATTGAAATCATAAGATACATTTAAAGGGCTTCAATTATGCATATGGAAAATCAGACAATTTTAGAACGTGATCTCTAATCAAATATATGCTGATTTAAGAAGAGACTTCTCTTTTCAAGTACAAAAATATTTCTTCCCATCAGAGTGGCATTCTGTAACCAACAAATTGCTTAAAGACAGGATAAAAACTGAGATGAGAATACCAACACCACAATTTAAATTACCACATAGTAATATAAAACAGTCATATATTTGAAAATAGATATACAGACTCTTACACATTTGAAATAAGTGAAGGAGAATATTGAAGAGAATTCCTGAGTAACAAAGTCAAACTGTACCATGGTTTCACTTTGTTTACAGTGATTCAATCAGAAACCAGAACAAAGCATCACACAGAATACAACAGGAGTTGACATTACCAATAAATATCTAACCAAGCATCTAGGAATATTATTTCTTGTAACTGAACTTTAATAAAAGAGAAAAAGCTGAAATTTGAAGGTTCAAATCCTGGGCAAGTACCCAGACTTAGGATGTGTAAGTTTCTGATGAAGAAACAAGCCATGTTTTTTTTTTTAAATGAATTTTTAAGAGGAAGTAGTAACACTGTCATAAAAAAGAAAATTCTGAAAAGGTAGCAATATACAGAGCATTTCAGAACATAGACACTGGACTTCAGGACTTTTATCCTCATTTTTATTTCTCCAGTTTTTGGACACCTTGGCATGAAGTGAGCATGGCAGTTCATGGATTTAATGAGTTTAAGAATTACAGTGAAATTCAGTACAGTGTTAATAACGTTCAAATTAACATTTCCCTTCAGATAAATTGAATTAGAAAAAATATAATAGTAGTGCCCATAAAATGACATAATAAAACCGGAATGCCAACTATAGCATAAAAACATCTCTCAGCAAATGTTACAGAGATAGTCCGCTTTCCGAGTGTTTGCTCTTCGTGTTCATCTATTAAAACATGGGTTTAATTTAAAATGCATGAGTAAACTTCTTACTTGACTGCAGACAAGCAAAGAAGTAAATATTTTTCTCTCTTTTAGAAGGTTAATACTCTTTTCTTTTTTCATGCAACTACTAATTTAGCAGGTGACCTGGGGTTGTGGAAGTGTGGGGATAGGGCAGGAGAGAGGGTGTTCAGCATAACTGTTCAGTAATTACTTCACTGGCTTAACAATCTCCGTGGTTTCTCTGACGTTTCTGCTACTGTGTGACTTTTGTTTAGGCTGGGATTTATGACTCTGTCATTTAGGAGTAGGTGTTTGAGAGGAGTCATTAAACAACCATCAAAGCATTAAACAGCTACACACGGAAACCTACCATAAGTACCGCCTTGAGCTGGCTACAGAGAATCCCTCCGCCTTGCAGCAGGTGTGATACAACTTAGAGCAGGAGTCTTGGGAGCTGAGAGTTGATGATAATGTCCAAAGGACTAGAGGCGAAAGAGCATGCAGCTTGAGTGTAAGACAGATGTTGCGCTCACCATCTCCCACAGGTAATACTTCCAACACAGTAACGGAGCATTAGAGTTTGTGGTATGCTTAG
Organism: Saccopteryx leptura; assembly: GCF_036850995.1. Lineage (NCBI taxonomy): Eukaryota > Metazoa > Chordata > Mammalia > Chiroptera > Emballonuridae > Saccopteryx > Saccopteryx leptura. The sequence continues at coordinate 78,397,518 of NC_089509.1, read as the reverse complement.
TCACAGGAATAGAACCATGAGATTGGTAATGTCTTGCCAGTTTTAAAATATATATGAATAACTTCTTGTCAGAGCAATGGAATCTATAAAAAATTTGTGTATACCTAATGAGGCTCCTGGGTTACCAGCCTTCTCTCTTCAATTTCTTATACTAGTTTGACTGTTCAACTAGCTGTGGTACTTGTACTGTGAAGATTTGTTATTTTCAGAATCGATTAACACTCTAATAATTTAATATACAAATGCCCGTATATGATTTGCATCTGGAGATAATGCACAAATTTGATGTTACCATTTTTAAAGCTATTCCTGGTGTTACTACATCACTTACCAGATTCTTTTATTCTTTTTTATATAGAAAACATGTAAATTAGCTTATGTCACACATTGTGGAGAGAGAGCCTAGGAATGGCAAGGTGTCAGAGAACTGCCATTTTGATGATTGTGCTCCTGGCAACTTATTATTATAATAGATTGTTTTTTTATTATATCACTGCATTTGGCTGTGATGATATTTAACTACAGAAGATTAAAGACATGTCATGATGCCAGAGAACTTTATGAATGGGCTAGTGCATTTTCATCACACTTAAAATTAGCAAGTCAGAGAGTAATAAACAATTCTGGGAAACCTCGGAGTCACTCTACTAAAGAATGCACAATTTTTTGTCTTTTGGCATTTGCTTTGATTGTTGAATGAATAAGTGCTTACTATTTACTTTTTAAGTACTAGCACTGAGCTAAGCCCATGAAGAACACTTGACCTTAAAGATGACCCTATCCTGAAAGATCTGAGAGTTCAGTTTATATAAGAAAACATGAAAGAATACAGGATAATACAGCAGAGATAGGATTATATAAGGCAGTTTGATAGACAACTGGTGGGTAAAGAGAATTTCATTAAGAAAAAAAAGAGAAAGAAAGGCAACTTAGATGGGATGAACAATGAGTAGAAAAAGAAAAAAAAGTGGTTATGCAGTGAACAGGGAGACCCTTTTTTGAACTTAAAGCTATGTTTTAGGTATTGTGCCACTTGATTTAGATGTCTTTTCTTGTTTAGTCCTTGCAGTGAAGTAGACATTATCGTTGCTATTTTGCAGATAAGGAAACAAAAGCTGAAGGTAGTTTCTGTCAAGTCACAGATCTTGGAAGCAGAATAGGTTGGACCTAAGCCCAGCCTATGCTGTGCCATATAGCATGTGGCCTGAGAGGAATACAGGGCGCACCGTGGGTGCATGCAGGCTCAGTCCAGGAAGGCAGCTGCGGGAGCACAGAGGTGGACGCAGATCACAGATGCTATTCTTGGGGAAAATGTTCAGGGTTATCTGGTTTTGGAAAAGGCAAAGGAATTGTCTAAGAAGATTTAAGAGTTTTAACCTGGAAGTTAAGTTCTTACTTTAAGACTCACTGGTACAAAGAGAAGGTTGTTCCTTCTCTTAGATCCTACACTTTTTGGCATTATCAAGGAACTTCAAGAATAGAATTCTTTGCCACTTATGAACCAGTATTCATTCATTCTCACCTTTTGGAGAAATAAAACTTGGGGTTGTTGGTCCCTAGACTGTTGACCTAGTTTGTCTATCAAAGTAACTAGGTCAAGTGGAGGAAGAACAGACAAGTGGGGGTGGGAGAAAGGCCTTACCTGAGCCTAGAAAGATTAAAACAAAAAAGGAAAGGAGGTTAGGAAAGACTGCGCTGGAGTCCAGGGAGAGGAGTTTTGTCTCGATACCCTAAGTTCAGTGAAAAATTGGAGCAATTAGCTAATTCAATCCCCAAGTGTCACTTTTGTCTCGATTTCAATATGTGTGTGTGTGTTAATCAAATATCTACTGAGTGCATACTATGGTAAGTGGCTTAAGAGATGCACATATAAATTAGACAAAGCATTTGCTGATAATTATGTGACCGCATAGCAACAGTGAACCCTTAAAGTTAAGAAGAGAATGACTTACTTCAAGGCAAAAGGAACAAAGATAAGTGGGAGGCTAAGCACAAAAGATATTTTGGAGGTGATATCTGAAATAATGTGTTAGGCTTTGGGCATTCAGATATGGCAGCAGACAGAAAGCTAGTTTTGGACAAAAGGAATCACATGAGTTAAAAGTCTGAATGGCCTGACCAGGCGGTGGCGCAGTGGATAGAGCGTCGGACTGGGACACCAAAGACCCAGGTTCGAGACCCCGAGGTTGCCAGCTTGAGTGCAGGCTCACTTGGTTTGAGAAAAAAAAAAAAAAAAAAGCTCAGCAGCTTGGACCCAAGGTCTCTGGCTCCAGCAAGGGATTACTCAGTCTGCTGAAGACCCGCGGTCAAGGCACACATGAGAAAGCAATCAATGAACAGCTAAGGTGTTGCAATGCACAACGAAAAACTAATGATTGATGCTTCTCATCTCTCCATTTCTGTCTGTCCCTGTCTATCCCTCTCTCTGACTCTCTCTCTGTGTCTCTGTAAAAAAAAAAAAAAGTCTGAATGGTGGCAAAGCATGAAGTAAGAGTAAGAAACAAATAGAGTGATTGGGTTTGCTTAAAGAGCAAAGGCAACATAAAAATTTCAGAATATACCAGGAGAATTGATTTAGTTTTGTGCTATGTTTGTATATTTGTTGCTTTATTCAAAGCAGCTGATGCTGATACCACAAGTAATGTCATAGGGGTCAACTTGCTCTGATCTATTTTTCATTCCCTGCTTCTGCCAATCAGGTGGGATGAGATCCCACTCTGTCAGTACTGCAGTCAATGGTGGCCTGGAAAAATGCAGGAACTCCAGCAGTTAAAAATCCATTAACTACATATGGCTATGGCTGATGGACAGACAGGCCCTGTAAACAGTGTTAGTAAAAGTGTGAGTCTCCTCTTTCCCACTACCCCTTCAATCTTCCGTCCCAGATTCAGTCCTTTCGTACCTAGAAGCACAATTCAGCCTCTGTAAATGTGTTTGGGGAGAAAATCTGATCTGCTTTGAGCTAATCATATCTGGAAGTGATGGAAAGATCTGAAGTTCGACACCTACATCGCCTCCTAAAACTTATGCAGGGAAATTCTTTCCTCATTGTTGAGCTGCAGAGAGAAAAATTCAACCCTGAAACACTGCAGTTCCTTAGTGAATCAGGAAGCTACAGGGATATGAGCCACGCAGGAAAAAGTTTGTCTTTTCTAAATCAATGTTTGGCTCAAGGTGAGGAACAGGAACTGATTATACTAAGTATTGCCTCCTGGCATTTAATTCTTTATAAATAAATTTATTTGGGGTTCAGTAAGCAAGCTATTTTTTTTCTTTTGCATTCAAACATACAGCTGAAATATACAATGTAGAAAGATAATGAAGGATTAAAAATATGGTTTTATTAATAAAGATATTAACAGAGAACATTGAGGGACATAATGCAAGGATCTGAGCCTATCAGGTATGATATAAAGCACTGCCTCAGAAATATCACTTTTCTGTATTACACATACTGTATGTTAAAAATAGACAAGTTTCTAATAGAATCTTTAGTCTCTTGCCTTGCATCTAGCTATAACGGATCAGCTCCCTTTCCAAGTCTTCTTTAATTTCACTGTGGTAACATGCTTGAGTGAACACACACATGGTACATTTAACCAATTTGGCACTATGCCTTAGGTTTATTAAACAAACAGAGATTTGATAGACTGTCTCCAAATTCTAGCCCCTTGAGTAAATTTTGCAGCTGCAATACTGCCCCTAAGGTGACTTTTCACTCTGTTGGTGCTGAGACTCAGGACACTGTGGAAGTGGAATCCATATTCTTTGAGACCAATATTTATTCCTTAGATTTTTCTCGTCCTTTGAACCTGGATATTGTCTTCTCTCTGCCCAACAACTTCCACAACCCTGACACTTATTGCATGGAATTATAGTCTCTTTTCTTTCAAAGTATTGCGTATACTTCCTGAAAGCCACTATAGCAGGATTAAATATTTTGCAAAGCTAGGAAATAAATAAATGAATTACAATATAGTTTCTCCCAGGGAACAAACAAGCAAAATCCTCCTCACTGATTAATTGGTTGGATTATTTTTCCCTAGAGTCCCTGCTTAGAGTAGAGTATAATTATTTACCTATATGCTTCCGCATTGAGAATTTAGTTTTATGTATAGTGTGGATGTATACTTCAATTCCTCTCTTCCCAAGTCCAATCTAGCAAGTGATGCCTAATTTTAATTATACACATGTCATATTAAAAGAGAAAATTGACATCTAATATATTTTTCTGCAATGCATAAAGCTAGTTAATAAATTGTTACACTATATGCTAACAAAAAATACATTTCAAGGCAAGTGTCTTTAGAGGTTGTGTTGAGCAGATAAAATATATTATGCTCACTTTGTTAAAGATAGTGCTGCCCAATGGAAGCCCATTGCTCAGGTGATGGTATTGGTTGTCATTCTTGCTTGGGATGGGCATGATTATATTAATGTGTGTTGGGGGCAGGCTGCAGGCAGGCAGGATCCTTATAGCCTGGGGCTTGGTTTTGGGACTAAGCCTTTCCTACTCTTTTTGATGTGGGTGGTACATTCTCATCAGGAATTCCTTTATGCCTCAGATAGATGAGTGACTTTGTATCAGAAACTTCCTTGTTTGTATATTGGATTAAAGATTTTGGTTTCTACACTTTAAAGTAGGGCAGACCAGGAGCTTGCTCTCTCTCATTTCCTGAGATTAGCATTAGAGGAGAGAGCAGAGAGGATAGCAGAGAAAGGCCAGGTGGAGGAGGCCAGGAGAATCAGCCAAAATGGAGGAATGCTGAAGAAGCCAGTTTGTGCAGAGTTTGTGCAGAGAGAAGGAGATGGGGAGGAGTTAGAAACCTTTGATTCTAGGAAACTCGGATAAGCCAGTAGCTTTGTGGGCACTGAATGAGTGGGTTTTGGAGCCCAGTGTGTGTTTTTACTTGCCTGCCGGGGGCAAGCTAGGATTAAAGCTAATGGCCCACCAGTTCTTGGCTCCATTGTTTCATTACTGTCTGTCCGAATCTAATGTGAACCTGCATGGGCCAGTTAGCTGTGATGGTGGCCATGGCTACTGGCTTTACAGGTTGCATATAGGCCACCTCTAAAAATGTGAACTATACTGCATTCCACAAGGAATAAAAGACGTATGAACCTAAGGTTGTTCTTCCCTTAGTAAGAGATTTGTCTAATTCTCAATTAGCTTGGCACCTACCATAATGCAGACAGATCATAAAGTTTGATCATTACTATGAACATTTTTTATAACCCAAACTTATAACCCATGAATACCGCCTCATCTCTCAGCTAACAGCCCTTTTCCTTTCCTACAGTGTTACCAAGGTGATACATACTACAGAGCATGTACTACTAAAAAGATAAGACTTGCAATAGGAATATTTCATGGGTAACAAGATTGTAAGCAATTTCCATAATCAGTGATTTGAAATAAGTCTATATAAACTTTGACTCAAGATCAAACCTTTCAGGAGGCTCTTTTTCTTTGAAAGAAACTAAGACAAATTACAGGGTGATTGGTGTTACCTCTATTCATACATAATTTTGAAGGGAACAAAAAACCTTTAAATATACTTTTATACATCTTTCATGGGGCGCAGTGACATTGAATAACAATTATGAAGGCAAAAAAACAACAAAACCCCAATAAGTAATAGAATGTAACGAAAGCTTACCTGGTTTTAGTTGTAGAGAGCAGTCAATGAGTTCTACAACCAGTTACTTGTTAAATTATTCCTTTTTATTTTCTGATGTCATTTGTGATTTAAATTACCCAAAGATGCAGGTTTAACCAAAATAACAAATTTCACTTGTCGTATATTAACACCTTTGATCTTTACAATAGGCTATGGAATATGATAAGGTCCATTTCCCTGATAAGGGAACTGACACACAAAGAGATGAAACAATCCACTAAAGATCACAATATCCATTTTAAAGTATCCTTGAGTCACATTTGGGAAATGGATCCTGTCCTTGTGAATAAATCCTTTGAAATGCAGAGCTCTGTGGAGTGCTCACTGCGTGATGAGCAAATGCTGTGAGATAAGAGCAAAAGTCATCCCTTAAAAGTTTTCTGATCAGAGTTGTACACTTGCACACTAGACTTTTTTGATCCAGCCTTGTTTACTGAATCCTGAAATTACCTCTTTGGTGTTTTTCTTCCTGTTCCTATGAGTTCACCTTCTATATCCCTAGATATGGATTTCTCCTTCATATCCCTCTTTAATATGGTTATTAGATATAAACTGCCGAAGATTCCACAGTTGAAAGAAAGAAAGATGGAGCCTCCTACCAGTTTACCTCTTCATGTGGCTGCCTGAGATAGGATTACGTCCTCCCATTGCTCTGAGCAAAGCCTTTCGGCTGCTGTCAGTTTCATTTCAAGAACCCACAATGAGTGATGCCTGACTACACGGTGCCTTTTTATGTGCAGAAAATCCTGGGGTACATAAGGAAAGCGTAGCCCCGATGCCTTATTTATCTTTTTTTGCTCTCATAGAGCTGGTTTTCAGCAATGTACTGCTTCTCTCTAAGCACTCCATCTCAATTAATTGAGAAACTCTGAGCTCAAGTAACTTATCCAAAGTCGTACATGAGTGGATTACCAGCATTCATACCCCAGAACTGTCATGGTTCCTAAATCCTTTATTATAAGCATTATACCATACCATCTTCAAGGTCTCAGTATTAACATCATGTAAATTTATTCTCCAGCATGATTCATTAAAATGAAAATGGACCATTTTCTCTGATTCTCCAAGCACTTCAGAAGAAGCGCTACATCCTGAATACAGATTTCATTTCTGAGAAGGAGACAAGAAAAGAAGTTAAACCTTTACTTGTATCGAAGGCTGGTTCATCTTAAAAGGGCTTTTATTCCAGTTTTTGATTTAAAATATTTAAAGGAAAACCAAGCAGCATTAAGGTTAAGAATAGCTACAATTGCATTTTTTTAGCAGTAGGTAAAGCAAAGGAAACTAAAAAGTGCCTGTAACTCAGTGGCAGTAACCTAATGAATTCCCTATGGATTGAAAGTTAATGTAAAACTAAATTTAAAGAAAAATAAGCCTGCACTAGACAGCCACTCACACATTTCTTTCTGTCATCATAAATACATAGCATCAATCCTCTTTTTAAGTAGGACCTCATTTTCTGTTTAAATAGAGAATTAAAATAATAGAGTCACCACATAAATAGGTCCCAGTACAAAATAATAACACAAGAAATAAAATCTCAACATCTAAGCGTATTTAAGATTGTAGTCAGGAGGTAGAAAGGTAAAAATAAAAAGGGAAAAGTTATAAAATGTGACAAAGTCTTTTTCTCTTTTAATATAAGAATATGTCTCTGGATCCATTCTTTTCCTTCTTCTTTTTTTTTAATGTAAAGAATATTCACTTTTGTTTCATATATATGCCGGGGTTAACAATTATCCTCAGCAAAGTTACTTATTAAGCACCCACTATGTGTAAAGCATCAGTAAAAATATCATCCTTTCTCTCAGGGAACTAGTAATCTGGTTGTGAAACAAAGCATACATTTTAATGATACAAGTGTACATCTATGATGTAAAGGAAAAGTGACATCACGCAGTAAATAATATAGGTGTTTAGATAAGAAATAAATAATGAGAAAGCAGAAAATGAACAGAGGCACAAGAAACAATGAAGGACAGTAGGAAAAGCCCAACTTTAGGATTCCGATGGACTTGTTTGCAAATCCCATCTTTTCCACTATTAGCTGTGTGCCTTTAAGCCAGTGGTTCTCAACCTTTCTAATGCTGTGACCCCGCAATACAGTTCCTCATGTTGCAGTGACCCCAAACCAAAAAATAATCTTGGTGGCTACTTCATAACTGTAATTTTGCTACAGTTATGATTCGGAATGTAAATACCTGATATGCATTATGTATTTTCCGATGGCTTTAGGCGACCCCACCGGGGTCGCAACCCACAGGTTGAGAACCGCTGCTTTAAGCAGACATTTCTGATTCCACATGTATAAGTAGGCATTATAATACCTTCTTCATGGAGTTATTCTGAGTACTAACTTGGACATTGTATATCAGTCCCTACTCCAAGGCTTTCTCCAGGCAGGCACAACTTAGTGGTACAATGGTTCTAGTGATGGTAGTATTGAGAATTTTTGAAACTCTTGGGTTCAGGGCCTGAAATTGAAAAGAGCCTGCATAGAAGTTTAGAAATGGAAACAGACATTTCAAAAAGTGAATAAAGAGTAAACAAAGTCTTGAAATTGAAAATACATTTAGGGCATTCAAGAAACAATAAATACACAGGAATTTTTGGCAGAGGGTTGTGGTGGAGTTGATTGCATAAAGGAGTACTGTGATATTCATTTTGAAAGTTGATGAGCTGTCTAAATATTATATATGTAGTCACCACTGAGTAAAGGGTTTTTTTTGTTGTTTTTTTTTATACTTTTCCGAAGCTAGAAACGGGGAGGCAGTCAGACAGACTCCTGCATATGCCCGACCGGGATCCACCCGGCATTCCCACCAGGAGGCAATGCTCTGCCCATCGGGGCATCGCTCTGTCATGACCAGAGCCACTCTAGCACCTGGGGCAGAGGCCAAGGAGCCATCCCCAGCGCCTGGGCCATCTTTTTGCTCCAATGGAGCCTCGGCTGCAGGAGGGGAAGAGAGAGACAGAGAGGAAGGAAGGAGGGTGGAGAAGCAGATGGGCACCTCTCCTGTGTGCCCTGGCCGGGAATCGAACCCAGGACTCCTGCACGCCAGGCCGACGCTCTACCACTGAGCCAACCGGCTAGGGCCAAGTAAAGGTTTTTTTCTAAGTGCTTTTGAATTTGAAACAACTTTCCCCCTAAAGCTGTCTAAATATCTTGCTAACATAGACATATTCCAAAATACAGGAAACATAACTAATAAAATAACAATGTTCTGTTTAGTATTTTGACATCTTTTACTGTCTTCTATTTTTATTTAATTGAAAACATATTTTATAGATAAAAATAAACCATGTTACTCAAAGAGATAAAAATTTATTTTTAAAGACTAATAGTCTGGGAAAATGCAGCAAAATAAAGGACAGTTGGAGTAAAAATAATTTAAATCTTTCAAGGAAGATCTTTTGTTGTAGAATCCTAGTAAATAGGCAACACACTTTTAATAAAAATTTATTGCAGAGTAAAGGTAATTAGCAAACAGACATATAAGAGAAAGTTTATCCTCATACATCGTAAAAGGAACACAAATGCCATAACTTTATGAAAAAAAAAGTTAATATAAAGTTTAAAAAATGATAAAGAGTAACAAAATGTCATTAAAGTTTCAGTGACATTATTAAATTCATTTGTTTTAGTAGCATTGAAATCTGGATGATTATTTTAGAAAATTGCAGCGAAAGATAACAAATAGGTCATATTTAGCATGCTAATTCTGTCTAACTGTAGTGGCCGTTTCGAACACTATGCACTAAGAATTCTAAACCACATGGAGTTTTAGCAGAAAAGGGTACTCAACTTGAGTGGAAGTATTTACAATATGGTTAACAGCAGAGCAGTAAGAAGTAAAAGCAAAAGACTTTTAAATTATTTGATTAAAAAAACTTCAATCTTGAAATTTATTTCAGTGAAAGAAAAAAAAAGATGCATTGATGAATGTGTTCATAATAAATTTAACTATAATGCCTTCCCAAGAAAACTTAAAAACAAAATAGCTTAAAAACTTATGATACCTCATCATTGATTTTTATTCATTAAAAAGTATATTTTAAGGATTACACAGAAGACTTTAATACTTCGGTTGAATTTTCTCCATATAACATGCTCTTAGTAGGCAAATTAAATAATAACTGAATTAATTTAAAAGCACTGGAACTTTTCTGTCACTGACATAAATTTTGTGTCATCTTCATTTCCCTTGGCATCTTTTTTTTTTGCAATAGTTATGATCCCTTGATCTTTGGAAAGGAAAACTTGATATTTGTCTCAGTTAATTCAGTAGAAATTAAATTTCAGGTTTATGAATTTAATAAATTGGCACATCATCAGGCTTATTATTTTATCTTTCTTAAAATTAATATGACTAGAAAGAAATAACTTCCATAGTTTGCCTCTTTATAGTGAAATTTACTAATTAAAAAAAAACACCTTAGAATATTTAAAAAAAGAAACATTTTTATGCCCTGCATTTCTAAGCTTAAAGTAGACAGAGTTCTTTGCAAAGAATTTTTTAGAGAAAGCTTCAAGACCAAATTATGAAGCAAACTATATTCTCTTCAGATTTCTAATAAACCAGTAAGATATGCACCGAGATGCTGCTAGAAAAATAAAGAGTATTACTTTACTATGCAGTTATTTAAATATGTTTTGAATAGGCTCTAGTATTGTATTTAAAAATACTTTTAACAAGTTTATTTTTCACTCTGTTGTAACAAAAAAAATCTGTCTTACAGCATTCATAAACCCTCTTTCTAAATATCTTAATGAATGCTAATTAAAAAAACTCAGTAGCACAAAAAATTTTAAAAGGTACTCATTTTTTTTTTAAGATTTGCTTATCAATATCCCACTTATTTGAATAAATATTTAACAAAACATGTGTGATGAGAGGGAGATGAGAATTTGGCAAAAGTGAGCTTTTTTGTATATATAACAGTAGCCTAAGTGAGCACATGTTTTGGGTTCAGCAAAGAGATTATTTTATGTTGTACAAGTATTTATTGCTATTAAAAAAGAAAATCATAGGCCCTAGCCAGTTGGCTCAGTGGTGGAGCTCTGGCCTGGCATATGGATGTTCCAGGTTTGAGTCCCAGTCAGGGCACACAGGAGAAGTGCCCATCTGCTTCTCCATCCCTCCCCCTCTCACTTCTCTCTCTCTCTCTCCTTCTCTCTCTCTCTCTTTCTCTCTCTCTCTCTCTCTCTCTCTATCTCTCTCCTCTGTCTCTCTTCCCCTTCTGAAGCCATGGCTTTATTGGAGTAAGTTGCCTCCCTCTAGCACTGAGGATGACTCCATGGCCTCTGCTTCAGGCACTAAGAAGAGCTCACAAAAAAACCCGAATAGCCAAAGCAATCCTAAGGAAAAAGAATGAAGCTGGAGGCATTACAATACCTGACTTCAAATTATATCATAGAGCCACGACAATCAAAACAACATGGTACTGGCAGAAAAATAGAAACTCAGTCCAATGGAACAAAATAGAAAGCCCAGAAGTAAAACCACATATATATGGTCAAATAATTTTCAATAAAGGGGCCAACAACACACAATGGAGAAAAGAAAGCCTCATCAACAAATGGTGCTGGGAAAACTGGAAAGCCACATGCAAAAGAATGAAACTTGACTACAATTTGTCCCCTTGTACTAAAATTAATTCAAAATGGATCAAAGACCTAAATATAAGACCTGAAACAATAAATTACATAGAAGAAGACATAGGTACTAAACTCATGGACCTTGGTTATAAAGAGCACTTTATGAATTTGACTCCAAAGGCAAGGGTAGTGAAGGCAAAGATAAATAAATGGGACTACATCAAACTAAAAAGCTTTTGCACAGCAAGAGAAACTGACAACAAAACAAACATACAGCCAACTAAATGGGAGAGGATATTTTCAAACAATAGCTCAGATAAAGGCCTAATATCCAAAATATACAAAGAACTCATAAAACTCAACAACAAACAAACAATCCAATAAAAAAATGGGAAGAGGACATAAACAGACACTTCTCTCAGGAAGAAATACAAATGGCCAACAGATATATGAAAAGATGCTCATCTTCATTAGCTATTAGAGCAACGCAAATCAAAACTATAATGAGATACCACTTCATACCTGTTAGATTAGCTGTTATCAACAAGACAGGTAATAAAAAATGTTGGAGAGGCTGTGGAAACAAAGAAACCCTCATCCACTGTTGGTGGGAATGTAAAGTAGTACAACCACTATGGAAGAAAGTATGATGGTTCCTCAAAAAATTAAAAATAGAACTAACATATGACCCAGCAATCCCTCTACTGGGTATATACCACCCAAACTCAAAAACACTGGTATGTAAAGACATATGCAGCCCCATGTTCATTGCAGCATTGTTCACAGTGGCCAAGACATGGAAACAACCAAAAAAAACCTTCAATAGATGACTGGATAAAGAAGATGTGGTACATATATACTATGGACTACTACTCAGCCATAAGAAATGATGACATCGGATTATTTACAACAACATGATGGACCTTGATAACATTATGCTGAGTGAAATAAGTAAATCAGAAAAAACTAAGAACTATATGATTCCATACATAGGTGGGACATAAAAAAGAGACTCAGAGACATGGACAAGAGTGTGGTTGTTATGGAGCAGGGGAGGAAGGAGAGGGAGGGGATGGGAGAGGGGAGGGGCACCAAGAAAACCAGATAGAAGATGATGGAAGACAATTTGACTTTCGGTGATGGGTATGCAACATAATCAAATGTCAAAATAACCTGAAGAGGTTGTCTCTGAACATATGTATCCTGATTGATTAATGTCACCCCATTAAAATTAATAAAATAAAGAAGAGTTCAGTTGCTGAGCAACAGAGCAATGCTCCAGATGGGTAGAGCATCCGACCTAGTGGGCTTTCTAGGTGAATCCTAGTCAAGGCACATGCTGCAGTCTGTCTCTGCCTCCCCTCCTGTAACTGAATGAAAAGAAGAAAGGAAGGAAGAAAAGGAGGAAGGAAAGAAGGAAGGAAGTAAGGGAGGGAGGGAGGGAGGGAGGGAGGGAGGAAGGAAGGAAGGAAGGGAGGGAGGGAGGGAGGGAGGGAGGGAGGGAGGGAGGAAGGAAGGAAGGAAGGAAGGAAGGAAGGAAGGAAGGAAGGAAGGAAGGAAGGAAGGAAGGAAAGAAGGAAGGAGGGAAGGAAGAAAAGGAAGGGAAGAGAGAGATAATGAGAGAGAAAGAGAGAGGGAGGGAGGAAGGGGGAAAGAAGAAAGAAAGAAAGAAGGAAAGAAAGAAAGAAAGAAAAAGAAAGAAAGAAAGAAAGAAAGAAAGACAAAAGGAAATCATAGAGTAGCAAAAGTAGTCATTTAAATTGCTATGTATAATATCTGTGTATTTGTTGTGTATCTGGAAATACCAAATTGACTTACTTTCTCTACCTCAAACAAGGTTCATAAAAGTGTTCAAGACACTAATGCTGCATGAGTTTCTGAATGAATAACTATAGAAAGCCTGTATGATCATTAATGATTTTGTCATAATATGGTCTGAGTTCACATACTCTATGTTTATAATAAATTACTCTCTAGTGTATGCAATAATTTTTAAACCATTAGTATGATTACCAACCTGGGCTCCATCACTGCCACCATCATACTTTTGTGTAAGGCAGAGGACAGTTCTGAAAATAATGTTAAAGTGTCTTGGGTGAAGAGAACTTAATCAAGTAGACTTTATACTCACATCGGTATCTCACATTTAGCTATTTTGCTGTCTTCCTAGGTGGTATTTGTCCAACATGATATACACATACCAAGCTATCCCAATCCTTTAGGTCTTTAAAAACAAACAGATGAATTTATTTTTAGGAAACTGTTCATAGCTTAGATTAAGAAATGACTAAGTTATATAAAATTTGGGAAGGAAGGAAAAGTTATTTTAATCTTTAATCATCTATTTTTATGTGTATTAGCTAAAGTCTATTGCCATCAGCAAAACTCAGTAATATAGTGGCTCTAAAGATAAGTTTATTTTGCTCTCACGTTAGAGTCTAAGAGTGTAGATACAGATGAACAGCTTTGCTTTACGTGATCTTTCAGAGATCCAGGCTTCTTTGTTGTTGTTGTTGTTGTTGACTTACAATTCTCTAAAGCTGGGATCAGCAAACTTTTTCTGTAAATGGTCAAATGATAAATATTTCAGACTTGCTGGATCATATACGGTTTCTGTTACCTATTCTGCCTCTTTTTATTCTTTTAACAGTGTTTTACAAATATAAAACCCATTCTTAGCTTACAGACCATATAAAATAGGCCACAGGCCTGCTTTTGCCTATGGGCTATAGTTTGCTAGCCCCTTCTTTAAGGAAATTTCCTGAATATAAGAAGCTTAGTTCAAGGCCACTCAATGTGCCAACTTTCAGGAACAGGAAAACAATGGAAGAAGAAGGCAAGGAGTTTTCTCTTAAGGAAGCAAAGCAGTAGTTACACACATCACTTTCAGCCATATTCCGTTGCCAAGCACTTAGCCATATGGCCATATCTAAGCACAAGATGGGCTGGCAAATGAAGTCTCTAAGTAGATTTCCACAAAAACTGCTATAGCTGTTACTTGTATGGCAGCCCGATCCCCTGGGAACAAGACACTGAGACAAATTACAGTGCAAAATGTTTATTTATTGAGAAAATGAAGGAAAAAAATATAGAGGAAGCAGAAATGGACTGGAAAAGTCCTCAAACTGTGAAGCAGATCTGATACCTATGGAAGGAAGGAGGGTGGAAAGCAAAACTGGGCCGAGCAAACCTCAAACCAAGATGTAAATCTGGCAAAAATCTGGTCTAACCTATGTGCATCACCAGAGCATGTATTGCCCATTAGGGGAGTTTTACAGGTGGGGGACCAGAATTGCCAGACCCTAATGTCCCACCATGCTCACTGCTCGTGGCTGCACAAAGAGAAAGGGGCCTGGCCTGAAAGCTGAAGTGGACATGGAAGCCTCTGATGGCTGGAGGCTCTCAGCTCACGGCATGCTTTCCAGCCAAATGCAAGTTCTTTCTTAAAATGAGGTCTGAGATGGGTACCTTTATAGCAACCATATTATGTGATAAAGGGAGAATGGATTTGAAGAACACAAGTATTGTAATTGACACAGTATATTCTAGCCCCGTTATGTATATCACTGCATGAATCTTGTTAAATTTATCAAGAAGAGGACAGTGTCACCCCAGGTAGTGTCTTATCTACTCTAAGTTTGACCAACATTTATATTTTTTCCTTTTCTTAGACCAGAATTAATAGAGTTGGTTATAGAGCCCACTTTGTTGTCAAATTTGTGGTTCACTTTGTTATTTATAAGCTGACACTATGTAAAATATGAAGTGAGATTTAGCTGAAAAATTGAGAAATCTAGTGAGGACCCTATAGAAGGCAACACAAGTAATCTGTACTATAGGCAGAGAGAAACAGCAGGGTTAAATTGGGGATCTTCCTGAAGGAAACACAAAAGGCTCGGTTTAAATATAAATATTTTTGTCTAGATTCAATAAATGAATTCAATGCAGAAATAACTCACAATCCAGAACTGTAAAGAATATCTACCATTTATTGAAGGCCCTAATAAATGTCAATGTCTTCCCATATGTTGCATCCAGTCTTGGAACATCTTGGCAATGGTGATTGTTTTCCTCATTTTGCAAATGTTGGAGCAAAGGCTCAGAGAGTGTCAGTGTTGCACAAAGGTATATGACTCGTATAGACCTCACCTGGTGTTAAATGCATCCCTATAATCCCAGCACCCATCAGTTTTCAATAATGCCATTGTCTTTCTAACATGAACATTCCTTTGGAATAATCACTTCTTTATCTTCTTTAGAGTGTTTATATTTAGTCATATTTGAAAATTATTGCTTTCCCTTATGGACTTTAGTACAAATTGAGGTGAGAAAACTTTGCGTATTGCTGTTTAACGCAGACTCTACATTTTCTTGCTGTTTTCTGGAGTTCACGCACTTGGAACCAGATTCAGCTTAAAAATATTGAAATGATATTTTGAAATATATGTTTTATTAAACTTCTTTTTTATAAGAAATCAGAAAGTTGTGTTATGTGTGTGTATATGAATATAGTTAAACTTGAAAACATAAACCTAAATATTCATACCTTTCTATATACTCTCACACATCATTATATAATTGACATTCCTCATTCTTGCCTTAATTATTGCCCGATATGTGATCAAGAAGTAAAAGAAAGATATCATTGGAAAGTTGCCATCCAGAAAATTAGATTAGCTTGATCAAACCTTAATGATTATTATTTCTCATTATATTAGATCACTTGAAAAGTTGGAGGGAAAAAAAGAATTAGCAATTATACTTGTAGTTTTCCACAGTAGATTTTACAGATGATCACCAGTTATAAATTCTTTTCATATCTAAAACCAGAGATTTTTTTATAAATTACACTACCATTATTATAGTAATCAAAGCCCGTTTATTTGATCATCATCATAATGGAGTACTTGAGGCATTTTCTCCTTTGCTAATTGACAGTTGGTCAGTTAAGAGGTGCTTTCAACAAAATCTTTCATAACCCTAAGGGTTTGAAATAGCTTCTAATAAATGCCTGAGAAGCTTCTCTAGATTCTTAAGTGCATTTGCTAAAACTCCCAACTGCTGTTTTCCACCTTCTGGTCAGCAAAAGCCTTTGATCTGCCATCTACCTGCCTTTCTTGCTTATACCGATCTGTCTCAAGCATTGTAACCCTACTCATCAGCACAATGACACATTATCATTTAGATATCATTTTCTGAAGCCAGATTTTTCAAAGAAAGAAAATGAAATGTGAAGAGTAGGAAAGGGTCAAACTGAAGCTCAGGCTGCACTGTTTGGAGAATTGGAAGAGGTGATATGTGGTCAGAAGACTAAGTCTCGAGTTTGTTCCTCATTCTCACCTTAACTAGACACCTTGGTACTTCCTGCGCAGACTTTTTGTCCACTGGCTGCTCCATGCTTGCCTACATACCTCTTCACCATCTGTGAGCCCAACTTCCACAATATCAACATCTAGTTATGCAAAATTGGTTCTTTCCACTTCATTCACCCTTAACACTTTTTAATAAGGTAGTCATAGTGGGTAGAGGGAGTGTTAAATGAATAAATGAGCTTGCTGATTTTTAAAAGAGAGTACAGGAAGTCTTAGTTATTAAAAAAATGTTTAAAAGTATTTTCTTAAAATATTCTATTCTTCATGATGACAGACTTTGTTTTCTTCACAGCTTTGCCCAATTACTACCAGATAGTTGATACTCAGTATATGTTGGTAAAATGAATTAATATACTAGAGAAATTGGTCCATATCATTGAATTAAAAATTTAATATATAGTCTTATCTTTATTTCTTAATGTCATTGTGCTTTTAGATAAATAAACATTTAAAGAAAATATTTTTGTAGTTCAAACTCCCAAATATCGGTAATATGATTGATTGATCGATCTAAAAACTCTGTTGATAATAGGAGAGGAAGAAAAAGAATTGGGGAGAGATTAAAAAAAAGATGGATGAGAGGAACAATGATACCAGTTTCTTAAATATAATAAAACAGTATATTTGTATTTGAGTAAAGAAACATTTATAACTACAACTATTAAGTTTAAAAATGACTGTTTTTCTTGTCTGAGCTAAACTCAATTTCTTCATTTATTCAATAAATATTTCCTAAGTGGGAATTAATATGTAGATAATAGGGTGCAAAGCAAAATGAAGCAGTTCTTATCCACAGAGAAACCACAAAGGTAATTCTTTTCATCTTTCCTTCCTTCTTTTTTTCCTTAACTTATGTACAGAATACAAAATCAAAAGTAAAATAATAAAATGACATCATTAGTATCTCACAATATTTGAATTAACCTGGAAAAGTTAGCAAATAAAAATTTCCTTTCAGCAGCTGAGGGTAGCTTTTTCAGTGCATATCCTAGTGTTTAAGTAAATATTTTGCAATTAGAGTGAAATATGTTAGAGACAGCTGCAGAGACTTTAGTCTCTATTTATTCAGGTATCCATCTATCTCCAAAATATCAATGTAATGGCAGATCCGCAGCTTATCACTGCTTCTAGGTGTGAGCACAGAATTAAATTTCTGAACACCTTTGTTTGGCTTTAATCTCCCTCCTTAAACTTCTGTTAATGAGAAGCCTGTTGATGTCAGTTAGGAAGGTAACTTTCTGTAGAAAATTTTTAGCCACCAAAAATCAAGTTGTTCTGTTACAAATAATATACTGCTCAAACCTCCCATGTTGGCTTTTTTAAACTCACATGGCAAAGTATATACATGGAAGAAATAGGCCCCATGAAAAAACAGTTTTACAAAGATGTTACTAAGCAGTATATATATATATATATATATATATATATATATATATATATATATATGCTATACTCTAAGCACAATAATTATCTCAATGTATGAAGTAGGCATGCCAACCCAAAATATATACATATAATTACAGGTGTAATAGAGCCTTGAACAGAGAACAACAAATATTCACTCTGCTGTGCTTAGTTCTGTGCATGTATTCTGTTGAACTTCAAGCCACAGTAATACTGATGCTTTTTATTAAGATGTTTACAGACTAAATTAGAAGATACCTTTATTTTGAGTACTTGAGATAGAGTAAAAACACGTTTATCAATTAAGAATTTTCATTGTGTTTAATTATTAATCAAGGTACACTATATACCTAAATGGCCACAGATAGTTACATCATGCATGTATGTATGTATCGTGGTAAAATATTATCTCCACCTCATGGAAAGATGAAAATAGCAGTCACACTATCTCTTATTTTCTGTAGGTTGAAAGACTCTAAAACAAAAGTACTGAATTTGGAAGACTGAGTCATGGATACTATTATATGCTTATTTGAGCTAAACCTTTATAGGGCTGTGCTAAGAGAACTTTCTGTGTTGAAAATGTTCTGTATCTGCTCCATCCAATATAGTAATCTGTAGCCGCATGTAGCTATTAATTTCTTAAAATGTAGCTAATACAACTGAGAAACTAGATTTTTAATTATACTTAGTTTTAATGAAGGTAATTTTAAACAGCTACAAGTGGCTGCTAGCTACCCTATTGACAACACTTTTCTTAGAGCATTTGATTCCTAATCTTCGAAAGACTTTTTTCTAAAATAGAAAATTAAAATATTGCTTTTGGTAAAATATTAAGCAAAAATATATATAAAATAAATTTAACTACATCAACATTCAATAATCATTTATAAAATGAAGATTACCCAACCAAAGTGGATTTTTTATGTTGCAATAAAATTCCTCAAAGAAATTTAGAGACAATACTCAGTATATTTTCAGCTTTCTGACCTACTTTTTCCTCAACATATCAGGGTTGTGTAATTTGTGGTTTTGAGTATTAAGACCAAAGATAGTCTTTGCTTAGGTGAGTCAAACCATCTCAGAACTAGTAGCAAAAACTTAAAGTAGGTTAGTAGTCAGGTTTGGATACACCATACCAGTTGACATATTAACTCGTTTACTGGCTTTTTAGAAGGATTTGATGTCTTAAAGCAATGACATAATATTACTATAAGTTCCCCCTCTTTTGCCAGCCCACTATTTGATTTATCTGATGAGTGATCTCAGAAGACCCTTTTAGGCACTGAACCATCAGAGAGTTATGTTGTCAGATGATAAGAAACCTTCAGCGATACCTAAATCTTTTACCACTAAGAGTTTTATCTGTTCTAGAATAAAGAACATTTTTACATATGATGTTTCTATCTAGGCAGCTGTAGGAATATTCAGAAAAGATTCACAGACTTAAATCAAATTCATACTGACAAGGACCTTGAAACCATACAATATTTATCAGGAGTATGTTAGACAACACCTTATTTTTATTTTGTTTCTCAAAGGTTGCAGGGGTGGTTAATGTATTATACATTGAGAAGTCCATTAATCTTCTTATTAGCATTTGTTTTCCTGTATTTTCCTTAGAGACAAACCAACAAATGAGGAATGTTCTTAATTTGATCTCAGGAGTAATCATAGATATGGATACTGTATTATTTAACAGATGCACTAAGTAATTTTGTAGGGGTTTATATATTTCTATGCAGCAAGAATGCAACTGGCTTCTTAATTTTACTGAAGTTCTTAGACTTTTTAACAGCAGTTAAATCCAAGTAATTTGTCTTTAAAAAAAAAAAAGTTGAAATCCTTCCCAGTTGCATTAAAATTGATGTGCAACCTGTTTTTAAAAACACACACTATAAAAGTGACATTCTTGGCTGTTATATCTCACCCACAGATCTCTCTCAATATACAGAAGCTTTCACTAAAGAGGTTTCATTTTGTTTATAGTGTATGCATTCACCTTGCCCTGCAACTCTGTGAGGTGTGACTCATACATAGTAAAAGCTGTTTTTAAAACACATCTTTCTCATTTAGAAATTCTTTACCTGAATATGTTTTCCATGTCTTTGTACTTGCCCCTCTGGACAGAAACAAATCACTGCCTCAGCCATCTATCTAACCTTCTTAAGAGTAAAGTTAAGGTTCATGTTTTTTTGTTTTTTGTTTTTAAAATCCATTTATAAGCAAATGAATGTCCTTAACCACATTTCTCTGTGACCTGCTGTGAGGTAGTGCTGGAGAAGAGGAGGAATGAAACTGTCATTAAGAATAGCTTATGCCTGACCAGGCACTGGCACAGTGGATAGAGTGTTGGACTGGGATCTGGAGGACCCAGGTTCAAGACCCCGAGGTTGCCAGCTTGAGCGTGGGTTTATCTGGTTTGAGCAAAGCTCACCAGCTTGGACCCAAGGTCGCTGGCTCGAGCAAGGGGTTACTGGGTCTGCTGAAGGCCTGCGGTCAAGGCACATATGAGAAAGCAATCAATGAACAACTAAGGTGTCACAACGAAAAACTGATGATTGATGCTTCTCATCTCTCTCCATCCCTGTCTGTCTGTCCCTATCTATCCCTCTATCCCTCTCTCTGACTCTCTCTCTGTCCCTGTAAAAAAAAAAAAAAAAAAAGAACAGCTTATGTTTGGGGATTTAACATGGAATTTAACAACCCAGGAAGAGACCTTTCATTTTGATACCTGTATCAGTGTTGGTCGGAAGTATCTCTATATGGAGATGGTTTTCCTTAAGAATGCAGCAAAGATATTATTAGTCTTTATGTACTACCTCAAATTTAGGAGTACTTTGAAAGAAACAGTGTTTAGTACAATTAAATCCCTTTTCTTACCCCCTCTTCTTCCATTTAAAAATTCTATCAGTACCGAAGCTTGTACAGCTACACAATTACATGAGAATGATGCTTGAGAAACACTTAAAGAAAAACCAATTGCGTAAAGAGAAAAAAATTAGTTGCTACATATCAATATTTTGCAAGACTTTCGGTATTTCATTTCATTAACATTTCCTTTGAATCAAACTACATATTTTTCAGAGAAAGAACTTCTATTCATTTTATCTGATCTAAAATACAAAAATGCATGAAGAAACCTAAGCAGCATCGGGGGAAAATGAAAGCAACGGTACAGAATTCTGTGTGGGTGCGGATCGGGGCAGGAAACAGAATGTGTTTTGAGATAGGGAAAGGAACGCTTTCCACTGGAGGAAACCCTGGATCACCACAATCTGACCTATGTGTCAAAGAGCTTTCAGGCATTAAAAACATGCATGTGAACACAGTTTTCAAAATACCAAAAAACTATTAGGAAAATATTTCTTGTGTGCTCTAATAAAATTGGCTTATTTAAGGATATAGGAACTTGGATATTGTTGCATTTTTATGATAGTTATTATCAATATTAGCTGAAAGAGTCAAGTTAAATTGTCTTAAATGTTTCAACAGTTCCCTCCTGTCTTCTCCCTAGTGACAATGTAACACCCCTTCAAACCTACTCTACTTCTACTTTACTTCCTCATGTAAGGCCATTCACTTCTTTCTTCACACTGTCATTTTTTAAACTACTATCAATGCAGTCTGTCACTGTAACTCAATAAATTGTTTTTTACTCAAAACTCATGCTATTTGCTTATACCACCCTTTCTCCATTTCTCCATACTTTAGATGTAAGCTGTTGAACTCCACATGACTGCCATTTTTCAGTGAATCAGCACTTGATTTTATATTGTATTTCAGAGTAGCCATCAGTAGTTGGGCACTTGAGAATTGCTGATGAAATCAGTGCAGTAGAACCAATAGCATTTATGTTTCGTAGGCTCATCCCTGACATATTCAGGTTATGCTAGGTTACACAATAGTAACAAGAATGCCCCCAAACTTAGTGGTTTAAAATAACCAAGGTTTATTCTCACTCCGTGTTTACTGTAGATTGGCTGAGCAAAATGGTAAATGGGGGCATTCACTTAGTGACCCAGACAGATGAGGCAGCTATCTTGAGCTTTAAACCTGTGTCCAATCCATCAGTAAAGGTTGCCAGTTCTCTCTCCAAATTACATGTCTTATCAGACCAATGGTTTTCTATCTCTCTGCCATAGCTTCCTAAGGGTATGTTCCCTCTCAGTCACCCTTTAAGAGTAAAAGAGGTCTCCAACCAGCAGTTAAGTTCTCTAGCCTGAAATGACCCATGTCACTTCCACTCAACAGCTCAATAGCCAAAAACAGTTACATAGCTTCTTCAACCACAGGGTATTCAGGTAATGCAATCTTGCCCTGTGCCTGGACATTTTGGTGTACAATATTAATAACTACTACAGGGTATATCTGATATTTTTCCTCAACACTTGCCCGATAGATTTCAGTCTTTTCATCTTCAATTTAGCTATCATGAAATCTGGTCATACCTTATTATTACTTAGAACTGCTACAATATAAAGGTCTGGAATTCTGTAATTTCCCTCTCTGGCCACTATTTTCTATCATCTACTGAGCTAAAAAATGAATAGAAAAGCAAATGAGACATTTTAGTTGACTTTGAAGAATTCCCAGGACAATGGAAGAATCAGGAAAATAACCCAACTTCTACAATGGGATAAGTTCTCAGAATGTGCAGGGGCACAAACCAAGAGCCTAACACAGCCCGGAGATAAAAAAAAAAAAAGAGGAAGATGAGGATGAGGATGTCATTCCAGGATAGTGTGATGCTACAGTTGAGTTCTCAAGTTAGAGTCAGAATCATCCATGAGGTTAGGAGGAGACATTTTCCTATAGACCGGAAATAGCATGTGCAAATCCCCAGCCAAGTCACAAGTGCAACATGAGCATAAGTAGCATACACAGTGTTAAGGATGAAGGAGGAATGATAGGTTGGGAGCAAATAATGAAAGTCTGAACACAGTGATAAAGGACTGTGGACTTTTATCTTGAAAGTAATAGGAAACCTATGAAGTAAACAGGGTTGTATTATAATCAGTATTTGTATTTTTAAAGTACCATTCAAATTTGCTTATTGACCAATATTTTATAGTCATTAGGAATACTTAAATGAACAACAGCAAAACTCTACAAAAATGTTTTTTAATTTTGTTATTAATTCTCTCAGTGTAACCCACCATGTTATAATAATACAAACATTGACCTTTTAAAATGTTTCTTTCTTGGATTTATTATATTTATTACATGCTTTTGTTTATTCACAAAGTTAAATCATATGTATTATAATAATATAAACATTGACCTTTTAAAATGTTTCTTTCTTGGATTTCTTATATTTATTTATATGCTCTTGTTTATTCACAAAGTTAAATCATATTGTAGGCTTGATAACTTTAGTGTGTATACCTTTCAATATTACACTTTTTAAAACAAACATTAAGCAGAGTAATAAGCTACAATTCATGTTAAGCCTAAACCTTCAAGGTTCAGGCTAACAGCAGCTTTCCCCAGAACTTGATTTTTTCCTCAAATCTGCAAAAACAAGGGAATTAATTCAGTTCTAATTACCTTACAATTCAGGTGTAAGGTGTTTAAAAATAAAAATCCCTATGAATCTTGATAAAACTATAAATGTAGCTGGTTTGAGTTAAAAAACCTAAAGTTTAGAAAATTGGTCTTTTTTTTTTTTTTTTCTGTATTTTTCTGAAGCCGGAAACGGGAGAGACAGTCAGACAGACTCCCGCATGCGCCCGACCGGGATCCACCCGGCACGCCCACCAGGGGCAACGCTCTGCCCACCAGGGGGCGATGCTCTGCCCCTCCGGGCGTCGCTCTGCCGTGACCAGAGCCACTCTAGCGCCTGGGGCAGTGGCCGAGAAGCCATTCCCAGCGCCCAGGCCATCTTTGCTCCAGTGGAGCCTTGGCTGTGGGAGGGGAAGAGAGAGACAGAGAGGAAGGAGAGGGGGAGGGGTGGTGAAGCAGATGGGTGCTTCTCCTGTGTGCCCCGGCCGGGAATAGAAAATTGGTCTTACTGTGAAATTCCAAGTAGAGCATCTCTGGATATCCTTCGCAATCTAATGGTGATAAAATTTTCTCTAAATTCTATGCAGTTTTTAAAAATCTAAATGTCTTTTCTATAACTATTCTGTCTGTCCACTTCACAGTTTGAGACTGAGCTAATGGTTCTGTAAGTAGATATATTGATTAGCCTGAAGTCGATTTCTAAACTAGTCCAGCAGTTTAGCTTCCTCAGATCATTTTGTGGGTTCTGTTTTGTTTTGGAGGGGGGGTTCCCATTTTGTGGAAGATGTTCATGTCTCCTTTCACACTTCAGATTGGATAATTCTGACCTTTTGAGTATATATTGTGTTTACTTTGTTTGTTTTTCTTTATGTCAATTTGAAATAATGCATGTGAAAAGCACTTTGGGGGGGGGCAGCAAAACTGAGGCCACTGGGCCTGCTTTCCTTGGCTGCTAGCAGGAGCAGAGTCAGAGGGATCATCAGGAGAGAGGTCTTTGGCCATGGGCAATCCATTACATATTTGAATCCAGAGTTTGAGAGACAGCTGTGCACTGGAAAAAGAGATCGCAAGAGTAACCAAACCACCAACTGGAGCCAATAGGCAGAAGAAAAACTGTAGAGATGAAATGGGGTCGCTCAACCAACATAAGGCAAGCAGGTTTGGAGGAAAGATTGTGGCTCAATCTAGCACAACTGATCACAAACACTCAATTCCAGCCTTGGCATTCTTTCTATTATTTTGGTTACTGTGATTCCAAAATTTAAGGACTGGACTTTTAATAGCAAAACTAGGCTGGAAAATAGTACAGGTAATTCAGAAAAATTCTTTCTGTGACTGCCAACTTTATAAAATGCTGTAACCTCATAAAATTGGCTTCATTATTACTGCTGCTCTTTTATTTCATTGGCCTATTTATGTCAATAAGTTGTATATTTAAACCAGTTGTATATTTAAACCTTTATAAATTTCATTTTTAAGTCTCATTTAGACTTGGAAGTAAGACTTAGATGGAATATGCTATTTTTAGGCTTACAGTGAAACCAATGTTTATAGCAGGCAAGCGGGGAAAAAAAGATAAAGTCCTTATTTCATTTTTATCTTCATTAATAATAATAAAAAAAGAAAATACTACTTGAGTGTTTCTGTTCCAATATTCCACGTAGTAAACTAAAGAGCCTAGAAGTATGGGTAGTTTTGAAGGATAGCTATCAGAGACTTCTCATCTACTTCTTACCTGTTCTTTCCTTAATATAAGAAACCAAGCAAGCTTTTTTTCTTGTTTTTATTTATTTATTTTTTTTGAGTGCAAGATTTTCTCTATAAGTTCCTCAAGATTTTTCTTTCTCTGTTTTGTTATGTTGTTTTGTGATTCTCATTTCTCTGCTCCCACGAAGGTTTCTCTATTGTTATAAGGCTACTCACAAGGGCCAACATCTCACATTTACGAAAAGAGCCTTTTACCTGGAATGAGACAATAACTTTATTTCAGTTTTACACTTTCTTCTTGTTAACACCTTAGGGCGGCAAAGCAATTTAGAGGTGCAAAGCACTTTCACACAGCCTCCTGTTTGGCCCCCACAGCCTGCGAGCTAAGCAGGACTGGAACTCATTTTACAAATGGGAATTGTGGGGATCAAGAATCGGCAATCTCTCCTAGCACTAAGCCTGAATTGTGTCTACCGTGCACCTGCCTTTAGATTACTTTGTGTCATTTTTATACATGGGAGATATACATTTAAAATAGGCAAGTTTGCATAGATTTGGTAGTGGACGTTTAGGTTCAATGGTACAGTGGTGATAGAAGGGGGAAATAAACATGACATGATTTAAGAAATAAACATGACAGGTAAAATTTTGCTAGATTGCAAAGCCATTCTACAGTAACAGACATTCAGTAGGTTAGCATTAACTCTACTAGTAATTCAGTCTTTATTTGATGATTCAAATACAATTTTCTACATCACAAAATGCCTTTATGCTATCAATATCAAAAGTCATACAGAAGTTCAAGTTCATAAAGATATGTCTTTATATATTAAAGATTTGCTAATTAGCATAATGAAGCACAACATTGGAAAGCAATAAATTAGTCTGAAAAGACTGAGAAAGCTTTCATCTTTCTTCATTCCAATTCATTCTCCTACAACATATCACATCTCTCTTATCACATCCTCTCAACTTGATGATGTCTGTCTTAATTAAGTATAAACATAATAGAGGCAAAAGTTATAACTAGAGATCTATTCATCCTCCCCTTTCCAGTATCAGCTCTCTCCTCCATCTGGGCCTGCATACTTTGCCCTCTCACTTAGCATAGAGGATGGGTTTCTACTTCTAAGACCAAGCACTAGACTTGTATGCAAACCCATCATTTCTCAAAAGCATTGCTTGTGTGATTATCCCTTCTCTCCTGCATAAATTGGTTCCTCTCTGCTTCATCATTCATTCCTCTCAGCAGAAAATGATGCTTCAGCTCCATCCTTTCAAAAAAAAAAAATCTGTGTCTTTATTCAATTAATTCCTCATTCTTTGTTCTCTTCAGGACATTTGTGCAAAAGTGTCACCTATGTTTGTTCTTTCCACTTCCTAACTCTTAGTCTTTTCTCCATGTCCTCTAACTGGGATTTGGTCCTCACCATATACCATGGAACCCAAGTGAACGTTCATAACTTACCAATAAAAAATGTATTTCTTATCTGTTAGACATGTAACAAAGAAACAAATAGTTACGTAAGTTTACATAAAGTAATTTATATTAATTATACCAAAAATACTAAAACTACTTTTGCTTCTAAATATCACATGATTGATATGATAGAGTTCCAGAAATCTGGTATAGTAACTTGCTCTGAGGAATTTTGCCACACATGGTATCAAGCTGAATAAACTTTTTTTTTCTTTTTCTTCTTTTTCCAAATGAGAGGAAGGGAGAGAAAGAGACAGACTCCTGCACAAGCCAGAATCAGAATCCACCCAGCAAGTTCCTCTGGGGCCAGCGCTCTGCCCATTTGGAGCCATGTTCACTAACAAGCTATTTTTAGCACCTGAGGCAAGGTCAATGAGCTGTTCTCAGCACCAGGGGTTAACTCGCTTGAATCAATTGAGTCATGACTATGAGAGGAGAAGAGAGAAAAAGAGAGAGAAAAAGAAGGAGTGGAGAAGCAAATGGTCACTTTTGCTGTGTGCCCTGACCAGGAATCGGACCCAGGACATCTACATACCAGGCCAATGCTCTATCACTGAGCCAACTGGCCAGTGCCTGAATAAGCTTTTTATCTTTCTTCTTTCCTTACTTCTTTCTCCCTTTTTCTAATTAACTGAATACCTTCAGTTCTAATGTAGATAAAACTGAGTGAAATGAGTCAGACTTAAATGACAATAGAATTGTGCAATACAGTAGCCTTCTATTAATCTCTTAAACTATTTTTAGTTGTATGGAAGATAACATATGATGTCTAAAAAAGCTTTGTCAAGTTCTAACACAGCTTAATTATGAAAAATTAAATTTTTTATAATCTCTTCTTTTGAGTGTTTAGTATAAATTAACATTTGCTCAGTTATGAAACTTGGTTTTTAGACTTTTCAAATAGTTTTTAGGATTTTAAAACCATTATATGTACATGTAAATTTAGCCATTTTAAAAAAATCTTTTAGTATTTTTTTAGCAAGAGAGACAGAGAGAGGGACAGATAAGGACAGACAGGAAGGGAGAGAGATGAGAAGCATCAGTTCTTTGTTGTGGCACCTTAGTTGTTCATTGACTATTTTCACATATGTGCCTTGACTGGGGGGCTCCAGCTAAGCCAGTGAACCCTTGCTCAAGCCAGCGACATTAGGCTTCAAGTCAGTGACCTTTGTGTTCAAGCCAACGACTATGGGGTCATGGTTATGATCCCATGCTCATGCCAGTGACCCAGCGCTAAAACTGGTGAACCTGTGCTTAAGCCGATGACCTCGGGGTTTCAAACCTAGGTCCTCTGCATCCCAGGCCGATGCTCTATCCACTGCACCACTGCCTGGTCAGTCAGCATTTAGCTTTTAAATCACTTAAAAATTAAAAATTAACAATAGATTTGTACTTCTTTTAATTAAAAAAAATGGATTTTCTCCCTAAAATCTGAGCACATATTGCTGCTTTGTGCTACTAATACACATACAGAATAAATCTGTTAGTTTTGTAAATACCAGATAAAATGCATTTTAAGAATATGACATAACTGTAAATTATTATTCAAATTTTCTTACATTATAATATGAATAAAAGTATTTCTTATTCCTTATTTTTTTAAAGTCATATTAACATTTCTAGGAAAATGTTGGAAAATGTAAAAGAACATAGTGAAGGCTCAAAAACAACAGCTTAGGGTTGCCTGAGCCATTGGGTGCGGTCAGTAGCTTCCATTGTTTAGGGCAGGGGTCGGGAACTATGGCTCGCGAGCCAGATGTGGCTCTTTTGATGGCTGCATCTGGTTCGCAAACAAATCTTTAATAAAAAAATAATAGCATTAAAAATATAAAATATTCTCATGTATTACAATCCATTCATTTCCTACCGCTCATGTTCATGGTTGTGGGTGGCTGGAGCCAATCACAACTGTCCTCTGGGACAACACCAAATTTTTATTGAATAATGCATAACGTACATGGGTCGTTGTATGGCTCTCATGGAATTACATTTTAAAATATGTGTCATTCATGGCTCTCTCAGCCAAAAAGCTTCCCGACCTCTGGTTTAGGTTCAACTTATATGTGAGAGAAGACTAGAAGAGGGAGAACTAACATACAAAAGGCAAAATCTACAAGTTGTTCAAATTAAAAGATGGAATGGGAGTTTTGATATAAAAAATTATTTTTCTATACTTTAAGTAGAATTTTCTGTTTATTGGAAAGTTAACTCTAAATTAAGCTCTTAGTGATAATGAAATAGTAATTTATTCAAGTTATTAAAAAAGAAAAATTGCCATTTATTATACTTTTATTATCAAAGTAATGTTAGTTACAACAGATATTTGAATGTTATCATTGATAAATCCTTTATCTATATAAGTGGAAAAGCTAAACGTCTAGCAAGAATTAATTTGTCATCTTACCAATTTAAGAGAAAAAACTGCCAGATTGGTATTGATTCTAAAACAGAAAGAGAAAAAGGGCCTTCTAAATTTTGAAAAACAATTAAGATTAAAGTCTACATAAAATTTGTGTACATGTTTTTTCTAAACTTTGTAATAATTTAAATGAGCTTAGAACCAGTCTCTATTGGCTGTATTCAAGCTTAGAATTGTCATTCTCTGTTAATAAAATATAATAGTTTCAAGGGACACTATTTTATTTCTGGCTTGATGAATGTGTAGGTTTCCATTCATTCATATTTATACTGTATTCATTGTTTATGCTCTGTTTAATTTGAATGGCACACCTTATATAGCTGTAAAGGAGATGTACTAGACCTGCATGGAGAAAAAAATGGGAACCAAGCATAAACTGGGAAAGGTAGTACCCTATTGGGAAAAATGAAAATATAATAGAAGAAACATGCCTTAATCAGGCGTCCCCAAACTACAGCCCGCGGGTCGCATGCGGCCACTGAGGACATTTATCCGGCCCCCCGCCGCACTTCCGGAGGGGGCACCTCTTTCATTGGTGGTCAGTGAGAGGAGCACTGTATATGGTGGCCTTCCAACGGTCTGAGAGACAGTGAACTGGCCCCCTTTGTAAAAAGTTTGGGGACCCCTGTAGAATATATGCTGGTATAGAAAATAGTCAAAATTTGAAAGAGGATTTGGAGAAAATTAAAAGCAGATCTAGGATTGTATAGACGAGCAATGCAAATGAAATCTGAAATGTGTAATATGTTTTCTTAGAATTTATTGTTAATATTAATTCACCCCTTATTAGTCATCTTTCACTAGGTAAAGCCATACTTACAAATGACCTCAAAACCTCAGTGGCTTACAGCATCAGTAGCAAAAATTCTTGCTTCCATGGCTAGGGTTCACTATGACTGCTCTATATATCTTCTCATTTGGGGATTGGTTGAAGGAACAGTTTTTAATCTGCAGTGTGTCATTTTTTATGCAAAGGAAAAAAGCAAGAAAGTGAAAATCCACATGATGGTTTTTATACAGTTTCTCACTTTCGCTCATAATTCAATGGCAAAAGCAAGTCATAAGACCAACAGTGATATCATGGAACTCAAGTCATGACTATAGAGAGGAACATACAATTCTTTTATCACGAAGGTGGAAAACTAAGTGGAAGAATAATGCAATCTACTATAAGTGTCATATATCATTAGTGTATGGCATGGAGAATGTGAGACTACAGATAAGTCTTAAAAAGTTAAAACACATGCATGTCAGAAGTCAAATATTCATTTAACAGTAACAGGCTGCAGTCTTCATTAGTACTGAAATCTCTGGCTTTTGCTGCTGAAAAGAATATGAATGAATAAAATGGCTGTTTAAATTAAACTAATTTTAAAAGAGAACATGAGCTTTGCAGCATAGTTAAAAGTATGACATGTGACTATAAGAATGTAAAGAATAGACTGTAGAAATTAAAAAATAATGTCATAAAGTTCTTAAATTGCTCATTAAGTAATAGATTAGGATAATTTAAAGAGACATAATTTTTAAAGCAACCATCAAAATAATAATGTAAGAATAACTCCAAAATTAATTATATTAAAGTAAATGGACTTACTGCCCTAATGAAATGCCTACGTATTCGGACTAAATAAAAAAAAAAAACAAGATCTAATTATATGTTTACAAAAAACAAACTCTTTTTTCAATTACAGTTTATGTTAAATATTATTTTATAGTAGTTTCAGATGTAAAGCATAGTGGTTAATCGTATACTTTACAAAGTGTCCCCTTGATATTTCCGTTACCCTCCTGGTACCATACACAGTTCTTACAATATTACTAACCATATTCCCTGTGTTGTATTTTATATCCTTATGACTATTTTGTTACTACTAATTTGTACTTCTTAATCCCTTTGCCTTTTTTACCCAGCCTCCCACACCCCTCCCCTCTGGCAACCATCAGTTTATTCTATGAATCTGTGAGCCTGTCAAGAAACACGCTTTAAACATATTAACAACAGGTCAGGTGTGAAAGAATAGAAATAATAAGCAATAGAAAGCTGGTGTGGCTCTGAATATCAGAATAAAGTGAACTTCAAGATGACTAGTGTTACTAAAGATAAATAGGATGTGCCTGACCAGGCGGTGGAGCAGTGGATAGAGCATCGAACTGGGATGTAGAGGACCCAGGTTCAAGACCCCGAAGTTGCCAGCTTGAGCATGGGCTCATCTGGCTTGAGCAAAAGCTCACAAGCTTGGACCCAAGGTCGCTGGCTCGAGCAAGAGGTTCCTCAGTCTGCTGAAGGCCCGCGGTCAAGGCACTTATGAGAAAGCAATCAATGAACAACTAATGTGTCGTAACAAAACACTGATGATTGATGCTTCTCATCTCTCTTCGTTCCTGTCTGTCCCTATCTATCCCTCTCTCTTACTCTCTGTAAAAATAAATAGATAGATAGATAGAATGCATTTTATAATGAGAAAAAGGTCACCTATTTAAGAAGACATAAGACTATTAAATGTTTTTGCACTCAATATCAAAACTTCCAAATACAAGACAAAACAAAAGAGAACTAGAAACAATTTTACTGTCCCTGATAGAGATTTTTAACACTTCTTTCTCAGTAATAGAATAATTTAAAAATCAGTATAGTTAGGGATAATTTGAATAATACTAACCATCGATTTAAGCTAGTTCACATTTATAGAAAATTACTCCCCACAAAAGGGTACAACTTTTAACATGCACATGAATTATTCAAGGAGGTGGACAATATTCTCAGCCATAAAACGTTTTCAATAGATTTCAAAGGATTTAAGTTAAATAGTGCATGTTCTCTAACCATGATAGAACTAAATTAAAGATGAACAAAATGATATAATTTTAAAGATCTTCAAATACTTGGTAGTTAAAAAACATATTAAGTAATCCATAGGTTAGAGAAAAAATCTCAAAGTATGTTAAATATCAATATATATATACATTTGTATATATATAGATATATTTATAATATATATATTTAACAGAAATACTATCCATATAAGCTCAATATCCATATTTATGTGATGCAGCTAAAGCAGTCACTATAAGGAAATTTATAGATTTAAATATATTAATTAAAAACTAAGAAGAGTGTAAAATCAAGTAATTCTTTCATTTTGAGAAACTATAAAATAATAAATTAAACCCTGGTTATATAGATATAACACACAAAAAATAATAAGAACAGAGATCAATAAAATAGAAAATTTAAATAGCTTTTATGAAGAAATCTAACAATAATACTGTCAGACATAAACTCTTTCATAAAATAGAGGATGTAGGAACACTTCCCAAGTCATATTATAAAAATATTTAGGTAATATAATACAGTACATATACTACAGTGTGTATATATAATATGTACTATATATTACATAATATAGCTATTGTGCAAGCTATAGATGTAATTATAAATCCCACTATGATATTTTATTTTAAATAATATATTATTATAGTTTATATTGTGTATATACTATTATGTATAATTTTGAGTTAGCACAATTCATCCCCTGGTTTACTCCCAGTAGATTTCTAACCAAGGACCTCAACTGCGAGAGAAAAACGGGACTGCCCCTAAGTGGCTGTAACTGTTCATTAAGGACCTTCCCAGAGTGTTAGTATGTTTCCTGAATGATGAGAAGTTTTAGTCTGGAAGCTGCTAATCTTGCTAACACTAAAAGGCTCTCTCCCATTAGCAGCTTCTGTGTTGCATTAATAATAAGAAAGTAATAAAGAGACCAACCTCAGCTGTTCAAGCTCCCCTGAGGTGAGGCCCAGCTTCCTTCTTCTCCCCATGGTCCATTCTAATAGTCTGACCTGTATTGAAGTAATAGAGAGGATAATAAGTGTTGTCTATTTTATCAGAGTTCAAAATCCCTTCTTTCTGGAGAGAAACTCCTTTCTTTTAAGATATCCAAATGTAAAGCCTTATCATAACTACTTTTGCAGAAGTTAATCTGTTTAATTCATAATTTTTAAAGGTAAGTGCAAATAATCACGTACACACACAAAAAATTGCTTTAGGATAAATAAATCTCTACTTTTCCTGGAAAAACTATAAAATGGAGTACTCTCAGAGATGCCTTCTTGTCCTTAAAAAAAAAAAAATCATTTGTCTGCACAGCAGCAAATTAAAGAAAATCAAGGAATAGAGACCTTTGCTTTTATAAATGTTAAAGACAATTGTTAACAGACAAAAAAGAAACAATGAGAGAATATCTTCCTGAAAGTAAATAAGTAAGGTTGGATTTGTTTGGTTCAGGGGGCGTGTTAATAAATTATGTCTCTGTAAGAATTTTCATTTATTAGGTTTTATAAAGATAGGAGCCAATGACATACTTAATTGCTTGTGTTCTTTTTCTATTGAAAATACATGACCTTTAACAGAAGTGCGCTTTTTATAGATCTTCTTGATTTAAACATCTGATTTCTGTCCATGGAATAATTATCTATGCAGTAGTTAGGTTGTTGCAATTTTTTATCTACAAACAAAATTATTTTTGCTTTCAACTATTTTTTATTGGGTAAACAATAATTCATCATCTCAAAAGTGTTGCTCAGATTTTCATTATTTGGACTTAAAATGCTGGAAAGTTTTTTCTTGATTTACACTACTGTGCCCTGACTTTGAGAGGTTAGGTTCATAATTAGGTTATACATTGTATATTTTTACATTTGTAATTTATGAGGAGGAAAGAAGACCAATATCAATAATATTAATGACAATATATATATTTTTAAATAAAATATATGTTCATAACTGTCAGAGAAGAAATCATTATGATGTAGTCTGTGGAATATGTAAAGTTCAAGAAATTACTGTACACACCAATTAATAGCTGTTCCTAAAAATTTATAATCAACATTTTTTTTCTTATAAGTCCTTGATATTTCAAGGGGAGAAAAAAGAAAATATATTTAATTAGTCAAGGCTGCCCATTTAAGCTTTTAAAATTATGTATAAAAGCCTGTGAATGAAAAAAAATATCTATAATTTAGAAATGAGAAAATGCTAGTTTTTTATAAAGTAGAGACTACTTTTCATTACATAACTCTTTCATACGGTTTATTTATTAGCCAAATAATTTTGATAAGTACAGTAAGCCCTCTTATTTGTTTTGTTCTGCATATGAAAAGCTGAAATGTTCACTACATACTAACAGATGGCATATTATCGTTAGAGATGTCCTTAAGTGTAGGAAAGAAAGGAGTTAAGAATAACATTTTTAATTAAGTGAGAGCATAGGAGGCAGAAAGATAGACTCCCATCATGCAATGCAACCAGGTTCCACCCAGCAAGACCCCTATGGGGCGATGCTCTGCCCATCTGAGGCATTCTTCTGTTCTTTGGCAACTGAGCTATTTTTAGTGCCTGAGGCAGGCCACTGAGCCATCCTCAGCATGGGGTGGTTAACTCACTCAAATCAACTGAGCAATGGCTATGATTCAATTGAGAGAGAGAAGGGGAAGGAGGAGAAGGAAGGGTGGAGAAGCAGATGGTCACTTTTTCTGTGTGTCCTGATCAGAATCTAACCCAGAACATCCACATGCTGGGCCAACGCTCTACCACTGAGCCAACCAGCCACGGCTGAGAATGACATTTTTATGAAGTCCCAATAGCAAACAGGTCCGTTGAAAAGCAGCAGCTTTAACATAATTTTAGAATTGTTGGTATGATGCACACTTACTGAATTATTTTTGTTTCCTTTTCTCTGTCTTATAGTCCATGAAGGCTCAGGAGAAACCAGTCAAAAGGAGACATCCACCTGTGATATTTGCCAGTTTGGTGCAGAATGTGATGAAGATGCTGAGGATGTCTGGTAATGTGCTTTTATTTATTCTTTTAAACAAAATAATGATGATTTAATTTTTTACTCCATCAAGTATTTCCTACAGTACATATTTTCAACATTTATTTTTCTTACCTATTTCCTAAAGGGGATGAGGGGTATGTGTGCTATAATAAAAGCAAGGAATTTCTGAAAATGGAATAAAGCTTGGCCAGCCAAGCAGCTGACCAGTTGCCCTGCTTCATTTGATAAGATATAAAAGGATATCACTGAGACTTCCAGATACTGTCAATGTTAAGAAATGGAGAGAATAATCATATTTACTAGAGCATCTCTTAAGAAACATGGTCAAAAAACGATGAACAGTTGCTAAACATCTTTCTAAGATGGTGGATCTGGGTACCCACAGAGATCTAATTTAAGAGTATGCCTAGCCTGATTAGGCAGTGGTGCAGTGGATAGAGCATCAGACTGGGATGTGGAGGACTCAGGTTCAAAGTCCCAAGGTCGCTAGCTTGAGCAAGGGGTCACTCTGTCTGCTATAGCTCCCTGGTCAAGGCACATATGAGAAAGCAATCAGTGAACAACTAAGGTGCTACAACAAAGAATTGATTTTTCTTATTTCTCTTCCTTCTTGTCTGTCTGTCCCTATCTTTCTAGCTCTGTCTCTCTCTGTCCCTGTCACAAAAACAATAAAATAAAATAAAACAAAATAAAATAAAATACAAAATAAAATAAGTGAGTATGCCTATGCATGCCTGTATTTGAACTAGGCAGAAGGTAAAGAAAAGAATGATCTTTGAGGGTAAACTTCTCCCTTCACCCAAATAGTACTTAGCTTCTCCTGTTAAGATATGCTGAACAAATAATGAATAATATTTATTATTTTTAATGAGTCCCAAAATGTTAACCATCTAGGGCATGGACATGTGTTTGGTCCCACCTTGATTATATACCCAAAGTGAATAACCCAGAATCCAGAAGAGGTCTTCGTGGTATTATAGTGGAGGCAGTCTCTCTCTCTTTCTCTCTTTCTCTCTCTCTCCCTCCTTCTCTCCCCATTACTCCCTCACTTCCTTTCTCTTTCTCTCTCCCCCACTTCCTATCTCACTTTTTTTCTCTCCCCTCTTTCTTCTCCCTCCTTCCCTCAGCAGTTTTTACTCATACCTTTCAGAAAACAGCCAGCTATCCTTTGTTTTCTTCAAAATGTAGATTGTGCTTGCCTAGAGCTTTTAACACTCATTTTGATCAAAGTGTCAGTAAATCTTAAATGTTTACCACCAAAGGACTAGTAATTATGTGAACTAAAAGACTTATTAGCTAATGTGATAGTGGTAATCATATTGCAATATTTAAGAGTTGTAAATCAATATTTTGTACATCTCACATGCTTACATGTATACAATGTTATATGTCAATTATATCTCAATTTAAATAAAGCAATCATTTTGATCAAATATTTATGGGTGGAGGGGGCAATTCATTTAAGGGTCAAGAAGAAAAAACATTAAGGCAGCATAATTTTGACAAGAGTGAAACAGTCTGCAGTTAAAATATTTTAAAATATTTTTGAGTGCAGAATAAATTAAAGGTTCTAACTGAGCAAACTGAGTCAGTTTCTTAGGGTAAATTA
Source organism: Saccopteryx leptura (assembly GCF_036850995.1). Lineage (NCBI taxonomy): Eukaryota > Metazoa > Chordata > Mammalia > Chiroptera > Emballonuridae > Saccopteryx > Saccopteryx leptura. Next base: position 78,360,902 of record NC_089509.1, on the reverse strand, counting down.
ATAAATCACTAAATCACTATTTCAGAAAAGTGAGACTTAGAATTCTCTTACACATCTCTGATGATCATGGAATACAGTTCTAAAATAAATGACTCAAAGATGTTTCTCTTTTCTAAATACTTTAAGGCTCTGTATATTAAGACATACTTATGGAAAATATACTTTTTGATATCTCATTTTTAATGTTTGCTGTTAGTTGCATCTGTAGTTCAACATTATTTTTAAAGCTGTTAAATATCTTGCTGTCAATTACTTTACTTTTAAAAAATTCATGAGTCCCTAAATTATCTTTAAAAAATTAATTCCCTTAGTTTCTCATCTCATTAATGATCATCTTTAAATGACATAGTTTTATTTTACAAGTGCAAAGATTTGAGAAATGAGATAATAATAGCAAGTAAAGATTACTGATTGTTTACATTGGAGTTGTTCCATTTCTATGTATTTTCTTTTTCTCAGTTATCTTCAAAATAAGCCTAAGAGTATATTCCATAATTATCTCACTTTACAAAAAGGGCACTGAGTTTTAAAGTGTTTAAGTGGCAGGGACAAGATGAAGATGTGAAGTGAAAGTAACTAGAGGGTGTTAGCATAACAGTTCAACCAAAGATGCAATTAAAAAAACTTTTTTTTTCTGTCATATCTGAGATAATGAGATGGCCAGATTGTAGGCAGCTTAGATTCAGTGACTCAAGACCTGCAGGGTTAGAGCTGGTGACAAGGGAGGTGTCTGCAGCAGGCAGTAGGAAAATGTCCAGACGAGAAGTGTCACTCCTGGTATTCTAGCAAAAGATCAGGTCTATGGTATGAAGACAGGCAGTACAAGGAGAGGTAGGCAAGGCCAGTGGCATCAGGAAGACTCACCAGCCATGGCAACTGCACTTAGAAAAAGAAACTCACTTACAAAGGAAACATGGAGAAAGGCAAGGTAGACCTGACGTCAGTGAGGACGGGGAAATCTATCAGAAAAAGTAATCAGAGACAGATGCAGGCGAGACCGGAGAGATACCCACCTGCAGGAACTGGTGTAGAAAGCCAAGCCTTGGTTACAAGGGGCTGGGACAAGCACCTGGATCTCAGAAATAAGTGACACGGTCAGAATGCAGCAAGGCTGACTGGATGCTGAATCTGTTAGCTTCTGGCTAAGGAAATCTTGTACACCCCCAGCCTCGGGACAAGATTAGTTTAAAAATGCGGAATAAGGCTGAACCTCCAGATAGGGCTAAGTGACCATAGCTGTGAAGATTAGAGGGCTGCAGGGGGCAGGGAGCCAAGAAGATCATTACACTTCCCAGGCAAGAATGAAAAGTTGTTAGCGTTTAAATAAAATGTACTTAAAACGTCCAATGTAAGCAGTAAAGAATGGTGCTGAAATGATAAGCGTATTGATTTTCATTTACATAAATACCTTTATATGTTAATGTATTATTTGGTTATGGCCATGAAGGACAGATCAGAAAGAGCTGAAGGACACAAAAATAAAGCAATAAATGAAATTAAATAGGCATGGAATGAATGAGGCTGTAAGTCAGATGGGAAGCAGGAGGGGAGGGACCTGACTCTCACACAGTCAGTTTCGATGTGTGATTTAGGGGAGCTTAGACATGCCATTGATTTCGGATGAAACCATGGCCAGGTCCTCGTGCAAACATAAAGCACTGCGTATTCTTTGTGGCAACAAAGAATACAGCTCAGCGTTTTGTCTTATTTTCTCCTAAGACACTAAACTACAGTTTTATGCATATGCATTTCCTCAACTCTACATTATGAAGTAATAACAAGATGTGAATAAATACTACTGAGAAATAATGTTATTATTGTATCTACAACATTAAAATGAGATGAAAAAAAATTAACTCCTGATCTTTCTTTAACCCTGGCCTAAGAAATTATATTTTGCTTTTTTACCACAAGGACTAGGTCTAGTTATTCAAAGGTGCTTAGGTACTTTAGAGATGATAAAAATCTTCATTAGAATTCAGAAGCCAGTACACAGTCAGCTGATCTTGTTTTCATAGTTATCTAGATGAGCTTTTGAGTTAAGAAACAAGTCACAGAGGACATGGGGGAAAAAAATAAACGGTCAGTTTTGCTCTGTAAGAAAGATTATTGCTTCAAAACAGTCTTCACTTATAGATATTTACTTAGATGTAGGAAAGAATTAGGCTTTCAAAAGAGAGAATGAAAAGTCCACATGGTAAGTGTTCCACACCACATATATATCCACCCTCATATCCACGCATCCCTATGTTTAGGATGAACTTAAGAAATAATTGCAACACCTGTGCAGAGGGATGTGTGGCCTATTTGTGGGGCAAGGGTTAAGAAGACATAAAAAGAAAGGCTTAAAAGATTGTTTCTCTTTATATCTAGACTGGAAAAAAAGTCAAAACTAATATATTTATACATCAAAGAGACTCTTAAATACATTCTGTCAAATATAATTTATAAAAAAAAAGAGAACGGTTGATAAATAAGTCAAACATAATAAAATTGACTCACTACAAAGTAATAAAGCCCATTTGATAGCTCTGGGAATACCAACTTATGATTTCTACAAATATTTCTGATACTTGATTGGTTTTAGAAACAGTTTTATATTCCCTTAATTATCATACCTGATAAATTATTTCAGTAAGTCCAAAGTAGGTCAGTAGTAACTCTTTGCATTGGGAACTACTCCTAAGAAGTAATTAGCCTAGAACTTTCTGTTGGTCCCGTCAATCAGAAGTAGTTCAGAGCCCTGAGGTTGATACTTGATTTAATGTAAGAATAAAGCAAGTAGGTAGCTAGGTCTGATCATAGGAATGGCTGGGTATGAAATTGGCTGCACGCCTAACATTTTCAAGGTATCAGGATAGATCAAGGAAGAGAGCACAGGTGTAAGAGCAGATGTGACTGGGTGACAAATGACATAAAGGTACAACTTAAATTATTGTGTATTTGTTTCTCACTTACCTTTTATAACTCTTCCATTTTAACTTTGCTCTTGTATTATTCTCTACTTGCCACTCAAGCTCCATTAGCAAAATTATATTGGCTGACATGCTATTAATTCCTCAATTAGTCATTTATTTTAATTTTGAAACATGAGGAATGTTTTCCAGCTTTAGTGCATAACATCCTGGTTAGACTGCAATGGTGAGACAGGAGAAAAACAGAATAGTTGCAGTAAAACGAGTTCAGAAAAGAAAATGAATGAACATCTATTTATTTTTTCTTTATTTTATTGATGTGCCATAACTGAAACCGGGTGTGGGATTTGGCATCCCTTTTGTGAATGTCTCTTTCAAAGACAGTTTAGTCTGAAGTCTTTAACATCATGCTCCTTTGATCTGAGAAGGCTCCTTTTCACTGGGAAGACTGTGTGTTGCTGGCATCATTCCCACCTTTAATACATTTTAGACTGTGGAGAATCATGAATATTTGAAGCCGGGCAATGGCTGTGGATGATCCTTGGCACTAGATTTCACCATACATATAAGCAATTTAGGCGTTAGGTCCTGCTGACTTTAGGACATTTGGATTATGAGCTTGATAAGGAACATAAAGACACCTCTGAGGAAAATATAGAAGATGATTTCTTTTAAAATTACTACTGGCCAATGATGGAACAAAAAGATTATGCGGCAATTGGAAAGTTTCCAATTGTTTTCTATTAAGTAAAATAAAGATTGGTGGTTGTATGTGAGCTATCTGAAGAAGAGGATACTGATTAGTAACAGAATTTTGTGAACTCTAAGACTATTTAGTCTTCCCTCAGGGTGGTTTCCTTCTTATTGAGTTCCTTTGCTCTTTTGCCTTTGAACTGTGAATGTTATAGTTGGGACTAGCTTCTAATGTGAATTTACTCATGGAAAGAATGAAAACACACACACACACACACACACACACACAAACAGAAGATAGGTCTGGTCCAGAAATTCATGGTTTTTGTTGGGTGTGCCGCTTTCAGTGCTAAGATTCCTGTAGTTGAGGTACTGCCTCCCAGAAGTTGCCTTTGCTCCCCCACTGTGAAGACGATGCTGTCACCTCTGAAAGTCTCTGCAGTTTATTTTGTTTGTATACATGGACGATGTCTGAAGATTAAAGACACCTCCTTTTCCTTCAATGTCTCTCCTTGCCCAGAAAATTTTTTCAGAGACAGAGGAAAATACATAGCTCCTGATCTGGGGGAATACTCATCTTTTCACTCCCATAATTTTAAGAAAAAAAGCATTGATATTTTTAGCATATCTTTGTCTAAACGTGAAATAATCTAAATCTAAAGTTGTTAAAAGATATTAAAAAAGATAAATAAATACCAATGTCATTTCAAAAGCACAATAGGCAATTTCAAAACAAAAAACAAAAAAACAAAACCCTCAACTAACCCATCTTCAAAAAAAACCCAGCTTATGCTTTGTGAAAGGTAAAACTTTAGAAATTAACCTTAAGGCAAAGCCCTGGACAGTTGGCTCAGTGGCAGAGCATTTGACCAACGTGTATATCCTGGATTCAATTCTCTGTCAGGCTGCACAGGAGAAGTGATCATCTGCTTCTCCACCTCTCCCTTTCTCCTTTCTCCCTCTGTCTCTCTCATCCCTTCCTGCAGCCATGGCTAGGTTGGAGCAAATTGGCCCCAGACACCGAAGATGGCTCCATGGCCTCACTTCAGGTGCTACAATAGTTCAGTTGCCAAGCAATGGAATAATGGTCCTAGATTGGCAAAGCATTGCCATATCGGGGGCTTGCCAGGTGGATCCCCATGGGGGCGCACGTGGGAGTCTCTCTGCCTTCCTGCTTCTCACTTAAAAAAAATGTACCTTAAAGTTGAAAATAAATAGTGGTCTTTAAAACTAAAGCTTACCTCAAGTCTACTGCTGGGCTACTTCAAAATGAAATTTCACTAGGACCTCACAGCTACAAATGTAGGCCTGGTGTAGAGTACCAAGAAATACAGGAATAAAGTATTCGAAACATTAACATGTTTTATATTCTTCTATAATTTTTATTTAACTCATGCAGCATAAATCATGTAATTTCTATTTTATATAAAAATAATAAAATGCTGTATGAAGGCCGAAGAAAGGAAATCAAACTCCTAAGTACAGATTGTATTTCTACCACTAACTTAACTGTTTTCTCTTTGTACTTGCTCTTTAAAATCTTGCTGCAGACTTACTTTTCTAGTGTTCACTCACCAAACTCCTCTCAATTCCTCTGGAATTTTCTGAGCTTCAATTTCTAGTATATGGTAGTAAGAGATTCCTGTTCCTTAGCATAAGGGAATACATTCTCCATGTTTCAGCATCCCAATGCAACATCTCAGTCTCAGAAATAAAAATATAAGACTCACTGTAGTTATCAAAATATGAGAGAACCTTCAAAAACATATATTTCCCACATGGTAGGAACCATTGTAATGTTTACATCCATGGAGCCGTTTTATCCTCTCAATAAAACTCATTTTACAAAAATAAAGAAGGGGAGAGGAGGGGAGGGGAGGAGAGGAGAGGAGAGGAGAGGAGAGGAGAGGAGAGGAGAGGAGAGGAGAGGAGAGGAGAGGAGAGGAGAAGAAAAAGGAGAGGAAAAAGGAGAGGAAAAAGGAAAGGAAAAAGGAAACTGAGCAAGAGAGGTTAAGCAAACTTCCCAAAGCCAAAGGGTATGTGAAAGAGCTAGGATTCATGATTTGAACCCTGCCAGACTGATTCCAGAGACCAGGCTCTTAACCACCACTCACGTCTCCTCATATATTTATGGTATAAGTTGTGTGTGTATATTATGAATATACACATGAAAACTGAATATAACTAATACGTTAGATATATTCATTTAGAATCTCACTTTATTTGCTGAAATGGAATATCAAAACAAAGACTTTAATTGCCACTTTATGATGAATTCACCACTAATAGGTTCAAATTGTTTATGATGCCCTGAAGTATTTTCTTTCCTGTTCGGTAAATACACATTTCTCAAAAACTGTTTGCTTTTTATTTGTTTTTTAAGATATGAATTATTATTTATGAAAAATATTCTTATTATAATTATGTGTGTACCAATTAGATTGAAAAGGTTCCTAACCATGAGATTGCAGAGAATGAACTTATCTTTACCTAAATCTGGTTATTTTTAATTGCTGCAACTTCAATAGATTTGTTCGGAAATGGCAATTGCATCCCTGATTATGGACAAGGGTGAACATATTTTATGTTATCAATAGTGATAGTTTTCAGAATTTAATATAGAAAAGAGCCATTCGTGTCACACAGCTTTTAGAGACCAGCCATTATAACACTCCCTCTTTCTGTAATGCTGGTGTGTCATTATCACATTTCAGAGAAGTTTGCAAAAGGCAGAGCTTTGAAGGTTCCAAAAGAGCCAGGACACTGCTCGGGAAGCCAATTGCTAAGCAAGGCATGATTCATTCTTTACTACCTTTGGGAGTAGTTAATGGGCTACACGCCCCTTTCCAAGTGGCAAAGGAAGGGTGTATTACAAATGCAAGAATAAAGTTATAAGATTTATAGAAAGAGGGAAGAATCACCAAATTAAATGGCAAAGGCAGATGGCCCATATGCGAGTGGGTTCTAATCCAGATATTAGTGGCAATGCTGTATCTTACTTAGCACTTAAAAATATGATGCCAATCCTCTTATTTCCCAATCCATATTTTTTATGGTTACATTGAAATGAAATTTTTTATGGCTTCCATGATTATAGAAGCTGTACATATTTAACACAAAAAATTTTGAAAGACTAGAAATATAAATATAAAACCTCTACTAAAATGCCTATGATTCCAAGATAAGTGCTTTGTATTTCCTTCTATATATGTATATTTGTGTACGTGCATACATGTGTGTATGCATATATGTATTTCTAATAAGTCTAACCATATTTTACACATCAACAAAATATTTTAAAAGTTTTAACTTAAATCTTGGGGCTGAATTTGGAGATTATTATGAATGTTAAACAAATTTATGAATAATATATTTACATTTGAATATAATTTCTATAGCCGAAATTCTAATTATTTCTCCTATTTTTTTGCATTTCTCGAGACAAATGAATTTGAGAGCACTGTCCTAATATTTGTGATCTAAAAAATTTTCCAAAACCTAAATTCCTTCTAACTTTATGTTGGACATCTCTCTTGAATTACTCCAGGCGACTAGACAGTATGTGTACTGAAAACATTTCCATTGTCTCTATCCAGAGCACTCATAATAAATAGCTTTCTGAGGTATAAGCATTAGTTACAGAGAAATTGTCCTCCCAAAGGTGCTTTGAATAGGGTAAAAACTGTTTCTGATCAGTGGTTTCTCCTAAAATATATTTATTATTTATGTTGGTTCATCTAAAGAACAAATCAGCAAGCCATCTTTGGCAGCCCACATCAGTCTGGTCCGGACATATTTCCCTAACAAACAGAATGTGTAATACCTGATAAGTGATTGAAAATTATAAGATTCTGTGCAACACCCACTCAAAAAATCAGTAGTGCTGAAAATCTAAATGCTTTTCTAGTAAAATAAATAAGTAAATAAAATACCTGATTTTTCTAGTCCCGCCCAATGCAAAGTTAAATTGGGTCCATTCATTCCTTTATCACTAAACTATGAATTAATCTTAAAATCAGTAGGATGCCCTCAGGATAGATGATCTTCTGAAGGTTGTTTGAAACAGCTCTTTTTTATTCATTGCAGTTTTTCTATGTCTTTGACATAGCAGAGCTCATCCTAAAACGAGCTTTCTACAATCAAAATAGTTTTTATTCAGGGTAATAAAAGTAACGTTAGATCCCAACTAGCCATAAGTACCTAGAATAAACAAATATTAAGAGATGTATATCAAGAAGTGCATAACAATTGGAGGAAAAGCAAAAGTAAGAAATGAAATAAAATCTTAGCTTCACATTAACAAAAAGGAGTCATGTATTTCTGTAATATACATAGATATCATAAATGTGTACTTCAAGACATTCAAATATAACATCAAATTATCAATATGACAATGAATTAAATTAATATATAATGAATGCACACAATTTAATTGCATTTATGAACTGCAATTCATAAAGACCTTTTTTCGTCTCTAGAATATGTATTTGTTTTTTTGTTTGGTATTTGGGTTTTTTTTTTATACAGGGACAGAGATAGACTCAGAGAGAGGGATAGATAGGGACAGAGAGACAGGAACAGAGAGAGATGAGAAGTATCAATCATCAGTTTTTGTTGCAACACCTTAGTTGTTCATTGACTGCTTTCTCATATGTGCCTTGACCGTGGGCCTTCAGCCGACTGAATAACTCTTTGCTTGAGCCAGCGACCTTGGGTCCAAGCTGGTGAGCTTTTGCTCAAGCCAGATGAGCCCGCCAAGCTGGCGACCTCAGGGTCTCGAACCTGGGTCCTCCACATCCCAGTCCGACACTCTATTCACTGCGCCACTGCCTGGTCAGGCAAATTTGTTGTTTTGAGGGAAAAAAAATGCAAAAAAAGCTGCTTTCATTGCAGCAACATTGAACAGTCAGACATAGGGATAAAAAGAACAAGAAGCCCTGTATCAACCAATATATCCATGTCTGACATTTTTGGGCAAAGTTATTGCATATTAAGGGGATATGTTATGAATTGTATTTTATACCTGATTTTGTAAGTTCTTTAACAACTGTCTTTTCACAATTATGTTGGAAAAAGTATTTCCCTTTTGAGCTGTATATGGATGGTATGATGGGACAACCAGAGGAAGAAGAAAAATTTCCAGTCTATTAAAAACCATATACTTCGCCTGACCTGCGGTGGTGCAGTGGGTAAAAGCGTTGACCTGGAACACTGAGGTCACTGGTTTGAAACCCCAGGCTTCCCTGGTCAAGGCACAAATGGGAGTTGATGCTTTCTGCTCCTCCCTCCCTTCTCTCTCTCTCTCTGTCTCCTCTCTCTAAAATGAATAAATAAAATCTTTAAAAAAAATAGATAAATATTAAAAAAAATAAACAATTAAAAAAAAACATATACTTCTTAGACTATGTTCTCCTCTCTTGTGATCCTCTGATATCTCTATGATGTAAGTACGGCAAGTAATGTTATCATCTTACACATAAACACAGGAAAGCCCTGAAAGCCAAAGGGTGAACTTCATGTAGCAAAGAAAAAGGGCTTCAGTAACAGGTGCCATTCTTTCATAAAAGCTACCAGAGAGAGATTTTTAAAAGAGAGAGGAAAGCTGACACAGTGGAAAGACCATTGGACTGGCAGTTCATAGAACTGAGTTATTACCTCGGGTAAAATCACATCATTTCCCTTGGCCGGCCTTTCTTTCTTTCTTTCTTTCTTTTTCTTTCTTTCTTTCTTTCTTTCTTTCTTTCTTTCTTTCTTTCTTTCTTTCTTTCTTTCTTTCTTTCTTTCTTTCTTTCTTTCTTTCTTTCTTTTCTTTCTTTCTTTCTTTCTTTCTTTCTTTCTTTCTTTCTTTCTTTCTTTCTTTCTTTCTTTCTTTTTTCTTTATCTTCCTTCCTTCCTTCCTTCCTTCCGTCCTTCCTCCCTCCCTCCCTCCCTCCTCCTCCCTTCCTTCATTCCTCCCTTCCTTCGTTCCTCCCTCCCTCCCTCTTTCCTTCCTTCCTTCCTTCCTTCCTTCCTTCCTTCCTTCCTTCCTTCCTTCCTTCCTTCCTCCTTCTTTCCTTCCTTCCTTCCTTTCTTTCTTTCTTTCTTTCTTTCTTTCTTTCTTTCTTTCTTTCTTTCTTTCTTTCTTTCTTTCTTTCTTTCTTTCTTTCTTTCTTTCTTTCTCTCTTTCTTTCCATACAGTAGACTACATCTAATCTACCTATCTAGATAGATTACATCTATATAGATAAATGATGATAGATAGATTAGATAGATAAATGATAGAGATAGATCAATAGTCATATTATAATTCATGTAAAACTCACTCATTTAAAGTATGCATGGCCCTGGCCAGTTGGCTCAGTGGTAGAGCATCGGCCTGGCGTGCAGAAGTCCCAGGTTCGATTCCCGGCCAGGGCACACAGGAGAAGCACCCATCTGCTTCTCCACCCCTCCCCCTCTCCTTCCTCTCTGTCTCTCTCTTCCCCTCCCGCAGCCGAGGCTCCATTGGAGCAAAGATGGCCCGGGCGCTGGGGATGGCTCCTTGGCCTCTGCCTCAGGTGCTAGAGTGGCTCTGGTCGCAACAGAGCAATGCCCCGGAGGGGCAGAGCATCGCCCCCTGGTGGGCAGAGCATCCCCCTGGTGGGCGTGCCAGGTGGATCCCGGTCGGGTGCATGCGGGAATCTGTCTGACTATCTCTCCCCGTTTCCAGCTTCAGAAAAATACAAAAAAAATAAATAAATAAAAATAAAAAATAATAAAATATTCAATGGTTTTTAATATATTCACCAAGTTGTAAAACCATTAACACAATTAATTCTATAGTATTTTAATCACTCCGGAAAGAAACTTGTAGCATTAGCAGCCCTTCCCCATTTTCCCTCAGGTTTCTCTCTTCCATCCCTAGGCAACAACTAGTCCACTTTATATCTCTATAGATTTTTCTATTCTCACATTTCATAATAATGGGATCATTCAAATCATTTGGTATTGTGGTCTTTTGTGACTGGCATCTTTCACTTAGCATAGTGTTTTTAAGGTTTATCTATATTTTAGCATACATCAATATTTTGTTCTTTTGATTGATGAAAAATATTTCATTGTATGGATATACTACATTTTATTTATTCACTTCTCAATTGATAAACATTGAGTGTTTCTAATTTTGGCTGTGGTGAATAATGTTATAGCATTTGTGTACAAATTTGTATATGTGTGTACAAGTTTTAACCTGGCATATGTTTTCATTTTTCTTGAGTATATACTGTAATGTAGAATTGGTGGGTAACAAAGGTAACCTTATAATTAACTTTGAGGATCTACAGACTGTTTTCCAAAGTGGCTGCATCTTTTTATATTTCCACCAGCAGTGTGTGAAGGTGCACATTTCTCCACATCCTTGCCAATATTACCATCTTTTTGAGTATTATATCCAAGTAAAGTGCTATCTAATTGTGGTTTATATTTGCACTTTCCAGATGGCTAATGATGTAAAGTCCCTTTTCATGTGCCTGTTGATCATCTGAATATTCTCTTTGGAGAAATATCTATTTAAATAATTTTCCCATTATAACTGAGATATTTATTTATTTGTGATGGAGTCATAAGAGCTTTTAAATAACATATTATAGGTATAAGTCTCTTACCAAATATATATCATAGTAAATAGATTCTCCATCCAGTGGAGTTGTCTTTTCACTTGTATGATGGCACTTTTAAAACCACAAAAGGTTTTTTTTTTTATGAATTCCAATTTGCCTGTCTTTTCATTTGTCACTTTGCTTAATCCAAGATCACAAAGATTTGCTCCTATCAATATATTTTCTCCCAAAAGACTTACAGTTTTAGCTCTTAGATTTAAGTCTGATTAATTTAGAGTTAATTCCCACATATGGAGGAAGACAAGTGCTCTAAAATTATTTTTTAAATATAACATCAAGTTGTTATAATACAGTTTGTTAAAAAGACTATTCCTTCTCCACCGAACTTTTCTGGCACCCTTGTGGAAAGCAATTGACTCTGTACATAAGGGTTTATTTTTGAATTCTCATTCTATTCCATTGATGTATATGTCTATCCTTATGGAAGAACTAACTCCATTTTTTCATAAGTAAAATATGGGAAACAAGATTTTTGGTCTGGATGATTTCTATGATTCCTTTGAATTAAAACATCAACCAATATTGACATATAATATAATGTTAGTTTCAGGTGTACAGCATAGTGGCTAGACATTTATATAATTTACAAGTGATCCTCCTAATATGTCTAGTACCCACCTGACACCATATGTAGTAATTACATTATTTTAGACTGTATTTGCTATGGTGTATTTTATATCTCTGGCTATTTTAATAACTAGCAATTTGTTCTTCTTAATACCTTTCACCTTATTTTCCATCGTCCCAACCTTCCTTTTATCTGGTGACCACCAATTTGCTCTCTGTATCTCTGAGTTTGTTTTGTTTTGTTTGAATTCGAGGGGAAAGAATTTCTAGCATTAGGCACCAAACCACACATGGTAATACAGTAGAGTGCACAAGGGCAGTAGCCCTGCATATTTAAAAATGTAATATAGTTTAATTCCAATTTTATAGCTTATAACATTTGCTAGAAGGGTTGGTGGATATTAAAAATCATAGCCTGCAAAGTTGCTAGTTAGGAAGATTTTTTTTAAAACAGCAAATACAACAATATAATGGACACAACAAATATTTTAAGTAGAAAGGAAAGCAGTGTCAGCACAAGCTGGAATGAATAGGTTTGACCAGTTGTAGAGAATAATTATAGCAACTCAGCTATAGTGAGCACTAACTTTGTGCCCTCCACTTCTCTAAGGGCTTTGCATTTATTAATTAACTTAATCCTCACAAGACCACACAAGGAAGGTAGTATTTCAGTTTTAAGTATGATGAAATGAAAAGCACAACTAGTCAATAATAAGAAGCAAGAGATTAGTAAAGGAAGCAAAGGAGGCAAAGAGAAAGGAAGGTTTTGGTGCTGAGAGCTGGGAAGAATAATAGAACAACTTTGGAAATAAGAATCAGGAAGTGGAGTCAATATGGAGTAGGGGAGGGAGATGGTGAGAGAAAGTTATGTTCTGATTCAGCTGATAACAGACAGAACCAAGTGGAATGCCAACCAGTCGAGCAATTATAGGTTAAGTTGCATGGTGCAGACAGATAGAGCTGTAGGAGTTCAGAGATATCTAATAAAGAAAATGGACTGGGGGCTGAGAAATGAGAATTGACATTGGACTAGTCAAAAGTTAGACTGCTGGGGAAAAGGATACAAAATGTTTACTGAAAAGAATGTGATATTAGAAAGAAAAGACTAAGAAATGGAAAATAAAAAGTTATCAAAATATATTAATTAAGAGGCAAAAAATGAGAAATAGACCAAAGAAAAAAAACATAAAGAGCTTTCTGTTCTCTACTTGTTTAATTAAAAGTTAAAATCACTGCCCTGCTGCTCTCTGAAAATTTCTGATTTCCCACTTTCAGAGTAGAGGAAATAAGACTGTATTATAGGATTGTACTTCCTGGTTCCTTTGAGGTTAAGAAGCCTCGTGTGTGTGGTTCAAAGGCCGTGATTGAGCTTTTGATTGCCAATTCGAGTTTCTACAGAGCTCTTTCTCTGTCTGGTATAGTAACCAGCAGCATACAGGTTGGCAACTGCTTATTCTCCTTGGTCCTTGGGTAACAGATAACATGAACAAGAAATAGATCTTTGTTTCTATAAGCCACTCAGATGTTAAGTTTATTATTGCAGCATAACATCTAATCCTGACTGATGAAGTAAGTCAGTGTCATTCAGAAAAAGTAAATGTAGAGTGAGATTGACTCTTGTGACAGGAAACATTGAAGAAACTAAGTCATTAAAGAAAACAGACACAGCCTGACGAGGCGGTGGTGCAGTGGATAGAGCGTCAGACTGGGATGCAGAGGACCCAGGTTCGAGACCCCAAGGTTGCCAGCTTGAGTGCCGGCTCATCTGGCTTGAGCGAAAAACTCACCAGCTTGGACCCAAGGTCGCTGGCTCGAGCAAGAGATTACTCAGTCTGCTGAAGGCCCACGGTTAAGGCACATATGAGAAAGCAATCAATGAAAAACTAAAAACTGATGATTGATGCTTCTCATCTCTCTCCGTTTCTGTCTGTCTGTCCCTATCTATCCCTCTCTCTGACTCTCTCTCTGTCCCTGTAAAAAAAAAAAAAAGAAAAGAAAGAAAGAAAACAGACACAAATTTAGTAAATGATTCTGACTGCTGTGGTCTAAATGTTTTTGTACCCACCCTCTAAATTCATATGTTGAGAAATAACCTTTAAGGTGATGGTATTATGAAGTGGGCCTTTGGGAGGTGATCAGGTGATAAGGTTGGAGTCCTCCTGAATCTTATTAGTCTCCTAATAAAAGAGACCCCAGAGAGCTAGCACCCCACTTCCACCATGTGACATTATAATAAAAAGACAGCTATCTATGTAGAAGAAGGCATTCATCAGACACCAAATCTGCTGGTGCCATGATCTTGGACTCCCCGGCATCCAGAACCAGGAGAAATAAATTTCTGTTGTTTATAAGCTACCCAATTTATGGCATTTTTGTTATAGCAGCCTAAATAGACTAAGATTCTCCCGGAAAGCCTTGCAGTGGGGGGACCCTAGACATTTAACCACAGATGTATTCACTTCTCCATCCATGCTCTACCCAGTGGAAAGGAAACTAAGCCATCCCCTTCAGGGTGGCTGGTGAGCTCCTCCAACAGGCTGGCTGCCACTCTCCCTGCCACCTGCCCGCAGCTAGCATCAATCAGGCTGAATTGCCCAAGGATCAAGAAGTGAGAGGACAGTTAGTGGTGCTTCCAGATCTGCAGCGCTGCACTGCCTGTGACAAAGAAGAGAAAAGAATCAGTTAATCAGAAACAAAAGCATAAAGTAGGACAATTTATAAATAGTGAGAGCAAAATGCTTGATTGACGTCTGACAAGAAGAATATATTTAGGATGATAAATCCAAGATTACAAGAATAAAGCAGCAATTGATTTTCCGTACAAGGCCTAAAAATACAGAGACTAGTAAAAAGAAAACAAAAAAGAGGTAAAGTCATTTTTGTTCTTGCAACGTGCAATATATTAGTGTTTTCCCATTGAAAACTGATGGGAAAGGAGAAAGGCAAAAGAAATGAATATCTTTTTTAGCTCAATATTTCACTACTTGTAGTGACCTACATTTTTTTTAAAAATTTGTTTAATTGATTTCAGAGAGAGAGAAAAGAAAAAGAAAGAGAAAGTGGGGGCAGGGGGAGGATCAATGGGAAGTATTGACTCATAGCAGTTGCTTCTTGTATGTTCCTAGGGTTTTGAACTGGCGACCTCAGCATTCCAGGTCAGCACTTTTTCCATTGTGCCATCATAGGTCAGGCTGTAGTGACCTAATTTTAAATATGAGGAATTATACTTAAAACTGTATTTAACATAAGGTTTTTAATCTTTAAGTGAAATTCTAAGATTCATTGAAGTAGGAAACTATTTTATTGTTGAAGCTCAAAATCTAGCATTAGAAGGAAAAAAAAAGCTTTTTCTTCTTTTTAAAAGAGGAAGGAGAAACAAACTAGTAAAACTCATTCTGTTAGGAAATTTCTTTTACAAGACTTTTCACGACCTAACAAAAAGCCCCCATGAAGGGAAATTTGCCATGGAGCTGTATCTAAATCACAGGTGTGTGACGATCACATTATATTGAAGTCAAGTCTAACAAATCTATTTCACTTACCCATTGACCATGAACCAAGAGTTTAAATCTTGATGGTTTTATTTTAATAGGCAAAGTCATGCTTTGATATGTGGGTGGATGGATGGACAGACAGATGAGCATGTGGATGGATTTATACAGTGAGGCAGCTTGGTGTCTTGAGAGGAAAATAGAGCCTAACAAAAAGCTCTTGTGCTAAAAGCAGCCTAATTAAGAACTGAAATGTTAATGTCAGATTACCTGAGCTTAAATTTTGATACTGCTCCTTACTTCTGTGTGGCCTTACGTAAATTCTATAACCTTCCTTAGTCTTCACATTCTCATCTATATGCAAAGAATCTGGACATCTAATATGTGAGGGGGTTAGGAAGATACATAGTAATTATTATGATTAACCTTAGTTGTCTTTGAATTTCTTACTTAAAAACATCTCAAAAGTGTTTCTCTTTGTGTACATCATGCTAATTTATTGTTCAGATTATGATTTGGAATATCACTCATTCTCTCTTTATTTAAAGACCTATAGAATAATATCCTAGCTATCTCAGAAATTCTTCATTAGTCTGCAGAGCAGCCATTTAAATAGGCTTTGAATCTTAACACTTACTCTACTGAGGTAGTTGATAAGAGAGAGAGTAAACACAATCAAATCATGTTTAGAATTATAGCAATGAAAGTAATACTTAGACTTACATTTCATACTTTGAATAATAGTGTAGGTAGTAAATCGATTAAAGCATTTAAACTAAGAAAAGTTATGTCATCATGAATTCTAATGAAATTGTTGATGTTGTCATTAGAAGGTAAAAAGAATATAATTTAAAATATAAAGCAAATAGGACTCGGCCAGTTTGCTCATTGGTAGAGCAAGCATCAGCCCAGCATGTAGAAGTCCTAGGTTTGATTCCCGTTCAGGGCACACAGGAGAAGCGTCCATCTGCTTCTCCACCCGTCCCTCTCTTGCTTCTCTTTCTTTCTCTCTTCTCCTCCTCTCTTGCAGCCATAGCTTGATTAGAGCAAGTTGGCCCCAGGTGCTGACAACAGCTCCATGGCCTCTGCCTCAGTCAGGTGCTAAAGAATGGCTCCGGTTGCAACGAAGCAAGGACTCATATGAGCAGAGCATCACCCCCTAGTGGCCTTGCCAGGTGGATCCCTTTTGGGGCACATGTGGGAGTCTGTCTCTGCTTCCTTTCTTCTCACTAAAAAAAATAAAATTAAAAATAAATTTAAAGTAAATAGCAATTGTTCACAATATTGTTAATTGATTTTTTATTAAATTTAATGCTAATTAGTTTACAACAATGATTATGGTTGGCACTCAAAAGGGCTCTTAGAGGCTTGCTCTCCTCATTTTGCCAACTAGGAAACTAAGACTGAAAGGGTTACGTGGTAGCTTACGTCATATCATATGGCTAATAATAAGTGAAGTGAAGCAGGATCTAAATGGAGGCAGTCTGGTTCCAGAGCCCAGGCTCCTTGCTGCTGTACTAAATTGCCTCTCAAATAATCATAGTGTGTTAAATCCATCTGGATGGGACCTTGGAGATCATATAATCCTGTCTCTTTGTATTACTGCTTGTAAATGTAAAGCAGAGAGAAGTTAAATGATTTGCCCAAGGTTATACACTTTCCATCTTTTCCTCAACATAATAACACATTCTCATTTGAAAGTCATTTCTAGGATTTATACAAACTAATAGAGGAAGTCATGACATTTGTTAATTTGACTGTCCAATAAAAGAATCATTTTCATCTTGTTTTTCTATCTCACATCCGTGAGCGAAATGTAAAAACGTGTTGCGAAGCCAGGAGTCCTTATCTTCACTAATAACCTGCTTTTTCACAGAACGAGAAAAACCATCTTTAGGCTGAGTCTGTTTGAAATGAAATAAGTGTACGGTTATTTTCTTTGTGAAGAACATCTCTGAGCTTTTAAGGGAAAAGATGTCACGACTAACCTTCTAAGTCATGTAACTTTAACATATGACCAACGCATGACTTTAAGAAAAGGATAATCTTTCCTACATTGCTAGTGTTACATATTTTATGGTAAGGTCCTCCATTTCAGTTCACTGCAGTTTCAGGTAGAAAACCAACAGGGCTAAAACTGCTTTGTCTTTTCAACAGACCAATTGATTTTACTATTAAGTATTAATTTTATTAGTTTGCTCAATATTTATTATTACTTTATTGAGACATTAGGAGAGATGTTTATTGGCATGCATCATTATCTGAATGCTCTCCTGATTTCAAAGTCAGGAATTATTTTTTTTAAATGTTTAAGAAAGGGTCACTTCTACTTTTTCCAGTCCAAAAAGCAAGAAAAACTCTGGATCATTTTCCTGGAAAACTACATACTACTGCAGAACACAATTTAAAATCCTATCCATTACATAAAATGTCTGTTAAAGGTCTAAAGATCTTATTTTAGGCTTTTATATGAAGGCCCAGCTCCCTCACTAATCTGCAACTTTAGTTGATAACCTCTCTGAACTTCAGCTTCTCTGCCTGTAAAGTGGGAGTGATAACTGTCCTACTCCCAGGATTAAATGTTAAGATATTTATAACATGCTTAAGACAATCCTTATAATAAATATCTGCTGTTGTCTCTGTGAGTTCATATCCAATTATATTACCTTCATGTAGCCCTGAAGTTCCAATTGCTTCCTTTAGACATATGACTGACAAATATTTTTGTGGCTCTGACTCTTATGTTCTGAGAATTTATTTATTCCTTTATTACATATTTATTGGGGTATCTACTAAGTGTTAGGCATTGGTCCAGGTACTACAGTTGCAGAAGAAAACAAAACAGATTTTTAAAAAGTGTTATTATTGAGCTTTTTATTAGGAAAACATGATAAATAAATGAAAGTTTATGTAGTTTGTTAGATAAATATTTAGATTCTAAAAATAGCATGAGAGTAGCATAGGACTTACTAAGAAATACTGAGCAAGTGAAATGAAGTGGATCAAGAAAATCACAATGTTAGATAGGATGAATGAGAAGGGCTTTCCAAAGAAAGCAGCATTCTAGGGAAACTATGAAGGATATGAAAACGTAAGCCTTATGGGTATCAGATATAAGACCACATACGGATATGTGCTCCTATATCACAACAATTTTGTTTGTTTGTTTTACCATTATTTTAGCTATATCTTTCACTCCATATGTTCAGATTTAATTCATCACCTTACCTCCCAAACCTATTACATCTACAGTGTTTGTGGCACCACTGTTCTTCTAACCACCCAGGCAGGCAATTAATTATGTCATTGCAGATGCTTCCTTTCCATCCTCCTGTCTGCACGCACTAATGTTCATCTACTCTGCTGCCAAATCGTACAAGTTTTACTTCCACAATTCTTTTATGTCTGTTCTATTCTTTTTTGTTTGTTTGTTTTTGTTGATTCCAGTGTATTTCAAACCCATATTACCTTTACTTGGATTAGTTTAATAACCATGTAGCTGGTACCTCAAAGTCCAATTCACGACAGTCAGTTTAATCCTTGTAGACATTAATCGGCTTGTCAATTCACACTTCCAAAATCTTCAACAATTCAGTGGTTCAGCAGTATTCAGGCTCTGGGTCAGCTCACTCACATTCTCTTGGCCTTCTCATCATTGAAACAATGGTTACAGCAAGCATGTGTAGGATGTACAGCAATTCATCATGTTCTTACAGCACAGCATCTAAGGGCAGAAAGGAGCACGCCTTTGCCTCAGCGAAAACTTAGACATTGCCAACACCACCTGCAACATCAGACTTACTTTTAGAGCCGTGTTTATGTCACACACTTGTGCTTATAAAAATCATGGAAAAGGAGAAGATGATAATGCAAACCCCTCAGCACATAAGCTTTTAGTATCTAAACAAAATCATGAATTCTTGAGCAAGGGAGGAGAGCAGGAATGGCTTTGGATTCAGAACAAATAATTTCTGCCAAACCTCCTACTAATATTATTGAGTATAATATTCAAGACTTCTGAGTTCTACCTTCCTGAGATTTTTCTCTGAGCAGCATGCTATAGCCAATATATGCTCTAACTTTCCCATCCCCATTCCTTAGATGAGTTGTTCCCAGTGAGTGGTCCAGGAACTAAGATATTATTTGCCTTTTTCATTCTCATTCTTACACAAATGCACAGTAGAGTTGTCCAGAAACTGCTTGACATGTGTTATTTAAGTTTCAGTGCAGAGGCAGGTATTAGAATCCAGTTTTTTTCTAGTAAGGCAAACATTAAAGAAATTATTTATTTAATTGTTTGTTTGTTTGTTTTCTGAAATGAGAAGCAGGGAGGCAGAGAGATAGACTCCCACATGTGCCCAACCGGAATTCACCAGGCAAGCCCACTAGAGGGTGATGCTCTCTTCATTGGGTATTGCTCCATTGCAACCAGAGCCATTCTAGCACCTGAGGCAGAGGCCATGGAGCCATCCTCAGTGCCCAGGCCAACTTTTGCTCCAATGGAGCCTTGGCTGCAGGAGAAGAAGAGAGAGACAGAGAGAAAAGAGAGGGGGAACAGTGGAGAGACATATGGGTGCCTCTCCTGTGTGCCCTGGCCAGGAATTGAACCTGGGATTTCCACAAACCAGGCTGATGCTCTACCGCTGAGCCAACTGGCCAGGGCTAAAGAAATTTTTTTAGATGTACACACTACCACTCTCACTAAGTTTATTTTTAGAAATATTCATTTTTATAAAAATATGTTAATGTCAACATATAATACATATTATTGGTTTTAAATAACTTAATAAGTTCACATTTGTAAGTGCCTCAGTTTTATGTTCTACCAAGGTAAAGATCAATAAATATAAGTGCATAAGAAAAAGCTCTTTGAGGCTCTCATATTTTTTAAGGTTAGAGAAAAGAGTCATAAGATCAAAAGGTTGAAGAAGTGTTGCCCTAGCTTAAATTGCACATCTCTTCTCCCGCCAATGCCATGTCCTTCATCACTGAGTGCTTATCATGAAACAATGTCAAAGGATCTCCCTCAGTCTTTGGAAGTGAGTTCTTTTCCTACTAAATACCAGTGCATTTGTTTTCTATTGTTGCAAAGCAAATTATTCCCAAATGTGTCAGCTTAAATCAATATTTATTACCTCATACCTGTGTGTGTCAGGAATCTGGATGGGATTTAACCATGTGCTCCTGACTCAGGGCCCCTCCCAAGTCTACAATCTGGATGTGGGCTCAGTCTGCAGTCATCACAAGGCTCGGCTGGGGAGGATCACCTCCTGGCTCATTCAGGTGCTTGTTGACAAGACACAGATTCTTTTTGGCTCTTGGCCAAAGTCTCCTTACCAAATGGTGGCTTTCTCTCAAACTGTCCTCAGAGAATGATTTTAGATGGAGGGAGCGAGGGAGTCAGAGGGAGAGAGATTTATTGAAACCAGAATATTTTTATATATATAAACTAATCTAAAAGTGACATTTCATCGTCATGGTCTGCTTTTTGTGGGACCTA